>NC_060259.1:107545040-108171193 GCF_921293095.1 Ischnura elegans | reverse complement strand
AGAGAAATTTTTGTACCTTTCAGACCCCACCTAGTGCGCTGTGACCCCCTAGTCACGCCCTAGGACTGCACCTACCCCCCTTGTCCCTATACTGGATCCGCCACTGCTAGCTATAGCTCCCCTACAGATATTACTACCCACAAAAACGATTACATGATTCAGAAAATACAATGAAGACACCAACTCGTGAATTAGGTGAAAAATTTCATGTTTTCCTACATTGAATTTAAGGGAGAAAGAAATACACGGGAGGATTTTTTTGTTCGAGCCTTCATCTTACTTTTCCATAAAATTTTCTTTCTATTATTTGCTTACGGGCCAAGCGTAATAAATACCGTAAAATTGAACACAAAAAGGTGAAAGGAGTGTTTCATGTTGGCCAATCTTCTATTTTAATTCAATGTAACTGAACCACTGCATCTACAATGTTACGATTAATTATGCCACAAAATTTACTTCTTTTTATCCATCTCGCAGATGAAATAGCTATCTGGTGACGTCACAGGGGTCATCGATGTAGTGGGAATGTCGTTCAAAGATATTTGAACTGATTTAATTTTTAGAGGCAGCGTTACACATTGGAGGGGTAGGATAGTAAAAATTAGTACTGTTATCCATAATGGAGTTGGAAGAGTAACATAATATAGGTATAGCCCACTGGTACCATGAAAAAAACCAACTTTGGCAGGTCCATGTAAGCCTCGCCCATTCGAAAAATTGTCAACATTAAATGGCAACAAATATGTGCACTCACTGTTATAATAATTGCCCATGCATGAAAAAATTACTTTTGAATAATTCAAATCAACATTATTTCAGTATTCACTGAGGAACCTCACTTATATGCTTCGGCTACTTGTACCCACAGGAAGCACTCTTCAATGGGAAAATAAAGCAAAAACTATGCAGAACATATATTTCCCAGCTATGCAACGAAGTGCACTAAATCACGGTGCTGGTATCAGACCGTCACTATCGAACAAAAAGGTAGCATACCTACATATCATTAGGCCAGTGACGAAGAAATCACTCGAAAACTAAAAAGGACCACCACTGCATGGTGTGCCATATCAGGCACAGATACTTATAAGAACTTTTACGCATCAACCAAATACTTTGGTGCTATTAAAACTACCAGAAATATAGGATACACATATCTTATCAATAATTAAATTATTTTGGCTGCCTGTGTTTGCTAGAACTACAATTTATAAGAAAGTAAAAATGTTAAAAAATTGCAAAAAAAAATTTTGACGCATTCACATAGATATGAGTACATGAAACAATGGTGCTGCAAAGTAGCGGTAGCCATTGGACTTCATGATTTTTAGCAGACTACAGGCAATAGGGCTTGAAAATTTCAAGCCAGTATCTAGAATAATTCCCGCAGTGCAAGCCATTAAATAAGCTGTGCCATATATGGCACACCATGCAGTGTAGGGTTAATGGACACTCACAATCCTCACATTGGGGAGGTTCCTACTCTTCAGTAAAGAGATACGCATGGGTCAGGGGGCTGTGCCCTATCCTCAATCGTGTTAGTACTACTTCCTCTCTCCGATTACTACGAGCTGAGGAGGGCCACGCTGCTACTATGTCCATGATGCCACGGAGCTTGTTATTATTAACCCTTTCGAGACCGCGGAGTTTTCGTCTTAGCTTGACTGCTGTACCGAGCCCCAAGAGACTCTTCTTTCTCGTGGTACGGAGCATTTTTGGAGGGCATTCGTTAAGAAGGGTCTCGCTGAACCTTTTTCGACCCCTCCACGGTGGGACTCTGCATTATCTCAGACTCCGAGAGTAGTTGTGCTCCCTCCTTTCCGGGTTTACGACCATACCTGCGGCATTGGTTCGCGGTCAACTTATGTATTGCTTACATGTATTTAGCAAATGAATAATTGTTGCTTGCACGTAAATTACAGACATAGAATATAATTCCTCATTTTTATCTGAGCATTGTCAAATTTTAAACGAAGTTCTAAGGCCATTATCAAAGCATTTAACGCAGCAACAATTTCCATGTTGATGTTTATACATAACTCGAGATATAAGTTAATATTTGTTGTAGAATTTCGTTTAAAAATTCTAAACGTGGCTCAAAAGACAAACAATTCAATTCTTAGTTTATATTTCTTGAGAAATGAACAAATATTTATTTCGAAATTTGACTCTATAAACAATTGTATGACCGCTGTCCCTTACCGCTGAGAGGGGTTATAAAAGACGAAGGGTCCGGGTACCTGCTCCCGGATTCGGAGGGTTAATCCTAAACCCCGAAGCGTTGGGTCCCGAGACAAAGGCGACCCAAACCCACGACCTTCCTGAAAGGGGGAGAGCTAGAAAACGTATATATACGGGTTTCGTTTTCTTGACCGGGAAGCTCTCACACGTATATATACGTCCGTGGTCTCCCGGGTCAGGAAACGTCCACACGTATATATACGTGTACGGTAGGGAAAAGGTTAAGAATCCTCCACGACTCCCTCCATTTTTCAAATACCGTATTTCTTAGAGATGCTCTTAAGTCCTCGTAGGGAACCAGCGTTGAGACAAGATCTTCGTTACTCAGAGCTTCCTTGGCCATAGCGTCTGCTATCTCATTCCCGGCTATCCCCTCATGTCCCGGTACCCACAGAAAACGGATATTCAAACCCTTTTTCGTAAGGGTCAGCAGGAGAGAGTGTATTTCTTGCACGATCGGGTGCACGGGTGAGAAGCCAGAGATGGCTTGTAGCAAGCTCCTGGAGTCAGTGCATATGACAAAGGAGCCGCCGTAGTCACCTAGGGCTTCTAGAGCTGTCCTTATGGCATAAAGCTCCGCCGTGTACACACTGCACATCGGGTGTAGCTTCGCTCTGATGTTCCCGTGGATAGGGGAGAACACTGCACATGCACAAGCAGAGTTATCTTTCCAACCGTCAGTGTAAACGGGGGAAAATTGGGGTGATTCCATCGGAACATGGCAAACAAACGCTGGTACTCCGAGGGAGTTGTGGAAGACTTCGGTCGAGATCGTAAAAGAATATTCACCACCGGAGTGGGAGTGATCCAAGGGGGGTGTTCCGAGAATGAAACAGGATACACTTCGGGCAGCGTGAATTCGTATCCGCAAATAAAATCGTTAAAACCAACGCTTACTGGTCTGGTTGCTCTAGTCCTTCTGTTAAAAACATTAATAAAACGGGGTTTAAAAAGTAAACTATAACATGGGTGAATCGTCATTGCTAAAATTTTGGAAACGTAGCTACAAAGAAGCCAGGTCCTTCGGTAGCGTAGAGGAGGCTCACCTGCGTCGGTATAGATACTAGGGATCGGGCTGGTCCTAAACGCCCCAGTGCATAGTCGCAGACCTACGTTGTGCACTGAATCAAGTGAGTTCAAATACGTCTCGCGAGCGGACGCATACACGAATGAGCCGTAGTCTAATTTCGACCGCACCAGTGTGCGGTAAAGTAAAATTAAGGTGGTGCGGTCTGCTCCCCAAGATGCGTGGCTTAAATACTTTAAAATGTTCAAAGACTTCAAACAGTTTAGCTTGACAGAATTAATGTGCTCCTTCCAGTTGAGTTTGTGGTCGAGGGTCATCCCCAGGAAACGGACTGATTCTTCTAATGGGATGTTTCTACCGCCAAGGTGTAACGTGGGATTTACATGGACGCCCCGAGTGCGAGAAAAGTGAACGCACTTTGTTTTCTCCAAAGAGAAAAGGAAGCCGTTATTTTGGGTCCACTTGTGAAGTTTATTGATGGTGAGCTGCGCCATACGCGATGCATTCACGACCCTGGATGATCTGCAGAAAATCGCGAGATCATCCACAAACACAACGAAATAGCTCACTGCATCCAGGCTCCTGGACCTTAACGGGTATATCGTTCAATTTTATCATTTTCAATAACTTTTCGCTTTGTGTTTCGTTGCTGGTTTTAATTAACAGTGACCCGTCCCTTAATTTTTGGCCGATTCTAAGTCACCGGGTATCGCTGCCGACAGAACTCGTCTTATTAGAAAGGGAGACACCTTTGTCAGGGTCTCACCATCATTTGCACATCTCATAACTAGTGATGGGCACTGTGCGAGTGAGCCAGCTCAAATGTGCGGCTCAGCAGATAGAGCTGTGAGGCGAGAGTCTTATTTGGTGAGTCGCGACTCCCTCCCCTTTGTAGTCCGCACACGGCTCCCTCCCCTCCGCAGACCGCACACAACTCCCTCAGCGCACACTGTGCTGGTTGGAGTCGTGAGCGGAAGAAGTCGACTATCGGCGCTCATGACTCCCTCAGCGCACTTTGTGCTGGTTGGAGTCGTGTGCGGTGGGAGTCGGACTTCAAGCGCACACGACTCCTTTCGCGCACACTGTGCGCTGGAATTGTGCAAGGCGAAGTCAGAACCCGGCGCTCATGACTCCCTCATCGCACAATGTGCGGGTTGGAGTCGTGTGCGGACTGCGGTGATATTCGGACTCCATGCGCACACGACTCGTACCACAAACATTTTCCGTGTTAGGCTCATCGCACGTTTGGCGTATCAAAGGGAGAACACAGCACTATTCGCGGGTAGCCCACTGCTCACCTTTTCACGCCGCTTGAAAGATTATCGCGATCCATTTTCTGGGTAATACTATAAATAATCTTATCGTAATTCTCTCTCATTACATATTCCATGCATCGTGGAAGAAAAATGGTGGAAGATGCTCATGTAAAAGTTTTCGGAAACGGCAAATTTATGAAAATAATACGACACAAAAGTGAAAATGTGTTCTAACACCAAAGTAGTATCCCTGGCACTTCAGAACCAGGGGGATGGGTAGTTCATTGACCTCTGCGTCAGTGTCACTTGGGGACAAGAGGAGGTGGGGGCGGGGTCATTGACCGCTCCGTCGGGGGGTGGGGGGAAGGAGTGGGGGGAGACACGGAGGCCCTTACGTCGTTTGAAAACGAGGGGGGTGAGGAGAAGGGGGAGGGGTTGAGACTGTTTGTCGCCATAACCTATACCTCACCTGTGCTAAGTGGCCAAAGTGGGATGCGCTAGGCCCCCCGCCTCCCCTTGTTCTATGGAACCGAGAGGGTGTTTTAAGTGGTTTTGTAGCCGGGGGGGGTGTTTGGGAGGAATTTGCTGTCCTCCCTGTAACTTACCGCTTTTCTCAGGCACCGCCCGGACCTTACCCATTCGTTGGCATGTCACCTCTCAGGGGTCCAGACTCCTTGGCGTCATAATTTTGTGGGACGGGAAGCCCCTCACGCGTTTGCAGGTGCTATTAGGCAAGCGGCCGTTATTTTCCCGTTGGAGGAGTATGGGAAAATGTCGAAGGTTGGATGGGGCTGGGTATGACGGAGGATAAACAAACAAAACACAGAAAGCAGAGAGTTCGGTCAACAGAGCTTTATTTCCTTAATTTACAGATCGGCTAATTCCTCAGACTCTCCGTTTCCTGTCATTGCTCTCGAGACACTGATGCTAGGTGTGAAGAGCTAGTGAGCGGTGCCTCTGGAGGGCGCCTCTATGTGGGGGGAGCCGAGGAGGGTGCTGTCGGATAGAGGCTAGATGGGGGAAAATCAACATGGCGACTGCGCGAACTTGACATGGAGCACGGTTTGTACGGTCGAGCCTGAGCCGTACCTAAAAGATGTTTGATTCCGCACCACCAAGGTTTTAATTCATAATGGGGGAAAGTTGTGTATTCAATGATCAGTAGCGACCGACTAATTCTCCCTATCGAGAAGCGATTATAATTAATGCAATGTTATTTTCTGCTTTATTTTACGAAAACCTTTGAGATGATAATGGTTATCGTAAAAAAAAAAACTGTATTGCTCTAGTGCGTCAGAAAATTGCCAAATGGGGGAAATATCGATTACAAGAATAGTGAATTATTAAAATGAATCAATCAGGGCATAATTCACTGTCGTTAAACACGCGCGCACACACACACACACACACACACGAGCTTTCGTCGAGTGAGGACGTGTTTCTGCTGTGCTCCGACTTGACTGCCTCTTTCGTGTGTTTCCCGGTGGATTTTCGCCGTTTTTCTTGGTGAGATCGCTCCAGACTTATATATATATATATATATATATATATATATATTTTTTTTTTCACTCTCATTTTATTTCATTCATATAACATTTGGTCTTTTTCTCTACTTCTCTACTGTTCTTGTGATATACTCATATCTAGTCCTACTGCTTCTATTCTGCGGAAGCGTTTCGCTTTTGTCTTCGAACCTTTCTTTCTGTGCGTGCGCTTTTCAACACCTGAGTCATCGCCGTCTCGGCGGCGATGGCCTTGGAAGGGGGTGGGGGAGGGTCAACCCCTCCCCTACGCTCTCCCCCTCCCTCCCCTTCCCGTATTCGAGTTGAGACGGGAAATGGGCTCACTAGCCGTACTCCATCTGCCGAATTACTGAATAGGTCAGACTTATCAGAGACCTTGTCACTACCGTCAACCTCTCCAACCGTTCTTAGGAGGGTGGCTGGTGCCTTACACTTGTCATCCCCTGCCGACCGACCACAAGAAAGCGCCCGCGATCGGGCAATTTCTACCGAACCGCGTCCTAGCAGACCCACACTCAGTTATGCCTCCGTTGCCAATGGCAGGACAGCCGACAAAACAACGGTGTCCAATTTTCCGAGCAATCCCAATCCTCTTTTGCAACCACAATCCCGCCGAGGCGTTCAATCCAGCTATGCCATACCAACGCGAAAAGTTACTCCCTTGACACGCGGATCTTCAAAAAAGACTGGAATCGTACTCTCTTGCATACCGAACACCTCGCTTCTAGATTATGTTTACGCAGTCGGCGATGCTCTAGGAGGTGGCTCTCTTATTACGCATGCCTCCAAATTATCCAATGACCGCGTGGCTATTTACTTCAAAAATGAAGAGACGGTGAATAAATTTATGGACGAATTCGGGGGGATAACTCTCGACAACCGCTTTGTTGAGGCACGTACAATGATGTCCAGAGTAGAGAAGCTCATTATTTCAAATGTTCCTCCTGAGGTTCCAGATAATGTTCTTATTGACATTATACAACAAGCTGTCACGGTATGCGGGCAAATTAAGCACTTCACCATAGGAGCGAAGAGAGACGGGTATGATCATATCCTTTCATTTCGAAGGGCAGTTCCGGTGATGCGAAGACCAAACACTGTGATGCCTGACTCGGTGCTTCTAGAGATAGAAAATTCCTTGCAGCGAATCTATCTCTCCTTTGAGGAGCCACGCTGCTACAAATGCAAAGGTGAGGGACATGTGGCAAGGATGTGCGACGCAGACACCTCAAAGACTATCACCCCTCCCGAGAGCACACCAAACTCCGACCAGCAACACCGGACAACCTCCTCTCCAGTGGTTCCCCACTCCACGGAAGACGATGGCAATAACCCCATTCCATCGGTACAGGACAGTGCTACCTCCAGAGACTCACTCCTTTCCTCGCTACCAGATGAACAAAGTCCCCCGAAGTCAAATGAAGAAATCAAACAGCCTTCTTTACCCGTCCCCGAATCCTCTCTTTCCCATTCCACTCCTCACCCTTCCGAAGCCTCTCCCAACCTTTATCTTTCGCCGATACCATCCTCTTCCACCACACTTTTCTCCCCAACGGTAATACCCGACTCCCTAACTGACCTCAGCTTAAATTCCGTTTCGACACCGCAAATAGAGAGACCGCCAGTTGATGCCATAGCTTTGTCTTCGCCTTCTGCACTGACGCAACTAAGTGACGTCGACATCTTTTTCGACGATACGTCGAGCGAACAACCCGCGACTGCACGCACGGTGAAAAGACCTCAAAGCTATGATGATGACCTTCATTTGACTCTTTCTAATCAAAGAAAGAAGTCATTACGCGAAGAGGATAAAGTAAGCAAAGTAACCACTTCTGCTTATCGCCTGGACGTCCGCGACAAGGAGATAATTGAAACGGTCATGAAGAATGACTTGTCAGAGATATTGTTCAAAACGGAAGGAATTATCTCCTTATTAGAGGAGATACACAACAGAAATGCTCCAAAACAGATCTTATTGGCTAAAAAGTTCACCAGTGACATAGATGGGCTATGTCACGCATTAAATCACGTTAAACAACATGTTTCCGAAAAACTTAGGGCACGCATCAGTAGGCTGTGTGCACACCTCCAAAGTGATTAGTATACACAATGGGGCAGCATCGATATTTCTTTTTATTTTTATTTTATTTTCTTTTAGTTGCTTGTTTATAATAACCTTTCGAATACTCCTAGATGGCACTTGATTTATCTATTGTTTCATTAAATGCAAAGTCTGTCCGTAGTTACAGAAAATGGGCGCAACTGATGTCCTTTACTTCAAACCTGAAGGCGGACATTCTGCTACTACAGGAAACCAACATTGTCTTTCCTCCGGCTACTGGCCTCCCTGGTTACCAGATTTATTTCTGCCCGCCAAGGACGCAACAAACTGGTACAGCCATCGCTGTAAAGAACGCTCTCTCAGACTACGTGGTCAAAAACGAAATCGTCTTCGACGGGCACGCTCAAGTAGTGCAGCTTAATATTAAGGCCTCTCCATTAAAAACATTGTACATATTTTGCTTCTATGGCCCACGGAACGAAGAGGTTGCTTTGCAGGCGACCGACGCGTTGCACGAATATCTTAACCACATCCCGCATGTTCCACCACCAGGCGAGTCCATCATTCTACTTGGAGGGGATTTCAATGTAACTCTGCACCCGGAGAAAGATAGGACCAGCCACATGGAACGTCATCAACGCTTCGCGCAGGCATTTGGGAGACTGGTAGATAGCAGCGCCTTAACAGACGTTTGGCGCGCACTCCGGCCTTCATCACAAGGTTTCACATTCATCACACCGCGCTCCTCCTCCCGGCTAGATCGCTTCTATTTATCGACAGATTGCATGGCAATGACTACAGATATATCTCTTCTTTCCACTTTTGCAGACCATAGAGGGCTCTCCTTGAAATTAAAGATGCCGGATAAAATACCCTCACCGCCATATTGGCGATTTGATAATACACTACTTGACGACAAATGCTTCATCTCTTCCCTGGAAGTATTGGTCACATCCATAGCATCTGAACATACCGACGCCACTGCAAAATGGGAGGCGATCAAGAGAGAAGTCAAGGAGTTCTCCATTCAGTACAAGAAATGGACCAGACAGCTACAAAATGACGTACTCAGCACAGAAAGTATGCAAAGAAATGCCGAAAAGATAATGACTTCTCTAGGTTGGGACCTCCTTACACACTCTGACGCCTCTGCGATGAACCATTTGGCTAGGTGGGCTGTTAGATGTCGACCTAAATCCTTGGTAAAACTCAAGGTAGACGACAAGGAACTTACGGAACCCGCAGCCCTTAGGAAACATCTTTATGCTCACTTTGCGACCCTACATCAAGAAAAAGACCAGCCTTTCCCCACGTGCATCGATGCCCTTGAAAACCTAAGAAAATTAAGTGAAGAGGAGACTGAAACTCTCGAAAACGAAATTGGCAAGGATGATTTCACCGCTGCTCTGAAAGCTCTCAGCAAACGCAAGGCACCTGGTATAGACGGCCTGACTGTAGAGTTCTACACTCACCTATGGACAGTGCTAAAGAATCCCTTCACAGATATGGCCATCAAGGCCTTCAGTGATGGGCGTCTGCCGAGAACCACATCGACATCTGTCCTCTCCCTCATGAGCAAGGGAGGTGACCTCTTGCTTTTACAAAACTGGAGACCTCTTTCGATTTTAAATGTTGACTACAAGATAATTTCAAAGGCTCTGTCCCTAAAAATGTCACAGGTCATTCCATCAGTAGTATCTCCAGAGCAAAGCTACTGCATCCCAGGACGCTCCATATTCGACTCCATTTCACTCCTACGTGATGTCCTCAGATGGACAAACATCCATAATGAGCCGATGGCCATCTTATCACTAGATCAGTCAAAGGCCTTCGATACCGTTAAACACGCTTATCTATTCAAAGTAATGGAGAATATGGGATTTGGTCGCAAATACTTAGGTATGATAAAAACTCTCTACAGCAACGCAGCGTGTATGGTGAGAGTCGCGCAGTCACTCACGGCCCCGTTTCCTTTCATGAATGGGATAAGGCAAGGTTGTCCACTTTCTGGACAACTCTACTCTTTAGCTATTGAACCCCTGCTCATGCTTCTCAAAAAATCTATGTGTGGTATAAAACTTCCTGGAAACTGCGAAAAAAGTCTTGTAGTGAGCGCATACGCAGATGATATTAATATTTTCATAGCCCAGGAGGAAGACTTTGCACGTGTCACTCCGTGCTTTGAAGACTACTCATCAATGTCGGGCGCTGTTCTAAATTCGTCAAAGAGCAACGGCCTATGGGGTGGAAGCTGGACGGAGAGAATCGACAGACCTTTAGATTTCCAATGGTCAAACATTGGAGCAAAATTCCTTGGAGTTTGGCTTGCCAATGATGTCATATCCGAGCGTCAGCATGTCGCACAACAATTACTTCACAAATTAGAGGACGCTATTCGCTCTTGGCGACCTAGGGCCGTGCCTTTGTCTCTTAGGGGCCGGACTTTGGTTGTGAACAAATTTATTGCACCCAAACTGTGGCATATCCTACAGTGCCACTCCCCACCACCAAGAGTCAGAAGAAGACTGCATGCTATTATAGCTAATTTTATTTGGAATGACGGCAAACACTGGGTCAAGAGAGATGTCTTAACATCCCCAGTAAATGAAGGCGGTATAGGGTTAATTAACATTGATGACAAAATGTCATCCTTTAGAATGCTATTCCTGCAGAGACTACTGCAAGGCCCTTACGATACCCCGTGGCGCATTATGGCATCCGAGAGGCTAAGAGGCTACAGAAATAAAGGAAAAGCTTTCGAGCTGCTAACTGAGATTAAAGAGTACCTAAGTTGCCCTCTTACTGATGACTTTTATAACAGCCTAATAAGTGCCTTCACAGCCTTCAAACTTCGGTACATCCCTGATGGCGTTTCTACCCTAAACGACCGCCCTTTTCCCACAGGATGGCCTCCTCCAGTCCCCGCCATTTTCTTCTTCGAGAGTATGAGATGCAAACGGTTATTAAGGCTCCCGATAAGCAAACGATGCATGTACAAGGAGGTCATGTATCTACAGAAGGGCCGAGACTGGCCCTTTAAAGGAAAATACCATGATGACGTGCATTGGCAGGCGATGAGATTCGCACCCAGTTCAGGAAGAGACGCCGATATCGCCTGGCGTCTGGCGCACGACAGATGGGCTGATGCTCGTTTCCTCCACGCTACCGGCGTTCGGCTGACGTCCGAATGCCCTTGGTGCGATGGTGTCGAAGGAAACGCTTGGCACTTGGCTTTCGCTTGCAGGAGAGTGCGAGAGGTCTGGAAGATAGTTGTCAAACTTATTAAATCGCTATCAGGAATGCGGACCCTATTCTTGTACCATTTATATAGTGGTATTCCACTCAATCGTTTCAGTGGTCCTGGCCACAAGCTATCCAACTTTCTCATTACTCTAACAAAAAGTTCAATTTACGAGGAGCTAACCCTTTATTTCAAAGGAAAAGTCCGAGATATTGGATACGTGGAAAAACTCGGAAAGAAGCTGAGAACAAGAGTCGAGAGAGAAATGAAATATAGTGCAGCGCATGGTTGTCTCGATGGCTTCAAAGCCTTATGGGGATATAAGGACGTGATTTGTGACAGTCAAACTGCCGTTTACAAAATCACCCTTTGATTCAGTTCTAAATGTTAATTAAATAAAATAAATTTTTAAAATCAATGTCAGATCCAAAGCAGCAACTCTGACTAATACGGTTTTATCTATTTCTTTTATTTATCTTATTTTCTTTCACTCTTATACTAATCATTTCATCTCCATTACCGGGGTATTCCATCACCATTTTTCAACCTGTTGCTTTCTCAATGCATCCTACCTACATACTTTTAACCACGTTCTCCGCCAATGTATTTATTTATTTATTTTCCTTTTCATAATTTTAACGTGCAGATATGATGCTCCACCTCGTCTTGTCTACTGGCGTATTTTCAACCGAGAACCAAAGGAGGGGGACAGATGGTTGGCACGAGCATCGTTAAACCAGCGACGATTTCGCCGTCTCTTTTTATTCTTCCCATCGACGGCTGGAGCGACAGGAGCGCCGGGAGCGAAGATTGCGAGCAGGGGTTTCAATCCCTTGGGAGCAAACTATCCCGGCGCAGTCGCTCCAGAAGACGACGAATTAGTCAATGCAGTACAATGCTATGTTGATGTAACATTTATGTAAAAATTTTGTTCTATCGAACAATAAATAATAATAATAATAATAATAATAATAATAAAAAAAACACACACACACACACACGCAGGGAAGCTCCTTATTCCACGGGTCCCACGTGAAACATAGATCAGCGATTAAAAAAGAATTTACTGGGGGGTAGGACGTGCCAACACTTCGGAAACTGTCCACGCCGGAAGTAGTTAAAAGGTGGGCTGTATCCGCTGGGGGTCCAGCGCTTCAAACTGGACTCCGAACACCTTCCTTCTGACTTCCCCTTCTCCGCAGGGCCGTAGGTGAAGGTTAGATGACGACGTATCCCTCAACGTATTAAATAATAGGGCAGCGTTGGCGGCCTCCGCAGCCGCGAAGCGAATATAACCCCACACCTCTTCTACGTCGGGGGTTTGGTGTAGATGGACCTCCATCAGCTCGCCGGCCACTTGGAGGTCCCAGAGCCAGGAGCTTATCCCGATTGCGGGATGGAGTCCGTCCACACGTATCCAGCTACTTCGCAGCATGGTGGCTAAGGCGTAAGCTGCACAGGCACCACTTCACACAAGCCAAATGAACACCTCTCTTAAAACCAAGTCCTCATATATGGAACGTTTTTGGATATTCCAGAACTTTCGAGAGAGCAGGTACACTTAAAGGGGGAATGGAGTTGTGTTGTCACCTAATTTCGTCGTTATTTCCACAGCATTTAAGGGTATAACCCTAAGTTCCCGACTCTTGCCGTATTGACTACTCAGGCACTTAAAGCATCAGTGATGTCGGAGACTTGGCATGTCATAGATAATTACAGAGGCGCCAGGACGCCGCTTCCATAACAACGTTCTCGTCTACTCCCTCAGCGACCGGTATGTGGACCTTCCCAATATGTTTTTTCGGGACAACACGTCCCAAAACCTCTCGCCCCTCCCCAACCATCCCTATCCCTAGACTATTTTACTTGGGCTCTACAATACTATCCCGCCGCAATAGCTCCAGTATGGCTATGAGTGCGATGTGTAACGTGTATTCACAAATTAGGAATACGATAAACTTATTATGACCCCCAGAAATTCTGTTTATGAAACGGTAACGGGCAAGGACGCATATGACTACTGTTACTCAGCATGTCGACGATTCCTATTACTAGCTAGTAGTTTAATCTGATTGGTAGCATGTTCGAGCCACTATTTCTCGATTAATTTCTAGTCTGACCCTGTCGATGTCCAAAGTGCGGGGTCTGTCCGACAAGCGAGCGCGATTCTGATTAAGGCTAGGATGAGCGCAACATGCAAGGTGTGGAAGCACCCCGTGCTACATAATAAGGTGGCGTTTGCACGATACCTCGTATATGTAGCCGTTTGAATAACTTCTGACATATATTACGCGGTTATCGTCATTCACCAGGTTAGTAACTATAATTTAGAGAGCTCTGCCTTCGTGAAAATTTTGTGTTCTCGTGCCATGGTTCAGAGTTAATAGAAACTTATGAAGCTCGAGATAATGAAAATTCTTGATTTTAAGAGGGAAGTATTGCTTAAAGGACTTCGAACATTATCGTGCTCATCAATGAAATTTGTTTTTTAACTACATCTGAGAAATATCTCAATTTTAGCGGAAATGTCGCGCTTTTCCAGGCGACGGTTCCGTTCTGAGCGAAATATTCCAACCGTGCATTATTAAAATTCACGATTTATTACACGAAGAACGTTCAAGTAACTTCAAACATATTACGTACTCGTAATTGAAAATCTGGTGAATAGATATGTTTTAGAGAGTTCTACCTGCGGTATAAATTTCCTGTGTTGCTGCGCAGTGGCTGAGCGTTAGAGAAAGATTTGAAGACTGAGATTCCGAAAACTCGCTGAAGGATGCTTCAATATCTTGTATATTACGCTGTCATCAAGAGAATTTGTGTGCACTTAAATGTAGAGATATAACTCCGGCGGGAATAGTGTTTTCCCTGCGGGGGAAGTAAACCAGGTGAAATTCATGAAGAGCGAAATTAACGAAATAATTGATTTCGACGGAAACGACGTTTTAATAACTTATTTTATATTAGGAGGTCATCATTGAAATTTATCGTTTAAAATCAATTTAGCGAGTTTTTACTTCGGTGGACTTATACGTGCTTGTCCGTGCGAAGGATAATTGCTAAGTGTTATTTTTCGAACGGGAGTTTATTGAAATTACTATCGGTCTCCTCAGGAGTAGTTCTCCTACATATTCAAACGCAGTATGTGCTCAACAATGAAAACTAATGTGTAATTATAGTTTACAGAGATCTTGCTAAGGTGAAAATTCCGTATTTCCATACATAGGTTCCGTGAATGGGAAAAAAAATCTAGAATTTCGAGATTATTTAAACGTATGGTTTCCAGGGGATGGATGTCTGAACGTCTTATAATGTGTATAAATAGTCCCTTTCTTAATTTGGTGTGTAACTGTAATTTAGAGAGTTCCGACATCAGTGCCGCTCTAGTGGGTTTCAGCGTAAAGGTTTGACGTTCAGTGTCATCATTCTTTTTAAGCTTCATATTAATTCTCTTTATATAATGAATAACTTCTAACGCATACATGGACTCACTCGTAAAATCTGGTGCGTAATAAAAATTCAGAGTTCTAATTTCGGTGAAAAATCTTGCATGCCAGAGGGGTGGTTCTGTACAGAGTATGTTCGAAGTGTGGGATAATTAAATGTCTTCATTACACAGGAAGAATGTTAGATTAGATTAGCTTTTAGCATATAGCGTCGCCATAAATGATTTCTTTTCTTTTTTTTCGCGCAGTCATAATCTAGACATTTTAACCTCTAGAAATTTCGTGTTCATCGCGCAAACGTTTTATGCCAGGTAAAAAATGCGAGGAGGGAGATCGTAAAAATTCGCGAATTCTACGAACGAAGTGTTTGAAAAAAAAACACTTCTAACGTGTTTTGTGCACATCAATGAACACTAAAGCGTAATAATATTTTAGATGAAGTTATATATAGCGTTGGTGTACTTTCATTGCCATCTCAGACGTTTTTTACTATTTAATATGTTAGTTAGATTTTTTCGATTGTCCCTCGAAATTACAAGGATTATTCACTTTCAATGGGGAAAGAATGTTAGATTAACTTCTAGCATATAAAGTTTTCATAAACGATATTTTTCGTGCAATCGAGATACAGACTGTTTTAACTTAGGTAGAAAACTTTCGTGTTTATCGTGCAAGCGTTTCATGCCAAACAAAATTTGTTGGGAGTGTTGGGAGGAGGACTGCTGCAATTCACGAATTGTATGATTGAAGCGTTTGAAAAATTTCTAACATGTTTCATGCACACCCGTAAAAACCGCTGTGTAGTAATAATCTAGAGTGAATTATATTTTATCGATGGTGTAATTTGATTGCCATCTCTTACGACTTTTATGTGCTAGCTAGCTTTTTTCTTTATTTGTTGTGTGCGCGATTACAAGATTTTTTTTTTAACTTTCAGGGGAGGAATAATAGATAAACTGCTAGCTATTTACATGGTCCTGAATGGTTTACGTACAAATGTAATCTAGACTGTTTTTATTTAACTGGGGTAAAAATTTCGTGTATATGACTAATGTTACTCAACACACCAATAATTCCTATTACTAGCTAGTACTTTAATCTGATTCGTAGCATGTTCGGGCCACTATTTCTCTATTATTTAATATACGATATTTTTCGTGCAATCGTAATCGAGACGGTTGTAACCCTAGGTAGAAAATTTTTGTGTTAGTCGAGCAAACACTTAGTGCCAAACAAAATTTGTGAGGAGTTAGATTGCTACAGTTCTTGAATTTTATGAGTGAAGCGTTTGAAAAATTTCTAACATTTTTCATGCACAGCCGTAAAAACTGCTGTGTAGTAATAATCTAGAGTGAATTATATTTTATCGATGGTGTAATTTGATTGCCATCTCTTGCGATTTTTATATGCTAGTTAGATTTTTTTTAATTTGCTGTGTGTGTGTGATTACAAGATTTTTCATTTTCACTTTCAGGGGAGGAATATTGGATAAACTGCTAGCTTAGTACATGGTCCTGAATGCTTTCCGCACAAATGTAATCTAGACTGTTTTTAACTAACTGGGGTAACAAATTTCGTGTCTATCGAGCAAAGGTGTATCCCAAGCAAACTTTGTGTGGATTGATAGCGTAAAAGATTCTCGAATTCTAATTTTAAAGCGTTTAAAAATTCTTCAACGTGCTGTGCTTACCACATCGATGAATACCGCGTTATAATATTTTATAGGGTATTGTGTATTATATTCTAACAGTGGTGGAAATTTCTAGTGATCTATAACGCTTATTGCTCTTTTTTCGGGGAGGGTTTTTTTTTCACTGACCGATAAGATTATAAAAAAAAATCCGAAAGTTTTACAGGAAGAAAGCTGGAAATGATCCTAACACATCAGAGGTTACAGCCGCACGAATTGAAGCATCCGTTCTGCGCGATAATTGCGGGGCCTAGATCGTGCGGTAAGACGTGTTTTACGAGTAGGCTTATAAAATTTTCAAAAGAAATGTTCGATGTATCGCTTGCCGACATAATTTGGTGTTACGCGGAATGGCAGCCTTCTTACGAGCCTTTAAAAACCATTGGTGTCACATTCCACGAAGGACTGCCAGACATGAAGAGTATTCCAGCGTCAAACGCCGCTAAATTAATGATCCTAGATGATTTAACGATGGAAAGTAGTGATAGAGTAGTGGTAGATTTATTCTCCAGGGGTAGTCACCACAGAAATATAAGTATTATCCATCTTACTCAGAATCTGTTTCATCAGGGAAAAGGGGCAAGGGATATTTCACTTAACACCCACTACTTTGTAAACTTTAAAAATCCTAGGGATAGAAGCCAGATTTTGAGTCCTGCAAGACAGATTTATCCTAGAGATATCAGATTCTTGCAAGATGCGTATGACGACGCAACTGAAGAAGCTCACGGTTATTTATTCATTGATTTAAAACAATCCACACCCAACGCTTTACGATTTCGCACCAAAATATTTCCAGACGATGCGCATCATTATTTCTACCAACCGAGGAAATGAAATGGAATGCGTCGACGCTATAATGATAATAAATAGAACCGGATACATGGTAAATGTCTTAGTCGCCATGAAGCAGAGGATAGCTAAACACGTCGATATTCTCAGCTTCATTGCACGCTGTAAGCCTTCGATACGAGCAGCAGTTCTCAAGGCGGCGGACCATGGGCTCACCAGATCAATTTGTGAAATCGTTGATAACACATTGAAAGGGAGAGTGGATTTAACTGTCGCGCAGAAGAAGCGTTTAGCGAGGCACAAAGCCCTACTACGCAAACTCGCGACGGGAAAAGGTTGCTGGCAGAAAAAGAAGAAATTAATTGTGCAATCGGGAGGATTCATTTTACCGCTACTCTTACCAGTGATAAGTGGTGTTATTTCCAGTATTATAAGTAATGGAACACGCTAAGAAAATGGTGCTCGTTCCTCATGAAACCATGCATCGAATGAGTAACCCTACCGTTCCGATGACGAGCAACGCTCAAGCACTATCTGCTCTTGACAACGAGATGGAGCGAATTTTACGCACACCCATGAAATCGGATAGTGAGAAATGGAACCTATACAAACAATGCCTACATCGTTTTCTACACTTCGCGGGAGAGGAACGGAAACCGCTAGTCTTACCGATAGTGGAAAAAGAACTCACTGCCGATGATGAAAGCTCCTCCCCTCTTGGGGTAGAGAGTCGCATTCCCCTTCGGTCCGAAATTCTTAATTCAGTACCGCTGAAATACAGGAGAAGGGCAGAACTTCTATTGAACAGAATCTCTCTGTCTGATAAAATTAGCTGGAGCTCTGATGGAACGGTTACCATCAAAGGTGGTGTTATTCCGGGGTCCAATATCATAGATCTAGTTGGGGATATGAGGGAGCGGAAAAATTCAAACCCCATCGGTAACGCCTCCTTTGCGTCGTTATTATTGGAAATAAACACGCCACTTGAATATATAGGGAATCGCCAGCGGCTCCATGTCATTAGTGGATACACGCCGGGGGTGAAAGAAAGTAGGGTGGAAAGAGCGCCGTTCATGCGTCGTAGGACTCAGAGTTCGCCAAAGAGTTCTGCCCCCGCTACGGAGAAGATAATTCAGCGTTGGACCCCCTATCGTTTCAAAAAATGAAAAAATCAGTGGACTTAATACTTCGAAATATTTATTACGACCCAGCGCATCCTGCGTCATACTCCGGAGCGGAGAAGCTGTGGAAAGCTGCGCCTCCGACTGTGTCGCGGAATGACGTCAAAATATGGCTCCAGAAACAAGATACATACACGCTTCATAAGCCGCTAAAGCGAAAGTTTCAGAGAAATAGCTATATTGTCGATAATATGGACGATCTATGGCAGGCGGACTTAAATGATATGAAGCATATAAGAAATCAGAACGACGGATTCAATTATATTCTCACCGTTATCGATGCATTTAGTCGCTTTGCATGGGCGGTCCCTCTGCGCTCAAAGACAGGCGCAAATGTGACAGAGGGTTTTTATCGAATATTGAAATCAACGAAACGAAAACCTCTCAAACTCATGACCGATAAGGGCAGCGAATTTTTAAACAAAACATTTTAGGACTTTTTAAAAAAAAATCGATTGGTTATTACCACTCTAATAATCCAGACACCAAATCAGCGATAGTTGAACGCCTAAATAGAACTCTTAAATCTCGGATGTGGCGATATTTTACGATGTACAACACCAAAAGATACGTTGACGTCCTCGCGAAGATCGTAGACGCCTACAATAAATCAAAACACTCTAAAATCAAGATGGCTCCAGTGGACGTTACCGATAATAATATTCTTCAGGTGTGGAATAACGTCCACGGCGCTGTGAAGAAGAAGAAGAGCGTAATAGCACGCCTGAAAGCTGGAGATAGAGTGCGAATAAGTAGAGAGAAGGTGTCATTTCGCAAAGGATACGAATCGAACTGGAGTGAAGAAATATTTATAGTTGAGAGAGTTATTAAGAGGCGGCCGCCAGTTTACGAGTTAAAAGATTTAGAAGGCGAAATAATCGAAGGTACTTTTTATGAACCCGAGTTACAAAAAATTACTCTATCTAAATCGAGGAAATTTAAAATAGATAAAATACTTCAAACGAGAGGGAGGGGGGTCAGAAAAGAAGCGCTAGTCAAGTGGAGAGGATATCCCACCAAATTCAATTCGTGGATTCCTGCTTCATCGATAAAGAAGTTATGATGTCTGAAGGGTTCTACCTCACGCTCCCCAGTAACAGCTCTATGTCTAGTCATGGGAGCAACACAACATCTAAATTTACATGTCTTCTGCCTAGAAATATCTCTCTGGACGGGCAGTGGGAGGTCTCTCTCGCCGAGATTCACTTCCCCATGACAATTTGCAACGTTTATGGTAAACAGCGCGAATATTCCGTTTACCACGCTAGTAGCAACGACTCTTATTACAGAAAACTACCGGCGAGTCACTACTCATCTATCGCAGATCTCGTTGACACATTTAACGAAGATCTAAAGAAGATTTCTAGCTCTAACGACGTGAAATTTTCCTACAACGAACGGGGAGTTATTACAGTTGAGGCGAAAGACACAGTTGTTGCCGTATCCGAAATTTTGGCGTTGCAACTAGGGTTCGAGCCTGGAGGTGACATTGTGGAGCAGAAAAAAGCTAGGCGCAAACCCGACCTCGATATCGGCTACCCATCTCAGATATACGTTTATTGCGACATCGTCGAGCCGCAGGTAATAGGCGATACTGTGGCCCCTCTCCTGCGAATAGTTAGTACGGCGGCCGAGAAAAAAAAATCGGGCTCAACGTTAACCACGTTTTCAGCAGACGATTCTACGTTCCTGCCATGAAGAGAGAGTTTGACACGATAGAAATAGATTTAAGGACTCACGCGGGTCATCCCATACCATTTCTTTATGGGACATCAGCTGTAGTACTTCACTTTCGCAAGCAGGGGAGCTATGGTAAAGATGAATAACAACTGCGATCCTTACACTCGCTACTACCTAAATCAGGTTGGCAGTGGGGTGGGATCTGTTTATCAGGGAGTTAGCTATCAAAAAGGTCACGGTATAGGGAAGTTTCTGGGAGGACTCTTTCGTTCAGTGCTACCATTATTGAAAAGTGGCGCTCGCACCGTGGGTCACGAGGCTCTTAGAACCGGGATGAATGTCATTGGCGACTTGGCCTCGAACGATGCACAGCCTGTAAAAAGGGTGATACGCAAACGCGTTCTAGAGGCTGGAGAGAATCTCATGAGAAGGGCAGAGAGTAAAATACGTGGCATGACAGGGGGTTGGTATATTCAGAAAACGCGTAAGAGGAAGTCTCAGTCGAAGACTACCACTCGTGGCAGTAAGACATCCACTTCAAAGAAGAAAAAGAAGAATACATCGGCGGCACTCTCGAGAAAGATTTCCAAGCACGGCTTAAAGGATATATTTACCTAGAATTGCTTTCCTACACCATCAGTCCTGCGAATGTGTCAAGTCTGAACTCGATCTTTTTTCAGTGCCACCAACACAAACGAGTATCGAGGATGGTCAGTGGATACACTATAAACCCATTTCTACCCTGTCCGATGACGCTCCTCTAGAGTTCGTAATTCCCGGACATGGTGAAGAGTACTTAGATCTTTCGCATACGCTTATATCCATAACAGCGCGAGTAGAGCGACCGACACAGTTGGCTGTGGACGATTCTGTAATTGGACCGGTAAATCTATGGCTCCATTCTCTATTCTCCCAAGTGGATGTTTTTCTAAATCAAAAATTGGTGACGCCCCCTAGCCATACGTATCCGTATCGAGCATACATTGAAACAATTCTCAATTACGGGCCCGCTGCGAAGACTTCACATCTCACGGAAGCGCTCTGGTACGCTGACACACCTGGGTTAATGGACGATTGTCGTAAAAATACAGGAGCCGTTAAAAGACGTCGATACACTGATGAAGGACGTTCTGTAGAATTAATGGGCCATCTACATTGCGATCTATTCAACCAGGAAAAATTTCTTCTGAACGGAGTAGAGACATGGAAGAAGATAGGAAGCGCAGCTCCCATAAGACCAATGGTAATATAGCGACGGTGCTGCTCTCTAGCGGCCAGAGTGAACATGGTTTGAATTTTGAGCGCCAAATTTGAATTCATGACTCACTGCATTTGTTAGAAGAGTCCATATCACTAGAACGCCGGGAGGTCTCCTCGACGAACATGGAAATAAATCACTATCTCTACTGTGGTCACTGGCAGCACAAGTACTCATGGTCAATAAAAACACGTATTGCGAGGAAATAGATTTTATTGTCAAAAGAAACATTTTACAAAGAAAAAAAATCTGGATGATAAAGCATGTACAGGGAAGTCATTGACAAGGCAACTTTATAATTTAAACAGAGTAACATTGGTAAAACAACAGACTAGACACTGGATTACTCTATAAATTCATCTACTGAATTGAGTGTCTACTTATGAGATAAGCCTATATTTTAATAATATCATCCCCAGAGCGTGGAATTGGAACAATCAAACTAAGAAAAGTAAAAAATTTAAATCATCAAAGCCCTGCCCATTTATGTTTTCTTCACAATATACTTCCAAGCACCCTAAATTACAAAACAATCCATCTAAACCAAGAGAAAATTCATTAAAATAATGACAAAAGATATTCCAGATGACCCATTAATTTCAACCACACAACTGAATGACAAACATAGTCATGACATAAGCCCATTAATCCAATTTTATCCCAAGCACCCCAAATTACAAAACAATCCATCTAAACCAAGAGAAAATTCATTAAAATAATGACAAAAGATATTACAGATGACCCATTAATTACAACCACACAACTGAATGACAAACATAGTCATGACATAAGCCCATTAATCCAATTTTATCCCAAGCACCCTAAATTACAAAACAATCCATCTAAACCAAGAGACAATTCATTAAAATAATGACAAAAGATATTCCAGATGACCCATTAATTTCAACCACACAACTGAATGACAAACATAGTCATGACATATGCCCATTAATCCAATTTTATCCCAAGCACCCTAAATTACAAAACAATCCATCTAAACCAAGAGAAAATTCATTAAAATAATGACAAAAGATATTCCAGATGACCCATTAATTTCAACCACACAACTGAATGACAAACATAGTCATGACATAAGCCCATTAATCCAATTTTATCCCAAGCACCCCAAATTACAAAACAATCCATCTAAACCAAGAGAAAATTCATTAAAATAATGACAAAAGATATTACAGATGACCCATTAATTACAACCACACAACTGAATGACAAACATAGTCATGACATAAGCCCATTAATCCAATTTTATCCCAAGCACCCTAAATTACAAAACAATCCATCTAAACCAAGAGACAATTCATTAAAATAATGACAAAAGATATTCCAGATGACCCATTAATTTCAACCACACAACTGAATGACAAACATAGTCATGACATATGCCCATTAATCCAATTTTATCCCAAGCACCCTAAATTACAAAACAATCCATCTAAACCAAGAGAAAATTCATTAAAATAATGACAAAAGATATTCCAGATGACCCATTAATTTCAACCACACAACTGAATGACAAACATAGTCATGACATAAGCCCATTAATCCAATTTTATCCCAAGCACCCTAAATTACAAAACAATCCATCTAAACCAAGAGACAATTCATTAAAATAATGACAAAAGATATTCCAGATGACCCATTAATTTCAACCACACAACTGAATGACAAACATAGTCATGACATAAGCCCATTAATCCAATTTTATCCCAAGCACCCTAAATTACAAAACAATCCATCTAAACCAAGAGAAAATTCATTAAAATAATGACAAAAGATATTACAGATGACCCATTAATTACAACCACACAACTGAATGACAAACATAGTCATGACATAAGCCCATTAATCCAATTTTATCCCAAGCACCCTAAAGTACAAAACAATCCATCTAAACCAAGAAACAATTCATTAAAATAATGACAAAAGATATTCCAGATGACCCATTAATTTCAACCACACAACTGAATGACAAACATAGTCATGACATATGCCCATTAATCCAATTTTATCCCGAGCACCCTAAATTACAAAACAATCCATCTAAACCAAGAGAAAATTCATTAAAATAATGACAAAAGATATTCCAGATGACCCATTAATTTCAACCACACAACTGAATGACAAACATAGTCATGACATAAGCCCATTAATCCAATTTTATCCCAAGCACCCTAAATTACAAAACAATCCATCTAAACCAAGAGAAAATTCATTAAAATAATGACAAAATATATTCCAGATGACCCATTACAATCTATCTAAACCAAGAGACAATCAATTTAAATAAACACAAGACAATGCAGACTACCCAGTAATTTCATCCACTGAACTGAATAGCAACCATAGACATGAGATCAGCCCATTAATGCAATTCCATCCCAAGCACCCTAAATTACAACAATCTAAGTCAAGTAGCATTTAAATCAGCAAAAGAGACATATCAGACTACCCATTAATTCTATCTACTGAACTAAGTAACTAACTAAGATACTAGGTACTACAGATACTAACTACTACACATATGGGAACTAATTATCTAATATACATCAATTGGAAATACAATTGTAACAACTAAACATTTAAATAAATTTTTTACAACTTCTAAGTGCCGGCAAACCTCACCTTTCCTGGTTGAGGAAGCGAACTCCCCAAAAGATTCTTATTTTGACATATATTTGCAGTAGCAACTCCTTTGCCTTTTCACAAGGGAGGGAAAACGAATGATACCTTTTGCTTGAATTTTCAATTACGGCCCTGATTGAGGCCCCTACATTTGGATGATGGGCTTGTTCAATAAAAATTGGCTGAAATATGGCCTCCCATTCCTTTATCAGCAAAAATATATCGTCAGTGACTGAAATTAATTTTCCTCCAACCTCAGCCCTGCCCTTTAAATGCATGAAAACCTCATGGCCCGATGGAAACCCTACAGAAGGACTTTTAACCATGGCTTCCCTGCAAGGTGAACAATCATGGCGCTTCATGAACACCTTACAGATGAAGCCTGACACATAATATATAACATTTAATTCATCTATATCTAACTCTGTACTAACTCTAAGGTCACTAAAGTCTACCTCCACTTCTACTGGCTGGGACTCAGTGCTACCATTAGCAATATTTTTAAAGTCACTAATCTTAACAAGGAAATTCTCTACATCTAACTCGCAGTTACTAAAACTAGACAGTTTGGAAATTGATGTCAGCAAGAGGTGCTTATACCCCTTGCCAAACTGCATTACTGTTGGGTTGTCATTACACCCATGTTGTTGTCGGACCACAGAAAACAAGTTTTCCAAGGCATCCTGGTTCAGAACTCTTGTACATAGTTTTGGGATGCCGCAATGATCCTTCAAGTCATGAAATAGATTAATCAAACAACTAATGGTAAGGATCCACCCAGCTAAGCATGGTGGCTGCCGCATGCAGCCAATGAATTTACTCCTCTCCAGCTTATGCTTAGCATCCTGCAGGAACTGGATGTGGGGTGTGTCACAGCCCATAGCATACCTCATTTTAAAAGGATGGAATGCAATTTGGTTGCTGTTGAAGGAATCAAACAGCTTGTCCATTAACTCAAAAAAATCAGCTGTGTGTACAGCATGATCTGGCAACTTACCCATTGCAATGAAAGCAGAAATGGCTACACTAACACTATTACTAAACACTTGAGATGCCAACTTAACTTTCATTTTCTTGAAAGCCTTGACAGTCACGTGGAACTTTGTGATCTTTGGAATCATCTTCAGCTTGAGAGGATCAGTCATGTCAAACAAGCTCCTTAGATGACACCATTGGACTACATTGCCATTAAAACTAAAGTCATAACGTGCGAGATTGTTCCTCATAGACTTCAATAAATGAGGGGGGTCAAACATGAAAAAGATCTTTTGCCCTTCAAAGTCAAAAAAGGGTGACTGTTTAGTGACCCCAAGATTTCTCTTCAACTTTAAATTATGAGGCCCTTGGTCACACAAAATTACCTTAACCTTAAAACCTATTGCACTAACCCTATGAATACAATCCAATACTATACTACGTAACACATCAGCATCAGTACTGTTATGAGTTATCCAGTAACCAATGCACTGTTTCCACTTTTTTGTAATACCTTTAACCATTACAACTAGGCACTGATTCCCAACCGTGGAGTTCACACAATTCCCATAATCACAATAACCTAAAATTCTATCTACACTAGGGTCATAAAACAAATTCTCTCTAATAGCTACTTCATCAAATATGATGGATACAATTAAATCAGGTCCTGTAAGGTTTTTGGCATGTTCCTCTAGTGCCACCATGGCATTATTGTCAATGCCTGGCATCACTACAACCTTCTTCTGCCAGGAGATCAATGACCGTACTGACGGAAGACAAAGGGTTTTCTGTAGGAACCTATATGCTCTAGGTCCATGATAATATAAGCTAAGTGCAAAGTCCTTCATGTAGGATGACCATCGCCTACCATACTTACGTACTTGGCTTAATTTTAATTGGGCCATCAAAAGTTTGTGAGCTGAGGTTGGAAGGTATTTCTGGCTTATTTCAGCCAGTTGTCTCCTCTCACATTTTTTCTGGACAGCCTTCCTCTTCCTTTCCCTGAAGAGATTTGTCCGTAGACGAGCAATGGACTGCCTATAACATACAATCCTCTTTGAAGTCCGTGGAGTTGGCTGGCTGCGACTACTCCATTGCCTCCGAGGAGTAGAGCGAATGCCTGTACCATGGGCTGCAATAGTACCGAGAAGATTTAAGAAAAATCTAAATTAATTCAATGACTTTTTCAAGCAACTTCTTAGAAGACATTGATACATGTAAAGATAAACAATGGCTCCGGGAACTACGGTGGGAGCCACAATAGATTGACAAAACTGAAAGTAAATAAATTACTTCTCTTACAATTAGAAGAAATGCACAAAAAATTATAAAAGGATGAAAAAAGGGCTAATTCTACCCCAAAAATGACTAGGCAGCTCCGAAATAGCACCAAGTCCTTGGATTAAAATATCCAGAGAAATTAATCAGTCACAGAATGCCAGAAAGAAATAGTTGCTATCTCAATAATAATAGTAGTAGTGTTTGGATTTAGGGTGCGTCGACGGCAAGGTCATTTTGCACCACTACTGTGCTATTTAATTACAATTGTTATGTATAAAGTAATCTAATGCATCTGATGTCTTCGTTGAAGGTGTACATAATTAGACTTTATTAAAAATGTTTATTTCTCTGAGAAACCGAAATGTACAGATTAAGTTGGTAGGGTGGTCTCCTAAAAGGGTTTTTAGGTCTCCCCCTAGATTATTTCGCCTTCGCGCTTCGCGGTACTTAACACAATCTAGCATGATGTGTCTAATACTTAATGGACATTTACAATCCCCACATTGGGGAGGTTCCTTCTCTTCAGTAAAGAGATACGCATGGGTCAGGGGGCTGTGCCCTATCCTCAATCGTGTAAGTACTACTTCCTCTCTCCGATTACTACGAGCTGAGGAGGGCCACGCTGCTACCGTGTCCTTGATGCCACGGAGCTTGTTATTATTTAGAATCCTCCATGACTCCCTCCATTTTCCAAATACCACGTTTCTTAGAGATGCTCGTAAGTCCTCGTGGGGAACCAGCGTTGAGACTAGAACTTCGTTATTCAGAGCTTCCTTGGCCATAGCGTCTGCTATCTCATTCCCGGCTATCCCCTCATGTCCCGGTACCCACAGAAAATGGATATTCAAACCCTTTCTCGAAAGAGTCAGCAGGAGAGAGTGTATTTCTTGCACGATCGGGTGCACGGGTGAGAAGCCAGAGATGGCTTGTAGCGAGCTCCTGGAGTCAGTGCATATCACAAAGGAGCCGCCGTGGTCATCTAGGGCTTCTAGAGCTGTCCTTATGGCATAAAGCTCCGCCGTGTACACACTGCACATCGGGTGAAGCTTTGCTCTGATGTTCCCGTGGATAGGGGAGACCACTGCACATGCACAAGCAGAGTTATCTTTCGAACCGTCAGTGTAAACGGGGGTAAGGTTGGGGTGATTCCATCGGAACATGGCAAACAAACGCTGGTACTCCGAGGGAGTTGTGGAAGACTTCGGTCGAGATCGTGAAAGAATATTCACCACCGGAGTGGGAGTAATCCAAGGGGGGTGTTCCGAGAATGAAACAGGATACACTTCAGGTAGCGTGAATTCGCATCCGCGAATAAAATCGTTAAAACGAACGCTTACTGGTCTGGTTGCTTTAGTCCTTCGGTTAAAAACATTAATAAAACGGGGTTTAAAAAGTAAACTATAACATGGGTGACTCGTCATTGCTAAAATTTTGGAAACGTAGCTACAAAGAAGCCAGGTCCTTCGGTAGCATAGAGGAGGCTCGCCTGCGTCGGTATATATACTGGGAATCGGGCTGGTCCTAAACGCCCCAGTGCATAGTCGCAGACCTGCGTTGTGCACTGAATTAAGTGCTTTCAAATACGTCTCGCGTGCGGACGCATACACGAATGAGCCGTAGTCTAATTTCGACCGCACCAGTGTGCGGTAAAGTAAAATTAAGGTGGTGCGGTCTGCTCCCCAAGATGCGTGGCTTAAAAACTTTAAAATGTTTAAAGACTTCAAACAGTTTACCTTGACAGAATTAATGTGCTCCTTCCAGTTGAGTTTGTGGTCGAGGGTCATCCCCAGAAAACGGACTGATTCCACAAATGGGAGGTTTCTACCACCTAGGTGTAACGTGGGATTTACATGGACGCCCCGAGTGCGAGAAAAGTGAACGCACTTTGTTTTCTCCAAAGAGAAAAGGAAGCCGTTATTTTGGGTCCATTTGTGAAGTTTATTGATGGTGAGTTGCGCCATACGCGATGCATTCACGACCCTAGATGATCTGCAGAAAATCGCGAGATCATCCACAAACAGTGACCCTAACACTGGCTCCTTGATGCAGTGAGCTATGTCGTTGATCGCAATAGCGAACAACGTCACGCTCAGAACCGAGCCTTGGGGAACTCCGTTGTCAAGAGGGTAAAAATTTGACAACAACTGTCCCGTCCTTACTTTAAAAACACGGTTGGTTAAAAAATTTTGTATAAAAATGGGCAAACAGCCTCTAAAACCCCACTCGCGTAATACGCGTAGAATCTTACGTCGCCAGACCCGGTCGTAAGCCTTCTCTAAGTCGAAAAATACACCGACTACGTGTTGGCGGAGAAGGAAGGCTTCTTGGATGAAATTTTCAATTCTGACCAAGTGGTCCATTGTGGAACGGTTCCGTCTGAATCCGCATTGTATCCTAGAGAGGAGTTTTCGACGCTCCAGCCACCAAATGAGACGTCGATTTACCATTCGCTCCATTAACTTGCACAGGCAGCTGGTGAGAGAAATCGGCCGGTAAGAATTCGGGTCAGCTCGGTCTTTTCCATGTTTTGGGATGGGGACAATGACGGACTCCCGCCAGGACGGAGGAAAATCCCCATTGGCCCAGAGCTGATTAAAAGTTTCAAGGATTTCCAGCAACGCCGATTCCGATAGATTTCGGAGGAAGGCATTGTGGATCTCGTCGGGTCCTGGGGACGTGTCGTGGGAGTCATGGATGGCAGATTTCAGCTCCCAAATGGTAAATGGCATATTGTAGTCTGCCGTTGTTTTAGGCTCCATAAAGGATATAGGGACGTTCTCGAGCCTTTTCTTGAGGATCGCAAAAGAAGGGTCATAGCATTCGTCGTTGCTCACTTTGGCGAGTAATTGGGCGAATACGTTCCCTATCGCAGCTGGAGAAGTGATAACCTTTCCTTCGACTTCTAGGAAGGATATACCTAGATGCTGGCTGCTACCCGATATGCTCCTCACCTTACGCCATACCTGTGCAAGTGGAGTCCTGTGGTTGACACCGGAGACAAAATTCATCCAAGAAATCCTCTTTGCGTCCTTTATTACCTGACGCGCTTTCGCTCTTAGTCGCCGAAAAGCGGAGAGATTATTTGCTGTAGGATACTTGTTGAAAATTCGGAGAGCTTTCTTACGTTTTTTAATGGCTTCTGCGCAGGTTTCATTCCACCATGGCACCGCATTTCTTGGAAGGATGCTTCGAGATCGTGGTATGCTAATTTCGGCGGCTTGAATGATGCTGGATGTCAAAAGATTTACGTTTGTTACACAGTCGTTGTTTTTATCCCACACGTAGTTAAAATTTGAGTTAAAAAGATGCCAATCAGCTTTCCGGACAATCCAACAGCCTGGTCTAATAAAATCGGGGTTTATATTTTGCTCCCTTTTGATTAAAAGGGGAAAGTGATCGCTCCCACTAAGATCCTTATGCACAGAGAGTTTGAGTTTATTGACCAAACTAGTCGATAAAATACTCAAGTCAATGGAGGAAGAATCGCCGCTATAAGAGTTAAAACGGGTTTTCTCGCCGTTATTGAGTAAAAAAAGGTTAAAATCACTAATAAAACTTGATAAAATACGTCCCCTGCGGTTGCACTGTTCCGGGGTGCTTCCCCATAGACGATCGTGAGCATTAAAATCTCCGAGTAAAATAAAAGGCTGAGGTAGCTGGTGAACAAGGGATTCTAGATTAAAACGGGTGACGGGTGCACCCTCCGGCAGGTAAACGTTGCACACCGTTATCGCCTCGGGAGCGTGCACCGTCACCGCTACCGCTTGGAACGGTGTGTTAAGATTTATTCGGGAGGTGTAAAGAGCCTCCCGGACAAAAACCGAAACTCCACCATGGGCTCGTTGGCCACTAGTATCGTCCAGTCTAAAAGTGTTAAAATGTTTTAAATATCCCTTGTCTGTATCTTTAAAACGCGTTTCCTGCAAACATATACAGAAAGGGTTAAAATCATTTATTAAAACAGCCAGCTCCTCCTTATGCCGATAAAATCCATTACAATTCCATTGTAATATAAAATTCATAAAAAGGGTTTAAAAAGGGTAAAAGATAAATAAAAACAGAAAAAAAGGATGTCAATATTGAAACTTGGAGCAGCATTAGCCCGGAAGTCTGTGGAATCATCGCTTTAAGCGACTTTTCCTTCCCTTATTCCTGACTTTTTCGATCTCTGTGTCCGAAATACAGAGATCTTCGTCTATGTCCTCCTGCATCGGTTCCATACCTTTGCCGGAGGGACCAGGAGAGGGAGTTTTCTCTCGCTGGTCAGGTTTTCTGGTGGTTTTCTTTGTTGTATTTTTGGGAGACACTACGGAGGAGTTAGGGGTGTTTTTTTTAGTATTGCTATTGTTACTCGCATTTGTTTTTTTTAATAAATCTATCTGCTTTTCAGGTTCCGTCTGTGTAGAAATGGTGCACTTCTTAACTGGAGCAGAGGCGATTGCGGCAAAGGAACGCGAGAAAGAGGGGGCACTAAGGGCTTTGAACTTTTTCCTTGCCTCCAGGTAAGATATTTTTTCCATAGTTTTTATTTCCATAATCTTCCGTTCCTCTTTCATTTTCGGGCAATCGCGAGAGTAAGCCGCGTGGGTACCCTCGCAATTCACGCAGCAGGCCGCTTCCGCACATTTGTCCCCATCGTGCTTGTCCTTGCCGCAGCGCGGGCAGGTGGCCTTGCCCTCACATCGCGGTGCGATGTGGCCGAATTTTTGGCATTGGAAGCAGCGCATCGGTTGAGGGAAGAATGGTCGCACAGTTACAGATTCGTATCCTAAGAAGACTTTAACGGGCAGTTTGTCTAGAGCGAACGTGAGAATTACTGACGTGGTATTTATCACTTCACCGTTTCGCTTCGTAGTCAGTCTGCGGCAGTCGATGACGCCCTGGGGGGCCATCTCTCTCTTGATCTCTTCTGGTTCCACGTAAAGAAGGTCGTAGTGACTTATTACTCCCTTAGAGGTATTTAGAGTGCGGTGGATCTCGACTTTAACTGGGATGTCGTGTAATTTTTCAGTTTTAAGCAATTTTTCAGCTTGGATGTTGTTCGCAGTCTCTATTAGTAGGGTACGATCTCTTAGTTTTTTCACCGAATTTGGCTCTCCAGTAATTATCGATTGCATAGCTTTTTTTATGAAAAAGGGAGACACCTTTTTCAGAGTGTCACCTTCTTTGGCGCATTTCATAGACAAAAAACGCTTCGAGCTTTCAAAAGACTTTTCTCCTCCGCCCGTGTCCGGGCGGGATCTTTTTGGTGGAGGAAGAGTAATCGTCTCCATGAATGTAAGAACATAATTCATCCCCTGGGCTCCCCACCCACCACGGAGCCACACATTCGGGACGCCACACCGAGATCCGGTGTGGTCGCCAGGGCTACCCAAGGGATATAGGAACCTTTGATAGGGGGTCTCTTTTGGGTTAGAACCTCCAGCGCGAGGGCCCTCCGAACCCACGCACCTTCGGCCGCCCTACGGAGACCCCCATATCTCCAGCACTAACCCGTCCTGGCGTACGCTCGGAAGGAGCCGCCAAGCTCCCCAGCCGCCAGGAGCCGATTGACCGAGCTGGGCTCTTCTCGGCCGCCCGTTTTTCGGGGAATCCAGGGCCGAAGTGGGGTATTGAACTCCGGCCCATACCGGGTTTCCGACGCCCAGCTGGGAGCCGGAGAACTCACCCACCAGGATCCCCTTCTCCCCCTTGTACGGGTCTCCACGCACGGCAAACACGTGGGTGAATCTGGACGCCAGATGTATCGGCTACTCAGCACAGCAGAGTCACATGCTGTCTGGACGCTATCCTAGCGTGCGAAGGGTTTTTTGACGAGGTTGTCTCCCCGGTGGGCTCGGGTCCGTGGGGGCGCGGCTCCCCAAAGGAAGAGATTACTCTCTTCCCCCCGTGCGGGGCTCAATAATAATAAAATATCACCTAAATCAAACTGTAATACACCGTGGAAGGAAATTTTTGGGAATATGCATTGTACAGAAATTAGAAGGAACTTACCCGGTGTATTCGTATGTGGTGTTTCAGCTCCAGGAACGATGCCACCTTGTACAAAATCTCCTGGCTCCTGAGATGGCGATGAAGGTCTCAACGTGGACGTCCGCGTTTCTGAGGCATCACTGCCTCGATCCTCATCTCTGAATTCGGGAGCCACTATTTCTGCTCCAATTAAAACAAATTAAATGAGACAAAAGTATTAACCCGGAAAACGTACAATATCGGACTATATAATTTAAAGTATAAACTCACCGTGGTTTAAGGGCTCCTGCGCGCACACTTCTTCCTGCGTCTGAGGGCCTGCTGGACGGAATTTAATTAATTATTCACACTATTTCCACAATTAAGGACATTAATTAAGGATACTAAAAAAATGCCAGTATTTTCGGATGGCTAACGACTTTAGGCAGACTTAGGGGGTGAACAATTAAAAGCCATAATTAACATATATCGTTTCGTAATATATCTCAGGAATTTTTTGAACCACTAGTTATTGCTCAACGGACTGGTTATTAATTTACGGAAAAAATACATAAAAACATTAAAATATGCATCAGTATCATAGATGCCGTAGGATATCTTCTTACAATCTCTCCACTCTAGCTGCGACGGCATGGCGTCCTTCGTCAGAAGCACACGTGGCGTTAACGAACGAAAATCGGCCCTGGTGAAATGCTCGCTGCAGAGACGCAACTTGGAGACATCCTTCTCCATCAAATCCTCCCGAAGAGAAAATTTTAGCCATTCCATTGCCCTGTAAAACCAGAACCGCAAGATCACAAGTCTAGTAATCAAATATTCCGTAGCATTAAATAGTTGAAAATTAAAAGCAATTACCTTGTTTTATCCTTCGGGAACGTAAAAAAAGATAACGGCTGATCGACTCTGCAGCCAGAAAAATTATTGCACCAAGCAGCGGCACAATAAGTGCCACCACGCTTCCGCTTGAAGCAATTCCGCTCATGGACCGCCATGCTGGAATAGGGACGCTTTCCCTTAACACTTTATGCGCAGAGGAGACCTTTCCGGTACGGCTCTCAGAAGGAAACTGATCTTGGGTCTACTCTGACCGCTAGGAGCGCTTCGTTCGCGGTACACTCAGAGACGCCTGGCGCTATAACAAAAAAGTTCTAACCTTCAGAGGCCTGGTAGAGATGCGTCTGAAACTCGTTCGGTCAAAGTCGGAATTTAACATGATGGCTTCGAGAATATACGACAACGTTAAAGTGAAAATATTGGACGCGGCACTTCTCATTCGTAAAGTGAAAATAAGCCCGTCTGTGTTAATAGGGCACAGTCGCGCTCTAGAAAAATCCACAGCGAAATATCCAATCACACGTGTGGATATTAAGACCGTCACGATTTCGAAGGATGTACAGAGTAAAACTATGGATAACATTTTCTTGGGACAACTTCCAAAGCGCGTGATTATAGGATTTGTCTCAAACGCAGCGTTCAACGGGGAAATGGTATCCAATCCATTTAATTTCCAGAATTTCGGCCTCACATTCTTGTCTCTGTATCTTGATGGGAAACAGATTCCAAACAGGCCGTTGCAACCTGATTTTTCGGGATCTGGCCTTTTCCTACCGGCTTATCACACGTTCTTCTCAGGCACAGGCATTCACTTTCAAGACGATGGCAACGGTATACCCAGGGACGATTATAAGGACGGTAACTTCCTCACCGCATTTGATCTGACACCTGATTTAGAGGCTAACGCCTCTCATTGGAGTCTACAGAGGCATGGAAGCCTTCGTCTGGAAGTAAGATTTAAAACCGCATTGGCCGAGACTATAAACTGTCTGTTGTACGCAGAATTTAATAATATTCTCGAAATTGATCGTCATCGCAATGTCGGGGTAGATTACAGTAGTTAGAAGAAATAAGCGGAGGAGGGGGAGGAGGGGGAGGAAGTTACGCGCTGATAGAAACTATTAACTGTCTAGCTTACCCATACCCCCTCTTTAATATCGCTCAGAAGATCTATAGCCATTGAAAGTGTATTATAGCGATGTGAAACACGGAGGGAGGTCGCTATGCGAATAGTTTAGGGTATGTTAGTCGGCGAGAGGGGGTGGGTTGGCAGTCGAAGGTGTATATAGAAGGGGTATGCCCACCTCCCTCTCACTCGCTATCGCATCCTCTCACGACGCGGCCCTCTAGTCGCTGCTGTATCTAAGGCCGATCATGACTGCGATAGTGGACATTCAGTGTTTAAAGGGGAAGGGGGGCCTGGTGGTGAAAGAATTATCCATTTTTAGAACTGAATGTCCGGAGGTGAAAACTTGGATATTCAAACCTCCATATAATGGGTTGGAAAGGTGTGACGCGGACCGGAAGCAGGATCAATGGCTTCGCGAAAATCATCATGGACTACTTCGGGAGGACGGGGATATTGATTACGACGATCTCAAATACGTTCTTCACTCGCAGTTATCCGCGTGCGAGCATGTATTTTCAAAGGGACGTGAAAAATGCGAATTCCTTCAGAGAATGTTAAAATACAGAATAGTGCTCGATATGCAAATTCTGGGATGTCCCTCTTTGAGGAAAATAAAATATAAAACCTCAAGAGACGTATGCAGGATTAATCCTCATCGGAAAAGAGATTACGAGTGTTCGGCGAGTAATTGCACCAATTTACGGGATTGGTTCTTGAAAAACGGCGAGGATAAATTAATATCCGCTAATTTTCACATTACCTCATACGTTGGGGCCTCGCAACGATTTGCGCTGAACATCGAGCGCCTCGCGAGAGCTGGATTTTTCTATTCAGGCGTGCGCGATGTGGCAGTTTGTTGCATATGCGGTCTCGCTCTGGGGTCTTGGGATTCAAGGGATAGTCCAGAGAAGGAACATCGGCGATGGAATCCTTATTGCCCGCTGGTTACGATCCCCGGTACTTATCGGCCTCCATCCATAAATAGAAATGAAATAAGGTGGCATTCAGCCTCAGAGAACAGTAGCATTTTCAGCGATGGACAGTATTCAGCTAGACAGGGCCCTGAGCAGTCATAGAGCGACCGCTCCATTCTATGTGGGTGTCTTTGCTGCTGATGAATTGCCTTATAACTGCCGCCACCCCACTGCTCTAATTGTGAATACCGACCCCTCCTGGAAGCAATGAACGCATTGGATAGCGATATTCATTGATGCTAACGGAAAGGGTGAATATTTCGACAGCTACGGAATACGCCCCTTCATCAAAGAGCATATAAACTTTCTCAACAGGGATAGTTCATCGTGGCGATATAACAGGAAAGAAATCCAGGGGTGGACATCGGTGACTTGCGGAAATTATTCATCATTGTTTTTATTTTTCCGTTGCATGGGCTATACGATGCGTCAGTTTACTACTTGTTTTAATTCGCGAGCCAGCGGAGAGAACGACTTAGTTATCCGCCATATGTACAATATAATTTTTGGGAGGCACTGTAAGTCGAGTTTTGTAAATAAACGGTCAAAATGTACGCAAATAGGCAGGGCACGAGCTCCCCAAAGTTCTACCCTGTGTTAGGCTCGCGCAGCCGCCATCTTGTTTCCCCTCCTACTCCCCCTCTCCAGTCTCCCCCCTCCATGGCCCACCCCCCACCACCGGGCGTGAGGGTATATAGAGGCGCCCTCCAGAGGCAGTGCTCACTACCTACTCACACCTAGCATCAGTGTCTCGAGAGCAATGGCCGGAAACGGGGAGACCTTTCGCACGCCCAGGAAACCAACCAGGAGAGGCTCTTCTTCGAGAGGAGGTAGCCGCCCAACCCGCCCCTACTCTCCACGACCACCGAGCAGTGGGAAGTTTCGGCCTCCATCTTATAAGCCATCCTGCAGCCCTGATATCCATGCCATCGAAGAGGAGGCGAGGTCGTCGGAGATGGAGAATAGAGCAGCCAACAACCCTAGCGTGCCGGCCGCCGAAGAGGAGGCGAAGTCACCGCAGAGTCAGCGGCCGGCCGCCGAAGAGGAGGCGAAGTCACCGCAGAGTCAGCGGCCGCGGGACCTAGGAGTTGTTGAATGTGCATATCGCTTGAATTTCTGCGATACCAAGCGAGTTTCAATAGGGTTGGACTTGAAAAACGCGTGCTTCCCCTTCATCGCCATTGCTAAAGTCGGTGGTCAGAGTTTGAAAATAGATTACAGCGACTTTTGTGACTTGATGAAGTGTGAAAGTGTCGTAGCATCGTACTTTTATCGAGATACCGTCCCCCATGCCATCAGCTTCGGGAAAACTGTGTTGAAATTCAAGTCTACATTCGGAATCAAGTCTATTGTTCTCGAGGATGTGAATTCATCTCACGATAACAGCGGTGTGTATCTAGCCAAAACGTCTTGGTATGGACTGTTAAACCTTGCCGAGTGTGTTAGACTCCGCTGGGAGGAACGATGTGAGTGGTCTCCACATGCACAAAAAATATTGGACATGTATGCGGACTCTATTTTTAATGCCGTGGATCGTGAGGAGGGCGAAAATCGCGAGTGCATTAGTTGGGAACAAGTGACGGGTGCTAAAGTGAATCTCGATGAGATAACCGACGCGCCGCCATCCTTGAATATTCAAGCGATTGCTGAAGAGATACACTGTATTCTAAAGACTCACGAAGGAAAAAAAATTCTTGTGGAGAATATCGCAGTCACTCATTCAGATTCTCCGGAATATTGAAAATGTTAATTAATCACTCAGTTCGTTTTTATTTCATTTTTGCTGTATCAAACGAATACTCACTCTGAATTGTGTACTGAAAGTGTTTAATAAAATTATATGTGAAATGAACTCTCTGCTTTCTGTGTTTTGTTTGTTTATCCTCCGTCATACCCAACCCCCATCCAACCTTCGACATTTTCCCATACTCTTCCAACGGGAAAATAACGGCCGCTTGCCTAATAGCACCTGCAAACGCGTGAGGGGCTTCCCGTCCCACAAAATTATGACGCCAAGGAGTCTGGACCCCTGAGAGGTGACATGCCAACGAATGGGTAAGGTCCGGGCGGTGCCTGAGAAAAGCGGTAAGTTACAGGGAGGACAGCAAATTCCTCCCAACCACCCCCCCGGCTACAAAACCACTTAAAACACCCTCTCGGTTCCATAGAACAAGGGGAGGCGGGGGCCCTAGGACAACACACTTTGGCCACTTAGCACAGGTGAGGTATAGGCTATGGCGACAACCAGTCTCAACCCCTCCCCCTTCTCCTCACCCCCCTCGTTTTCAAACGACGTAAGGGCCTCCTTGTCTCCCCCCACTCCTTCCCCCCACCCCCCGACGGAGCGGTCAACGACCCCGCCCCCACCTCCTCTTGTCCCCAAGTGACACTGACGCAGAGGTCAATGAACTACCCATCCCCCTGGTTCTGAAGTGCCAGGGATACTACTCACCAACAACTAAGATTAATCGAGGAAATTAATTATGAATTGGTAACATGATCATGTAGTTTTGGAGAGAATATTTTGTTGCAACAGAATTTTTTGAAATTGTCATCTCTAAGCTCGGGAGACAAATTATATTGTCCATATTCCATGAAAGATATTACGTATCTGCAGAAATGGTAAGCTATATCTCCTGTTAAGCATTACTAGACAAAAATCAGTAAGAACAATTTTAAATTTTCGAATGCACTACGTTTAAAATTAAGTTACATACCCATGGGTTCATTCAGCGGTGTTGCTGGTCGCGGGCCCGATGGCGAACCCCGACTCCTCCCACCCCGACCTTTTACTCCTTTGATGCTACACCACTGGGTTCATTTACATCAAAAGGTTAGTATAATTGTACCAATTAATTTTACTATCAAGACATGTGTGGCAAATAAAGCAGCAAGTATTGGACCATCACAATTGCCACTGTAAAGTGAGATTGAAATCCTAGTGCCTTCAATACAAATTTGAAATACGTAGAGCCAATTATGAAAATGACAATGTATGATACAGTTGCCATAGCGAAAAGATACCTATTGAAAGCGCAAAAGAAACAGTTGGTGGGAGGAGGAAGCCTGACGTTTGCATGTTTCGCTCCCAATCGCTGAACCCCAACTGCTTCTCGCACCCTCGCTTAGCAGTAAAAGTGATACAATGTTATCACAAGGATATGAGCCATCGGAATTATCCCTTCCTATTCCTTTTTCTCCCATCTCCTTACTTTGTCCTTTGCAAAGGCTATTTGCTTGTCTTAGGCCTTGGGCGCTTTCTTTTCCTTTCTTAAACTTGCTTTTTCTTTCTTAAACAGAAAACTAGCAGAGTTTGGGAGTACTTCAAAGACACCGGATCTGGGCAAACGAAGTGCAATTTTTGTTCAAAGATTTCATCCCACAAAGGTGGAAGTAATTTCAATTTAACAAGACATTTGCGTATGCTGAACCCCACAGTTTTACTTCGGCTGGGTAAGTATTTAATACGGACGTTAATAACATAATTGTTTTTTTAATTACAAGGATACTTAGCATAATTGATAGCAACTTATAAATAGTAGAATTTCACTACCTCTGATGCTAAAAAGTGATGCTAATCAATCCCAAATGAATATTCAATACATATTCCAATGTGGCGCATCAAGATGGAGCAAGTACCTCAACGTCAACAGAGGGCAACCGTCTCCAAAATTTAGAAGAAAGAAACATGGTTGATGAGATGAGTGATCCAGAGTACTGCAGTACAGCATGCTGAGCTCCGCCCAAGTGTACAAACAGCATTGTCGGAGTTTGTTAAGAAACCGTTGACCCCCCAAAAAAAATCAGGACTTAAATTTTACCCTAGTGGAAACTTTGGTGAAAAACTATCTGCCTTTCTAATTAGTGGAGAACGTTTATTTTAAAAAAATTGTGAAAAAATTGAAGAGCTCCTATTGCTTACCAAGCAGAAAGAAAAATTCTAATGATCTAATCCCCCATCTATTTAATATGACGAAGGAAAGAGTTAAAAAACAGTTAAGGAGTGGACGGTACTTTAGTATCACCACAGATGGTTGGACTTCCGAGGGAAACCAAAATTTCTTCTCCGTGACTGTGCACTTTATTGATGAAGAATTTGAACTGAAAAGTAATTTACTAGAGTGTTTCCCTTTTTCTGAGAGGCATACGGCTGAAAATGTGGCAGAAGAGTTGAAAAGAGTTTTCCGTGAATGGGATATTGAAAAAAATATTGTTGCGGTAATCAGTGACAATGCTGCAAATATTGTTGCTGCCATTAAATTAGCTGGATGGAGAAACTACCCCTGCTTTGCCCACAACATTAATCTAATTGTTCAGCAGGGGCTTGAAGAAATTCAAGATTTACTTAGCAAGGTGAGGTCCATAGTGGAATTATTTAAAAGAAGCCCCCCAAGCTGCAGAAAAATTGAAGAAAATGCAAATGCAGATGCAGCAGCCTACTTTAAAAGTGAAATAAAGCGTGAAAACAAGATGGAATTCCACCTACGACATGCTAGAGAGGATGCTGAAAATAAAAGAGTCGGTAATGTCTCTGATTGCTATAGAGTATCCGGATGTTGTAAACATCTCAGGCAGTGAAATGACTTTAATTTCCCATTGTTGTCAAATTCTAAAACCTTTCAAAGAGGTTACAGAGGAAATGAGCTGTGAAAAGCAGGTTACAATTTCTAAAGTTATTCTTCTCAACCATTATTTAATGAACTGGTGTAGAGTGGACAAAGAAAGAAGGCATATCCAGTAAAGTCACGTCACTTACGAAAAGATTAGCAGAGGGACTGGATAAAAGATTCAAGTCTGTGGAAGAAAATCCACCATTAGCCGAGGCGACATTCTTGGATCCTAGATTTAAACATTACGGATTCACCAAAACAAACGGTTTTGAAAAGGGCAAGGAGAGAGTAATAACGGAGGTTGCAAGTCAAATGAAATAGAAGGAGGTTCTAACCACCACTAGCCCGCAAGCAGCTGCTAATAAAGGAATTATGGTGGGAACATCTGATATTTGGAAAGGTTTTGACGAATGTGTGGCGGGAGTAGCGCAAAAGCCAAATTCTCGAGCAAGCGGCATTGTGGAAGTGAACAATTCCCTTAGTGAGCCTCTTCTGAATAGGACTGCTCTTTGAAATGGTGGAGTGAACATAAATCAAAGTACCCCGAACTATGTAATATGGCAAAAAAGGTGCTTTGTGTCGTTGGTAGCTCAGTTCCCAGCGAAAGAATATTTTCTAAAGCTGGACAAATGATTACTGAGAGACGAAATAAGCTTTCAGGGAAGAAAGTTTCCCAGATTTTGTTTCTTAATGCCAACATGTGATTAATTTTAAATAAATATTTCATATAGTGATGAAGGAAATTTTGCATTTTAAATGTTCGCTCAACCCCCCCCCCCCAATACACCTTCCCCTCCCTTTCTCAAGACCCCTCATTCCCCCTCCCCCAAACCGAGAAACACCTTTTTGAGTCGCACTGTGCGAGCGGCACTCTGAAGTGTTCTGTGAGCGGTGAGGCAGCTCACCAAAAAGAGTCGTTTATGCCATCACTACTCATAACAAGGAATTTCCGACATGCGGTACTTACTTTCCCCCCCCCCCACTTCCGGACGGGATCTTTTCGTTGGAGGAAGAAAGTTGTTATCCATGGATTCAAAACAGAAATTCATCCCTTGGGCTCCCAACCCACCACGGAGCCACACATTCGGGACGCCACACCGAGATCCGGTGTGGTCGCCAGGGCTACCCGAGGGATATTAGCTAACCCGAAAGAGATCCCCTACCTTTGATAGGGTATCTCTTTCGGGTTAGAACCTCCAGCGCGGGGGCCCTCCGAACCCACGCACCTTCGGCCGCCCTACGGAGACCCCCATATCGCCAGCACTAACCCGTCCTGGCGTATGCTCGGAAGGAGCCGCCAAGCTCCCCAGCCGCCAGGAGCCGATTGACCGAGCTGGGCTCTTCTCGGCCGCCCGTTTTGCGGGGAATCCAGGGCCGAAGTGGGGTATTGAACTCCGGCCCATACCGGGTTTCCGACGCCCAGCTGGGTGCCGGAAAACTCACCCACCAGGATCCCCTTCTCCCCCTTGTACGGGTCTCCACGCACGGCAAACACGTGGGTGAATCTGGACGCCAGATGTTTCGGCTACGCAGCACAGCAGAGAGTCACATGCTGTCTGGACGCTACCCTAGCGTACGAAGGGTTTTTTGACGAGGTTGTCTCCCCGGTGGGCTCGGGTCCGTGGGGGCGCAACTCCCCAAAGGAAGAGATTACTCTCTTCCCCCCGTGCGGGGAAAATCTATTTCTATTAATATCCAGGGAACCTCTATTTCCCAGGTTGATTGCATTAAGTTCCTTGGTGTACACATTGACACTCTTGTCTCTTGGGATACTCATATTAGCACTCTAGCTAATAAACTCAGTTCTGTGTGTTACCTCACTCGTACCAACTGTCATACAGTTACTACATACTTATATCCTTCTTACTATGGCCTGTTTTATTCCTATATTACCTGCAGCATACTTGTCTGGGGATCTTTCCCTTCTGCTACAAAAATATTTAAAATTCAAAAAAGAATTATCAGAATAATTGCTCAAGCTGGCCCACGAACACCCTGTAGGCCACTGTTTAGCAACTTTAAAATCCTGCCTTTACTCTGTGTATACATTATGTATGCCACACACTATGTCAAAGATCACTTAAAAGATTTTACTCTCAACACTGATATCCAATAGAAGATATTATGATATTAATGTTCCCTATGTAAGGACTAAAAATTCAGCAATAGGGCCATCTAGCATGGGTCTCCATCTGTTCAACAAACTTCCTCGTGGGCTTGAACAGTTGTTAATAAAATTCAAAAGTAGCCTAAAAATGTTTCTTTTAAATAAAATGTATTACTCAGTGAATGAGTTCTTGGTTGACTCGTTTTAACTTAATTTTCTCTTTTCGTATGCTCAAAATTAAATTAATAGCTTTTATTTTTTTAAATTGCATGTATCTTTGTATGCATATTTTTATTGTTTTTGACATGCCTTATATCATTGTACATACTACTTTCATTTAGTATTTTTGATCGCTATGCAAATAAATATTATCCTATCTTATCTTACAGATGTACAGTCAACTCCAAAAGTAAATGTGGGAAGCTCAGCCGCGCCACTCCTAGGACCCAGCTCGAACCAGGTCAAATTCGCATGGCAAACTCTCGGATGTTGGCACTGCATTTGAAAAAAGACGCGGTAAGAGGAGTTGGGGGTGGTTGGGGTGGAAGAGAAGTGGGATGAGGAAGCTACGAACTGCGAGAAGTCCTTTGGTTTGCGCCGTATAGTGCGAGTTGAATGGACACTACCTTTCGAGCTATTTTATCGGCGACAAAAATTCTTTCGTGGACTAAAAACATACGAGCGAGATCCCAGGCAGTATGATCGCAGCTGGCACGAGTGACGAAGCTAGGAGCGAGGTAGAGAGCCTTACGATCATGCCTAGAGGCGATCGCAGCGAAACCTCGGCCTCCGTAAGGGGGCAAATGGTTGGAATGAAAAACGCTGGATGCTCAACTGCAGAAGTGGCAGCAAATTTTGGAGTCCACCCGAATACAGTCCTCAAGTGGGTTCGACGAGCACGAGAAGATGAGGACCTCCAAAGTAGAGAGAGAAGCGGCCGTCCTCGCTGCACCAACATTGAAGATGATGAGAGAATGCACCAGGCTATTCTCAACGAGCCGCTGAGGGCAGGAGGAGCTGCCGCCGTTAAGCGAGAGCTAATGTTGGGTTGCAGCAATGAAACAGTAAGACGGCGGCTACGAGAAAGGGGAATTTTCCATAGGCAGCCAGCTAGAAAGCCGTTCCTTACGCCGGAGCACAAAGCTCGTAGGGTGCGTTTCGCTGAAACATATGTGGACGTTCCTCAAACGTATTGGGACCTCTGCATATTCTCCGACGAAAAAACATTCTCTTCTGATGCAGATGGAATGGTGAAACTTTGGCGTCCAACCCTCACACGGTGAGTTGCTGCAATATCAATTTTACTTAAGAGTGATAGTGATAAGATATCTCAATTCTGGTATTTGCGAATAGATAAGATTCTGGAAATGTTTATCCTGGCATATTTAAAAAAAATTGAACATACTGAATTGGAAATAAGCAATTCTATAATATTAAGAGTGTATTTGTATCTTGCATGTATGAGCCGAAACATATGATTCGAGGGTGGAGGTCAGGCAGAATATCTGTCAGTTTTTGGGGGGCTATAACGGCTGCAGGTCCGGGGCCACTAGTGAGGACGGCGACAAGGATGTCCGCGGCACAGTATGGAAATATGCTGGAGGATCACCTACTACATTATTTGAAAGAGATTGTGCCTGAGGGTGAAACAGTTTCCTTCGTGCACGATAATTCTCCTGTTCACACAGGAGCTTTAGCCCAGCAAATCTTCTATCGGCATGAGAACATTGATGTTCTAGACTGGCCAGCTAGATCCCCAGATATAAATCCAATTGAAAATATATGGGGATTGCTGGCAATGGAACGAGCGTTCGATGATATCAGGACAACAGAAGAGCTGGTGGCACACGTCGTGGAGATGTGGAATTCTTTGGGCCGACGGCCACAGTTATTTGAAAATTTAATTGGCTCGATGAAGACCCGACTCCAAGGCGTTCTAAACGCCCGAGGAGAAGCTATTAAATATTAAATAAAAATGATAAATTAAATTATGAAAATTTTCTCTCATCTTTCAAATTCTCATTTATCTCAATTTTTCCCCTCCGAAGCTTTTGTACTCATGTTCTTTGACCTAAACATCGAAGAGGTTCCGCGATCTCATACAATTTTGCGTCCTTTTTAGTAATGTGGATAATTGAGGACGTGATCGGTGACTGAGGCCTTTTGCTTCACTCAGGACAGGTGGGCAGGCAGGAAAAGAGAAAGTTATCAGGAGAAAAGTGTATCCACCGACATGAACCTGGTGTCGGCATTTTTTTTTTCGGCATTTTTTTACATTTTTTCCGTAGAGGCGTGTGGGACTCGGAAATAATCTTGCATAAAATTGTATTCACAACAAATTTCTCAATAGCTGTTGGTTAATCAAGAGTATCTTTTAATAAATAACTGCAAATTGTGCATTTCTACCGGCAGATATGTTTGTGACAGCACATAATATCAGTCAAACTACTCCATAGTAAAGTAAAACCGACAACTGATTTCTCAGGGTCGAGATATTAAAACTGAACTGCCGATAGTGTTTTTATTAATTAATATCTTTAAAAAAATAATCAAGCTTTCAATGCATAGCTTGCTTGGAAAGCAATAATAATATTCCCAACATGATCCGCCATAATTATGAATAATTCCAATTTCAAGAAACGTTTAGCAATTAAATACTTTTTTAGGATCCAAGTTCCCTAACCTGACCAAACACTGACAGGATGTTATGATCATAATGTAGCGCCGCGGCGCTAGATTGCCGGTTCGCGGAAGAAGGGTTGGCAAGTGAAATAAAACGCCTTCCAAGCCCAAGCAAGGCCGCTTAACTCTCTTTCATCATAGGGTTTTTCTCGGACTATGTCCCTATATGACTTATGGAGGATTCCACATCTGTAAACGCGTAAGGTGTCAAGTTAATTCTCCCAGAGGATTATGCCATAAGGATCTCCCCAATCACTCCAATATACTTGGTGTCTGATCACTAAGATACTAGCACCCTTACCGGTGCTGACTTGGCACATAACATCTTGGCCAGTAAAAACTCGCTTCCAATTCCCATCCCACTGACAGAGTGATAGAGCATCGATTCCGATTAAATATATTTATGGCGCACATCAAGCTGAATAAAATTCCTGAGCGTCTTTTTATTATCATTCTTATTATTCGAAACCATTGCGCTTCTTACACGTCAAGCACTGTAGTAATCATTTGCATGAAAACATGAATAATTATAGTTCGCCAAAATAGAAAATAAATGGTTAATAGAAATTGTGAGTTGAGAGTTTTCCGTTTGTTTTGTCGAAATATTTAACCGATGATTTCCACCACAATACTTATCTATCAACGTAAAAACACCTGTCATTATTCAATGCAAAAACAAATTTAAATGTCCAGAAGCGAATTTGTGGCCTAAAACTACTATTTGTGGCTGCATGCAACCTAACAGCTAGATATCGCATCCGAATAGGTAAGAGTAATGCACTTAAAAGTTTGAGTCTCCCACCTAAAGGACGGTGAAATGCTGTGCTGGCTGTAAAATTCCTTGTGTTCAATTCTCACATCCAAAGAATTAGTTAAGACCTATCACTCTTGATTGCGAATCCAAACCACCCCAGCCAAAAGATTTTTTGTTTCACGCCCCCGGCCATCGAATAATTTCTTCTTAGCAGTCAGGAACTTTTAGTTGCAGCAAAAAATCCTCAAAATTCTCTCACCATTTCCATGACAATCAAACCCTACTCAAAACATTTCTTATTGAAAACGAAATTCAAAAGTGAATTTTTGCTATGTGCATAACTAAGAAAACTAGACAATTGTTTGTGTAAGATTGGAGGGGTGAGATCCCTAATTAGAATTTCACGTTGTCTCTCATAGGGGAGGCGAGAGGTCATGAGGCGTCAAAAATCGTTTTATGCAGTATTTTAATAGCACTCTATCAGAAATATTTTGAGAAATTATCTGGAGCTCGATGCAGGGATAAGTGACGTCTTTCTAAAAATTTTTGAGCTTAAATAGAATTAGTGGTGTAACGTCTGATTTTTTAAAGTAGTTATTTTGGTTGTGAAGGGTTTGTTTGGGAGAGGGGATTGTTGAGGGAGACGTGAAAAAGAAAGGTTTTGTGGAGTATTGTGGAGAGAATTGAAGTAAATAAAAAAGGTTATGAAAATTAATTGTCTTACGTTACAGTGGACTGAAATTCGAGTGTTGCGATGTTGCCCCGTAACACAACGCATCGGAAAATCGAGGGGCTCTCTAAAGGCCGCTTTACACGGTGAAAGATCATTCGAAAGATCATTCGAATGATCCATCATTCACCGTGTACAACGGAAATTTCCTGGAAATTTCCAGCGTGAATGATCATTCGAATGAACTTTCAGGCCTGTTCTAATTTGCTTGAATGATTTCCGTGAATGATATGAGCGCACGGCGTCCATCTTGCCATTGGCATCCACCTCGGAATTTTAATATTTTATATAAAAACTTTGGAAGCATAGTAACCCACGAAATAGCTCAAATAATTAATATGTACTTTGAGAGTACATAAATTCACAAACATCAACTGTCTAAAGTCAGTAATTTGGAAATAACATTTCGGATAGTTAATGAATAAAAACGTCGTTTTTCTCCTCGATTGCGTCTATATGTTGTTTAATTTACAATTATTAAACTATATTTCATGATTTGAGCGCTAAAGTTTCGGGTCAGAGTCCCAATTAATCACACAATATCTGTTTATTCGGTGACCACATTCCAGCCAACACGAGCCCCTACGTTATCTTGGCTCACCTATGGGATCACAATATTGCCTATCTCTAATCATTCAAGGAACTCACCCGAAAGAAATTTCGAGACGTTTCGAGCATGTCCTAATTTGCTTGAATGATTCCGTGAATGATATGAGCGCATGGCGTCCATCTTGCCATTAGCACCACCTCGGAATTTTAAGATTATATATATATAAACTTTGGAAGCATATTAACTCATGCGATAGCTTAAATCATTAATATTTACTTTGAAAGAAAGTAAATTCACAAACATCATTCCTCAAAATTGAGTAATTTGGAAAAAACATTCCGGATTTTTAAAGCTCATAATCGTCGCTTTTCTCCTCGATTGCGTCTATATTTTGTTTGATTTACAATTATCAAACTGTATTCAATGATTTGAACGCTAAAGTTTGGGGTGAGACTCCCAATTAATGACAAAATATCTGTTTATTCGGTGAACACATTCCAGCCAAAACGAGCCGTGACATCACATTGGCCCACCTAGGAAGTCACAATCTCACGGGGTTGCCTATAATTCAAGGGGCAAACCCTATAAGTTAGCCCATGAATATCACAGTCCACTTTCTTCCCCTGCTTCGATAGCAAGCAATGAGGTGACACTGAGCCAACCTCATTGTGGAAAGTATGAGGATGCTGAAGCGCACTCTTTCGAAAATAGAACAGGTCGCTTCCTTTTTTCTCTTCACGTTACCTTTCTTTTCTCGCACAGGAATGACCTTTGTTCGACTACATTGTAAAGGCTGTGTACATGAAGGAACCCCAAACATAAAAGCTCATGGTCGACCGGCCTTCAACCTTGAGGAGCTTTTGCTTTATGCTTATTATGTTCTTTTTTTATGGGAGCTGGACGCTGCGGCGTCAATACGGGACTGAGATAGGATTTTTCTGAACGAGTAACAATGTGCAGTTTTTCCCCAAATTATATTTTCACTAACTTTATAATTTAATGAATCGGTAGGGAAAAGACCTCGGGCAGCCATTTGAAGAGTAAGTTCCCTTATGATCATGTTACAGAGCACACTATCTTGAAGCATAATCATCTTTGCTCTGCAGCGAAGTCAGAATGGTTGGGTATCATCCATGTGGCTATAGATTGTGGGATCCTGTGACAAATGAAATAGTCGTTTCTAGGGATGTGCGCTTTAATGAAAGCAATATATTTTTTAAAGGTCAAGAAAAGGAAAATGAGAGCACAATATGTGAAGACAAAAGTCATGAAAAGGAGCAATCTGTGGAATCTGAAATTGAAGATAAGGAAGAGGAAAATTTGTATCGAGAAAAGGAAAGAAGACAAATTCGTAAACCCAAGAGATTTGAAGATTATGAACTTTATACTACTTACTGCCTTTGTGCACATGATCCCAAGACTTATGACGAAGCAGTTGAAATGGGACAAGAATGGCGAGATGCCATTCACAACGAGTTGGACGCACATGAGAAATATAACACTTGCACACCAGCTGTATTACCAAAAGGGAAGACAATAATAGATACCAGATGGGTATTTAAATCTAAAGCTGATGGAGTAAAGAAAGCCAGACTAGTAGCCAGAGGTTTTCAGGAGGAAGAGTCATATAATGTGTATTCACCAGTTGCTAGGATGCCCACCATTAGAATGATGTTAGCAAAAGCTGTTCAAGAGAAGTGGAGCATCAAACAGCTTGATGTACCCACAGCATTTTTGAATGGGGAACTAAATGTAGAAGTTTACATAAAACCTCCACAGGGTGTGTCAACAAATGTAGAGGTTTTCAAATTAAACAAAGCTTTGTATGGTCTTCGTGAAGCTCCTAAGTGTTGGAACCAACGTTTTGATGACTTTGCTGTGTCTAATGGTTTAGATCGTTCCAGGAATGATTTCTGTCTGTACACAGGAAAAGACATTTGGCTTTTAATATTTGTAGATGATATTTTAGTAGCAGGAAAATATGAGAAAGTTGTTGAGAGACTGAAGAAAGAGTTTAATGCAAAAGACTTAGGGGTGCCCAGACATTTTTTGGGGACCGTGCTAGTATGTGAAGGTGACACTATTTCCATTTCTCAGGAGAGCTTTATAGAAAAGATACTGGGAAGATTTAGGATGGAGGATTGCAAAGGGGCCAATACTCCAATGGAACCTCATTTCCAAATAGATTCATCAGAAGAAATTGTAGATGTTCCCTATAGAGAGCTCATAGGTAGTCTTATGTATATCTCTATGATTAGTAGACCAGATATAACATATGCAACTTCATACTTGAGCAGATTTCTAGATAGACCTACTAACCAACTGTGGAAAGCAGGCAAGAGAGTTTTACGCTATCTCAAGATGACTAAGGAGCTAGCTTTAACATATACAAGAAACAGTGCTTTGGAAGAGATAAATGCCTACGCAGATGCAGATTGGGCAGCTGATAAGAGTGATCGCAAAAGTGTCAGTGGATCAGCTATATTCTACGGTGGTAAACTGATCCAGTGGACATCCAAAAAGCAGCAGACAGTCGCCCTCTCTACAGCTGAGGCAGAGTACATCGCAGCAGCCAGCACAGCCTCGGAGATGATATATGTACGAGGAGTAGCTTCAGATCTCAGTCGAGGAAGGGAAGTACCAGCCCACTTGCTTGTAGACAATCAGTGCTATTTCATTAATTGAAAGTTACGAGAACAGCAAACGTTCTAAACATATAGACATTAAAGCACATTTTATTAAAGACCTTGTTTCAAAAAAGGTGATAAATATAAAATATATACCAACTGATGACAATGTTGCAGACATTTTTACTAAACCATTGTCATTAGGAAAATTCAGTATTCTAAGAAATTGTTTATGTTTATATTGAAAGGACTTAATCATTTTTGAGTGCATGTATGTCATTTTGAAGGATTAATGAGTGTATAATTATTTTTGAAAGAGACAATTGATTATAATTTTGTTTTGTGAAAGTGAACTTTAGTTAAATGACCAGTTACAATTTCAAGTCAAAGTGTTTAGAGTATTTTTCAATGTTTTATTTTGGTGACTTGAAATTGAGTGGGGGTGTTGTGAATGTATTATGAACTTCACGTACTTTCGTTATTCTTTTGTATAGTGGTGTGGGCGTGTTACCGCCAAACATGTGCTTTCAGTCTGTCTCGTGATCTTGAATAAAACCCATCATGGAATAAGAAAAGTTTTCTCTCCTGCCCATTATTTAACAAGTTTGTCATGCGAATTTGACGTGGTTCGAGCTGGGTCCTAGGTGTGGCGCGGCTGATCTTCCCACATTTACTTTTGGAGTTGACTGTACATATGTACTGCCAACGGTGAAATAAATTTATTATCATTATTATTAAATAAATCACTTTACAATGCTAGATGATTCTATAATATTTGTAACTGAGTAATACCAAACTATAATTTTCACCACCGGAGCATGAAATTTGCTATTTTTGCACTGCTCGTGCTATGATTTTTGCACCGCCCTTCCTTAACTTTATTTACTGCTTCCAAGGGTTAATAAACACAAAGCAAATTTTATTCTGTGGATTTTTAGCCCAACCAAACCTACATGCAACCCACAACAGAAAATATGATAAACCACTTCATCAGTAAATCTTGTCCCTTTAGCAACCTGTGAACCTTTCAACCATGACCACCCAACCTTCAACCCCCTTTCCGTTTCTTTTTCTTTCTGTATCATTCCAGATCTCCTGAGCTCTGTCACTGGTGAGGGGGTGGTGTGGTGGGCGTTCAAATCGTAGCGCGCCACTGCCAGAAGGGAGACAGGCAGAAGGCCCTTGGCGCCGGCAGGGTAACAGGACCCTGGGGATTTGGCGCCCTGGCACGGGGAGTAGTGTTCCGACAGTTTGAGGAGAGAAACCTGCCGATCCCGCAACCGTGATTTCAATCCGCGAATATCAGAGTGAAACAATCGCACGTGTGCCTGTAATTTTATCCCGCAAATAAACGGATTAATTCATTATTTATAAAGGGCATAGTTATTTTGCCGCCTGCCAAGATAACCCTTAAAGACCTCTAAACCCACTTTCATTACACATACCTAAGTTTAAGTCTAAGTTCTAACCAAAAGCTGATGAACAAGTCAAAATTTCCTTTCCTCGAGTTGAGGCTGCATAAATGGATTGCCATCCCCTTTCAGCAACAAACCATTGAGTTCCAAGGTCAGCAAACTTCAAGGTAGTTTTTTCACCCATAATCCCAGGTTTTTACCTTAATATTACTTAAGCAGATTTCAATTCATGAGTCTGGACAGGATTGGTCATTCCATGAAGCATCTGTAAGACCTCAGTATTACCTCTCTGGATGGGCAGCAGTGGGCAATTGAAACAGGAATATATTTGTCATCTTCACTAAAGACAATAATATGAATACGATAATATGTACGAAGAACTTCCAACAATGAGGAATACTCAAAGTGGGAAAGGAATTAACCTTAAAATTCTCTACCTCTCTTCTGCATTTGTTGCTAATGAAATTGTGTTTCTCCCACCATTTAAACTGTTTCTAACTCAAACCTGGCTGTATAATTCCTTTGAGGGCCATTCTTGTCATTTGTTGGTGCATTCCTCACACACTTAGAGGCCTTATTTACTTAGATTAATAGGTTCCGCTCCGCCCTACCTTTGAGGGTATGAACACCCAAATTCAAGTGATCCTGCTTAGCCAGACAATAGGACATCATGGGCACAAAGAATGTGCTTCATGAAACACAGGTAGTAGATAAGAGGGCACAATTGTTCCCTTTCAAATCAAAATATTCAGTTGATGAGTCCATCTGTTGGATATATGTGGTACATCTATATTGCGCAAAACTGTTGATGCGCATGCGCACGTTGGTGAGCGCACGTTGGTGACGTACGTTACGTTAGTTGGCGGGAGAGCCAGTCTCAGTCAGTCTCTCGCAGTCACTCAGTAAGTTGGTATGTGAGCCTGGTGTGTTACCATGGGCCCAGGGGGCCATGGTGTGAAGTGCGGGAATGTATTTTCTTTGTTAGCAATAAAGCCTGATTACTTAATCAATTAAGTTTTACTCAAATCTGTTAACCCGAGAAACCTGAACACCATCAAATCCAAATTTATCCCTTTACTGACTCCAATATTCCTGTTAATGACCACAGGAATTATAAAAGGATAATTGAACAGAAAGAGCTCTCAGCCACCCAGGAGCATGCTGAGTTTATATCAGCATTCCCTTAGTATTAGGAGAAGTAAATTCAAGTGGTTCCAAGATGGAACTACCCCATACCACCTAGCCAAGACTGCAACAAAATGCCCACCTTACCACTTGTAAGTAGCAACTCTTCATACATTCAACCATTATTAAATCTCTTTGCCGTGCCTCTGGAGTTTTGCCTGACCATACTTTGATGTCCTCAAAATTTCTTTGATTTTCAGTCCTGATTTATACTTGCCTGACTGGTAAGAACCCTCCCCTGGAATACAGGAATGCCAGATATTTAACAAGAGCCTACACTAGACTGATAAATGACTAGGTTCAGGATTCACCAACCATTACATCCTTCCCTTACCGGTCTCCACACACACCGGATGCATGCAGTTGAACAGCAGGCTAGCTGGTACAGCACTACACATACTGAAGGCTAAAACAATTGTCCACACCCAACCTCTGCTGCCTCTCCACCCTTTTAGTCGCCTCTTACGACAAGCAGGGATACTGCGGGAGTATTCTCCATCCCCCAGCCCGCAGGGATACAAATGGTTTCTCTCTTATCCACTTACAGTAAAACTTCGATTTTACGCACTTCGATTTTACATCAAGTCTCGTTTTTACGCAGCGGCACTCAAGTCCGGCCGGAAAGCATAGGGAATTGCAATGGTGAAACTTCGATTTTACATCTTTTCTTGATTTTACGCAGTTTTTCGATTTTGCGCAGCATAACCCCAGCCCCTTAGAGGTCGCTAATCTTGATTTTACGCAGTTGTCTTTCGGCTTGTTTTGAAAATCCGACAGGAGCAATATGAAGTTAGGTTATTTTTCGTCTCAATGAGTTGCAAAAATGAATACAGGAACGGTTGAAATGACGTCGCGCTGTTGAGCGTGAAACTAAAAACATCGCGAATCTAATTATTGCTTCCCCGTGAGCCCTCTCAGTAATATTTCAGGCTCTATTACGAACGCGAATGTCGTTCTTAGTTCAAATTCGCCGTAGAAGGATATCGAAACCTAAAACACACGGCAATCGCCGGGTATGCGTAACTACTTTTGATTAAGACATGATCGCTGGAGATATTAACATTATCACCCTTCGTTTATTATTCGACTTATTGATCGACGCTGTTTATATCCAGAATTATGAGCTACGGAATATCTATCCCCAACGCAAGGCTTTCTAGAATTTTGCCAACGCTATGTTTTCCGTCGCCCCTGCGAAATATAACGGCGAAATGAGTCGTTAAAAATACTCCCGTGCCAAAATTTTGGCTTCCAAGGTGATCCAAAAAAGATAGTCGTACTTCTAGTATGGACGTAAGTCGATGGTGATTCAACCTCAGAGTAAGGATGGGGAGAGTGCGCTTTGGCTACTGCGCGTGTAGTCATGATCCCGCACTTACATCCCACACTTCCCGCAAGAAGAGTAAGGATTCCCGCACTTCTTCCCACGATCACGTGGTAACCATGTTGACCACAGAATCTGCTACTGCGCAGCCTGATAGCGTCCTCTACCCCAATCCTTACTCTGAGGATTCAACACGATGGTAAAAGCAGCATGCATTGTCTCATTCCCAGGCTAACCCCACATCTGCGGGACAAATGGACGCGAGGGAAAATTGCTTGCGCTGCGCGCTTATCAGATCCGACTCAACTTGTATCTCATTGTCAGAGGGTTTAAATTAAACATGGTTGGAACTTGAATAGCTATTGGCTTAACTTCGCTAGGTGGCAAGCGTTTTAACGGAACGGGAGTTAATGCCCTCGGAGAATAACTCGCGTCGTCAATCGTCATGTAATCATTGAAGTCAAATTCAAGACGTGAGTGATAAGGCAGTCCGTTTAAACTCAGGAATGGCTTAGTTCCATTAAATCGAAATACAAAAAGTGTCCGGTGTTGTTATCAGATATGGGGAAGCAAAATATTACGTGAAGCTGAGTCACACGGCTTGTGAGTCGAAGGTCCCGGCGCTGAATTCGCGGAAGAATGCCGACAGAGAAGCTATTCCCGGAAGAGTCAATCTACTAATGCTAAAATTTCATGGGGAAATGCTTTTTTAATGTGTATAAATTATAAAGAAGGAAAATTTTTCAGACTATTAGTCATTTTTTATTCATCACGGGCGGCATGACGGCAGTTGTGCGGTCATTTAAATAGCTCACTTAAAAAAAGTGATCAAAGCACCGGAAAAATCTGAATTTCCGAATATCCCGGGTCCTGTGTGCTCCCTATTATCTATGGTATGCTATTTGAAGGTAACCAACAACTGGGGTCATTAGCGCCATGAAGTAAGGGCTGAGGGGATAGGAACCCTATGTTGGCATTAGCCAGGTTGTAATGATAAGCTTAAAAGGGACCAGGACTTAACTTCCCATCTGATGGACAGAGTGGTGCACTGGAAGTGCCCTTCACATTAGACTCAAGTAGGGATAGGGCCAACTCTGATAAGTCTCTGCTACTGCCAGGACTTGAACCCAGGCCCACAGGGTGTAAAGCCTTTGTGATGTGTTAGCAAAATTTTGCTCCCTGTTAATGGGGTTAATTTGGATGACTATCCTCAGGTATCTCATTTCTTCAATCTCCAGTCTTTGTTTGTCTGCTGGTGGTTAAACGGATATCCTGAGAACTGCTTTTAATGAGAATATTTTCGAAAATTAGCTTCTCTGCGACCATTTAGTATCACCATTCCGAAATTTCTCCTGGGTAACAGAAGTAATCTTAGTGCAGAAAGTGCCATTTCAACCATTTTGTTCAACCATGGGAAACACTGTTCAGGAATGCAACGTTGTTTCTCTTAAGGTAACACATCATCTGTGGTGTTGCTTTTGAGTAAATATGATTATTAGGCTTCATTTTCCGAGCAATAATGAGCAAGTGTTATCCTGAAAACTATACTCCTCCTCAATACCAACTCTTGATTTTACACACTTTGATTTTACACAGTGCCCATATTTCGGTCCCTCCAACTGCGTAAAATCAAAGTTTTACTGTACTTAAACATTCATTCAAAACATTTTCTGGTACCTAAGGGTTCAGAAAGACAATGGCTATGGCGCCTCATTCATAAAAAGAGCGATGAAAGGAAGACAGCTGCTTCAAAATGACAACCACAACAAGAAAAAGCCATAAGATTCCCATACATCTCTGGAGGCACAGGTGAAACGAGATGAGAACTTTGCTCTCATTCTCTTGACAACACTCTCAGCAAAAGGAGTGAAACATTGAGTTAAAATGATTTCCATGAAGCATTTCCTGAAAGGAACATATAAAATAGACAAAAAAAGCTGTTAGTTTAGAAAACGTACAGCCAAGTAAAAATAATGAACATCATGAATCCATTTTAGATAGAGCCCAAATTTAAATGAGACCAACTTACACATTAGTATCATGTACCATGCCAATCCTCTACACTTCGTGATTTCAGTTGCCAGCAAAGATATGAAAGAGACTCAAACAATAAATTCTATACCTCACATAGAAATCTCGGATTCAAATATCATGAGGCAAAAATGACTAGAAGCACAACAAAATCTTATTTTTAGTCAAATATTTTTCAAAATATAGCTTTCAAATACCACAATTTACATCATTGGAGAGCACTTTATATCATAAACTAAATGGTCAATGTGGGGAGCATAAGATTTCACATGATGCAAGTTAACAACAGAAACCATCCAGGGATTGCTATGGAGGCAAGACAGGGTAGAGCAAACAACGTGGGACATATGAATGGCATGACAGAACCATTCCTTCTTTTTCCACATCACTTCAAAAGATGGACACGCAAAAATGTTTTCTTCATTTCCTTTCATAATAAAGGAACAATTATAATCAAATTTTTCACTTCTATCGGAACAGTCAAACTTGCACTTGCTGTTTTCATCCAAGCTAATAAAAAACTTTTTCTCTATGTTCTCACACACCTGACATTGAGGTTCATTGTACAATTCACTCTTTAAGTCTATCTCAAAGTCAATTCCAGAGGGAGTAGCAGCTACATTAGAGGGTAACTCTGATGTATCCTCCTGTGATACTTTGAGAGGAGAATTCTTTAATACTTTTCGTCCACTAGTGACATTTTCATGCAGATGTAGCACTCCCCCACGAATAGACTTGAGAGCTTTACATGCAGTCACAACTCCAGGCTGGCACGTAGGAATCAGTCCTAAGTAAACTCTATCAGCTACATTTTGAGGACAGACCTAGAAATGAAAAGATAAAGTTTAAGCTATTGATAGAAAAAATAACCATCCACTCACAATGAAACAGAAGAAACATCTTCTATGCCCTCATGTCTTGTATGGATATAAGAATCCATGAAGAGTTATGCAGTACAGTAGAATCCTGATTTGTTTTTCAGGGGGGACAAAATTCAGAACACTAAATGCGGAGAAACACTAAATGAGGACCAGCCAATTTTTTCAGGTTTTAAGGTCTGTAATGATTGGAATGACTTTCCATTAATAAATAATATATTTTTAAGTCACTAAAAGGTACCACACACTGGAGTAGCCAGGAATGACGTTGGGGGGACCAAAACCAGGGGGGTGTGGGTGAAAATAAAAAAGGTTAGAAAATAGAGGGTTTTAAACTAATTTTAACACTTTTTATAATGGAAACAACTTCATTTTTCAAAGAAATCTTTTGTTAATATACAAACTTTTAGTATTTTATTTTCTTTAATGATGGATAAATCAAATTGATCGAATTTGAAACAAAAAGCGATTGGATAAGAAGAGGAGTGAAACATCACATACAGACAAATAACCCTGCTTGAAGTTGAAGGTCCCAGTGCCACATTCGCGAGAGAATGCTGATGAGGAAGCCTTCCCATATAGATTCAGTCAACTCTTGCTAAAATTTCATGAGAATTTTCTTGTTGTTGAGCAGAAATTCAAAGATTTTGATAACCATTTGAATAAACCATAATGAAAAAAAACATTAAATCGGGCAAAAATATCTTCTGCGGGAAAATATGTTACGACCTTAAACGTGGAAAAATGCAGAATGCAGAAACACTATATGAGGATAATTTTAACATTGCTTACATAGCGAATGAATTGGGGCCCCAAAAAATAAACTCTAAATGCGGAAAAACTTTGAATGCAAAAACCTTACATCTGGATCCAACTGCATTTAAATTGCATAAATATTTGAAAATTTGCAGGCATAAAAAAGGAAGTATACATGTTATTAATTACCAGTGAATGAATGATGATAGTGTTATTTGACACAAGAATGACTGGTACAAAAATATAGATAGTACAGGTTTTTACTTAGCATGTATTTAAGTTATAATTCCATATAGAAGACTGAGGTTTTCTGACTTTTCTGGCTAAAAAGGAAGACCTTGACTATAATGTATGAAGACGTAAAGAAGGATGTGAAAGAGAAGAAACAAGTAGGTGTGAAAAGATAAGCTGACAACAGAACTGAATGGAGAGTGGCATCAAAACAATCTTAGCTTTGCAGACAGGTGACAATGGAAAAATGAGAGTGCACCTCAATTTTCAGAAAACATGTATGTACAGTGGCGGAAAAAATTAACGCAAAGCTCGTTGGCGTCTGAAAGCGGCCAGTTCAGGAACTATTTGTCTTCCAAAATTTTGCCCTTGCAATGGTCTCAAACAACCAGGAGTTTTAAAAGTAATACACCCCTTTTACCCAGGAAATAATCATACCCCTCGCATTATGACAAGGCGCAAAAGATCCAGCTATGAATTCTTTGCCATACTCTCCGAAATATGCTTCGCCCTCGACACACCTACAATGGAATCTACTGTCGTCGGGACATCAGTGGACACAGCCGACATATTGGGCATGGAGACTGCGTGAGAATGAAATCATTCTGGTGATGTAGTGGGTAAAGTATCATGCTATGAATCAGAGGTTCCACGGATCAAGTCCCAGTGACGGATGACTACATGCTGCACACACTCTGTAAACATTTTTCTGATCATAAAACTTCGCAATACCTATCACGAGGTCCATAGGATGTTGCATGGCTATTGAATTCATACGCGCTTATTTATTTGTTGAAATTCAACTACTATATTGCATAACCATGTGGGCAGTTGACTGTGGAGTGAATTTTGACTACTTTTTCTAAGTCGTCCAGCCCAGTTTCAAGGTCCCTAACATAAGCTGTATGTGCAATGTGTCACGGCCTTCTACTCCTCCCTCATTTCAAGGGAAAATTCCTCAGAAGTTCTGCAGAGGTGAATGAAGGTAGAACATTGAGCCGCCCAATCTCAATAGTTCTCAATTGGGAAATTTTGGGCGTCTGCGTATGCATTTCATTTGAGACATTGAGCAAATGATTGAGTTAACAGAGATTGGACTTGCCCTTAAAATTTCTAACAAAATGATCATTACTCATACATATTTAAAATATTTCATCATTATCATGGAACTAATGTTATTTCGAAGTCATAGAAGTACTTGACTTTTCGTGTTTTCCGCTGTTTATATAGTCCCTAATTTGAACTTTTGATTACTTTTAGCACTCAACATAGGTTTAGGAATAGAATAGATCTCACAATCACTTATTCATAGTAATTAGCTGTCAACTATTTTCGACGTTTAAACCGTCATTATCGAGACTAACAGACCCTGCTAATAATAAAAAGTTTGTGGAATAGTACTGGGTTTTGTTTCACCATGAAAATTTCATCGTTCCACCAAGTAACACCCAAATCAGTTGAATTTTGCCATTGTCTCAGCAAAAAAATATTTCCAGTAAGCCACATGATGCTTACAAAAATTTACCTTATATATAGCAGACATTTCCTTTCACTTTTTTTTACGAAGGATTTACTTTCATAATTGTTGCTTAATTGAAGTGTGCATTAAAGTTGGACTTCTGAAGCAGTCTACGTAGCAAAATAAAAGTAAATGAGTTTAATTGTGGACATTAAATACTTTGCGGAAAACGATTAGGACACAAAAACGGAGTAGACAGGTAAATGACTGCATGGTACAGCATGTGTGCTTCAGAGAAGAGGGGAATTATGCGGGAATTGATAAAGAAAGCTAGCATCAAAGATCTAGGATTAGAAGAAATATATTCAAGAATCAATTGATTGATCATGCCAGAATGAGAAATTCACGAGGAAAAATATATCGGTCCATGCGATGAATAAACTTATAGCGAGGAAAATATTAATAATAATTTGATTACCACGGAAACAAATTCTAAAAAAAAGTCATTCTCTCCTATTTACTCAAAAATAGAGTCGAATTCCATTAAGTTCCTCTCCACCCATTCAAATTTCCGTAATCTTTCCAGTTTCCTAAATAACTTTTCAATAAGTGAAAATCATATTACTCTTCTGATTCTCATTTTATGTCAGTTTATAGAATTGGAAAACATTTAACGCTGATAATCTATTTTAATAAAGATATAATTTTTAATTAATGTTCTTAATCAAATATGCATTCGTATGGATCATCTTTGCAATTAAAAATAAAGTTTTAAAGAAATTATGAATTTAAAAAAACTCTATTTACACCTCTCATTTCACTATGAAAGAAATCATTTACTGACCGAATTAATCAATTACTTCGAAAAAATACATGAAAGAAATTATTGAAGCCTAAAATGGCCATCAAATATTCCGTTACCTAAATCATTTCGGATTCGCGTTTCTTTTCAATTGCAGTACGTTACCTAAGTTGTTCCAATGTAATCCTCGGAAAACTATTATTGGACGTAGAATATTGAGCAAAGCATTGCAACTCTGAAATGAAAACAGACAACTGATTTCTCGGAGGTGGCTCAAAAAAGTGCTTTCATTCTGCTGTTAGGAACTCTATAGGAGTTTCCACTTGAAGGGGAGAAGAAGCGTAGGCCGTGATGCATCGCACATGCAGCTATTGGTCAGGGGCCTTGAATCGGGGCTGGACGACGCGGAAATGGTAGTCAAAATTCACTCCACAGTCAACTGCCCACATGGTTATGCAATATAGTAGTTGAATTTCAACAAATAAATAAGCGCGTATGAATTCAATAGCCATGCAACATCCTATGGACCTCGTGATAGGTATTGCGAAGTTTTATGATCAGAAAAATGTTTACAGAGTGTGTGCAGCATAGTATATAGAGTATATAGAGGAGGAATTTTAATTCATTTTTGGGTGTTCCCATATGGGCATGCTAGCCGGTAGCCGGGGGTGTCTTTTTGGCAGGTGTCCTTCGCTACAAACATCGTTATTGAGTCTGTTATCAAATAATTTTGATGTAAAATGCTACATTTTAGTCAACCTTTCATTCTTTTCTCGTGTCATCCAATTTTAACGACTGCGATATTTTTGCTATATTTGTTGTAATATTTCCATTAATTTTTAGTACAAAAAATACACTTTATACTATTCAACACTTTTATTCATGGTGCTGGCGTTTTACTTTGCTCAACTATCTAGTATGAAGAATGATAGGGTTATTTTTTACCACTGGTATACATACCCAACAATCAAGGGCATGGTGGACGGGGAAAGGATGTTTGATAAATACAGTGATGAAGCTCATATTGAAGCACTTTGTATTGCGTATAAAACTTGGAAACAATAAAATTAGATTGAACCTTGATCACATCGACCACATTGAGCTTGTAGCCAAATTTTCCAACTAAGTCCAGTTCCTGGTTGTAAGTCGCAGGGAGACAATCAAGGCGAAAGTTAACAGCAACCATTACAAGCTCCGTCAGTTTTAGTCCTGAACAGGATGGAGGAAACAGCAAAATGACCAAGACGTACGCATAGGCACGAGATGACTTGTCATCCGCTGAGAATACATATATTCCTCGAAATGAATTTCGTTGCATTTCCCGGTAAATCCCTTGTTGAGGTTTCCGAAATGTTCATGACGGAAGAATTTTATTTTTCCCTGTTCTATTCTATTCTGAGCGGTTATTGCTGTCTGCAGGAAGAGTATTTTTGGGAGAGTGGCGATGACGTCCAAAACACTCTGGTGTATAATGCCATTCGCAAGGTTACAAAATATAATGAGGGTTTATCACAGTGCAGATAATAATCACTAAGATAACAGTGGCAAAATGTGCACACTTAAGCCATTCATAAATATGATAAAGCACGTTTGTTCAGAAAACTACAGTGGAACCTCGTTAAAGCGAGTACGGGCTATAGCGACACTCCCGCTATAACGATAGATTGCCGATGAACCGTCAATTGACCCTATAATAAGCATGTTAATAAATTCGTTTTTACCAGACCCTTTTGGTGTTGGCTCTCGCCATAGCGAGGGTTTCACCGCCGGAAGACTTTCATCAAGACTCCTTAACCTCCGTAATTGCTAGCGATCTGTTAGAAATGAAGTTAATGGAGTGCTCAGTCTCAAATTTATGTGGTAAACTGTCGTTCGATAAATAAGTAGTTAATTTTGGTGAAAATATTGTGGCATTAGCATTCGCGAATGCTTAATCTTCTTTTGTTCCTCGGGCGGCAGAAAGCAGTCGGCAGCATACCCGCACGTGCGTGAGTTGCGTGAATAGAAAGCATTTGATGGCAGTCACCATGGCCAAAAAAAACACCAAACACGTCTAAGCGAGAAAATAAAAATATAGGAGTAATATGTGAGTGTCGAAATTAATTTATCTTCCTATTCGCTCTGCAAAATTAAAAAAAAAACAAAAGCGCCCAAGGAATGCAGACGATGAAGAGTTATAAGGAGCTTTGTTCGGGTGGTTTTGCCCATTCAAATCTGCGGGAACTTCTGAGAAAGGGGCTACGCCCAAGCCTGAAGCGGAGTATTTTAGGGATAGATTGCGAATCGAGAATTTTAAGAGCGCGGAAGGTTGATTATACTAATGCGAAGCACCAAAGCGTTATCTCCCCTCACAATTGCTGGTGATGCCTGCGGTGTAAACCTGACGTCGTGGAAGAAAGGACTCCGATCATAAGTATCTTTAGAAGTATTCCCCGCGTCATATAACATAGACGAAACGGAACTTTTTTTTACATACAAGTCCCCGACAAAACCCTTGCAGTATGAGTTATTTCTTGCAATGATGCCTCTAAAGGTAGGTAGTGCGCCTTAGCGATGATGTAGGATGTACGAAGCAATGATACTCAGCGTGAATTGTCCGGATGGACGTATTTATTCTCCGTTGCGGATTTACAAGGGTGAACTATTCGGGTCACTGGTCGGAGTCGTTCTGGCGCTCTCTTTTGTCACGTGGGTAGCCGAGCATCCCCTGGTGGCCGCTGGAAGAACTCACAGAACAACTAACTCTCGTTTGCACTGCCGTGGTAAACTCGGTGTATCATTTCAAATACGTCGCGAGCGTAACACTCAAAAAGAAACTTTTTTTCAACAAAGGCAATTTTAATCACGTCATTTTTCAAGGTTAGCAAACTTTTTACCGTAGATGATGAAGATATTACATTATCTGATAGAAAAAGTCTTCCAAGGCGGGAACGTTATACAACCTTCCACCGTTTTCGCCTGTAGAAACAAATGTAATGCATTATTTCACTTCACTGCCGCTTAACGTACAGAAACAATAAACACACACCAATGGAAACCTTTGAGGCATTAAATAACCGCGATACTGTTTTATCAGTTAATTTTTGAATTTTCAGTGGAAAATACCAAAATAATAGAATGATCACGTAAATGAACTAATTAAGTGCATAGAAAAATGACTTTGTCGGTTGTGCATTAGCATAATATTTGACGAAACAATGCTTTCCATGATTTTTATTCAGTGCGGCGCTTATGAATGGTTTGAATAGTTAGTCGTTGTTCGAGTAAGGAAATTTAGTGATGCAAAAAACATCGCCTTTCGTCTGGATTTATGCTTACGTTTATCGGATCGATGTTTATCTGTCGCCGCACCACTCCTGTTCCTGTATATCTGTTCGCAACAGGTATATTGGCTATTATTTGCTCCACCTCCGGTAAAGCGACAATTCGCTATAGCGAGTGTTTATTAGTGCACCGTGGGGTGTCGTTATATCGAGGTTGCACTGTATGTTCTAACCCCCAAGCTAAAGTACGATGAATCCATGATAAAATATTTTGGCAAACATGGCTGCAAACCGTTCGTACGGGGTGAACCTATAAGTTTCGGCTTTAAAGTATGGTACTTGAATACTGCTCAAGATTACTTGGTGGACTTCAGCATGTGGCAGGGGCTGAGTGTTGAAGAAAAAAATAACTACCATAAATTTGTAGGTGAATGCTCTTCCTATTTTCTTATCAAGTTGGACAATTTACTAGAGCAAGCAATAAATCTTACCTTTTCCATTTATTAAGATACATAATTTGTTTACTAGCTTTCCTCTTATAAGTCAGTAAAAATCTCAAGGATATGAGGGTACTGGAACAGTTCTGAGAAAAAGACTACTCAAAGGTGACCTCATTGATTGATAAAACAGCAGCATAAGCAGCCCCGCTGCTCCCATTCTTTCGCACAGGAGAAAAACGGAATAACGGGAGAATAAAAGAATATTGTTGTTGTTAGAAAGAATGACTATTCGGTGGTGACTGCCAAGTCATCTTGCCAATGTGTACACCCACTCACAAAGGTCATGAGATTCCCACGCGTTACCTCAAAAATGGTATAAGTTAGGCAGCCGACAGTGTTCTCTAGCTACAACATATAGATGGGCTGAACTGATCTCACGGATCAAAATATCAACAGGTACAGGAATGTTATCAGAGGAAAAAAATGGTGATGGTCCACATGAAGCTCTCTCCTTAATGCTCTCATTGTAAATGCCTGCATATGTATGGAAAATTCTGGTTCAAATATAGTGCAGTAAGCCTTTAGGCGAGAGATTGCACAAGTGTTTTTGTAACGAAGATGTACCTTTTCCAGACCTATTGGTCATGTTTAACATCCCCTATCAATAAAATTCGAATAATCAAGCGAGATGGAGTGGAATTGATTCATAATGAAACACTGACTTGCAATTTTCCACAAAAATAAAATTTAATTCGACTCGAGTTTCGATGTTACTACATCATTTTCAAGGTACAACTGAGAGAGGAGAAATGGGGTGGAAGGTCCTCAAGGAGGTGGCTGGAATGGGTAGAAGTGCAAGGCGTGGGGGGGGGGGGGAGGGGAGAGTGGAAAAACCAGAGGAGGTAAAAAGGTTGGAAATTGAAGGAAAGGGAAGGGTTAACCCTGGAAAAAAACCTTCAATTTCCCAAGGAGGATTAAAATTTTATTTTTGTGGAAAATTGCAAGTCAGTGTTTCATTATCCCCTATCAAGTGCAAACAATCATAGAAAGTCTGATTACATAAGGTATGATGGCAGTGATAACCAATTTGTCCCGTTTGATAGATGCCAATGTTCTTATGAAGAATATTCTTCCCACGCACTCAGAATGTGCTAAGTGCGACGTAGTTCTTTGCCTTCAATGAAATTCTGACTATCATACTCGGCAATTGAAAACCCAGTTTATAGTATTCAAAAACTCTACCAGTAATATAGGACAAACTTTGTTCATATTCCCATTGATAACATATTTTTTCATTCAATAACTGTTTTCAAAACTGAGTTTTATACTGTTAAGTTCTTTGGTCAGCTAAAAAAAATTTAAACTAAAAAATTAAGTACAACAATTTGAAATTATATCAAATTGCCAAATAAAATAAGTATTATACATAAATGCAAAAATATATAGCGTATAACGCATAAAAATGAGACATGATGGTACGAGCGATTTTTCTGCAGAATGCAGACCGATGGCCGGAACGGCAAGAGTGCCCATGTGGGCATACCCCCTCAAGCAAGAACGAATCAACATAATTTTAAAACTAAGTGTTTACCTGAATACTTGGGCAGTAATTATGCAGTTTTTAATGGAAAAACAAAATAAAACTCCGAAAAAATACTTCGCTGTTATAGGGTTAAGGCAGTCTCAATGCCCCAAATGTTGGCTGTGTCCACAGATATCCCGAGGAGAGTAAACTCCATTCCAGGTGAACCTTGGGCAAAGCATACTTAGGAGAATATTGGGAAGAATTCACAGCTAGATCTTTTGCATGTTGTCATAATACAACGGACATGATTATTTCCCCGGTATAAGGGGCATATAGCTTTTGAAATTCCCGGTTGTATGAAAGCATTGCGAGAGCAAAATTTTGGAAGACAAATAGTTTCTGAACTTGCGACTTTCAGATGCCAACGAGCTTTGCATTAATTTTTCTGCCAGTATACATCAGGTGGCTATGTTATGGATTAATATTATTCTTAATACAATATATTGGGGAACCAAAATTTTGGCTTGCTTTGAATTCATTTTTTTGCTGTCATAAGTCATACCGTGGTAATAAAAACTATTTAGTCTGTTTGCTGTACCATTATAGGGTGAAGAGAAGGCAAAGGGAGAGGGGAACCTGGGAGGGTGAAAGGATCCATTCTGTAGCAGATCTATCAATTCGTACCTAAATAAAAATTCTCAGACATTTCCCTGGCCAATGGGACCAGCATCAGCCAGGAAGCATGGGACTCATCCTAAAATTGATGAGGTTGCATAGCTCAAAAACTTTCATTACCATGAGGAGAACCTGTAAAAGTTTCAATGAAAACTGATGACAGCTAAAGGGCAAAGTAACCAACAATTAAAAGATACCCCAATGTTGTGAACAAAACTTGCACTCCAAAGTTTTTGTATCAAAATTCAATTACCATATTTTGAATACTTGAGTGGGAATTTCAAGTGCTGAAAATGACCGGTTCACACCTTGAAGGTAGCTTAGGGTGTAACTTTATACAAATTATACAAAATTAATTGTTAATAATAAGAAAAATTATTAAAACCAATTCAAAAATAAAAGTCACAAAATTTCTTCTGACTATATTGAATGCAATGGTAATTACAGTGAAATAATTTTCAAAAACTGGTCAAAATGACCACCTACTGGGTTCTTAGGTTAAGTAAATTGCCACAAAAATTTGACAGAAGACAATGAAATTCCAATTTTGAACCTAGAGAACTCTAAAATGCAATGCTGAGAAGCCACTGATTGAATGCTAGAGTCTAAAAATGTATTTACCGACCGATCATTCTTTGCATTGAGATAAAATCCCTCAAATAGTAGTTAAGTGCTTACTGACCATATGTATTTTTAAAAATTAAGCCCCTCCTCCTTCAGCCCAAAATAGGTTCCATTCACCACATCCAAGTTCCAAAAAAAAAGGAAAAAGCCATTGGCACATTTCATGCTCATGGACTACATACATACATAATCTGCACACTTCCCTACAATAACCAAAGTGAATACACATAATGGACAGAGTAAATAAGGAAATCCGCACCTTTTATCTTCCCTTCCATCAGAGTGGGAAGGGCCTGACTGGCATGTAAGCCATCCCAGTGTGCTTACGACATCAGCCGCCTTCGGCCCAATCCCATGAACAAGGGGGCCTTCAGCGGAAAAAGATGGTGAGTGCAAAACTTAGAAAGCTTATACCTCCACTCAATAGGCACCGGAGCATTGGATATTTCATGCATGTGCTTCAATTTGTGCATGCGTGTGCCAAGGAGCACCACCCATCCAAGTTTGATCAATATCTGCTGAGGGTAACTTGTGAGAGTCCCTTTTTAGTGTACCAAATGGCATTACTAATTGTTAACAGATTAAAATGATTGAATTATTTCAGAAAGAAATGAGAAAAACGATGCCACAAACCATTAGGCACTTAAGACAAAACCAAACAGAATTTTTGTGGCTCATGAGGGTTTCCTATTGAATTTAAGTTGAACACTCACACCTAGGAAAGCACAAGGGACACATTCCTCAGGACCTTTGTGCTCATTGAATTTATATCAAATGCGACCAGTTTAACATTGGGAAGATAGGGATGCATCCTTAATAGCATAGACTTGGTGCATCCAATGTCCTAGAGCCACATTTTGTCTGCAGAAATTACCTAGAGTAAGAGACAGGAAGAATAAGGTTCCAAATTCCACGGCCAAGCAAATATTTTTAACTTAAGTCTTAACCGCCTCCACAAGAATACCTTTTTTACCTTTGACAAAAATCACCTGCTCCCAATAAGATTTCACTTTTCCATTACGAATTTCAACATCACAATATCAATCCTTATTTCTGGGAACCTCCGTCTCTTCCAAACCAAACGTACGTCCCTCCTTGACCACTTACTTCCCTTTAAAGTTCACGGTATAAAATGGGTGCTCCTCCTGCACTAAGGGAGAAGGAAATCTGGAGAAGTACAACTGCCAAGAGGCAAAAATAGTTCCCCTATTGCTCCAGACCCCATCACACAGTGGAGCCATAAGACTAAAGGGCCATCATCTGTGACTCTCTTCTCTTTTGCTCAAAGCTCAATTCATGAGAAGTGGCCAAACACGCTACTGGTCCACTTGAAAATCAAAGGAGTCATCTCACTATGAATGACAAAATTTAAAACCTTGATTAAGCACTCTAGCTCTTGAACAGCTGATAATCAGGCAAGAACCCCTTTTCTACGTTGATGTACAGTGCGAAAGTATGTTATCCTTGCTTCACACCCCCTGTGAATAATAAGTATATTTTCCTATAATAGCTCATTTCTGCAAACATTGATAAATATATTTTTTGAGATAATATGCAAGCACTTACAGTGGTTTTCTGAAGTAAAATTATATAGCATGTCTATCTTAAATTCCGTCTTTTCATGTGGTAAAACTGACATTAAGGTAAAAATACATGCTGTGAAGTACAGAAGAAGATGGTGAAGAAGATGGTATCAACATAAAGGCAACAGACAAAGTTAAGTACCTGGGAGTTAGGATAACCTCAAACCTGTAATTGGGAACACATATAAGGAATATCTGTGGGGTGGCCCTGAAGAAATTAGCATTCGTCAAGCGTATTGTGGGAAGGTTTTTGGATGAGAAAGTAAAAGAAAGGTGCTAATTCGCTCTCGCCCAACCGCACCTTGAATAAGCAGCGAGCGTATGGGATCAGGTGCAGAAAGACTTAATCCGCGAACTGAATAAAATAAACTGAGCAAAGGAAGGCTGCGCGTTTCGTCAAAAACTGCTACGGGCGTACAGACAGTGTTACCCAGATGTTAAGCGAATTAGGCTGAGAGCCGTTGGAGACTCGGAGGCTGCGCGCTAGGCTTAAATTGCTTGAACAATTGAGAATGGATATCTTTGAGAACGACACAAAGAACATAATACCTATTAGAGTCATATTATATTTCCCGGTCCGATAGAAGCGATAAATTAAGAGAGATGTTTTGCCAAACGGATAGATATGTATGGGAATTCATTTTTCCCCCGAACCATAAAGGACTTTAATAAACGTTAGCCCCAACCTCGTTAGAGCACTTCATTTTTTTTTTTTTTTTAGCTGTAAACGGCTGCTGTCCTAACACCCTCTGCCACACGCCTTTTAGGCGGCTTGCGGGGCATCATGTAGATGTAGATATATTAATGATTTAACTTACCATGCGGTTATCACCAAAATGAATGGAGCATCTGCTGGACACTCCATTGTTACTCAAATTTTTCCTGAAAAATAAAAATGGCACCAATGAATTTAGAACATGAAGTGTGATGGATGTGATGAGGACCAATGCCTCTTTCAATTATGTGCGTATTGCATATTAATGGTAAGGACATAAAATGTAGTATGTACAAGAGAATGAGAGTTGATGTTACTATGAAATTTTTTTCCTGCATTCCCTAGAGGTGAATTAGGTATGCTGTGATGTGCTGATGACATAGCACTCATAGCCAAGACAGAGAATTTATTAGAGAAGACTTTGACACATACGGAAAGAAAAATGACCAGATAGGAGCTGAAAATCAAGAAAAATAAATCTAAGGTACTTGTATACAGCAAAAGAGAGGAGGCTAGGACAAACATTAGAGTAGAAAAACAAAAGCTTGAAGAGGTGAAAGAATTTTCTTACTGTAGAAGCCGAATTACCAACGATGAACTGAGCACGAAAGAAATAGTCAGTAGAATAGAGCGGGCGAGGAGGGCTCTCTAAAAGAAAAATGAATCTTCTAACAGCTGAGAATACAAACATAGAAGTAAGGAAACAAGTCATCAGATGCTACATATGGAGCATGTTTCTCTAAGGAAGAGAGGCTTGGATGTTGAACACAGCAGAGATGTCAAATTCAAAATGTGGTGATACTGAATAATGATGAAGATTAAATGGATCGATTGAGTACGCAATGAGGAAGTGCTAAGAAGAGTGGGAGAAAAGAAACGTCTTCTAAAAACCTTAACAACAAGACGGGAGAACTCAGTTGGCTACATTATGAGATATGATGATGCCTTGATGAAAACCATCGTAGAAGGACATATGGAGGGGTAGAAAGGCAAGTGACGGCCCCAAACGTATTCCATTGCACAGGTTATAAAGGATGACGATGAGAAGGAATATGTTGCTATGAAAAGGATAGCCAAAAGGAGAGAGGAATGGAGAGCTGTGTCAAACCAATCTTAGGGTTGCTGGTTTATGATGATGATAGATAACAGCATTGTTAGTTTATACTTGAAGCTGTAGGTAATACCGTATAAGCGTGTGTAAGAGGCGCACCCCTATTTTGAGCATCGAAGCTATGAAGAAAAACATTTTGCTGCATTTTTTTATACTATCGCGCAGTGTTGCAGACGTATGCCTGGAATTTCGACGGTTATCGAAATTTCCCCTTTAAATGCTAATTGAAAGAGGACATTTAGATAACTGCGGCGGTGATAGCGGCATAAGAGGGAGTAGAATAAGTTCCGATCCTCTCTTCGCATATGCCGTTGCTTTACGATGCTTGTCCTATTCACGAACAATTTTGTTTAAATGCTCTCGCAGGAGTATTGCGATAGCATTGCAGCTGTGGAAAATTTTAAGGCAAAACACGACAGGCACATAGCATGAACCTTCCCAAGAGCTTGGACCCAAACTGCCGTTCTTTTTCCTTTCCGAGACCCCACAGGAAGATATCAAGTTACAGGGGAACAATGGAAACCTGTTTCATTCCTAACCCATCTCACCCACTGACCTTGATCGATCTCCCAGTTTCTAGAGGCCAAATGCTAGGTGAGTCATCTACTGAGCCCAAAGATATCTCGATAGCTTTCAATAATTTTATGACACCCACGAGGTTCAAAATAAGAAAGAGATCTAACGTGAAGCATATCTGACAGAATTTAAGTTTTTTAAGCTCTGATTGTTTGACACAAAGATTTATAGTTACAAAAAGGCTACTAATATTCAAAATAATCCAAACAGCACAATTTCAGAAGAAACAAGCGTAGCATAAGCGCATTCAAACAAGACGAGACGGACTGGAAACTTCAGGCAATGCAAACTGCGTATATCACATGTCTGCGCCTTCGCCCCGTCGCTTTGAAGGCAACGACGTCACATGCAAGATCAGACTTGTTCATCCCTTGCTCCTTCGCTCATAGCTTCAAAGAAGGAAGGATGGCGCTCCTTCCCTCGACCTCTCCTTCCGCGCTCTTCACTTATAAGCATTTCTGATTTCTTCCATCCACAATTTAGTCTGACAATGAACACACCCGTTCGAATTTTTTTAAAGCGCAAGTTTTGACACCAACATAATTTCCAGTTGCAATAATCCTCATATTAGCGTCTGAAGATGATTTTTGAAAAATCAGGTCCTCAGCGTAATGGAAATTACTCGGCAAGGCAGATATTGACTATTAACCAGGTATGTCCTTCAAAACTACGCGTTTCTCTACGCTTGATAGGCGATTACTATATGCAGTATGAATGTCGCGGGATACCCACTTGTGGCAGTAAATTTAGCGTGCCCTCCGGAGCGAAAAACCCTGCGCGATCTTTTCCATGTTCACCTCTGGGGTACTGATGTGAAGGCGCGATGCTTACAAAAAAGCAAACAGGAGCATTTTAAAAATACGTCACAAAAGGAGAAACTCCCCTGCCTGCCGCTTGCTTTTGACCGAGGGTTTCAGATGACTGACTCACGCTGAAAACCAAGGCCACTCAGTTCCCCTCGGACTTGCAGCTGTAAAGGGGAGGGGAGGAAGATAAGAAGTTTGTGTAAGAGTCGCACCCTCAATTTCGGCTGCAATTTCTGGGAAAAAAAGTGCGCCCCTTACACGCGCTTATACGGTATTGCTATGGTCTGGAGCAGTTATCATATCCACAGACTAGCATTATAAGCCTACAGTGTGTGTTTCCATTGGAGGAGCTGAATTGCCAACATGGAAAAAGGTAAATATTTAAACATTTTCTAAAAGTCCATTTATGAGTTATCACTATATTCTATATGTATTTGGAATAGTAAGGTAGATGGGTCTAGGTTATGACATAAAAGTTTGGGGCAATTCCAAAATCGTGTGCTTTAGAAAAGTTAAATAACAATTTTCTAAACATTTACATAATACAGTGTTAAGAATGTGGAATTGTTCATTTTACACACTCGGTACATCCTACAAAAATTCTGAGTTTTAAAATAAGCCAAAAATCATGGCTCGACAACAATTTGATGGTGAAATAGATATATATGATAAAAGGCACATTTTTTACAACAATTTGAAAAAATTAAAATGCGCAAAAGCTCACAAATGACAGACATTTGTTGAATTGAAGAAGAATTACCCTATTATTTTTCAGTAGATCAAAAGTAAACTCCTGTGACATTATTAACAGAGTGCACACATAATATTGAACAAGATATTGAAACCAGCAAAGTCTATTGCCACACTCATGAAAGGGACAGTTCATCTCTAGTTTCCCCTCCGCCACACTTAATCCATTTCTATATCATTGTTGTCGTTATTTTGCCTTCTTACTAAACACTGATACCAAAGAACTGAGAATGATACCAATGAAATAAGAAATTTCCTGGTTCCATGACAATCTTCAGTGAATTAATTTTCTGATGACTGACTTTTGCAAGTACATACCTAGTTCCCATGCTCAACAATTTGGATGCCGCCAATGAGCTACGCAGTCACTCTTTCTGCCTTCATACAATTATTGACAGATCACTCCAATGTGCAAAATACAAGCATCAGTTTACAAGTTAAAAGAAAAATATTCATAATTAGCTACAAAGGTTAGGGATTTCAGGTAAGGAACTGCTTACGTATATGCCATCAAATTGCACATGATGATTTCTCACCTCAGGATGTCAGCTTCCTGCAGGTCTATTGACTACAAGGCATTTGGGTCAGAAACATGAGCACTCTGTAGTTTTACTCAAACTATTAGATCGTTACAGCCCAGGGAATGAGCAAAACAAAACTGGTAGCAAGGGGTTGGTTAAAAAAATTAAGCTCACAGCCTCTCATTGAGGCAAAAGAAGTCTTTTGCTGACAAAGAACGTTAAAAAGAGGAGCTAACAAGCTCTAATTAACGACAAACCAAGTTACGCCTCAAACAATCAATTTGACAAACCAATTATTTTTGTATTGCCATTCCTTTCCAGCTAAACTTAATATGAAACTATATTTTAAAATTTGCAAAAATTAATACAAAATGACTAAGTTTTCATAGAATATCACCCACAGAGTGCTTTAGAAAATTTCTCCATATTAACTATGCATCCACTTTCCTAAGTTCCTCATCATCACTGGTCAACAATCCTAAGATTGGTTTGATGCAGCTCTTCACTCAGTTCTCCTATCAGCTATCTTTTCACACCTACGTATTTCTTCTCTTTCACATCCTTCTTTACTTGTTCCATATATTTTGTTTGAGGTTTTCCTTTTCCATTCTTGCCTTCCACTTGTCCCTCGACGATTGTCTTCAACAGGCCATCATGTCTCAAGATGTGGCCTATAAGGTTGTTCCGTCTTCTTGTTCAGGTTTTCATGAGGCTTCTCTTCTCTCCTACTCTTCTTAGGACTTCTTCGTTACTAACTCGGTCGATCCATTTGATCTTCATCATTCTTCTATTGCACCACATTTCGAAGGCCTCTATCCTTGCTTTCTCTGCTGCGGTCATTGTCCATGCCTAACTTCCGTATAGGAGCATACTCCAGATGTAGGTTCTTATAAATTGTTTCTTTATTTTCATATTTAAGTTTCCCGCTGTAAGCAGGTCTCTCTTTCGGTGGAATGCTCTCTTCGCCTGAGCTATTCTGCTGATAATTTCTTTCTTACTTCTCCCGGCACTAGTTATCTTGCTTCCCAAACAACCGAATTCATCAACCTCTATCAGTTTTTGCTTCCCTATTTTAATGTTAGTCTTGACTTCTTCTCTTCTGCTGCATACTAATATCTTGGTTTTCTTCGTGCTTATGTTCAGTTGATATTTACCCATTACCCTACCCATATTAACCAGAATATTTTTCAAATCCTTCTCTGTTTCTGCTATAACGGCTATGTCATTGGCAAATCTTAGCATGCTAATTTTTTCTCCATGGATATTCACTCCCAATGCCTTTTCTTAGATTTCTTTAATGGCTTTCTCGATGTAAACGTTGAAAATTACAGGTGACAATGTACAGCCTTGTCGCACTCCTTTCCTAATTCTTGCTTCTTCCCAGCTGGGCCCTGATTTTATCATCACTACTTGGTGTATTCAACGGTGTTCGGCGAGATGTTGTGGAACATAATGATACAATGGTAAATGAATGAATGATTCTTCTGCCATTGTAAAGAACCCCAATTTCCCTCATGATACCAAGATTTGCCCCAATCCACGTTGTCAAATGCCTTCTCTAAGTCCACGAACGCAACGAACGTTGCCTTGTTCTTTTCCATCCTCTTCTCTTTGAGCAGTCTAAGTCCCGAAATTGCTTCCCTTGTGCCTTTGTTTTTTCTGAATCCAAATTGGTCCTCATCCAAGAACTCTTCTGCTCTTCGTTCTATTGTTCTATAGATGATCCTTGTCAGTACCCTCGACGCATGTGTAGTTAGGCTTATGGTCCTAAAATCTTCGCACTTCTTGCTCTTTTCTTTTTAGGAATATGGATTATAATGTTCCTCTCGAAGTCCTTTGGTATCTCACCTGTCGTATACATTTCACTAATGATTTTGTATAGCTGGTTCAACGTCTTCTCTCCTGAATTTTTAATTAGTTCTGCGGGAATATCATCAATGCCAGACGCTTCATTTCTCCTAAGGTCTCTTACAGCCGCATCAAATTCTGATCTTAAAATTGGGGCTCCCATGTCATCGGCATCCACTTCCCTCTTGTTTTTGATAGCATTCGTTCTTAGGCTGCTTCCTTTGTACAAATCTTGCATATATTCCTTCCATCTCTTCCTTTTTCTTCGTTTTCAATAATTAGTTCTCCGTTTTTATTCCTAAGGGTATTAAATCTTACACCCCTTTCCTTAAAGTAGTTCCTCACTATCCTATAGGCGGCCTCTACTTTTCCATGTTTAAGATTGTTTTGTACGTCTTCACAAATATTTTTCATCCACATTTCTCTAACCTTCCGCGCTTTATGACATATTTTGTTCCTTATTCTTTTGTAACAATTCTGTCCTTCCTCTATTTCCGTAGCCTTGTATTTTCTTCTTTCTTCAATGAGATCTAATACTACCTCTGTGATCCATGGTTTTTTCATAACGACTCTTCTTTTACCAAGAACTTCCTCGGCTGCTGCCCGCAGACCACTTCTAATGGTTTTCCAACTCTCTTCCACTTGTTTATTGGTCGTATACTCCCCTATTCTCTTTTTTACAGCTTCTATGAAAGCCAGTTGATGCTGAACCTCCTTCAATTTTTCAACCTGCCATACGTTTTTCGCGGCTTTCTTCAATTTTTTTTAATTTAAGGTGGCATTTCATCATAACTAAGTTATGGTCACTATCAATATCTGCCCCTGAATAACTTTTGCAGTCCTTCACCTGGTTCCTGAATCTTTGTTTCACTAAAATGTAGTCGATTTGGAATCTTCTAAGATCTCCTGGCATCTTCCACGCATATCTTCTTCGCAGGGGATTTTTGAATAAAGTGTTGGCAACCACTAGCCTGTGCTCAGTGCAGAATTCGAGTAGCCTTTCTCCTCTTTCATTTCGGTTACCTAACCCATATTTCCCAGTTATCATTCCGTCTTGACCTTCGCCGACGACGGCGTTCCAGTCACCTAAAATAATAAGGTTTTCTTCCCCTCTTACCTGCTTGATAACTTCCGCTATATCTTGGTAGACATCTTCTACTTCTTCATCTTCATAATCTGACGTAGGCATGTAAACCTGCACCACTACAGTAGCTACGGGGTTAGTATCTATCTTCACCATTACTATCCTTTCATTAAACTGCAGGTAGCTTTTAACACGCATTCCGGCGCTCTTTCTAAGCATTATGCCTACTCCAGCATTACCATTTAGCGATTCTGTGAGTATCATTCTGTAGCTTCCACTCCAAAAGTCTCCTTCTTGGGGCTACTTCATTTTGCTGATGCCTCATACGTCAAATAATCATTCATCATATTAAATCATCATCATCTCCGATAATATTCTTACCTCAAGGCTTCCACAGCATGAGGGTTCCACTCACAAGCATGCACATATTCAGCCTTGGCACGAACTAGGAAAGGAATAGTGAAGTACCCAATACCAGCATACATGTCAACAACTGTTTCACTCTCACAATTCATCTCGGCCACTCGAAATCTTTCAGTGGCATTCCCAGGGCTGAACATACAGAACCTAGCATCCCATGTGTACCTGAAATGCAAATACCAAGTCAAAAATAGACATTTTTGCTAAACTAGCTGGTTGGATATCATGTGACATACAATTTTTTAAATTTCAAATATCCAGCTAGTTACCAAAAAGTAACCTGAACTAAATGTATGCATATTTTTAACTCGCATGTTTCAAACAAAGTATTAAACAAAGAAAGAAATTAAAAAATGGCATCATCAAGTTTGAATCTTGACAGCATTTCTTCAAGGAAAAAAGATAGTGCCAAACATTTCTGAATTGATCCTCAAAGCTTGCATAAAACTCAATTTTCAAAAAATTTGTGTCAAATGACCAATGCATATTGATTCAATCATCTTTCTATGAAATCATATTCCAGCATACACTAACTTTAAATTGCTAGCCAAAAAATTGAATGTGTTAGAATATAATTTATGAATTTGTAGGAGCACTTTGATTCTCGAACTCTCAGCAACCTAAATGTTTGTGTGGCAAGAAATCTGTCCTTGTGAAACTTTCAAAGGATATTTACTAATCTGTCATGTGCTCTTTTACATGCGAATGAGGGCTTTCTTCTGGCTGCTGAGGTCATCTGTTGAGGAATTACTGCCTTCTGCAGTATTATTATCCTTTGATGGATAGCCTCCAACTTTGCTTCTCTTCAGGAAAGTTGGTTCAGTCACTGATTGTGCAGGTGTGGTGGATTTAGGAGTTGATAACTTCAGTCTTGGACAAGATGATGATGAGACATTGCATGCAAGTACCAATTAGTAGTTGCTGGTTCTCAATTGACTAAGGGCCCTAAAACACCATTCTTCCTTTCTTCTACAAGAACATAGAAAAATGGATGTTTTCCATTTTCTTCCACCTCCAAAGTGAACTTGATATGGCTGTTGGTACCATTCAACTAATTATTAAATCCTTCAGTTCTCCTTTCCATGCATTCAAACAATAAAGGTGCCATCTAAGTACCTCACCCAAATCTTCAGTTTGTAGGCAGCATCTTGCAGTATTCTAGGCTTCCCATATATATGAATTTTAACTAGGGATGGGTCAAATAGCAGATTTTTCGAACTCGAATATCGAATTCGAATATCAAATCATTGCTCAAATATTCGAATACCTCGAATACTAAACGATGAATGTGGGAATGTTTGACTAGGTCGCCTATGCAGCAGGAAACCCAAGATTTTGGTGAGTAATTGTGATTTCCTTTAAAGGATTCAAACAGGACCTTAGCTGATTAATGGAATATTTTAATTTTATGTAAACAATAGGGTAGTTTCCTTCATTAAAGAAAACGAAAGGCATTGATTGTGATTCGTTACCCACCATAAGTGTATACATAATATACAAATTATTTGGTTTTAGAAATACCGGTTTAGACGAATGGCTATGGTCAATTTTATCCTCATTTGAAAAAGGCCAGGTTGATGCCCATGCGATGCCACTCCACGTGACATCACAGGGACCTAGTTCCTACACGAGAGGATACGAGTTTTACATCATCTGAGGTTACCATTGCATGCACGAGGCGTAGAGCTCAGGGAAACATGTCTTAATAATCACCTATTAAAACTGCCTAAGGTCGGAAAGTTTTCTCTGCTTGAAAAGGTATTAATAATCCTTATTTAAGCCAAGCGCTACCAGCTAGCATGATACTCAGCTACCTGCTAGCACCCTGCGTCGTATCAGCGCTCAGAGCCTCGCCCCAAAGTCACCTCACTCGCGGCAGCGGGAAGCAGAACGACGGCACGCGGAGTATTTCCCGGCATTCATACTAACCCGTCGCGTTTTCGCGTGCTTGAAAATTTTTGCTTTTAATTTAATCGGGAAAAATAGATATAGTCTTATAAAATTCTAAAAGCGTTAAATATGTACTCCAGGAGTATTAATAATTCGATTTAGGCGATAAAAAAATAATAGGAAAGCACCCTATTTGAGCATTACGCCAAAATGCTAAGCCTCCTTCGTATTTCTTTGCCTTTCCGGCATTTATTTTCCTGGGTATAATGCTCAAATAAAGTCAGATATATGTCGTGTTTGGTCTCATTCTTTTTTAAATCACACGCACATTACTAATATTTCAATCCAATAAAAGTGTAATATCAATTGCCGAAAGTCATTGGTACACAACTTTTGGGCTAGTAGATGACTCATGCAGCAGTTGACCTCCAGAAATGGAGTAGAGGGGGGGGCGTGAGACACGTTTTTATTGTTCTCGTGTAACTTGATATTTTTTTCGAAGCTGAGTTCTTCGTAATATGATTCCTGCGCAAGCTGGAAATCTTTTGATTGATTTCGTAGAAGAGGAATCGTCGGAGGGGGTGGGCCGAACGCTGAATGGAGGGGGATAGCGGGACCTTTTGTTTGATTTTGGAGAATAGGAAATCGTCAGATTGGGTGGGGTGAATGCTGAATGGAGGGGGATAACGGATCGTGGGAAATGCGCCAATGTTGCTATCCCACGGCACTGAGGTTCTCCTGACGGGGGACACCTGGGATTTTCGGATTTTTTTCACCCGATCAATTTCGGTTCCCCACGCCCAACTCTTTTCACTGCTCAAACCCGCGAATTTGATGTAGTTCGTCAGCTTGCCTAAAATGGCGCTGCATGCACTAAACGACTTGATTTCTCTTCATTTTTCCGAGTCAACTACCAACGACGTGCGTGCGACAGTGTATGACGCGAAATTCAAAGTATTCGAGGTATTCGAGACGGTACCTTTGGCATAACTATTCGAGATCTCAAATATCGAATACTTTCTAGTACTCGAGGTATTCGAGTATTCGCGGATACTATTCGCACATCTCTAATTTTAACACAGGATTACCTACTTGGGATATTCATATTTTAAAACCTCGCCACATGCCATACGAAAATATAATATAAATTTTTTCATTGATAGTGTGAAACTTGCCATTATTCTGGCAGACAACATCCCTATGACTCCAGAACATGGAGGTACGGAGGCCCTTGAAAGCCTCACATCAGCCTTTCCACCACCTGAGAAGTCACAAACGGTGACAACGGCCACTTAGTTCTCTTCCCATATGCTATCACCCATAACATAAACCCTTCCAGTTTGATAGACTTTTAGTCCCTACAGGGGGCTGACGTTGCATCATTCAACCAATGCTCAGCATCCACAGCCAATTTCACCCCCTTTCTCCAGCAGGCTCCAGAAATCAACAGAATTGTCTAGATGCTCAAACTTTGGCAGGCCCTAATGAAGACCAGAAACAAGTCAGTCATCAAGCACAAGAGCAACAAGTGAATAAACAAAGTTCTCCCACTGCGCCCTATATTCCTTGATGTGCCATCCCCCACAAACTCAAAATAACGCATTTGTGTCTTCCACTGATGCAATCCTAGTGGTGCAGAGATAGATATTTTTCTTTGATAACAAAAGAAACATCCACCATGAGTACACAGTGGTAGTATGAGTGATAAATTTCTAATACAGAAAGCACTCACTGTCACTGTATTTTCATTGGCTCGTGGACTGCCACATTACAAAATACTTCCTCTTCACCGATTCCTGGAAAATTTAAGCCATCATCCCAGCAATTTAAGATATATAAGATATTTGAAATCAATCTACTAAAAGTATCTTATTAGTAAGTAAACAGAAAAAAACAATAAGGACATGAGATACAACACAACAGATTAATGATCTCACCGGCTGCATTTATCAAACACAAAATAATATTTCCATAGCTATAATAACAAATTAGAAAAAGGAATATGTAATGCCTGCCAATTTAAAGTTATCCACATTTATTCCAAATGAAATGATGAAACAGCCTCAATTTCAGTAACAATATCCACAAAAGCAAAAATGTCAATTCAATAATAAGTCTAGGTTTTCAAGGCTACCTTTTAACCTTTTTATACTGGAGCCTTGTTGAGGAAAATACTTTCCCACGTTCAGGCACCACATGAGCACTTTTTCTTCTCTGTATGGTACTCTTTGGTGGCATAGATGTGCTCACTCTCCATCTGAAGAACCTACTCAGTGGGATGCTGATCCCTTGCCTTGTCCAACCATCTCTACCCTTCAACACATTTTTGGCTCAGTTGGCAGCATGAACTCATAGGCACTAAACCTAATGTGGCAAGAGCTTTCATCACACTAAATTTTGTTACCATTTCCAATAATTTTAGTTTAATATTACATTCTTGTGTTTTGTATGGCTACTGATTTAAAAATGAAATTCTAGCTTTCACATTAGATGTTTTAATAATTTCTTTTATTATTTTCCTTTCATTTTACTTTTGTGAATTATTACCCTCAATTAAGCATCATAGCCATACTTCCTATTCCCCTTTTTCATCCAGACTTCTAACCAGTGAGACAAAACTTATTTTTATAGCCTTTCATATTTTATATATGTACCTTTTAATCTTTTTCCAATCAAGCTGTTCTCAATTTTTAGTCACATTAAAGTTTGATTACATCTTTAATAGCAATTGATTTGTATTGTACAAGTTACAAGTTGGCAAATAGCCATAGTACAATAATAATAATACGAAGATTCAGAGGAAGAAGACTTGCATGAAGATAGATGGGAAATAATCAAACAGGTAAGAGGGAAGGAGAATTTCATTTTAGGAGATTGAAATGCTGTCATCAGGGAAGGTCAAGATAGAAGAATAGCCAGAGAATATGGATTAGGTAAACAAAATGAAAGAGGCGAAAGATTACTGGACTTAGGGGTGGAATACAATCAAGCCCTGTGACCACTTCATTAAAACATCATAACATAGGAAGATACTTGTGGAAAATGCCAAGAGACATTAGCAGATTTCAACTATGTATTGTCATTAAGAGCAAGAAAGTAATGATTGAAAATGAAGACAAAGGGAAGAGATGGAGTGAGTACCTGGAAGATTTATGAAGTAAGAATAGCCTTACACCACAAATAAAACGAGGAGAAAAGTGAATTTAAAAAAGATGATATGGGAGCTTAAATCTTACAATCCGAGTTTAACACAGTAAAAAAGGACCTACGGATAAATTAAGTATCTGCAATAGGGTGGTTTCCTACTACTTTTTTTATTGCCTGAATCGAAAGATTATTACTCCTGGAGTACGTATTTCACACATTTAGATTTTTAAATGACGATATCTATTTTTCGCGATTAAATGAATAGTGAAAATTTTCAAGCATGCGAAAACACGACGGCTAAGTATGAATGCTGGGAAAACTCCCGTGTGACGTCGTTCTGGTTCCCACTGCCGCAAGTGAGGTGACCTTGGGGCAAGGGTGTGTGCACCGCTGCGATGCAGGCTGCTAGCACGTAGCGCTTGGCTTAAATAAGGAATATTAATACCCTATCAAACGAAGGAAACTTTCTGCCCATAGGCAGTTTTAATAGGTGATTATTAAGACATGTTTCCCTGAGCTATGTACCTCATGCATGCATTGGTAATCTCAGACGATGTAAAACTCCTATCTACTCGTATAGAAACTAGGTCCCTGTGACGTCACGTGGAGTGGCATCGCATAGGCGCCAATCTGGCCTTTTTCTAATGCAGTTAAAATTGACCATTGTCTGGGATTTCTAAACTGGGATTTCTAAAACCAAATAATTTCAATACATATTATGAATACACTAATGGTGGATAACAAATTGCAATCAATGCCTTTCGTTTCCCTTGATGAAGGAAATTACCCTATTGAGAATATTCCTGCTCAACTTACTAAAAATGCAAGAGAAAAGACATTAGCTCAACTCTACAAAATCATTTTCAATATGTACACAACTGTAAACATACCAAGGGAAAAGCGTGGGGAGGAGGAGGGACAATTAAACCTGCCACATCATGAGACATAATGGAATAATGAAAATTAAGGAAGCAAATGGAAGGGATGAACAGATGTAGGCCTTGGATGAAATAAATGGAGCAGGTGATGAAGGATGCGAAGCAGAAAAATTATAAATACACCAAAGGATGAAGTTCGCCATGAAAAAATGTTTGACTTAGCCGGGATTTAAACCTGGATCGCCCGATTGCCGGTCAGGCGTGTTTGCCAGTTCCACCACCAAGCCATTCTCTCAGAGCGAACTTCGGGATGGGTTTTACCGAACAAGATGTTGACGTCACATGTCCACACTGTGGCACATGTGGCGAGGGTCGTGCTTACTAAGCCACTGTCGGGGTGAAAACACCCTTATTTTGTCGCTGGTCTGCAACAACGAATTTCAAAGCACTGCAGGAACAAGTGACTTTGTACGCAGTCACACGCACGGGTGCGAAGTTAAATACACCGAAGGATGCAGTTTGCCATTAAAAAACATCTGACTTAGTAAGCACGACCCTCGCCACATGTGCCACAGTGTGGACATGTGACGTCAACATCTTGTTCGGTAAAACCCATCCCAAAGTTTGCTCTGAGAAGATGGCTTGGTGGTGGAACTGGTTAACACGCCTGACCGGCATTCGGGAGATCCGGGTTCAAATCCCAGCTAAGTCAAATATTTTTTCATGGCGAACTTCATCCTTTGGTGTATTTAACTTTGCACCGGTGCGCGTGACTGCGTACAAAGTCACTTGTTCCTGCAGTGCTCAGAAAAATTATGCAGGTACATATTCAAAGATTGAGTGGAGGGCTGCATCCAACCAGCAGGATTAAGGATTGAGGCTTGTTGATAATTTCCCTGGGCAAACCAATAAAATTATATCAATTAAATACTAATTCTAAAATAAATAAGTGGCAAAACAAAGCAATGGAATTTGAAGTGCTCTTGGCAGTCAGTATAATACAGGTTTACGTTGCCTTACGTACTCAAATTACATGTGTTATGGTGAGTATATAAAACTGGAGAAGAAATAAGGAAGTAAAATAATGATGAAGAATGCTTACACAAGACCAAAAGTTGGCAAAGAGCAATGTAGACAGGTTTTATACAAATAATTCATCCTTCTACACATAATCCGCTGAGAATCATCAAGAAAATTTGGGCAACCTGAATGGCTACATTCCAAACAAAGAGTGTAGGGCATGTTTGCAGGATGCAAACACTCACATGAGAAAGGTTCTCATAAAAAATATTTACCACATTTAACTTCCATGATCAATACATTTCATGTGATGATAAACTTAAAAATTCTTGACTGTGACAAGAAATTCAGGAATAATCCTCATTTATGTATTTCCCAATTCTGATATTATGAATAACTTCTTATTTAAACTCGATTGTTTCTGGCTTTACTTTGTGAAAATCCATTCTGAACAATGAAAAGTTATGGTACCTTTTCACACGATGTATTCAATACGACCGGTTTCGTCGAAGAGGCGACATCATCAGGTACAGAAATCGTTATATTAACAGTTATTTTATTGACTTAACTTAACTTCTTATTTCCCTTTTTTTTAAGAGTTCATGGACACCCTGAATGAAAAATATTCCTGGTGCTGTCAGAATACATATTCCATGTCATAAGGCTAATGGCAAAAGTAGCCAATTAAAATTTCAACTGTTCACCACCTCAAATGCAAATAATACCGTTGATAAAAATTATTACCTGACATGACCATCGACTACATCAACCCAGCTGCCATTACCATATATAATTTCCACTATTGGTGACCTAAAGCCATCAGGTTTAATGCCACTCATTCGGCCAAGTCTCTTCACCTTTAAAGCTTTGCACACCTTCTGCCACAATGAGTCTCCTAAATTCAAAATAAAAAGATGAAAAGAGAAATTATTCTCAACTCTGAGTGAGGAACTCCATCATGGCAATCACAAATATTACATCCCAATGCAACTTTAATCCTTGAGTAAAATATATATCTACAAAAAGAACAAATTTAAATACATACATCACACCTCATGAAAAGTGTATAAAAATAATTGCTAAATCAAAGTTGTAAATGAATAGGCCTTCAGGAAATAACAAGGATAAAGTGCTATGGTGGTGTGATTTCCAATCACATTACATAAAGTTGCAATAAATTGATTTGCTGTGTATTCTACTGTGAATGTAAAGTTTGATAGAAGTATGTATGCATAATCAGCTGTCAACAATGTTTCCAGGAAATGGACTCAAATGTAGCATGGAAATAGGGAGAGGAGCGTAAGGAGTAGGAGGGGTACAGGAAGAAATAAGTGAGGACCTTTGGCCAGTAAGAAAAGTGGAAGATTTTACAATTAATACAGAGATGAGGATGCTTATTCATTGGAGGGAAAACCCCAGGCCCGGACTGGCCCGCCGGCCCATCGGCCCGTGGGCCGGTGCACCCTTAGACCAACGTGGTCTAAGGGTGCGCCCTTAAAAAAATGCGTTCCTGCGCCCGCAAGGCGCAAGTACGTCTTTTCTAAAAGGTGCTCCAGTCAATTAAAAACCCAACACTTGTATACAAAAACAACTTATACTGATAATACAGTAACTAAGACGACAGCGACATGCTATGATTGCAATGACACGCTGCGCCATTGCTAAGGTTTGCGCGTTACGAGACAACGTTGACAGCTGTGGCGGCGCTGAATGCAGACCTATGATGCAGACGACATGGCGCCAAACGAGAGGCGATTGTTCTTCGAGTTTTTCCAGCAGCTATTAGGGATTGCTCGGTAGGGTGTTGCCTATTTTTTTATACTTTCTCTGATTTTTAATTTCTACCTCTTAAAATATGCTCTGGGGTGCAGAATGGATATCCTAAAAATTTCAGCTCAATTGTTTAACATTTAGAGATCGCTCAAAGAGCATAAATGCAATAACATTAAATTTTCCCGATTTTTTGAAGTAACATCATTTTCAGGGGTAACGCACGATTTTGCAGATCGTTAGAAACAAAATTCGCTCCATTTTAACGTCCGCTCAACAGTTTTCCAGGAATACAATACTTTTCCGCGAGCTACAGCAGCGCGTCACACCCCTGACGGCGAGCTGGTCGCTCGCAGGCTGCATCACGGTCAACTGATAAGTCCTGCGCCCCTCACTGCCTCACGCCCCTCCCGCCTTTACGAGCGAAAGTCGGATTAAGAATGTAGGAGTCGTATACTATGTTGGTGTTTTTCATACCGAGTGTATGATGTAGTTTACTCTTTAAAATAACTACATCACTGTTCTTCGAGCCTAATTAATGATAAAAAAAGACATTTTCATGTTAAGAATCCAAAAAATATGATAGACTGAGAACCTAAGATATGAAAGTAGTTAATTTGCTCTATTTACGCTTATCGAATCAATTGAAAGTGCTTTAATATATTCGCTAATCTCCACTCTTCAACGCAGGCGTGAACAATCTCAGTAGTGGCCCGGCCACCCACTGGCAGTTCCGGTGAGTTATGGAATCTTTGAAAATAATAATCTATGAAAAATAATATTTACATACTTACTTTATTCAACGAATGAGTAAATATTTCCTTTAGTAGACAGTAACCCCTGTTACCACAACATAGCAACAACAAGAACCGTTGCCGCTCCTCTCGCGCCAATGCCCAAGGCATCAAAGATCAGTGCAATTTGGGGTGTAATTAGGATTTTCCTACCCATCTATCTTCTCTTCTATCTACTCGTCATATCTTCTCTTCCTCTCCACTCGACGCGCCGACTTCTCTGACTCCTCACTCTCTATTAATTGCTAGATAAGCATCTCATTATTTAGCAAGCCAAGGCGCATTATAGCTGTCCTGGTAAACCAAGTCCACCCCAATCAGCCAGTTTACAATGCATTTCATAATGTGCATTTGTCTATGTCGTGGGAGATTAGTTTTTTCGTGCTATCAGAAACTGGAAACTAATAATTATAAGGAAGTTTTTCTGAAAGAAAAATATTTTGAAAACACTCTTAGTGCTAACTTAGTACCTTTTGAAGCGGATATCCTGGTCGCCTCTTTATTTTCAAGAGCACTTTATCCACATCATTTTGAATAACTTCCAGAGCACTTACCGCGGCAATATCAAACAACCGATCCAATTTTTCATTCAATTCCATGTCATTCGTTAGCTGTTGCATAGGTCGCCGCCAAAAATAATTATTGAATTATTACAGCTCACTGCACAGTGCCTCTATTTTACATATTCCACGTATTTCTTGAATAATTTGAATTCTCGACATAATACTCCTGAATGGAACCACGAACCTCATCGTTAGTCTCGTATTTTGCACACACTCCCTGTTTCAGGGTTAAGTGGTGGTGATAGAACACCTGCAGCACTTCGCGAATCAAAGGCAGCTTATTTTTCGCGAAACAAGCGGCTATAGCTGCTTGGACACCGATTAGGAACATTTCAATATATTTGCGTGCGATAAACGACACTGTTTTTATCAACAGCGTCTCGACTTCGAAAATTAACTCTATGCCATTCAAAATTCAAGTGCGATTAGGCTAAAGGGGGCGTGAAACACGCAAACTCGGGTAAGAAAACATACAAATACACATAGTATGGTGGACTGATCCACAAAACTAGACATATATCTTTAAAGCGATTATTGAGGACATTTTCGCATACATACATTTCTTTTTTAGGGCACAATGGAAGGAGAAAGGTCAAAGAAAAAAAGAAAATCAGGAAATGAATACAGAAAAGAAAAATACGATAGGCAGAGGGAAAAAGTTGCTCAAAATTTGCCAAAGATAACCACTTTTTATGGTCATGGTTTACAGCCAAGTTATTCTTCCAATGCTGATAGAGAATCTGGGAGGACTATTGAAAACTTAAAAAAATCTCATGTTCAGAATATTCCGTGGCGGAGGATGACCCGGGGAGTGATATTCAAGTGGATTTGTTGGTTTCCGAAGTGAAAGTAGTACAGCCAAGTGAACCGGCAGCAGCGACAGACAAAACAGACAATGAAGTTTCACTGACAGAACAGAGTCAAACAAATGAAGAGTTAATGTTGGACAACGATAATGACAAGTACTATAAAAAGCCAAATCGGGCAGACTTGGAAATTGCTTCGTTTTTCCAGTTTCATCCTGTTCAGTGTGACAGAAACGCCAAACGACTGCCTTTTAGTGAAAGCATTTTTACGGTAGATATTGATGGCAAAAAATTTAAACGCAGCTGGCTTACTTACAACACTAGTTCAAAAAAGTTGTTTTGCAGTATATGCTTAGTTTTTACGGATTGTTCATCAGTTTTCTGCCAGGGGTTTGACCGTTACGGACATTTGACACAAACTGTACTTGAACATGAGGCTCCAGTATCGCACAAAGAATCAGTTAAGGCTAAGGTGGCGCATGACAGGGGATCGACCATTAACAAGCAATTTTTTGAAAAACAGCTGGCAAAAAGACAAAAAGAAGTATTTGATCGAAGGCAAGTGGTGTCTGCTATTATAGATGTTATAAAACTTATTGGAAAACAAGGCCTTGCTTATAGGGCATCAGAAGAAAGTGCCCATTCCCTTGATAACCATTCATTGAACCATGGAAATTTTTTAGATAAAATCCTTCTTCTCCGCAATTATGACAGAAACTTAGAAAATCATGTGCAAAAAACCATTTAAACGAGTAAAGCTGCGTTAAAATCAGCAGACGATGATATTTCTAAAGCCAGAGGAAGGGGAAGCCAGGTGACATTTCTGAGTAAAACCACCGTTAATAAAATAATGAGCTTTATAAAATGTTTGATCAAATCAATTATCGCTCATGAAGTAAAGCAAGCTATGTCGTACTCTGTTTTAATGGACTCAACTACAGATGTCTCTGGTTTTGACCAATGTGTCATTGTTTTACGATACGTGTTGGGAACGGAAGTAGAAGAAAGAATTTTTGGCTTACAGAACGTGCAGTCGTCGTCAACAGGAGAAAGTTTATTCAAGTAATTAACCGAAGTAATAAGGGAAGCAGGACTTGATATCAACAACTGCATTGCCAACTCATTTGATTGAGCTGCAAACATGAGTGGTCAATATAAGGGCGCTTCAGCCAGGCTGCAAGAGCAGATCCCACACCACATTCATACGTGGTGTTGTTCCCATTCCCTAAACTTGGTTATGGTAGACACATCACAAGTTGTGACGGCTTCGATTTCGTTTTTTGGTTTACTGCAGCAAACTCAAGTGTTTGTAAGGGAATCTCACAAGAGACTAGATATTTATTTGGAGCAACATCCAAGTTATAGGTTGGGTGCTATTGGTGCAACTAGATGGAGATCAAAGAGTGACGCCACTTCCAAGATCTTTGGCTATTTCCATAACTGGATGAAATTGGCGGAAGATGAAGGAAAACAACCTAAAACTGTGTACATAGAGTTGATCATTTCTCTTTCTATTGTGGCAAATACCCAAGAATTCAGTTCCAAAACAAGAAATGAAGCAAACAGTTTTCTTCAAAAGTTTTCGTCGTTTGAAACAATCCTAACTGCTATGATGTTCTTGATTATTTTCAAATCAACAACGCCTTTGTCGGACTATCTTCAAACAAAAAATTTAGATTATGGACAGGCTTGGAATTTGATTTCATCAGCTCAAGACAGTCTTAAGAGAATAAGAGAAGAGTTTTCAGGCATTGTCCATGCTGCAAAAAACTTTGTCAAGTTCATGTCAAAAAGTCTGATTAATAAAATCGAAGAAAATTCAATTTTGGATCAATATTCCAACAACATCAGCATAGAGAGTGAATTGCCAGCCAGAAGACAGAAAAAACGGAAAAAATGACTGATGAAACAAGTGATGAGGTCGTAGAAACTCCATTCAGCAGTGAAGAGAGTTTTAAAGTTAATGTGTTTCATGTGGTTGTTGACCAAATTAACGCCAGTATGGAAACAAGGTTTTCTGATCAAAATCGAGTTTATCAAGATCTTTCATGCTATGATCCTGTAAGATTCTCTGAGTTAAGAACAAATGGAATACCAGAACATGCATTGGAAAAAATATGCTCTGTGATCCCCAACATTGACAAAGGCAAGCTCCAGGAAGAACTGGAATCATTTATTGAGCAGTGGCCAATCTTTAATATGAATTTACAAGATCACTTTCAGAAGGACTCCAGTGACACTGACGTGAATTTAAGTTCTAAATCAGAAGATGAAGATGAAGAAATAATTTGGTCTAAAAGCAACAACAAATGCCACTCCTGTATTAAATGTGCATACAAGATACTTTATCTCTCTTAGCTTCTGATACTTTATCAGTACAATATGTACTCATTAATGTATTCGCAACTCCATAAGGCTTACAAGTTCCTTTTAACAATACCGATGACCCAAGTGAGCTGCGAACGTGCATTTTCAAAGCTCAAGCTCATAAAATCGAGAATTCGTTCATCCATGAGCAATGAGAATTTGGAAGCTCTCCTCTTGATGCAGTCGGAACGAGAATTAGTTACAAAGATAAGCAATGAAAAAATTATGGATGAACTCTTGTTTCCGAAGCAAGGAAATGAAGCGCGTACTTTCCTTCTGATAATTAAAGTAGGCTCCAAAAAAGTGGCCTTCACAATAATTAGTGATAACTTCAGTTTTCAGAGGCTGTTTTGTATTTATACAAAGATATGTTTCATTTTGTATTAGTTTTATTTCATAAAACAGTTGAATACGTCTCTTGTTTCATGCACGATTTGGATTGCATAAATGTATACATAAATAAATTCCATTTATAGCCTTAATTTTAATTACAAGTTTTATCTTTTCCATTATTCAAACATTGTAAATAATGGCTGCAGTGTAATTTGTAATATTAATAATGAATATCTTTGAAAATATTAAAATATAAAATATTTAGAATATATCCATGTTAAGTAGAAGCCAATTACACATGATCATTTGGAGTATTTGTTAAATTAGCGTACCTTCTATCGCATACGCGTTGTAATAGTTAAATAACTTTTTTGAAACCATTGCAAAAAAATATCCTATTTTTTCAAAATTTACTTTTAAATTTCAAAGCAATATCCCACAGCCCTACCCTCGGACTGCGCCCTTTCTTAAGTTGAAGGCAGCGCCCTTTTAGAGGTCCCAGTCCGGCCCTGGAAAACCCGTTCCCATTTCTGCAGACTATTCAATTTTAACATTACTAATTCTTAAAAGGAAATCTCTTCAACACCGTCTGACTTGATAAATATTGTTTTCTCAGCATAATACAAGGAAAAGGCTATTGATAGTCGTTTGGTTTTCGCGCCCCAAGTCTATTTTACTTGTTGGCCTAAAGAGGGCAGTGAGGGACTTGCCCCTCATCCCAACACCTGTCGGAATATTTCCTTGTTATGTATTGCTTTCCTGGGACCATGAGGCGACGAACCCGGTCTCACTCATGGACGAACTGTCGAAAGGGAATCACCATATCATCTAGACGTCTGACGGGGGAGCTGCTAGCCTGGAAGCCTGGGCTAAGTCACTCAGTGCTCTCCTGCAGGCCCATTATCTTTTTTTTCCATTTCTTTTAGTTTCATACAGTCCACTTTTCTTTCACCAAAAATTGTGAAATGTCCGGCCTATCAGTAGCTCACTCGAATTCCGCCCAATTGCGGACGGAACGAGAGACATTAATTACCTGAATGTGGACACATTCAGGAAATTAATGTGATGCTGGCACAGAACACAAGTACTGAGATTTTACAATTATTCAAATAATATAGTGATGTCTGAAGAAGATTATCTAGTAACCTACCAATACTTCACCACAAGCTCATAATCACTATTTATTTGCTATTTTTTCACATAGATTTCCTTCTGAAGGGCTAAATGTAGTTGGAGAGAAATTTTCTATTGCATTGCTGGGGCAACTGGGGTCAAGTAGAGACATGGTCATACACAAACTTGTGATAATTACTTCTCCTTTGATTCTGAGGGAAAGTTTGAGAGCATACTTAATAAAGCTTGAAATGCTTACTTCAACAACTGAAGCTTATGCAATACTAATGCATCATTTTAATCCCATAAATTTATAACACATTAAGATGCGGAAGAGTCCAACTTGATGATGATGACATCACCAAACCACAAATCTTAATTAATAAAATCTCTGTGAAGTGCAGCAATGATAGGTGGCTAGATGTACTTTCCAATTTTGCTCCATGCTGAGAGTGATAACATCATTAGGATATGAGGCAAATAAATTCACACAGCTAGCCTATACTCTTCTTAGAGCTCAACAAAACTGGCCTATATAATAATCTTGAATATGATATATATAATCTTGAAACTAAGACCACAAGACCTTAATAAAACCATAGTACAAAGATAAATACCTTTACGCATTGCAGTAACAGAATTTTTCAACACAAATGATTTTGATTCTCTTACAGATCATATTGAAAGCAAGAGCGTGGGGGTGGTCTGAGCAGCTCCTGGCTGGATGCTGCTGTGGTCATATGTAAACTTAACCCTTTCGCACATATGTCATGAAGATTTTCTTCTCAAAAAAAAAAACAAAACACATCTGCAGTGTCAATTTTCCAATGCAAACGAACAACATCTGCATATATGCAGGGCAGGGGGGAAGAAAGTGACTGCCGTGGAAGCAACAGAGCCAGCCACATGGCCATTAATATGCACTTTATTTAAAATATCTTCATACTCAGAAAAACACAGGGAATCTGTTTTATATATTCCAAAGTCAATGGGAACAACAAATATGTATAAAACATGGCTATTTCATTCAGTTGTCCGTGAACTCTTGCAATTTAATCCTTCTAGGGTCTCAGGCAGCGGCCAGGGAAAGGGATTGGCATCCCGCTGAGTTAGGTCCCAGCTTTACAACAGGTGCTAACCTCTGCCTTCTGTTGAGGTGACAGAGATTCACTCAGGGGAGTACAAAACATTTTCAAGGGACTCGTAACATGGAAGAATTTTCCTCTACAAGACTCCGGTGTGAAAGGGCTAATTACGGCTTCTACTATATAGCATCCTTTCCAAATATGTATATCTTACTGCCATACTTGATGACGACTCTGGCATTCAGTGCAACGGGAAGAGTGAACACTGGATTCATAGTGGCTGCTGCAATATGTCTTAGGACGAGTACAATAAACTATGTAAGTATCAGTGCCATAAACAGTGCTCTAACACAAGCAATTGTTTAACACAGGATTAAACATCCATCAATGTCCTGGTTCAATGAATATCTATTCATACGTCCAAAGTTGATACACACATTACCAATTTTGATAAGATGGGGGAGGTTTAAAAGAGCACTGAAGGCATAAGGACAGAGCTTGTCTGAAATTCTGAATGAAAAAATTGATAATTTTGAATCATGCATTGCCAATTCTATATCAAGGATTGATGCCATCGAAGTTAGACTCAAGAATATATCCACTCTAAATATTGGTGGTAGGTGTGAGGAAGTTAAAGTATGATTTGTTATAAAGTATGATGAGGAGTTAAGTAAAATCAATGATTGTCAAACAAAGCTAAAAATATGATTCTTTTTCAGATTCAGATGTACATATATGTGTGTGTGTGTGTGAAAAATAAATATCACATATTGAGGTCATCCTGACTAATACTGGGCTTTCAGCTGATATCCCCGTAACTTTTTTGATATCCTGACAACTGATATCCTGCATTGGTAATAATTTAAAAAATGTTCCTTGACTGTTGCAATTTATTCTGAATATAAAAACGTGCACTGCAACTTCTAAAAAAAATTTAAACACAATAGGATAGCAGCTGTTAACCCATCCTCACTGGTATTTTCAGTCTCAAATTATGGGAACCCTGTAATGCAATAATTTCCGAACAACCTCTGCAGCGAGCTCAATAAGCACTTAAATGAGAAAAGCTCCTTGGAATATAAGGACGTTCACCTGTTGTAGCATACAAATTGCTAGTCATTTGAATAACAGAGCTTATTGTTTTTATTTTGATTAAGACTTGAGGGGAAAGGATACTTTGATAGAAATCCGTGATAACGGTCACCGTCATTTTGTTTGAAAAGTAACCACTGTAGTTTGAATTTGAGGGGAAGTTACTTGATTGAAAAGGGGGCATCGAGAGCAAAGAAAAGCATAGTAGAGGAGGAGGGCTGAGCTCCTCCTCCTGCGGTGTCACATTTTGCTCCACTGGTGGTCGGGATCTCGGAATCAATGCCCTTCGACGATTCCCTTTTTTTCCACAGTTGTCGAGTTTCTATAGGATTCAATCCAGCTGCCATCATCTTTCATTTCCTCCGATGGTCTCTCAAAATGCATTAGGTCTAGATTAGATGGTCTCTCTTCATTAGGGGGACCCTCATGCTCCTTCTTGCACTAAAATGCACAATTATCGCATACTTTCAAATGTTCCTTTAAAAGAGTTTCAGTTATATACTTCAATAAAACCCTACTTTTGGCCTATTTGTATTTTCCGTAAGTTTCAGCACTTCCTGTAGTACCGCTAAATCCATTTAGTCACACACATAATGGAAGAGAAGCTCGTCACCATTGTTAGCACACCTTTATGGTCACTCGAAGGGCCTCTTCATAGACCATAGGCTCCTTTCCTACATTCTCAGATCAAAAAATATTTCATCACTTCTCTAAAAGCTGGTAACATCGACTTGTTTAACCCTGACGAGGCGCCACATAAGGGACAAGTCGTCTCACAACACATCCTTTATTACCTTCTACCATCCTCCGATTTATATTATCAAATATGAATGCCCTCCTAACAGCACACGCAGGATGAATTTTGCTGTATTTGAGGCGTGGGAGGGGGAGAAGCAAGCGGGGAGGGGATGGGATCAGCCTGCCGCTCTCGTGTCCACGACGCTGCATGGGCATTGGAATATGTTTTTACTTTGTGGATGCAGACTCAAATTTGGCATTTTGTGGCTAAACGGTGGCAGATACGTCAAAATACATGAAATTTTTACCCTAAAGATACAGTGTCACAGCAAAATCTGTTGGGAATGACCATAAAATATTAAATTTTTCGAATTTTGACCCTCCCCCCTAAATTGCATTTGAGCGAGGGTAAGGGGTTCACCTAGAGGTCTAAAATTTTTCAGGCCTTATTTTTTATCAATCCCCTAACTTTTTTTTCATTGGGCCAGATGGATTTGAAAAAAAATGGATTTTTCCGATCAGCCCTATCATTCCATGTACTAGAATAACTTATACATGCACGGGATAACAGTTATTTTTCCTCCTTGCAGCTATTCTTAGTCAGTCCGTAAGGTCGAGGTCAGGGTCAAGGGGCTTCGATGGAGATAAGGAGCCACTGTAAGCTGAGCCATGTGCTTTTATTACCTTATCTGATCCCAGTGGCAACTTAACAAGGACGTAAAAGGACTGCAGCGGTATTTGATCAGTTGGTGCACTCCTCTCGATTTTAGTGTGACGCCTGTGAGAGTGGAGAAACATTTACATTGCTATTTGAAATTCAAAGACGGCTGGTTTATTGAAGGAATATATTGAGTGCTTTTTTCCCATAGTGGCAATTGATCTGTAGTGGTGTAGATCTAGAAGAAGTTGCTTGAAATACATATCAAAGGAGGACACTGAACTCTTAACGAATATTTCCAGAAGTAAGTTGAATTTTAATTATCGAGTTTTTAAATGAGCTTCGGAGATTAGTGACTTTTCTTATATGCCATCCATTTCTGGTAGAACATAAAAACATTAACAAATTTCTAAAAACATATTACGACGAATATAAATCAAAGCAAATCCCTTCCATACATTTAAAGAGAATTGATCATTCTTATTTTTGGTGGGCTTATTTTATGTTGGCTATGCTCTATGTGGTTTAATCGTAGTACTGTGAGTCACAAGCATAAGAAGAAGCAGCTGTATATCTCTGGGTTTCTAGTAACATAGTTAAGTCTACGTTTGTGGAGTCATTCATTGGAAAAAACAAGCTGCCTTATGAGTATTACCCAGATGTGGGTAAGTTTGCATTCCAGGGTTTATATCCATCATATCACATAGCTATTTTATTCGATGAATTCGGCTACAAGTACCACATTCGTTCTATGCTTAAAAGGCTTTCGTAAGGAAAGGAGTTTACAGCACCTGTAAAGTATGATACAGGTTGCTTAATTATGTTTACTGGGTTGATAATTTTAGTTTCCAATGATGATACAATAGATGATCAGGCGTTACGCAACAGGTTACTCTTCGTTCAGGTGGACACGCCATTTTGGAAGGAGGTATGCCTTTTGATGTAGGAAACTCCCACATTACACAAAATATCTTATACGTCTTTTGCTAATATCTAGAAAATAGCTTTAATAACTTGTAGACATCTTCTAAACACGCTGCAGATAGCATATTGTTAGCTGTCTCAAAGAATTCTGCATAATTATCAATGAATGTTGATTCAGTGAATATGCGGTAATTAGCTCTATGGCCTTGACAGGCAAATATTAAATAAGAGGCTCCAAAACCCGTAACAAGTTACACTTATCCGTTTTACATTGACCTGGACTTTGCTGCAATGGTTTGCGAAATGGAAAAGGACTGCAGGGACCAAACACAGCCTCTCAACCGGTAAGCCTTTGGACTCACACACACACACACACACACACACACACACACACCGTGGCGTTCCGACGCTCTCTCATCGAGCTTCCGATTTTCAGAGTTTTAAGCGAGCTATTTTGCTTATTATTTTGTATCATCGTGTGCGCTATTACATTCTCTATTGATTGGTGTAACAACCATCATCGAGAGTTGAGCTGTTTTGAATTTGTTGCTGTTTTTGCTGTTTTGGTGTTGCGAGTCAACTCAGCTTATCGGACCGCGAGGAGGAGGCGGCCGTCGGCTGGGCTCCGTCCCGGTCGGACTCGGAGTCGGCTGCGGAAGGCGATGGCGTGATTTCTACTCACCTTACGACTACTACTACTACTAACTCTACTGCTACAGCAACAATAATGGCGAAATCAACCCCGGAATCACCTAGAAAAGGCTCACCAAACAATGGATCACCAATAAGGAATATTGGACGCCTTAACCTTCTTGGATCTGCCAAGGAAACAACACCTGCCACTCGTCTACAACGAGAGCGTGAAGTCCTCGTATCTACCGTATGTACACCAGTGGTTCCAGTGCAAGCCCAAATCATTGTTACGAGTGCTGCTAGTGATAATTGTAAGACGAAAGTCACATCAAGTGATTTCGCATTAACCCCCATATCGCGTGCTGCTAGCCTAGAACGCCTTACTCCCAACCCCTCCCACTCCGGGCCTGTGCATCGGCCGGTGACCTTGAAACCGTCGGCCGATCCTAGCAGAACATCGACGGACCTCACGCCGCTGCCAGCCGCCGCCCCCTCCTCTTCAGCCAGCGGAAGGAAACCAGTCCCCCACCCTCTCAGCGTGACTCCGCCTGCTCCTGATAACACCAACTCCGACTTCCCCTCCCTCCAGCCGCCTCGCGCGAGGACGTACGCTCGTGCGGCAAGGACCGGTGGCGCTGAGAACTACGTCAGCCGACCAGATGGACGCGTTGCACAAAATAACACTGTATTTGCTTTTCAAACTAAAAAAATTACACCTATTGCTGGAGGGCCTAATAAAAAAATGGGGATAATTCTCCCCGCTCTTCCCGATACCTCTATCCATGTCTATGTCCTCAAGGTTGGTGAGATTTTGGGAGGGGGGAGAAATATTACGCACGCTGCGCGTCTCTCTCACCAGAGAATTTGTATATATTTGAAATCAGAGAAATTGGTGGACACCTTTATGCTTGAACACGGAGGTATCACCATAAATGACACCTGGGTGGAGGCCAGGTGTTTTGTCACCAGGTCTGAAAAAATTATTTTATCTAATGTCCCTCCTGATGTGAGCGATGGTGACATTATTGAAATATTGAGTCAAGCTGTCAGAGTCGTCTCACTAATTTACCATCAAACCATTGGCATGAAGGATGAAGGCTATGACCATGTCAACTCTTGGAAGAGAATGGTTTATGTAGTCTGACGCGACGGCGTCTTACTACCCGATTCTTTTCTCGTAGATATCGGGGATAACCCTCACAGAATTTATCTTACACATGACGACCAAAGGTGTCACATGTGTAAAGGGTACGGGCATTTCTCATCGGAATGCCCTCGCTTCTTACCTCCGGAAGCCGAGGGTGATGAGGCGAATGCTCAACACATTACGCATACCACACAACAGAAGGAGGAGTCTGCCAGTCCCCCTAACCCACCCCCTCTCCCACCCCAGTCCTCGAATGACGCTGTCCCAGATAGCACTGATTCCTCTCCAACTACCCTACCAACTTCACCAAATACCTCTCATCCCTCGACACACAGAAAAACTGCGGAAGAACTTCCGCAAAACATCAATGATGATAATTTGGGTGAGTCTCAAGAAAGAGACTTTGATACACAATCCTTTTCTTCGCTATTATCAAATGTTGATGATTTGTATGACGTTCCTGGTACTTCTTCCATGTCTGAAAGATCGGCAAAAAGGAAGAAATCTGCTGACGAGGCCAGCACCGAGAGCCTTCCTGACTCCCCAGAGCGAAAGAGAGGTTCAAAAAGTTTGGACGTAGTAGGTTTGTAACAGATTGAGGATTTTTACTTAGAAAATCCTGATTTCAGTGCCATTCCTTTTGAAACCCTTAAGAGGTACCTGAATGCTGTAAAAAGAGCTGATCCTCACAAAAAAGCTAAAAAATTTCTCATTGATCGCGGAGAATTACGCTCAACGCTAACTGAGCTTGATGAGAGGAAAATTGTAAGGGATCGAGCGCTCAGTATTAGGCTGCATAGGCTCGTGAATGCACTTAATCAATGAATTCCTTCATCTGTTATGCATTTTATAAATAATTTTAACTAGTTAAATTATTCATTGAATTTTCATCCAACGTATACCTTAATTGACTAAGGTTGATTTTAAATTGATATATATTTATAATTTATTTATTTATTGCTAGTAATGAGTGAGCTACGCGTGATGACTCTCAATGCCTGCTCGGTACGCAGTGTCATGAAATGGGCTCAGATGTCCTTGTATCTCAGGCGATATGAGCCAGATATAGTTTTCATTCAGGAGACTTATACCGACTCACCTACTATGCGATCCTTGCCAATGTACGATTTTCATTTTACTGCTCCAATGGTTCCACATGCAGGGACCGCTATAGCAGTCAAGAAAAATGTTAGCGTTTGCTCTGTGTCTCGTCATGTGATCGCACAAGGCTATGCATTGGCACTTAAGAGTTTCGACCAATTACCCAGACCGTCAAAATTTCCTTTTTGTTACCATATATGGCCCTCACATACAGGATAATGCGGTTGAATTAATGCATTTAGTTAACCTGTACATTACAAACACTATTTCAACTCAGGGCAATCAAAACACATGGGTGATTGTTGGTGGTGATTTCAATTGCACTCTTGTTCCCAGAGCTGATAGAACAAATGGAATTGAGAGATACCCAAGGTATGCTGCCGCCTTAAGACATCTTGTAAATCAACACCGTCTCATTGATGTTTGGAGACGTTTGAGATCCAATGATCCTGGCTACACCCACCTGAGCCACAGCGGAATAGCTACTGCTTCACGGTTAGACCGCTTTTACATTTCTGAGGAGAAAATTGAACGTGTCTGACAGGTTGAGACATTGCCTTCATTTTCAGACCACAAAGCCGTCATGATGTGGTTGGCTGTGTCACACGCCACACATAAGTCACCTTACTGGCGTTTTGACAATACACTTCTTGAGAATGAGGAATATTGCAAGCATGCAAAACTATTAGCTACGTCCTTTCCAACATTGCGATCTTATGATGGACCGATCTCTGCTTGGGAGGTGATTAAGTCAGAGATTAAAGAACACGCAATCATTTATAAAAGGGGTATCAAGATGAATGCGCAAAATGATGAGGGCTACTATGCTCGAGAAGCCAAAGCTCTGGTGGCCAAGGTGGGCTGGGAGGGCATCTTAGCAAATGATGCACCTGCCACTGCTCACTTATCACAGTGGGCATCAAGGTTGATGCCTAAGCCCATTACCAGACTCAAAATTTGTGGGAGATGGGAAAGTGATCCTTCAAAACTTGCGGCTGAGGTTCGCCGACATTTTGCTGATGTTTTTAGTCCACCGACACATTTAAATTGTGATCCTAGCGTGGATATAGATTCCTTCCTCTCGACTCTCACTCCTCTTACCGAGGACGATTGTCGTTCCCTTGAAACTCCTCTCAGCGCTGATGAGGTGTTAAATGCGCTCAAGAGTTTAAGTAAAAGCAAATCCCCGGGAATGGATGGCCTGACCCCTGAATTTTACCTCAGATTTTGGGATGTATTGAAAAAACCCTTCCTAAGAATGGCTCATGCCAGTTTTGAAAGAGGAAGGCTTCCTCGAACCTCATCTACGTCAGTAATAACGCTTATGCCAAAAACTGATAAGGTCGAGACAGTTGACTCTCTTAGACCTTTGTCCATAACTAATACTGACTACAAAATTTTAGGGAAGGCTCTCTCTAATAGATTGTCAAAAGTTATCTCCTCTCTAGTGTCTGAAGAGCAATCTTATTGCATTCCTGGGAGAACCATATATGACTCAATTGCATGCACTCGAGATCTTGTTAATCTTCATAAAAATAGCCAAGAACCTCTAGCTGTGGTATCCTTGGATCAAAAAAAGGCTTTCGATAATGTAAGCCATGCTTTTTTATTCAAAGTTATGGAAAAAATGGGATTTGGTATGAGTTTTATTAATATGATCAAAACCCTTTATGAAAACTCTTTATGCATGGTAAGAATTGTGACAAATCTCACCAGTCCCATTCCGTTTTGCAACGGAATACGACAGGGGTGTCCTCTTTCTGGGCAATTATACTCAATTGCCTTTGAGCCCTTGATGAGAAAACTCAGACACGAGTTAACCCCTGTAGTAATCCCTGGTCAGGTACATTCTAGTATTGTAGCAAGCGCGTACGCAGATGACATTACGGTTTATATAAATAAAAACGATGACTTCAATAAAATCACTGATTGCTTTAAAATTTATTCTGCACACAGCGGTGCGAAATTGAATATGTGCAAAAGTCGCGGCCTGTGGGTTGGACGTTGGCGATCACGGGATGACGACCCCCTCGGCATTCAGTGGTCTAAAGATGGCATTAAATGTCTCGGCGCTTGGATAGATGTGCAACCAGAGAGGCAGCAAAATATTCTGGATACAGATATACGAGAAAGAATACTAAGAGCCATTCGTAGGTGGACCCCAATAGCAGGGCCTATGTCCCTCAGGGGAAGGGTACTAATATGTAATCAATTTATAGCCCCTACCATCTGGCATATTCTACATTCCTACTCTCCCTCTGAAAATATAGCTCGGAGGTTACAGGCCATACTAGTGAACTTTGTATGGTGTGATAGGAAGCATTGGGTTACCAAAGAAGTAGTGTCAACACCTCTAAATGAAGGAGGCCTTGGATTGGTGGATATTTCATCAAAGCTGATTGCTTTCCGGTACCTCACAGCGCAGCGTATTGCCCTCGGATCAATGTCCAGTATGAGGAGGGCTCTGGCGTTGGAGTGCATTAGAAGAGAGTGGGAGATGGACGATCCTTACACTCTGTTCACTCAGACCAAGAGAATTGTCCCAAGTCGTCTCCACCCGAATGACCTACTCTATCATAGCGTCATGAAAGCGTGGAAAATGTACCGAGTGACACCGAATGAAAATCCTCAACTTAGAATATCTGAGCGTCCTGTACCGACCGGTTGGCCACCACCAAGTCCTTCGTATGCTTTCAAATATTTCAGCCGCAGGCAAGACAAAAGTCTCATTCTGCCAATTCAAAAAGCCTTTGTTTATAAAGAATGCCTCTACTTACAAAATAGCCACCTTTGGCCTTTGAAGGGCAAACATCCTGACGATGGAATTTTGTGGCTAGCTTTGAGGAAGTGACCAACCTTGGGAGTTGATGCAGACATTGCTTGGCGATTATGTCATGGGGCATGGGCCGATGGGGCCTTTCTCTCCCGAGTGGGTCACACTCCTACCGACAGGTGCCCTTGGTGCCCTGACACAATAGCAACGGCATGGCACTTGGCCTTTGTGTGCCAGAAAGCAAAGGAAGTTTGGAAAGCAGCTGTGTCCTGTGCTAAACAACTAACGGGTATGAACAGCATACTGGTATTATATCTGTATGCTGGGATTCCCCTTCGTGCCTCGGTTCAGAAACGGGGCATAGCCCTGGCAAATTATTTGTTTTCACTTGTTAAATCCACAATCCATAGAGAAGTGGTACTTTATTACAAAGGAAAAATAAATGACGTACAATATGCACAGGCCCTTAAGAAAAGAATTATCAAGAGGCTTACCAATGAAAAGGCCTACCACTCTCAAAATGGAAATGAAAAATGTTTCCTAAGCATATGGGCACACAATAATGTGTTCATTGAACAAAATACCGGGAATATTAATGAAGTGTCCGCTATTTTGTACTAATTAGCGGCTAATATTATATCCACCATAAATGAATTATTTTTGGATATTTAATTATTTACGCACAATCCTGGTCAGTAATATGATGACTAAGTATTGGATAAAAAATATTTTTAAAGCTTAGGATGATTTAGGTACTCCCCTACCTTGGAGTATAATAATAATAATAATAATAATAATAATAACACACACACACACACACACACACACATGCCAAGCTGACACTACCAGGAGAATAAGCTGTGGAAGAGCGGTCAAGATGTATAATGGGAGAGTGAGAAGCGTACACTTACAGTTTTACACCGACCCAGGTTTGCTGCAATGGTTTACGAGGATGGAAAAGGACTATAGGGGCCATACACAGCCTCTCAACCGGCCAGCCTTGGCACTCGCACTTAATCGCAGGTAGACACCAAAACACACAGGCTAAAACTACCACCAGAAAAAGCTCAAGAAGAGCGGGTCAAAATGTATAATAGGAAAGTGACATGTGAATAGCACTATTTCGGCCTCCAAGAGGCCCTTTTCAACGTGGAAAAGAAATCTTCATGTCAACACAAGGCTGAAGTGATAGTTGAGTGGGGACATTGCCAGAATATATACTTGAAAAGAATATGGGGGAGGGAAGGGGCAGAAATGCATTGTTCGGCAGTGAAGTTAAGGGTCGACCAGGGGAGAGGGGGTGGGGAGGATGGTGACCATTGAAGAAATGGAACTGGATAAGGAGGGATGGGGTTCAGGGGTGAATGGGGGTGGTGTATGGAAAAATCCATTGACGGCACAAAAGAAACAGTGGGCTGCTGGGACAGCTATTTCAAATGAGAGAAAAGGCATGAATTAGGGACAAGTCCCGTGTCACAGTGTAGAAACTTCCCTTTATTTTTAAAAATAAAAATGCTCTCATATGCATCCAAAAGATTGTTAGGTTTAGCACGTTTCAACAGTTTTAAGTTTGCTTGGATTATTTCGTGACCTGTGGTAGCCAAGTGTTGGGCCATGCTCCACTTCTCGGGTGTGTCATTTCTGAAATTACTTTCATAATCTAAAATATACGTACTTATGAAGTCCAATCAATAGCCACACTTCCATAGAACAGACATACCCTAGATATCTTGTATAGATATTTAAAAAACAAGTTTTTGTAACTTTAAATTGCTTCTATAAACATTTGCCAGACGAGTAGCCTTTGCATTTTTGGTGCATGTGTGTACAAAGACTTCCTCTACCCATATCCACCTTAACCCATTAACGCCTAGAGGCACCATATGGTACCAGCCCAGTAGCACAATGCTAAACATAACTTTTTTGTCACTTATCATAATTTATTTGGGTTTTTGAGAGCTAAAACATAATAAGAATGTTTTTATTTACATTTTCCCATAAAGTTTGCTTTTTCAAAGCTGAAATTAATGTATTTTGAGCCTTTTGAAAATTGAGAATTTTCAGCTATCCGAAAAAAACGGAATTTTCAGTGCATGCATTTAGATTTTCTTTACTTGCGTCTTATGTACTCATAATGTAATTATGATTGTCATAACATGTACATTTCATATTAAGTATGGTGTTTTTATGTGAGCCTAATATTTGAGATGTTATGATGCAAACCATTTTGGTGGTACCATATGGTTCTGCTAGGCGCTTGCACTACCGTGTTTTGGCGGAAAGTAGAAATACAAATATTTCTGTTGTTTTCGTTTTCTAACAATTCTTTATTTTACAATTATTTATTTTTCATCATTTATATTATAAATTTTGTGTTATGTAAATGTTATTACGCATATAAAATGTGTACATAAGTTAATTTTTTTATTATACGGTCGTCATCCAAGTACATAAGGCCCTAAATTGTCTGCGTTTTTTCAGAATCGCGTACCCTCACGAGGGCTCAAGAGGTGGGAGGTATGATTGCATACCTGAACCCTATTTAGAAAGATGAATAGGAAGAGTATCCGTGTACTCAATTAGGAAAGGGGTATGATGGTGAATAAGGGGGCTTGTTAAGGGGAAAATTCAATGACGGCTGGCAGCAATAGACAACCACGCGACAGGCATCACTTCGACAAGAAGCAGTCTAATCCTTTAAATTATTTTTGTCTTACGTATCCCAATCACACTCAGATACTTTTCACACTTTCATGTGCTAGTAACACCGAAATAACTTACACATACTGCTTATAATGTAGCATGTGCTGCCGCAAAGAGAGGATGAATACCTTCCTTCTGACTGATGAAAATTGAATAATGAGGTAGACGCCAATCTCGCTCGAATTTGAAGTTGTTGTTCGAAAAGGTGGACAATCAGCTGAGTTTATCTCAAGAAAGGTCTGAGAATTTTCAAAAGTGTGATTGGACCGAGCCGTAAAGCACCCAAAAGGTATAAAAATAGGGAGGAAGGACGCACTTTTGATGATGAAGAGATCGTAAAGCACGAAAGGATTTCTTGTATGTAATCCTGATTACCAACTCACTGTTTCATGAAGCATCCCCATTCAGAACATTTGAACTGTTCTTGGACGAAAATGTCCTTACGCACTAAGTGTTAAGAGTCGAATACGTGTGTACAATTCTGCAACTATTATGACCCAAATATAAGACATGAGGTACTGAAAATATTTGTTGCAATTCTTTTTATAAGTTGGCCTAAAACGACTCCCAGTAAAAGGCACTATTGTGAAGCAGCACTAAACGCCAGAAATAATCTTATTTATTACACAATGAGACGTGACAGATTTCTACAAATTCGTAGGTTTATTCGTTGCTGTGATTACACAGCTATGGGTAAATCAGATAAGATGTGGAAAATGCGCCCTTTTATGGGCATGGCAAAAGAAAGATTCGGTGAATATTTCAAAGAAAAGCAGTCCCTGAGTTTCAATGAGTCGATAATGTTCTCTTTTGGAAAACATGGCTGTTGGCAATTTTTGCAGAGGAGGCCAATTAGGTTTGGCTAGAAAGTGTGGTGCATTAATAGATCAGATGGCTATGTCGTAAAACTAAGGAAAGTGAAAGCCTAGAAAAAAGGAATTGGGAAAGATGTGTCAGGGGGACAAAATGGCCGTGGCCCATTTTTACTTGGATTCTAGATTCAATGACACACAACGCATGGATGCTGATGCGGAAATACTGAAAAAGCATAATTCAGCTTGAGTTCTGATGGGCACTAGTATAATCACAGCTGGATACAAGGATGCCCTAAAATATCAATGACGTGCACAATTTACCAGAAATGCGACTTGAATAGGGTAATTGGCTAAAGAAATAGATTTGTATTTGATTCATGTTTCAAAGAACGCATTCAACTGACAGCGGTCTATCTTCTTTCCAGTGCCCCTGACGAGATAGGTTCAACAGGCACAACCACCAAATAAGATCCAAGCCCAAGCGGGGACGGTGTGCTACTGAAAACTAAACCAGTGGAATAAGAACAGAATGATTGAAATGCAATGCAGTGACTGCTTTGTTCATTTCTGTGTGTGGCAACGACTGAGTGAAACGCTAAAATCATGTTATTCTTGATATCTATGTCAATTTTAACTTCTATTTTATAATCACTAATATCTAATAATTAATTGAATATTATCGATATTTTAGCGTAATTTTGGATGAAAATGAATGTATTTCACAGTAAATAATAAATATTTAACGCTTTTGGCTTCAAAATGTGATTTCCGAAATGTTTTTCAAATTTCAATTTTTTGACCCCTTAACCTTTTCCCTACTGTACACGTATATATACGTGTGGATGTTTCCTGACCCGGGAGATGACGGGCGTATATATACGTGTGAGATTTTCCCAGCCAGGACATCGAAAGCCGTATATATACGTTTTCTAGCTCCTCCCTTTTAGGACGGTCGTGGGTTTATGACGTCTTTGTCTCGGGACCCAACGCTTCGGGGTTTAGGATTAACCCTCGGAATCCAGGAGCAAGTACCCGGACCCTTCGTCTTTTGTAACCCCTCTCAGCGGTATGGGACAGCGGTCATTCAATTGTTTATACAGTCAATTTTCCAAATAAATATTTGTTCATTTCTCAAGATATATACACTTAGAATTGAATTATTTGTCTTTTGAGCAGCGTTTACAAATTTTAAACGAAATTCTACGACAAATATTAACTTATATCTCGAGTTATGTATAAACATCAACATGGAAATTGTTGCTGCATTAAATGCGTTAATAATGGCCTTAGAACTTCATTTAAAATTTTACAATGCTCAGATAAAAATGAGGAATTCAATTGAAAGTCTCTTATTTACGTGCAAGCAACAATTATCCATTTGCTAAATACATATAAGCAATACATAAGTTGACCGCGAACCAATGCCGCAGGTATGGTCGTAAACCCTGAAAGGAGGGAGCACAACTACTCTCGGAGTCCGAGATAATGCGGAGTCCTCGCTGGGAGGGGTCAAAAAAGGTTCAGTGAGACCCTACTTAACGAGTGCTCTCCAAAAATGCTCCGTACCACGAGAAAGAAGTGTCTCTCTTGGGGCTCAGTACAGCAGTCATGCTAAGACGAAAACTCCGCCGTCTCGAAAGGGTTAAACGCCTAGCGATACCATATGGTATCATACTGTATCTTGGTAACTATTAGGGCTAAAAGAATTAAATTTGCACTGAATGACTCAGAATTTCATTGGTATTAAAATATATGATTACCACAAAAATCGCAGAAACTTTTTAATTCAGGTGTTACCGGGTTAAAAGGAAATAGGTACATTATTGACCAGGGATCGAGAGGTTTTATTGACCAAAATGATATCCTTTTAACCAACCACAAGAGGTTGTGGTTGGAAGGAAATACATAGGTATTATTGGCCTGAGATTGAGAGTTTTTATTACCATCTATGACCATGATGATTTTTTGACCTTGTTCTCCTTAGATATGAATAGCAGTCTAGGATGTCATCTTCTAGACCACTTAAAAACCAATCCTAGACCACAATAATGGTGGAGTAAAAATAATAAGAAATCGGCTTAATAAGGTAACAGAATGTACTTTAACTGCCAAATTTACTATTTTAACTTATTATTTCCAAATAACTTTACTGCAGCATTAATGTTGTCTAGGATTGATTTTTAAACAGCCTAAAGCCGGTGTCCCACGGTCAAATTTGCATCAAAATTTGTGGACCAAAAATTTTGATGCAACAATTTGTATTAATACACGTAATAAATAATAAATGTATTAATTATACTTCAAAACTAAACCTTATAGTAATCCATACAGTATTTATGAAAATACTCCACCGGTTTCGACAATCAGGTCAAGAGGTGAACGATAATGACCATGGCCTGAAAAGGTGGAAACCGGTTGGATTTTTAATGCATACAGCGTGGAATACAACAAAGTTTATTTCTGTGTCCATAATACATATATTTATTAATTATAATGCTCATGCAGACGATAAATAATTTAAACCTGTACATTTGGACATAACTGAGTTTGGCCCAAACAATACCCTGTTAAAAATTACCCATTAGTCCCCATTGAAAAAACCTATAGGGAATAATATTCCCCATTAAATTTCAATGGGGAATATATTGTCCCTATGGGTACTCAATGGGGAATGAATATCTCTCATGTGTTTTCAATGGGGAATGCCAAGTATTTTCACAACTTTTAGTAACTATGGGAAATATATATTTGGCGTTTAAAATACCTTAGTTACATATTTTGCCCATTGGGTCATTCCATGTCAGTTCACCCAGGCATGGCACCCACCGACTCTGATTTCAATGAAATTTTTGTCACTAGCTACTATCACCTATCTAATGACCCATGTAAAATATTTCCTCTCTCACTCTCATAGTTTGCAAGATATGAGGAGTCAAAGTTTGAGATGTTTGCTCAGAAGTGGCGCTAGTGGGAGTCAAATTCCAGAGTGCAGGGCACAGGGTAAAAATTCATAACTCAGAAACCACATAACATATTTGAATGAAATTTTACCCCTTGTCTATCCAAGTACATAGCTTCCATAGTGATGTCTTTTATTCCCCTTGCATTGTTATGTTGGCCAAAATGATGTCAGCAGTTGTTAATTAACCGATTTTTTTAGCTCAAAAACATTACTTCATATTTTCAGAATTATCACCAAAAGGCAGAGCAGTTAACTCATCCAATTTTTTTTTAATTGAAGGTTAATATGTGCTCCAATATACTGTGAAATAAAAATGGTGGTGTTTTGACTGCCACTATGAGTATTTCAGGTTTTACTTTTTTTTCTGCCCCTGTGAGAGGGATTTTGGACACGTACTGTAAGATAATAAGTATAAGTGTACCCATACCTTCATGAGGATATATTTGAAATATTGGTCAGTAAATCTAAGACCAAACATGTAGTCTAGTGAATGTGGCTCTAGTTCATACAATTTTTTTTAATAGCAATACTTGGCTTGTGGCAGCTGAGGGTAAAAAAATCCAAATGGCTCAGAAATGTGAAATGATGCTTTTTCCCTGGAATTTACCCATTTTTCAAGTGTTTAGTTTATGGAAAAATTGGTATCAAAATACATTAGGCTCTTACTGTGCATTAGAGGATAAATGGAAATACTAATTTAAATAAAGTTATTTAAATAATACACTTCAATGTGTTTAAGGCATCTCCCGAACATCTCTGGAGGCTCTCTCGGGCAAACTAAATGCTTTACAGTACCACCAATTCCATCACATGGGGATTTTCGATATGGGTGCATAAATTTCACTTTCACATCATGTTCTTCCTCGTGTTTAGAAATCACTCATCCAAAAAACCAGTGGTTATCATAAGCACATGCAATGTACAAGTTTGTTAAGATCTGTGAAAAAGTGATTAAATGAACTGGAGTTGTACAAATTTAGCCTCACTTTCACAGAAGAAGTATGGTCTTCCAAACCCTTAGTGATGGAAGAGCTGGCAGAGCAAATGGTATTACTTATAGATATGCAGCAGGTTGTCACCAATATCCACATTCCTTGATGGCAACTGGAGTATTAAATTTCTATTTCACTGGGAGAGGTAATGCTGACATTATGTGCCACACTGTTTTCTCCCCTGCCTCACATATGATTGTATTACATGACAAACTTGAGAAGGTAATACAATCCCACCTATTCAGCCTCACTTTTCAGTGTTATTCCATCTCCCCAAGGAATAAGAGAATTAAGTGCAACCTCTACATTAGGAAGAATAAAGTGTTACAATGTATCACAGTGAGGGCATGATAAATCAAAATAGATTCTAGGGTACCACTTTTAGTCTTCTGCCAAGTCTTCTTGTGTAAAGATGCTCCATGGGTGTCCAAGTTTATTCTGTGTGTACGATCAGTGTATTTTTACCTATATATTAATTGTGTGTGCTATGAGTTAGGCGAAGCTGCTCAATGTGAACTTCGACATTAAAAAAAGGTTAGTGTCTCTACTATGCTTCAAAATGAGCAAATTGTTGAACTGTGCAGCATTGGAAAAGTAACTGCATCTGATTGCCTCAAAAAAAGCTACACACCAGTGGTGCAACTGAACAAAATTGAGATCATGAGTATGCTTGAAAAACAGCTGTTATCTCTCAGAAGTGGTGTACCTGGGGAAGTCCTATCCAATGTCTGCAAACATCACAGAATATACTACATATTTGAAAAAGTATGAAACCTACCAAATATATTGTCTTGATCCTTTTAAGAGCTACAAGAAGAAAATATCAAAATCACTGAGAAATGTAAGTCTTGAATTTGCAGAAAAGGCCTGTAAAATCCCAACTCTTCGGAAATTAGTGCCAGGAATGAAAGTATGCCAGCCATGTAGGGAGGAAGTACAGAAACACTCCAGGTTTGGAAATGAGCTTTCTGATGTTGAAGCAGTAGATAGTGACAGCAATGATAGTATTTTGAATTTTGAAACAACAGTATCCCAAGAAAAATCAACTGAGCTACTTAACAGAACGCTGCAAGATATAGAGGAGTCACCTTTAAAATTTCATGGCATATCATCTCACAGAAGGTCAACCTACGCTAAAAGGAAAGTAGAGTCAGCATGCAGTAATTTTAAAAGGAAAGTTAAAAGACTTCTTGATAAAGAATTATCTCCAGAAAAGGATGACCCAAAACTGCCAAAAGAACTACTTCAGAAAGTTCATGATATAGATGTGCTCATAGACTTAACCCGTCAACGCCCACGGGTGCCATAGGGCACCCAGTGCAGTGCTGAGCCAATGCTCCGGCAATGTATTTAATATGTGAATTTTAGCATACCTTTCAGTGCACATACTTAGTAGAAGGTTTCCTCCATTATTCAGTCAGTTTGAATTGTGTTCTTTGTGTGAAGTTCATACGTATCATATTTTTTTAAAGTGAAATATGTGTGAATTTAAAAAAAAACTTTGGACGCTGACGGGTTAATCAAACAAAAAGTTGACACATCAAGCACCTATCAAGGATAGGTACATCTGTTATCATTGGTACCAACTTTATGGAGCAGGAAGAAAGTAATGGAAGAGTATCATGTGAGTGAGTACACTGCCCGCCAAGCAAGAGAACTTTTCAGAGACGATGGAAAATTAGCTGCACCTGAATTGAGAAAAGGGAAGGCAAAAATAAAACATTACAATTAGTTAGGACTTTCTATGAAAGTGATGAGTACTCAAGAATGATGCCTGGAAAGAAAGATTCCATAAGTATCTCCAAAAATGTACATGTTCAGAAGAGATTATTACTTGCTAACTTGAAGGAATTGTATTCCACTTATAAATTTGACTTCCCCAGAATTAAAATTGGCTTTTCTAAATTCTGCAACCTAGGTCCAAAATGGTTTGTGGTAGCAGGATGTCCTGGAACGCATTCAGTGTGTTTTTGCACAATTCATTAAAATGTCAACCTACTGCTTAGTGCCTGTAATATAGAGGAAACATGCCAGGACCTAATTGGTTATTTCGTGTGCTCTAGAAATAATAGGGACTGTATACTGCAACATTGCTCTCAGTGTCCTTCACGTGAAAAATTGAAAAGCTTACTGCTGAAAAAGTTTGAAGAATGTGACCCCGGAGATGAAGTTTCATACAGTCAGTGGGTTTCCAGTGATAGATGTCAACTGGTGAACTTCACGGTGACATTTGATGGGTACCTATCAATTTAAATTCAAAGAGTGGAAAAACTGGTGCCCCATTCATTTATTACGAAGGTACAGGCAAACTACCTTAAGAAAATGAAAGAAAATCTTGGACCCCATGAAGCAGCTGTTCTCTTTGACTTCAGTGAGAGCTACTCATATGTTATCCAGGATGAGGCACAAGGGAATCACTGGACAAGTGATAGTTGTACAGTACACCCTGTTGTGATTTATACTCTAGATCACCTGACTAAACAGCTTATTATTTCCAGTTTATGCATCTTGTCAGATGATTTGGAGCGTGATGTAGCTTTTGTTTATGAAACCCAAAGAATAATATTTTGCTTTGTTAAGGAAAATTTTACTTCAGTCAAAAAATTGAGTTACTTTAGTGATGGTTGTGCAGGACGGTACAAGAGCTGCAAAATATTTCTCAATCTTTGCAAGCATTACCAGGATTTCTCCTCAATGGCATCATGGACATTCTTTGCTACAAGCCATGGAATATCCCCATGTGATGGAATTGGTGGTATTGTAAAGCATTTAGTTTGCCCGAGAGAGCCTCCAGAGATGTTCGGGAGATGCCTTAAACACATTGAAGTGTATTATTTAAATAATTTTATTTAAATTAGTATTTCCATTTATCCTCTAATGCACAGTAAGAGCCTAATGTATTTTGATACCAATTTTTCCATAAACTAAACACTTGAAAAATGGGTAAATTCCAGGGAAAAAGCATCATTTCACATTTCTGAGCCATTTGGATTTTTTTACCCTCAGCTGCCACAAGCCAAGTATTGCTATTAAAAAAAATTGTATGAACTAGAGCCACATTCACTAGACTACATGTTTGGTCTTAGATTTACTGACCAATATTTCAAATATATCCTCATGAAGGTATGGATACACTTATACTTATTATCTTACAGTACGTGTCCAAAATCCCTCTCACAGGGGCAGAAAAAAAAGTAAAACCTGAAATACTCATAGTGGCAGTCAAAACACCACCATTTTTATTTCACAGTATATTGGAGCACATATTAACCTTCAATTAAAAAAAAATTGGATGAGTTAACTGCTCTGCCTTTTGGTGATAATTCTGAAAATATGAAGTAATGTTTTTGAGCTAAAAAAAATCGGTTAATTAACAACTGCTGACATCATTTTGGCCAACATAACAATGCAAGGGGAATAAAAGACATCACTATGGAAGCTATGTACTTGGATAGACAAGGAGTAAAATTTCATTCAAATATGTTATGTGGTTTCTGAGTTATGAATTTTTACCCTGTGCCCTGCACTCTGGAATTTGACTCCCACTAGCGCCACTTCTGAGCAAACATCTCAAACTTTGACTCCTCATATCTTGCAAACTATGAGAGTGAGAGAGGAAATATTTTACATGGGTCATTAGATAGGTGATAGTAGCTAGTGACAAAAATTTCATCAAAATCCGAGTCGGTGGGTGTCATTTTGAAAATTTCTGGGTGATTTGACGTGGAATGACCCCATTACATTACTAAATTATTTTTTAATACAACGGATTAAATATCGCATTTTGAAACTTGCGCCACAACGACCGGCGGCCATCTTGCACACCAGTGACCCAAGAGCCATTGCAAATGAATTATTTACATTCGTAGTTACTGTATTTTGTGACTTTGCGAATTTAGCTGTGCTGTAGAATCCTCTTTTACAAGCAAATTTACGTTGAAGTACGCAATGGAAGAGGAAAATAATCCGTGTTTCGCAGTGAAGACTGGCAAAAAGGCATCAACACATCTCCGCTGAGCTGACCATGTAAATGTAAGTAAATGAAACATTTTTTCTATTCATTAGTAAATCACCGAACATTTGTGTGTATTGATACGATTAATGGACCGCTAATTTCATTCCAATAAGTATTTAAGATTATTAATTACTATGTTCACAGTGTAATTACAATTTAGCATGATCTTTCCTTTCTCGGCCATAGTAAAAATACAATCCATTAAGACCGATTAAGTTGAAATATCAGGGTTCTCGCAGAAGAATCCACTTTGTTAGCAGCCCACTATGGCATCCAGTTCGTTATGGCATTAAAGTATCAATCTCAATTAACTCGTATACGAAGGGTATTTTCTTGAAAAATGAATAACCATCGGGAAGATATTATGTCGAAGAATTATAGTAATTAATAAGCTCTTCAAAAAATTGCCATTGCAATTTAAATCTCTCTGATCATTATCATTTAGGTATTGATTTGTACTTCAGTACATTTTTCACAAATGCCTAAATTGCAATGAAAGTCTTAAAGAGTTATATTGTTATCAATTGCTATAGAATGTTGCTAAAATTGAATGTCAATTCAATGCTATTGAAATGTCAACTATTTATGTTAGGGGTTCCACTTACCCCGGTGTTCCTTACGCAGTTAATGGGTATATATAAATATTTATAAAAAAATAACCTGTTTGTTGAGCACAGAATAGATACTTGTTAGGAAGTTGAGCCTAGCATTTTGTTCACCACGTTGATGCATGCACATAAATATGAATGCGTTAGAGCGTGAGTGCATAAATATGCTTGCAAGATGCCATGTGTAAATGTAATAAATAGGTAGATTTCCTGCAGGATAGGTTCATAGCAAATGATATAACCTTGTTTTTATTACTAATATTCTATATTTATTTGCAGGGACAATGGAGAGAGCCTGGAGTCAGGATGACAACCTGAAAAGGGAGATACCAACTAGACTAAAGCAAGTTATCACAAAGGCATTTGCCACCAAAAGTTATGACATGGTTAAATACCAAAGGAAGAAGCTACAGAAAAGTAGCAAATAATACTTTACATGTCTATCCAGACTGATGATGGATGCAAATGCTACCAGCTAAGATATTGATTGTTCATTCCCTGTCAGCCTATGTAATACTCGCATACCATTCACATCAATCCCCTGATCTACCCCAAACACCACGAACTTTGAAAGAATTTGAACACAATTGTAATGTTGGTTTGTATGAGACATTTAAAGTGGTATTTGTTAACCAATTCGATCCAAATTTTGATATTTTGTTAATAGTTACTTGCTCTTTCATTTGCTTGAAGTATATACTACCAACTATGGTTTACTGTGTGCAAAAATAAAAGCATTCAAAATTAAATTAAATACTTTACATAATTGGAGATAATTCTTTAGGGCTTGAAATGTTCCAAACATAGTGGCACTTTGCACACATCATACTACCATGTGGATTCTCTTCTTATCTTTTTCTCCAAGCACACTACACGTTTTGCCGTCCTTTTACCTTTACTTTTTTGGTATCTGTGCACTCCAAGGAATGCCTGGTGTTCATTATTGTAACATCCTTCTTGTCCTTCCAATTGCAGTAATAATATTAGGAAGTATAGGAACTAATGTACTGTACTTTGTGAGCTAAATGCAAAAATATGCCGAAAGATACAGACGAATTAGTTCCTAAGGTGTGTAACTTGTGAAACAAATCTGGCGAATTATACCAATTATCAACATACAATTAATATCCTTTGTTTAGAAGATTATACGCGGCCATCAAATCCAATACTATCTTCGTATTAACAGGAATATTGTTTACTTTATCTTTTCCAACATACATTTTAAAGTTATGTGTATAGCCATAGCTGGAATTGCATAATTTGTACAGTTTTACCCCAAATCTTGCCCTCTTTAACCTTATTTATTGTTAAAGAGTAGCAAGCCTGTCAACAAATTTATATTATATAATGTAAAAATGTTTAATTTAGCATTACACCCATGTCTCGTATAGCGCAAGGGATGCGTTCCTTGGGGTCTTTGCGCTATACGAATTTGCGTTATACGAGAGCGTTTTAACATTGGGAAGATAGGGATGCGTTCCTGGTAGCATAGGTCTTGGGTATTGAATTTCCTCTAAAACATCTATATTCCCATAAAAAGCCTTAGAAAACATTATTTATATAAATGTTTATAGTTCAAAACATCTTTAAAGATAGTATGCCCGCATTCAAAGACTTTTATTCACGTTAAAAAAAAATTCTTACGTGCTTTTGAAATTCCCTCCTGTCGTGCGGGTGGGCTAACATCTGCTATCTCAGGGGATCGTAATGCGTTGCCGGCAGTTGACGATTTTTCAAACTTATCTAAAAACAACTATTGTGTCACCCAGGCCCTTTTGTCGCTCATCGAAATGACAGGAAAATGCTACTTTGAATGCCATTTCATAGCTAGCGGAGTTAATGAATGATAAAAAATTTTAATTTGCAGTCATCCGAGTTATTAGCAGCTACGTGAAACAGTCTTTAAATGCCTTGAAACCTGACCCAGGTTTTCCTTCCCTGAAAATGAATGAACGAGATTGCATTCTTTTCCAAAACAATATCGTCTCGTCAACACTAAAAACTGGTTGAGGGGGAAAGGAGCCACTTTCAATCACGGCTTGGAGTTCATCAGAAAATGCTGCGGTGACTGCGCTATCAACACTTGCAGATTCACCTGATATCGCCGCACTGAAAATACCTGCTTGCCGTTTAAATTCTGGAATCAACCGGAGCTTTCACTAAATGTCTCGGAGCGATTACCACTCTCGTCTTTTCGTCCTGATTCACTATTAATTTTCCGTATGTGTAGACCGCTTGGTTGAAGTTGGTGCGGCTGAGGTCACTTATGTTTTAACTTCGTCTTTATTCATAATAAGGCATCGTGCGTTTAAACTTCTGCGCAATATCGCTTTGACGCTCTCCATTTTCAAAGCAATTGACCTCTTTCAATTCCTCTTCTAGGTTTATAGTTTTTCTTGATAAATTCTTGTTTTTTCTACACGCATTCCTATTTTTTGCCATATTCTCTTGGTTTTTACTATGTATGGCTCTATCTATATCACCTTCCACTGCTGAACTGTATTCCTGAGACGCAGAAGGCCTGCGACTGCGGGGAGGGAACGAAGCCATTGTGTTTGAGACTATAGCGGACCCTTTTATGTGTTGATGCTATTCATGCGCCACTCGGCCACCGCTCCATTTCTCCCCCGTGAATACCGATGACCTTGAAGGCTTTAGCGTAGACCTACCTGGAAGTCAATCGCCCGATAACCTATGACGGCAAAAATACGTCTCAAACCGTATTGCTGAAAAAAAATCATTTCCACTAGCCCCACGCTTACTTAATGATCTAAATTAACTCATTCTGTTAAGGAGACGAGATAAATTACTTCGGTAGGCCGGCCATCTGGACCCAATGACGACAAATACTTTTGGCCATTGCGCAGCAATGGATTTCGATTAATATATAAACTAAAAAGAAGATTTGAGGCAAGCAATAATATTAATATGCGTAAAATGATAGAAATTTCGTGTGTATTTAGCGCAAGTTCACGTTTTATCACGAGAGCGTTTAAGATTTTTGATTAGGCTACACTGCGTTGCAATGTTTCCCCGAGGAACGAATTTGCGCTATATCGAAATTGCGCTAATCGAAATTGCGCTATACGAGACATGGGTGTAAATTCATATCAATGGAACAATTGTTTTTATTCATTCTGTTTTATCAGGGAATTACAGTCCCTATAGGGAATAGTTGTCCCTGTAGGGAATAGCTATCCCTATTGGCAACAGGAATCAAAGTAGCTGACATCTGGTGGCCAATTTCAGAAATGAGACATGGAGGATCGGCCGGTTTGTTTACTAATGCTACAGCCTAGCGGTGTGCGAAACGGATGTGTTTTCAGCAATTTTGTGAAGCGAATACTGATGTATATGGTAAATCTCAGTTGTGAATAATAGATGAAGTAATTTTCTCCACATCTGACGTTTTGGAGTTCAATAGAGACATCAAGAGGTCCCTCGTTGAGGGCTATGAGGTGGAATGCTGTAACCTGTCATGGTTGAAGCACTGTTGGAGTATTTGGTTCTTGCAATGGGCTTTAGCATACAAACAAGCGGTATTAATGGCATGTCACACGAGATACAAGCTTTTCAGAAGAAAATTGGTGCTTCTTTTTCCGTTTTCGTGTGTATTGTTTGACGATTTTATCCACCATCATTACAAGAGATATATCATTATTAAAATCATCAAACAATATGATAGGCATCTACTCACATAAGCCATCCGTCCTCAATAATCTATTCTTCTTAAGGGAATTCGACGTCGGTGTGGTCGTGAGTGGAATTCCCCTTGCATTGGCGTTTTGACTGCTATGTGGAGTCACTCGACTCTCACCGGCTAGCGAAGATCGATGGGGAAGTGGCGAGACGGGTCGCGCGAGGGTCTCCGTGCCTCGGCCCCGTAATTTTGGCCATTTGGGCAAAGCGACTTGAGAAATCCTTTAACCCAACGAAGCACGCAGGCCTTAGAAACGTCGGGGTTTCGCACCGCATTGTATTCGGAAGAGCAGGGCCTAGTTATTGAATGAGAAAGAGACAGATGTTTTAAGGGCCGACCCGGTTTTGACGGGCCCCTGGGCGGAAGATGTCCAGGCGATCGTGGGGGGGATCGCCTGGGAAAAGTTTGTGCGACTTTGGGAGAAATTACTTGTCTCAAGCAGACTTAGTCCCGGCAATTGGTGGGTAGTCGGCCGGGAATATTCATATAATTCTCAGTTGTTGCGATTCGAATCATTTCCCCAACCTTAACTTTCCTGGCTTATTGGATATCTGAAAATTCATTGATAGTTATTGCAAGTTTGTTCAACCTTCTTTCCGTCTGCATCTCATCCTCTGACACCTCCATACTTACGCGAACAATTTTTAAGTAGGCATTAATTGATACAATGAAGGTGTCATGCCTTTATATGTTTCTCTATGACCCATTCTTGTTTTTTTCTTAAATAAAACTAGCATGCTAGCTCACTCTTGCCCATTCTCATGACGTGCTCCCACTTCTTTCCCAAATTAGGGGTGTTGCGGAATCTATGTAGAGAGATAGCTTTTGTCTCACACTGGTCGGTGCAATCATAAACACCGCACATTTTGTTGCTCATGAACTTTTCCTTCTAAGTTTTTCATCATAATGCCATTGATATTCGGCTAAACGGTATAGTGCTGGCCGCCTAACGTTTCACACGAACAAGCGTACTAATGCATCCGATCCTCCATATTCGGCCATGACACCTAATTTAGTGCTATCACCTGGATTCCCTTCCAGATGCAATTGTCAATAAGAACAATGACGCTTTCAATAAGAACATAAAACTCGGGTATTCGCAGGTTATCGTTCCACACAAACAAACGTACTAAAGTGGGCGATCCTCCCTACTCGGCCATGACACCTAACTTAGTGCTGCCACCTGGATTTCCTTCCATTTGCCAATAGGGAATGGGTGTCCCTATAGGGAATGGTAGTCCCCATTGCCAATTCCCTAAAAGGAATTTTAATGGGTATTTTCAATGGGGAATTTTTAACAGGGTAGGACTGAAACCCAGTTGGATAAAATTTTGACCGTGGGAGACGTTGCGCGTCAGTTGTATCAAAATTTGATACAAATATTTTGATGCAAATTTGACCAAGGGACATCGGCTTAAAAGACAAACTAAAGCTACTTCATTATGTAGGAAAATGGACACAATAAACGCCCATTTCGGTACCTTTAGGTACATGTGGTGTGAGTCAAAAATTTATTGGTAGTTGGTGTTGCTTCAACATTCTGTTCCATTCCAGACAATTTAAAAAACCAATCGTAGACCACATTAATGATGAAGTAAATATATTTTGTATTAACGAATAATCTTTGTGATAATGGATTCCAGGATTTCCTATTGCCAAGCAAAAAATTTAAACAGATTTTGGTCCAACGTAAAACTGCATTCATATGATGACCTTAATGACGTCCTCATAACCTCAGTGCTCTCCCCAGTATCCAGCTAATGATTTCAAATATGTTCGTCATTGAGTTCATTCTCATATCCTTCAGATAATTAGTAATAATAATATATAGTTAATACATATGGATTAAACAGTGTAAATACGAATCAATATAATTACTATTATTTAATTCGACCAATTCATGATAACTTGAAATCAATGTAATAGGTTTCTTGTTGGAATGAACAGATGAAATAAATGATTCTTAACCTACCTGTGAGTAATTGAACGTCAACATGGCAGATTTTGTAGATTGAATCGAGTCATTTAGGACAGTGAAACAACAACAGCCCTAATCTAGATTAATATTTTCTAGTAAATATAATACATCACTGGATCATTGGTGGCAGATTTTGTTAAACAAATCAAGCAATTTTCGGGGAAATTTTCCACCGAATAAACTCAATCATCCATGAATGAGCAAACGGTAAATCTTTGGAACTTTCGGCTACTGAAATTACGATTATACATGACCTTCAGTACAAAATGTTTACATCGGGAAATAAGGTCTAAGCCCGTGTAGAGGACATATAAAACCACAAGAATACGAATCTAAGCAGTTTGGAATGTTATACATACCAATAACCTTCCATATTGGATCTGCAAAAGCACTGCGACCAAATAGTATTAGATCTCCATACTTGACCCAAGAGAGGGGGATTTCTTTCACCAATTCTTCCCTCCACATATTCCTTTCTTTCAAATATACTTCCACCGATTTTACCATCACATCATATGGTTTTTTCGACTGAGATGGTAAAATTTCAATGTTTTTCACGACATCATAAGTAATTCCAGTCAATGAAAGAGAGGAGTTGCTGTTCCCCGTCTGTTCCGGAAGTGACAGTATGGGTATTGCAAAAGTTCCATTCGCTAGTTTTCGAATTTTATCCGTTTCCCTCAGCAGCTTCAACTCCTTCAAATTTTGCCTAGATGAAAGGCACAAAGATAAGGATTCATGGAATACTTCGATGACAACTTCATAAGCTCTGCTCAAGAATGCATTACTAACCTTACGCCGGCAATGCTGCTTTTATCTACAATGACAAACGGCATTTTCTTGAGGTCAAAATCCCCTCCAATGATCTAAAATTCACCTACATTAGCCATGAAAAATACGCGGCCACTCACTTGTGTAACTTTAACTCCTGAAATGACTGCAACCCAGCTGCATGCAAAATGATTTTCGAAAAACTATCTGCCGCTCATTGCTTGCTTCTCAACACAGAACAATGGAAGAAAGTATGAAAACGTGGTGCTGTTCTATCTCCCCTTTACTTCCTTGCAAGCATGGCGCTAGCTGATAAGAGCCCTAAAATGGCGGGAAAACGCTAACTATAAATAGGAATTAAATTTTACAAAAATTATAATTCTGATTGACATTTTACACCGGGCACGTAATTCCATAATCTGACTTATGTAGAAAGTTAAATTCAGCATTGTGTCGTGTACCGTGAATTGCTAGGAAGTATGCGAGAAATGCATGGACGTGAGATGGTAAAATAGCCTCAGCACGTAAGCCTTCTTCCATGGCCTCAGTTCTAGTTTCGTTCGTGCATTCGCGCAATATCACGCTATGATGAGAGATTAAAGTAGTTTAACCGACGCCATTACGTGCCCTGAGTATTTTTTATGATTATCCTGATTGTGTGTGTCCTGATGATTGAATTTTGTTCCCCCTCCTTCTTCCATGGCCACACTTGCGTGAAAGCCCTAAGAGGAAATGGCAATCACGCCCTCTCAGCAAAAAAATTCGAAATTATGATTTAGTTAAGTATTGCCGTGACCACGGTCTTAAGGCCGTTTTACACGGGGCACGGAACTGCGCAGGTTCGAGCCATGGTTAGAGCTGCATTAATTTCTAAAATGGCGTGGAATTGCGCGAATGCATGAACGAAATTAGAACGGGCTATTTTGCCGTCTCGCATCCATGCATTCTCGCATGTGTTCTAGCAATTCACCGCTTTACACGACACAATTTTGATTGCACCTTCGTACGTATATTATAAGATTGCGCAATTCCGTGTACCGTGTAAAACGGCCTTTAGAAAATGAGACCTCCTCCTTTTTTCCATTGGGTGCTTTCCATTCATTGACACAAGTCAACTTACGTCGCGGTTTTCGTGTTCCATTCTGTGTGTGTCGCCGACTGTTGTGACACAAGTCAACAAACGGTAACGCACAGGAATAGGAGAGTTATAAACAGCTACCGCGAGTCGACACAAGTCGACGCGTGAGTCGCATGAATGGAAAGCACCAATGCCTTCTTAAGCTAACTTAAGAAGGCATTGAACTTAAGCTAACTTAAGTAAGCTTAAGAAGGCATTGAAAGCACCCATTGAGTTCACAACGTCTAAGCCCTATATACTACAACGCTATGCAGTCGTCGTGTACAAATGTGTAAATAGTGCGAAATTTCGACGTCGATATCGCTGCTTGCAGAGATTACCTCTATGCTTACTCGTCAAACAAAGTAGCTGCGGAATCTGTTTCTGAAGGCTTGAGTGGGCTTGAGTTTAAAACTTTTGAAAGCTGGTGGAAGTATGTTAAAAATTCAGTCTGAGGAAGAAAGAAGAAAATTTAATGTTGTAATGAGACTTAATTGACCTTAGACACATGAGGTAAGCTGCCCTTGCGGTAGATAAAACTTGATTTTATGCACTGTCGAAGGCTTACGTTGGATTAAAACGTCTATCACCTAAGTTTTCCATACTCCAAAGGATGCCTTCCCACAAGCAAAAAAGGGAAAGAAGAAGGTCTCGAAAACACAAACGTCGAAGTCGTTCCCCGGTTTGTAGATGCATTTATCATCTTCACTGTGGCAATATTTTCTTTTGGTTTGTATTTTGACTTCTTCGTGAACTTCATTGGCATTCACATTATAGGCGAGGAGAAAGAATGAGGGAAAGAAAGAAAATATTCCGGTCAACTCTAGTGATTGGGACACGGAATTGAGAGACTTGAGCTGCCTAGTGGATAATAAGAGAGAGATGATTAGGCAAATTTTTGCTGCAGTTGGCGAAGACTACTTGGAGAAGCACACACCAATTATCCTTAAGGTATATATTTCTGTGTGCCTCACGAATCGCATTATTCTCATGTATACGGGTATATTAAAGTTAACTTGCCTTTTTCTGCTAACTCTTTAACAATGTCATATTTCTTTTTCTGAGTTAGAATAAGACCATTGAGGAGCTGAAGAAAATATGCTTTGAGGAACTCTCTCAAATGTCTGCGGATGTGATTTTTAAAGTATTGGAAGGTAAATATTTATCAAGATTCCCATTAGTAATTTTCTCTATGCTAGTTTGTTAACCAAGTAGCAGGATTTATTAATTGTCTTCCAATTGAGACCTATGGACTTGATTTGACTTTTATTTTCTTTTACCTGGCCCAGATGAGGCCACAATCCAGCCCTCTCTTCCTCTGGGCTATTTTACATTGTATTAAAATATAGATAGGTAAAAAAATACATATGCCTTGTGTCCATGACATTTAAACAAGTATTTCGCTTAAGTTAATTTTTAGGTTCTGAGGTTTTCATTTCATATTGTTACTTTAAGGAATACCTTGTGATACGGAATCTAGCACCTCTCCTGGGGGTCATTCTCAACAAATAGACAGGGGTTGCACTTCTTCCAAAACCTGCTGTGGACATGCAACTTCGTAAGTTTTCTTGTTGAGTGTTCGATCTTAGGCGTATAATTTATAATGAAATGGCCCAAAGATTCCATCTAAGCTTTATGTATGTGTACTTTTCCCCTCCCTATAAATGCTGTTCAACTCTCCATCAATTCCAAATAGTATGCTTAGTTTTCAATTGAATTTATCTTTGCTTTTAAGCCTTAGAGAAGCCTATTAAGTGAATCAATGAATTTTGACACCCAATGCTCTGTACAAATGAGCTTAACAATTTTTATACCTTTCTTGCTGGATAATTAAGGGAATATCAACATAATTAAGCATTAATGTGACCATTGGTTTTCGCTGGTTTAACGTCAATTTTTCCTTAGACAAAGCATGACATCATGTGAAATACCACACTGTAGCCTATCATTGCAATATAATTTAAATATAATTCCCATATCTGGCATGAGGACGTAGATAATGTCAACATAACCTTTCATTTCAGAGGCTCATCAGAGGGGAAATACAATATTTTAGGTGAGGATTGCAGAAAGCCAGAAGTGGTCTCAAGTAAAGGAAATGATGGTGAGTCCAATCATTGTTCCTTTTCTATTTGTATAAGTAGGTAGTTTCATGTTCAAGGATAGGTACTTCACAAATTATCAAGCACATCTGTGAATTTAGATTCAAAGGCTTAGTACTCATTTTATGCACCATTGTTAACCTCATGATAAGTTTCTGGTGGTGTGATATATTTCTAACCTGCCACTTTAATGGCGGTGAAATTCACAATCGATGTGGGGAAAAATCTCTTGGACTAGGATTCGAACCACCAATCTTGGGCTTTCCAGGCCACTTGCCAGATCACTACGCTATCCAGGTTCCTCAATTCTCGTGGCAATTTACCAAGGTTCATAGTGCATAGTGGTAGACGTTTAGGCCCAATTGTTCCATCAAGATATCTAAGTAAATTAATTGCCTTGGGAATCAAGGAATCTTGATGACGTAGTGGACTACGCTTTGGCTTGGAAAGTCAAAGGTCTGTGGTTTGGTTCCTGGTCAAGGGTAATTCATTACCATGACAATTATTGTGAGTTTCCAGTGGGGTCGTCCAATTGGTATTGGTATTTCACATCTTGATTATCTTCTATGTTTTTGGGGGAGTAGTTGACTAGAATTTTGAATTCTTCCATGTACTTGTGGAAGAGTACTGTTACTTCTAAATCCATGTAATGTCATTGATTTTGAGTACTTGAACTATAGAATGGACATAATCAAATCTTTTTCATATTTCATGTCATAATTTTTTTAATTGAGGGAGTACTACAATTTGGTCGATTGGAGTAAAGATAATTTGTAACCCTGAGTTGGAGAGTGAACTTTCCCGCCTGTCATAGCATGCAGGTGGTCAGACACCCAGCTGCCAGCTACAGTGGAACCTCGATCTATCGTTTTTCAGGGGGATGGACGAAAAAAACAATCAATGCGGGAATGTATGGCTAGGTTGCCTATGTCCTACGAAGCACAGGATTTTGGAGCGTAATTATGATACAGTAAAACCCCTTATTTACACTTTTCTAGGGACCCAAGAAAAAAAGTGTAAATTGTGGGAAAATGCAAATAGTGGGAAATGGAGAATTTTCACTTTTATTCATATGCTGGCTTTGGAAATGTTAAGTTTTTAATTGTTCACTAAGCATTATTCCATAACATTGTTTCCCTCTGAAGCACAGTGTTTTTGATGGCAGCAAAAATTTGTTTCCCTCTGAAGCACAGTGTTTTTGATGGCAGCAAAAATTTAAAAAATAATCCTTTTTTGTCTGCATTGAAAACATCTTTTGGGCTGTAACCTTCCAGAACTCTAATATATTCAGATTCTTTCCAGAGTTGCTGTCTCTATGTTAACATCTTTGGTTTCACCACTCACCGTCTTATACACAAGACTGCACCTATTTTTGAATCTATCCAACCAACCATTATAGATGCCATGGAATCTTCAATTTCCAATCTTGTGCGGAAATACTTTTTCTCAAGGGCCTTTGGGCCTATTTACTTAATACATTAACACGTACGAGTTAATGTCTGCTTGCATGAACGATTTTTGTGGACCGGAACGGGACGTGTACGAATGTAGGCAGGGGCAGAATGATTTTTTTCTGGGAGGGGCACAGAGGGCCTGACAGGCAAAAGATCTTGTCTTAATTGAGATTAAAAACAAGATACAACAATGGCTTTACAAAATTCTCTTTATTTTTATATCAAAGTTATTCTTATTCAATTAAATGATTGAGCCTCCTTGAGTAATAAACAAAACAAAGTGAACGTAATGATTACCATCAGGGGCGGATCCAGGATTTCTTTCCGGGGGGCACAAGCAAGGCCGTATCCAGGATTTTGTTCTGGAGGGGGGGCACAATGATACCACGTTATACAAAACAAACGCAATGATAACCGGACTGTATTAAAAATCTTGCATATTTTTTAAGTTTTTGGGGGGGAATAGATCCTCCTACGATAACCATATTCAAATTTTGTCAATTTTTAAGCATCTGGGGGGGGGGGGGCACGTCCCCTGCCCCCAAGTCCGACTATGAATGCATGAACCAAATTTGCAGAACAGGTTCTATATTCTGTTCATGCATACCCACAAGTTGGGTGAATACACGGTGCATTTTCGTGTTCATAATTTAGACATTAACTTGTACGGGTTAATGTACTATGTAAACAGGCCTTCAGATGACACCATTTGCAGGGACATTTGATGATCTTGCACCTAAAAACTAGTCTTTTACAATGCGTTCTATTTCTTCTTACCTGTAATTCTTCACTTATATTCTCTTTTTTGATAAGCGTCCGCACTGGTTTGCATATTTTACAATGGCATCGCGATTTTTCACCGCAGTATTGAATGTTAAGACTGGGAATCCGATCGGATTGCCAGTCCCAACATTCGAGTTGCTTCGCCAGCGTTTGAATCGATGCGGGTTCCAGTGTGGGAATCAACTAGCTCTAAAATTTTCATTCTCTCGTCAGTTAAAAATGTCCGTCCGTTCCTCGAATTTCCATTTTCAAGCCGGATAAATTCTATTTCCCGTACTAATTGAGGGTATAAACTTGGCAACACACGAGTATCTGAAGTACTTCTCGGCGATCAAGTGCGGTAGTACAAACTGTCGTGCGACTTCATAATTTTTTAAAGTTACAATAGTTTGCGATACACTGCTATTTAAATGGGATAATTCAAGTTTAAATATTTTTTTTAAAGTATTTAATTAACCCATAATTGCTACGCAACTGTTGAATGAAGTCAGCGCAAATGATCCCAGTTGTCGGTCAAGTTTTATAGTTTCGGCATTTATCACGTTTCATCGCGTCTGGTTTCCTTTCAAACTCTCGTATCAAATTATCGACTACATGATTATTGTCAACATTCCTTCAGGAGTTCTTGCATTATTACATAGCTCGATTGCTCAAAACACCTACTTTCATATCGTGAATCTTTTCGCCGCTGACAGAAAACGAGATGACGTAGTTCAACTTTCCGACGTTAGTGGCGTTCTGTCCCGCCACATTCAAATTCTTCTCGAAAATAGTTCTTATTACGTCTCTCTCTCTTGGATTTTTAAATACAAATGCGCGAAAGGAAGCCAAAAGACAGTTGTTAAGGGCTGATATGCACGATTAATTGTTTTAGTACGCAAATAATTTTTTTTAGTCGGCACGTCGTGATGCACATGGCGGGAAAACGAAAAAAACACGGCGTAAATACAGGGATCTATTTACATTGGAGAGATAGGATATATGACGGGACCCAGAAAAAAACTTGCAATTTGCGGGAAAACGTAAATTCCGATAACGCAAATATGGGGTTCTACTGTATTTGTTAAAGGATTCAAACAAGATTTTAGCCAATTACAGGAATACTTATCGAGACACTTAGATCATATTGTTGATTTGAATAATACCTCTTTCAAATATCCTATAGGGACACGCAACTGGGTTAAAAATGTTTGCTCTCCACTCGGCATTTACCCTGCTCTTATGGATTTCTCTCTGATGCGAAATCCATGAAATGCCATTTCCAGTACAGGTATTCACCAGAGCAATGTGCATGTTATGCCTAAAACAACTGCTTTTGCCGGCGCAGTGATTAGTATTGAGATGGATCATATAATTGCCAAAAATAGTCAATTATTTGTAATGTACCTATCTAATAAATATATTTTTCATGTAATTTTGGCAATGTGTAAAGCGTGAACAATGTTGCGTTAATTGTCAGCGGCATGCCCGCCTGAGCCTCGGCTTCATATCACACTTCTTGTTTTCACCAGGTAGCTCGCTCTACCCCCACCCCTACCGTCATCTGCTAGCAGACAGCCCGAGGTGTTCTCCAATATTCACGCGCTTTTATCCCGGATGCTTTTCTTCATATTCAATTATTTTCAGTCCATATTTTAAAGTACTCACTTGTTTCTTTGGAAGGGCAATGGTCCGATGATGGATAAAAATAAAACTAATAAAAATGAAACCTTACTATATCAAACCCACATGGAAAACACTCGCTAGTTTGAAGTGAACCCACTATGGAAAGTACGGAACCACTCGTGCGGGGTGAAGTTTGGAACCGATGCTATCGCGTACGTCTTACGCAGAACATACAGCAGAGGGTGAATCATAAACATATTACTGATCCATGAAATTTTTTGTCCTAAAGAGAAGGCAGCTTACACATTCATTTCTAATTAGCGAAGCGCCAGATGAGTTGATGAATTCGGATTGTTTGTAGGGAGAAACAAAATATCCTGAGAAGATATCCCTTCCTCAGTAACTCTTACAACTGAGACTTATAGTATAGCTCGTAAATTGATAACTGATAATAACCTGATATCCTGTTTTTGGAAAAATGCCACATTAACTGCCGAGAAGCTCAGCTACAAGGATATCGAGATTCGCCAGAAATCACCATTGTATTTTTCTATTTCCTTGTTTTAAATGCTTAAATAATGTGAGAAATATGTTGTGTTTGGTCTCATTCTTTTTTGAATTACATGCACTTAACAATTATTTCAATCTAACAAAAGTATAATGCCAATTGCCGAAATTCATTGTTAGACACCTTTTGGGCTATTAGGTGATTCATGCATAAGTTGACCTCCAGAAACTGGGAACTTAGAAGCAGGTAGGCTGAAAAAGGTCAGTGGGTGAGAAAAGGTGGGGGGGGGCATGAAACGCGTGTCTATTGTTCTCTTGTAACTTGATATTTTTTTCGAAGCTAAGGTCTTCGTAATACGATCCCTGCGCAAGCTGGGACTTTCTTTTTATTTCAGTGAAGGTGAAAGCTTCAGGGGGAGTCGAGCGCTGAATGGCGGGGGATAGCAGATCTTGGGAAAGGCACTAATGTAACTATCCCACGGCCCTCAGCTTCTCCCTATTGTAGTTCAATCTCCTGAGGGTGTCTGTCGTTATTAGCGACAAATAACATGTTGTAAACACTTCGTCTCATTTTCGTCAAACGATGAATGCGGGAAAATTATACAACGGGACCTCGATCTTCAAAAGATCAGTGTGGGAAAGTGATACTTCGGGGAACGATGGATGTGGGGAAAAATTACATTGCCTTTATGGAACTTTATTTGGAACCAGGAACGGCGAACAATGAATGCGGGAAAACGATCAATGCGGAAACGATAGATCGGGGTTCCACTGTATCCCAAATCCTAACCTGGCTGTGCTTGTTAATTGCCCATGCTCATGCCCATTGGTGTGATGTAGATGATTGCCTGAAACTGATCATCATCTGAAAGTCGTTCATCTCCTTTTCCTTGGAGGCTATCATAAGAAATAAAAGGAAGTGGATTCTCTCAAAAAAAGACCTGCATAATTCAGGACTGAGGAGAAACTACAGTCCGGCCGGGGAGAGATATCCGATGGAGGTTCAAAAGGAAGGGAGGAGAACCCTGCGTCAGCACGGTTTGCAGCCAATCCCTGTCCCCTATACACCTCACCTCACACCTTTGCCTAGTCATACGACGTCACATGCATATGAAGTACTGAAATAAGCGTGAGCCACCAAAACAAGCCCTTTCTTCGAATCACCAAAACAAAGGATTCTTCCTTTGGGTCCTTCACGCTCGTCGTCCCTTCTGGCTCCTTTCTTCACGAAACCCTTTTGTTTACATGTGAGGTGGGCGTTTCCCTTTCTTTCCCGGCAACCTTGCCCCCTACCCCAAACTAGACCCTTCTAAAAGTCATTGGACAACTCTCCGTGGCCGGACTATAACAGGTTGGTGTTGATGCTTTGCTTGCTTAGAAAAGGAGGAACCAGAAGGGATCACGAAATAAAGCACTCATCCAGCCACCTTCTTTTACGATCCTTTAACTGCCAGCTGGGAACCCTAGCTGGTTGACTGCCTAGGGGATGATCATCCATCCACCCACTGAAGGCCGTCTCTGAAGCTATGCTTGCTCTCCGACTCCTTTTATCCCAGCCCGTAGGGGTGATTAAGTTTTTGAACTTCTTAAGGTTACATTCCTGAGTCAGAGTCTACAAGTCAGAGGCTTTTTATTACCCTGTACTGCAATGGGGGTGTCAGATGGGACGGAAAAAGAACAGGTTGCTGCTCTGATGCCCCTCGGGCAACAATAGGAGATGATCAGATGAGAGGAAGGGAGAAGAGAAGAGTCTCTCTAGGTACGTTTGTTTGTACCTGCATCCAGTATCTGTTATCAAGAATATAAAATTAATGCATTAGGAAATCTCATTGCAAAAAATCATAAAAATGCATCATATAAACCTTGAATTTCATTTCTTTAAATGAGATGATTCCAAACATTCCCAACAGCTATTGACAATAGCTATCTTTTTAGACCTTTTATTTCATTTTCATTATTTGCTTGAGTTTTCATCAATCAGAGTCCACAAGCAATCTCACCCACTTCCAATGCAGTAAATTCTGCTATTTCTGGCACTTATTATTTTTTTAATTTCCACCAGTGTCAACAGCTTTCTGGCCATTTCTTTCCATTCCTGTTCATTTTCCTGTCCATTTTGATGCATTTCCAAGCATTTCAGTCGATCCCGCTCTGGTATGTCTCAAAGTTTGCTGGAATAATGTGAGTCATAAGTCCAGAGCGTGAGGTACATTTTAGTGAATTATATATTTCAAAATACATAATATACATAAGTGCTGCAGAGAAATCCACTTTGGAAGACAGGTACAGCAAGACTTCCCCTCGAAATTGCCATAGCGGTGATAACCCACTATTCTGCAGTTGCCAGGGAAATATTATTCATTTACTTTATTTTGCGACCATTTCTCAACAAGCATACACCAGTTCTCAGAGTTGCCTACCCCTACCTTTTTCCTGTAATTTCCTTGTTCTCTTCTTTCCCTTGATCATCTGTTGGTGCTATGAGGGGCTAACCAAAATTAAAGAAACTAGAAAAGGGGGATTGTGTTGGGCAAGAAATTTAAGTGGGTGTAATGACTGTGATGAAGAAGAATGAAACTGTAAGGCACCAAAAGAGAAGTAAAATTTTTGTCAGCTCCACATCTTGTTAGTTACCATTTTCAGTGCAAAGTCCTCAGGACACAGTACATACTACGCATTTTCAGTTCAGGGGCCATTAATTTTTTCTTGCCTTTTTTCATACTCTCTATTGTCTCTGAGAGATTAGGTCAGGGTGTCCAGTGGCTGGAATAATGGAGGATTATGCATGAATTTTTAATCTGTGGAATAATGCATGAAATTTTGCTTCAACCTGGAATTTCTAAATCTTTCATATGAAATTTCTCATTTAAATTGGGATTTCTCATTTCACATAAAAATTTTTCCAGTTCAACGCCCATTTTCGGGCCTATTTATACACATGTATTATTTAAAATGTATGGATTACATTTTAAATTGCACTTTATGAAAACGTATACATATCTATAAAACTGTTTGAATTAAGAGAAATATCTTGAGGTGCCAAGTGAGATATTTATAAGTTAAGTGAAAAATTTGTGTTGCTGAGTGTAAGACTTTAAATTAAGAACGTAAAAATAATACATAAAACTAATATTATTTAAAATTATTGAATTAATTTTGAGGGTTTCCAATTCTTTTCTGATACAGTAATCACATAGGATTGACCTGGAATTTGGTAAAATTCCCCTGGAAAACTGGGAATTGTGCATTAATTTTCTTGCTTTGATTGGCTGGACACCCTGTTGAGTGTGTTATTTGGTAATCATTTGTTTGTAATACTTTGAATTAAGGTTGTATTTACAGTTAAGAATTGATATTGTATGCAATTGGAACTGTTAGTGAGTAGCTTAGAAAAAATTAAAAGGTATGATTATGTTTAAATGGTTTTTATTAACCCATTAAACCCCAAGCATGTTAATAACTTCAAAAATCCAAATGTTTTGATAAATTAGCATTAAAACAGACTTAAATAAGGCAAATTATCGATTTTTATATTTTTATTGTTTTAAGTTTGCCGTTGGTGAAACGTTGCGTATACGCAACGTTGGGAGTTCCCCTGGTCAAATGAGCCGTTTTGCCTTTTTTTCGGAACTCTTTTCTTTTTGCAAATAATTCTTTTTGAGTATAACCCAAACATATAATTAACCGAAAATATTGATTAAACGTTGTATTGTTCATGAAATTTAGAAGAGCAATCAGTATGTAGATGAATATTGCACTTTTGGTAATCACTAATTTTCTGGCTGCTACAAACTCGGCATCTTCATCGTGAATGTTTTCGTCACGATCAATATTGTGGCCAACCTTGTCTCCTTACTGCATTTCACTAACTATTTATTCCGTTATGTCCTATGTTATGGCAATTTTAGTTACTATAAGGGTAGTTGCCTAAATCGAAACTTGAAGCTTGTGCGTGGTGGAAACCTCCATATTATCAATAACAGACAATTTATGTCACCCACTAAGTATTTATAAAAATTTATAGTATTTGACCGGTTTCGGCTGTTACACCATTATAAAGTACAGAAAATATAAAGTAACCGGTCAAATAATAGGAATTTTTATATCGCGAAAGTAACAAAGTGTCTGCTTTTGAAAATGAGTAATTTCTCCTTCACTGTTTTATTTTTTCTTGAGGAAACATAACACTATTTCTGAACAAAAATGATGATGACTGATGGTTGATCCAATTACAACTTCAAATTTACAAATGGATCCATTATACCGAAATTTGGTAATACATTTAATTACATATCAAGCCAACTCAAAGAATAACGCATTCTTTTTACCGATCATACAATCAAAACAACCTTACTTTCCCTTGGACAGTTCCTCTTGAGTGCGAGGAAGGCAACTTGCGACTCTGTTTTCTCTCACACTACAAGGGATTCTTTAGTCATAATTGGGAAAAATCCCATTTGAGACAAAAGTATCAGTAAAAAATAACTTGAAATTATTTTCAAAATACAATAAGTGATACCTTGCAACTTCAATAACTTTTGCCAGGCCAACTACAACCCTTTCCACTAAACTCAAAGAGGTATCAGTTTTTTCAGATGCTCAACCATAGACAGAAAATTTTCCCAAGGAAGATATCATTCTCCACAAATTAACCCCAAATCTTACTGGTTTTCCTCTTATAAACATTTTAACGGAATGGCGGCCAAAATATGGCATCATCTTCTCGTAAAAAGACAATTTATGAGAAATTGCTTCAAACCGTTGAAATATTTGGTTGAGCTCACAAAGTATGGACGTATCTTAGAAAACTTATCCCCCTTGTCCAAACTTCTGTTACCAACCAGGCGTATGAACATTTTAGGTTCAACAAAACGCTTCAGGGACATCGTTTGACGCACAAGAGGAACGCCTTTATCAGCGTCCTTACTCCAGTAATATTTTGTAGCTAAGGTGTGATAACCACTAAACATCAGAACGGAAGAAATACCACACTATTGTAATATTTTCTGAGAATTTCACGCACTATGATCACTGACGATAGTGAGCAACTCAGGCTGCAAATGTGGGTTCAGGTCATTTGGAGGGAACAATTGTTCAACAGACAACCACAGATATAGTAAAAGCAGATGGAACAGAACATTGCCCCTTCTAGATACCGTAATACCCATAAAGCCCTTTATAACCTGAGTCAATATACCAAGAAATATTTTTCTTGGAATCCCGGTGCATTCATCGTCACTCATAGTTCTCAAAAAATTTCTTTCGAAATGGCCTGAACCCTCATTTGGAGCCTTACAAGCTCATTATCGCCAGCGGCCAGTGGGCATGAATTTCTCAGAAAATACTGTGATAGTGTGATCCCTCTTATATCTCCATTCATTTTGCTCACTCACCAACCCCCGCTGTGCACGGAGACCCATTGGTGCCGGGATATCCCCGCCCAGCCTAACCATGCATTTTACCCTCCCACTACCTTCCCTTTGAATCCTAGTCAACAACACCACGTAAATACGACTTTACGATCTATTTGCTAACCCTCACATTCTCACTTGCTTTTAGCATACTTGTCAACTGTGTTAAGCAGATCGTTCTTATCTTAGGATGCCCGTATATCTTGGAATTGCAGACGCCTACAGAAATCTGGAAATTTTTCTGGGCAATTCTATAGCAAAGTTTTTATGCACCTTTTAGTGTAGGTCACAGTAAATTCCCACTATAGCGAAAGCTAACGCTGATTTAATCTTGCTCAATACGTGAAGTTAAAAACATCTAACAGTAACAACTCGGTGAAAACTCACCACCTGCCAAACATCCTAGTAAGGACCCTTCAACACTTATGTAGATGTATATTTAGGACTAAAATACTGTACAATTGCCTAAAACTAAAGTTTCACCATAAAAAGGTAACATATTCTTGATAAGCATTTCATTTTTCAGTCCAAAAAGAAACACTCTAAACGACTACAGCCGCGGCGCGCCGTTTACCTAGATTGCCGGGGTTCTCCCAACGTTGCGTGAACGCAACACTTCCTTTATTCTTAAATAATTTAAAAACCACTTAGTCAAATTCACCCAAATTGTTGCAATGGCCTAGAATACAAATGCATCATTGTATTTGCAGAGAGATATAATCATCGAGTGCCTCAGATTTAACATAAAATGTAAAGTTAGAAGATAGCCTAGAATAACGACTTACATATAAATGAAAAGGTCATTGTAAAAACAAAAGTTATTAAATTTCTTCCGTAGAAAAATTTATAATGTTTTAAAAAGCATTGAATTACCTATGTTAAAAATATTAACTACTTATCAACAACAAATACGGAGAAAAAAATCGCAAAGTTTGTGTTGCGTTCACGCAACGTTGGGAAGAAATGGGTTAATTGTGAATTTTTTTCTTTACATGTATTAAGAAAATGCATCGTCTGAAGAAGGGGAAAGTGAAGCTGAAGAATCAAGTTCCGAAGGAAAGCAATCTGACAGTGAGGGAGGTGACAGCCTGCATTCAGAGTGTATGATGTCTTTCTTTACCAGCCACATTTTACTATAACTACTACTGCATAAAGTTCTTTTTTATAGAGTTTTATATCCTTTGTTAAAACTTTCGCGGGTGCTCGTCATGTTGAATTAAAACTTTTGGGCTATGTCGCCGCGTCAGATTTTGGGTGGCCCCAACGTTTCCCGACCGATGCTGAAGGGAATCTGAAGAGGTGGGATTTAAAATTGGTATATATAGGTATACGTGTCAGGTGGTGGGGGGTGGGGAGTGAGAGGTTGGAGGAGTAGGTTGTTGATTATTTTTGCCGATTACGGGTTGCCAAGTACGGCTGATTTTAAGGCCAGTGTCTCTGTTGAAGTTGTTTTTCTCCTCTTTAGATATTTCTATTGCTTCTCTTACGAGTCTCTGTTTAAAGCCTTTCACTCTCGCAACAATTTTTGCTTCCTTAAGGTCGATTGTGTGGCCCAGCGCTGCGTGTTCGGCTACCGCGGACTTCGTTGACTGCCCCAGTCGAATTGCTCTCTCGTGCTCCTCTAGACGTGTTTTAACCGATCTGCCTGTTTCGCCGATGTAGTTCTTCCCACAGGTCTGGCAAGGAATTCGGTGTACCCCTTCGACTTGTAGTGGAGTTCTATCCTTGACGGTTTTCAGTAGATGTTTTATCTGTACGTGAGGCGAGAATATTGTCCTTATCTGGAATTTGCGTAGGATATTTCCTATTCTGTCAGTCGTCCCCTTAATGTATGGCAGGAAGGCTTTCTTCTGGTCGCTCAGGTCATTTACAGAGGAGTTTGCTGCTTCTGCGGTGTTGATTTTGATCTCGTTGTTCTTTCTGATAACTACAGTAAAACTTTGATTTTACGCAGTTGGAGGGACCGAAATATGGGCACTGTGTAAAATCAAGAGTTGGTATTGAGGAGAAGTATAGTTTTCAGGATAACTCTTGCTCATTATTTTTAGAACCCCTTTTAGAAATTTTTAGAACACTTTTGTATAGTTCTGATTTGAGCCAGAACCGGATCCAGAAAAAGTCTCATTATGTGTGGCTTTATGGTAAAAGAGCATGAATTCCTTTTCAGTCGTATCAGATATATGTTTCCTGGATTAAATTATACTCATTTGGAGGCAAGAAAATGAAGCCTAATAATCTTATTTACTCACAAGCAACACCACAGATGATGTGTTACCTTGAGAAAAACAACGTTGCATTCTTGAACAATGTTTCCCATGGTTGAATAACATGGTAGAATTGCTAGAATTTCTGGCGCTAAGATTACATCTGTTACCCAGGAGAAATGTCGCAATGGTGATACTAAATGCTCGCAGAGAAGCTAATTTTCGAAAATATTCTCATTAAAAGCAGTTTTCAGGAAATCCATTTAACCACCTGCAGACAAACAAAGATTGGAGATTGAAGAAATGAGATATCTGAGGATAGTCATCCAAATTAACCCCAGTAACAGAGAGCAAAATTGTGCTAATACATCACAAAGGCTTTACACCCTGTGGGCCTGGGTTCAAGTCCTGGCAGTAGCAGAAACTTATCAGAGATGGCCCTATCCCTACTTGAGAGTAATGTGGAGGGCACTTCCAGTGCACCACTCTGTCCAGCAGATGAGACGTTAAGCCCTCGTCCCTTTAAGGCCTATCATTACAACCTGGCTAATGCCAATATAGGGTTCCTATCCCCCAGCCCTTACTTCATGGCTCTAATGACCCCAGCTATCAGTTACCTCCTTCCAAATAGCATACCAAAGATAATACGTAGCACATAGGACCCGGGATATTAGGAAAATCAGATTTTTCCGGTGTTTAGATCACTTTTTTAAAGTGAGCTATTTAAATAACCGCGCAACTACCGTCATGCCGCCAGTGATGAATAAAAAAATTATTAATAGTCCGGAACAATCTTCCTTCTTTATAATTTTTACGCATTAAAAAACCATTTTCCCATGAAAATTTAGCATAAGTAGATAGAATCTACCGGGTATAGCTCCTCTGTCGGCATTCTTCCGCGAATTCAGCGCCGGGACCTTCGGCTCACAAGCCGTGTGACTCATCTTAACGTAATATTTTGCTTCCCCATAGCTGATAACAACACCGGACACTTTTTGTATTTCGATTTAATGGTACTAAGCCATTCCTGAGTTTAAAGGGAGGACCTTATCACTCACGTCTTGATTTGACTTCAATGATTGCATGACGATTGTCGACGCGAGTTATTCTCCGAGGGCATAAACTCCCGTTCCGTTAAAAATAAACGCTTGCCACCTAGCGGAGTTAAGCTAATATCTATTGAAGTTCCAACAATGTTTCATTTAAACCCACTGAAAATGAGATACAAGTTGAATCAGCTCTAATAAGCACGCCGCGCAATCAACTTTCCCTCGCCTCCATTCGTCCCGCAGATGTGGGGTTAGCCCGCGGAATGAGACGTATGCTTTTACCATCGTGTTGAATCACCATCGACTTACGTCCATACTAGAAGTACGACTATCTTTTTTGGATCACCTTGGAAGCCAAAATGTTGGCACGGGAGGATTTTTAACGGCTAATTTCGCCGTTATATTTCGCTGGGGCGAAGGAAAACATCCCGGTCAAGGCGAATGATTTTTTCTCTGTGGAGTTATCGCACAATTTGTGCATTGCGGGTGACTCACGTAAAGTTATTACCGTGGCTAGTCCCGGTATACTTAAATTCGTTCTTGTATTCATTTTTGTAACTCATTTAGACGAATAAATAACCTAACTTCATATTGCTCTAGTCGGGTTTTTCAAAACAAGTCGAAAGACAACTGCGTAAAATCATGATTAGCGGCCTCTTTGGGGCTGGGGTTATGCTGCGCAAAATCGAAAAAACTGCGTAAAATCAAGAAAAGATGTAAAATCGAAGTTTCGCCATTGGAATTCCCTATGCTTTCCGGCCGGACTTGAGTGTCGCTGTGTAAAAACGAGACTTGATGTAAAATCAAAGTGCGTAAAATCGAAGTTTTACTGTATATTAAATGTTCGAGAGATAACTCTGTCGTCGAATCCATTTGCCCGTAGAATGGCCTCTAGCTTCTTCCTCTCTTCGGCAAAGTTGTTCTGGTCGCTTATTTTGTAGGAACGGTGAATTAACGTGTTGACCACTCCATTTATTTGCGCTGGATGAGGAAAAAAAAACAACTTCAACAGAGACACTGGCCTTAAAATCAGCCGTACTTGGCAACCCGTAATCGGCAAAAATAATCGACAACCTACTCCTCCAACCTCTCACTCCCCTCCCCCCACCACCTGACACGTATACCTATATATACCAATTTTAAATCCCACCTCTTCAGATTCCCTTGAGAAAGCGACCAGCATCGGTCGGGAAACGTTGGGGCCACCCAAAATCTGACGCGGCGACATAGCCCAAAAGTTTTAATTCAACATGAGTTTTATATCATCCAAGCTATTGCATTATAACACTAGAATGCTGGGAAATTTGTATCCCCCAAGACGGAGGAGCTATAAGAAGAGGGTGTCATTTTGGCACCCATCTTCGTGTAGCCGAATTACTTTGCCTATTATTTTTTTTGTAGTTGCTAGTGTTAATCTGCCTAATTAATTTGCTATATTTGTTTTTGTCTCCTTAATATTTTAAAGAATAAATTTTACTAAGTGATTAAGTAATCATATGGTACGATTGACGTAAAACATATTTAGTAGAGATGTGCGAATAGTGTCCGCGAATACTCGAATACTAGAAAGTATTCGATATTCGAGGTCTCGAATAGTTATGCTTAAAGTACCGTCTCGAACACCTCGAATACTTTGAATTTCGCATCATACACTGTCGCACGCACGTTGTTGGTAGTTGACTCAGAAAAATGTAGAGAACTCTAGTCTTTTAGTGCATGCAGCACTGTTTTTGGCAGAGCGGTGAAAAGAGTTAGACGTGGGGAACCGAAATTGATCAGGTGAAAAAATCGGTGAAAAAATGGCATGAAATCATTTTTTCGCGAGGTGGTATGTCCCCTTAGGATATTTGAGAGAGATGTTAGTTGGATATGCCCTAATTGTTTCCATAAAATTAAAATGTTCCATTTATCAACTGAATTCCTGTTTGAATCCTTTAAAGGAAATCACAATTACTCGCCAAAATCTTGGGTTTCCTGCTGCACAGCCAACCTAGTCAAACATTCCCGCATCCATCGTTTAGTATTCGAGGTATTCGAATATTCGAGCAATCATTTAATATTTGAATTCGATATTCGAGTTCGAGAAATCTGCTATTCGAACCATCTCTAATATTTAGCATAAAATCTACTCTCTTGGACTGTGGCCTCTGTCAAAGATTGAGCTGAAAAGTTGGAGGACACGCATGTGTCAAGTGATGCACAATTAAGTGATGAATAAGTAATCGTAGAATACTTTTTTATAAGTATTTATTGCTTACATAAAAATTGTTACATATTATTTGCATAAAATACCTAAATTCAATAAGACGGAGAAATATTTTTTTATTCTTTTTATTATTATTACCATTATTATTAATTTTTTGCTACAGGTTTTCATCTGAGAATGTAGGAGTTTGCTTTAAAAGATGAAAACTTTTAAACTATAAAATCATTTATGATTATTAAACAACAAATTTCTTTAAAAGGTAACACACAGAAGAAGTTAGAAGTATAATAATATGTAATAATGATAATCACCTAGGTAAAAGAAGCTAATCATGAAGTATGCTTTTCTGGAACTGAGACTTAAACATATTATTTCAATCAATTACTTCTGTTAGGTATGAGGTGTGATGAGGAGTCAAGCCATTCTCCTGAAGGACTTCCCCTAAAAAGGATCAAGAATTCTAAAACTTGCTGCCAGCACACATCTTCGTAAGTTTCCTCATGAAATTCATGGTTAAGTTAAAATGTTAGTAAATATGAGGTTGATGTTGCTTAGTTTACTCGTAGCTTCTCTTTTTGGAGGACTTGGCAGGTGAGAAGTGTTTGCTATTTTCCATTGTTTTTTTTCTAATATTCCTGTAGCATCTTTTATTAAACTTTTCTCTAAAAATGATGCCATGAAACACTCAAAAGCTGGAGCTGGATATTTACTTCCATCTTTCCCGTAAACAGCACATAAAGGCCTTTGCAACGGAGAATCAACAAAGCACAACACAAACATCCATGCCCTGTATAGGGGCCACGTACCCAGGCAGGATTCAAACCCTTAACCTACAGTTTAGCAGGGTGGGACTTAACCCATCGCCACCGAAGCCGGCTTTATCTTTGTAACCCTATAAAAGTGTTCACATTATGGAAATGTGAATTACATAATAAATAGGTGTTCTTGCTCAAAAATGCTGCCACATCCTCTCTGAATGAGGTTTGATACCAAAAGAGGGCTACAGTTGTCTGCTCACATAACATACAAACACTTATATTTCAAAAGTTTCTGGTATGTTTTCTCAGAATTGGGATGCAAAGCAAATAAATACCGAGGAAATTTGAACTGTCATTGGGCACTTAATTATTGCTGGAGGGATGAAGTTAGTGATTGGAATTTGGATGGGCTTTGGGAACAGGATGGGAAGGGCATAGATGTATTTTATTCAGCAATGTCTTGGAAGCACTTCAAATTTTTTCTCAGGTGTTTGCATTTTGATAAGAGCAATGACCAAAATTAGAGAAAGTTCCTTCATAAACTCACACTTGTATGAGAGATTATTTTAGGTTTTTATCAAAAATCTGCAGAAAAATTACACCTCCATGGAACATGCAACTTTTGTCGATCAACTAACTAGCTTCCATGGAAGGTGGCCCTTTTGGCAGTGCATAAGAAAAAAGCCTGTGAAATACAGGATTGAGATATTTTCATGAACTGATTCCCGAGCAGAGTATGCTCATAATTTGGAAATTAATTTATGCAGGGAAACAGCCAGAAGGTCCCTTTTCCACATCTAAATGCCCAGAGGATGAAGTAAAATGGCTAAGAAAGCCTTTTAAGGGAATTGGGAGGAAAATTATTTTTGGCTATTGGTTAAGTAGCATAATTATGGCCATCTAATTACTAGTAAAGAAAAACCACGGTCTTGGGGACATTTCATGCCAATAAAAGGTAGTCTGCATTTTGTTACTGCCAAAGGTTGACGAGGAGGAAGTACAGTGGAAGCCCAGTTTTGCGAGTGCGGCATTTTACGAGAATCACGTTTTTGCTAGTGATATTCTTTGTACCGCCAAATGGCCTATGTTTTACATGTAAAATAAATCGGATTTATAGAGGCCAAAAAGTTCCTTCCACTGTGTACGCTCGGTATTACGACAGATATTTCTCGAGGGCAATGCACCGCTGAGCAAGCATTAACTATTATGCTTTGTATTATCTGTTAATTAAACTAAAAATACAAGATGTGTGTCAGATCTGCTACACCTAAAGCCAGTTATGTCCAAGCATTTTAGTGATTTACGGCCTTGAGTACGCTCCGCGTGCTCCCATTTTACGTTCTTCTTTTGTTACGCCCCGCTATCAATGAGAGGGGAATGGGAGAAAGATGACAGTGGTAGAGAGAGTTTGTTCCCCCATTTTCTTTGGCTGACTTCGTCTCCATAATATTTCTCAGTGTTAATCGTGGGAACTTACATTGTAGTGAAACCCCCTCCATCTTTCCCTGTGTCAGGTAGTGAAGCTGTAAGTGCATTGTCGTAGTTAGATCGGAGCCCTTACATTGACTTTGGACTTTTAGAAAGCTACAGCAACGTTAACTGTCGCTGCATGCTATCCAGCGATGTACATTTTGATGTTTCATTTATGCATAGGAATGTAGTTCGATCAAGACATCGTCAGCTATTGCCACGTAGGAAAATAACTATTATTACCAAGATGGTAAAATAACCATCAACCGTAGCTTAGAGAACGAGGGCTCAGCATGGCCGAGTAAAAAATTTGAAAAAGCAGACTTACTCTGCTGATAGCAGAAATCCTCTTCTAGCGACTAATCATAGTGAATATTCATTATATCTTCTTCATACTCTCCAGAACTCATTATAATTCAAAGTTTCATATCATATCAGCAGATGTATGACCCATTTCCGTGCAATCCCTGAAATTTGTTTAAAGGAATGGCTTAACTTAGATGCGAGTTACCCTCAAGGGCAATGTACTCTGCGAGTATAATTAAAAAATGCTATTTACTACACCACATCCTTTGAATCTCTTGGCGATGATTAAAAGCTCCTATATATAGACTCCTTTGTCAAAAAAATATTCCGCTCCTAATTTTACGACGCTGCATATGCTTCTTTGATAATCCATTCCCATGCAGTGCTTTTATCGTAGGTACGTAAACCGCCCAGGGTTATTTTTTTCAGAGGAAATGAAGATTTTGTGCATTAAGTAACATATTTATGTCATCGCAATCGCTATCCAAAAACCCTTAGACTGCAGTTGACGGCCAGCGAGAGTTGTTCGATGCACAGATAGTGGCCCGTTATTAGCCCAAAACGAGGAGCAGAGAACCCTGCGCCAGTATAGTTTGCAGCCGACCACTGCCCCCAAAATGCATCTCACACCACCGCCTAGTCATTCAACATTGTCACATGCATGTGGAGCTAAGAAACAAGCCTGAAACACCAAAACAAGCCCTTCCTTTGAATCACCAAAACAAGGGATTGTTCCTTTGGGTCCGTCAAGGTTGTCATCCCTTCTGGCTCCTTTCTTCACAGAAGCATTTTGTTTACATGTAACGTGGGCATTTTCCTTTCTTACCTGGCAACCTTACCCCCTACCCCGAACATTTATCTGCGGCCAGACTGAATAGAGCAGTGAACTCAACGTCCCCGATCATTTGAGCACGATCCAAGGGAGAGGGCTGATGGGGCCTCAGCATTCAGCAGAAGAAAGTGATTTTCTACCACTTCTACCATCCCCTCGACTGCATGCACCCAATCATGCGGCAAGGGAGAGTTGGGATGTGCGTGGAGGGGCAGAGTGTACTCAGTAGTGTTAGGAGGTTTGCGCGAGTGCATCATATTGGGGAAACGTAAATATTTGGACATTATAACTATAGACGAGTGGGAAAGTAGCTGGACTTTAAGGACTGATATCTGAAGGCGGTTTGGTATCTCACCATGTACGTAGTTCATAATATTAACCCTCTCCTTCCTAAACCGCCCGAAACCGGCCGTAAACATTTCCCCGTCATGCACGAAGTTTAAATACCCATTTGCCCCACTGGTAGACCTATTTTTCTCCGCGATGAGGAACTGACGCAGGTTACTTTAATTAACTTACAATAACTTGAAATATATTTAAGTGATTTGTTTTAAAATTTGTATACGTTTTAAGAATATATTAATTTATTGAAAGAAGTTGGTCTTACCTTATATTGAATTTAATTCCCTCCTTCAAATCCATTTTCTTGGTGATATTGATGATAACATCCTATTTTGCTAAGAGGTAAATCGCATCCGATGCATTTCCATGACGTTTCTATGCTCCGACCAGCAGGAGTTTTTCTTTTCTTTGAGCTGCAATAGGCGCACACTTTTTTTCTCCCCACGATTTTTACAAAAGAGTGTTGCTGTCTCTGTGAAAATGTTCCCATCGGAAGGATTCTTTTACGTCCCACTACTTTACGCGAGGAGAATTTCCCTATCATCTGCCTGTAAAGTGCTAAACGAAAGTTCTTCTGTGTTACTCCATGCCTAGTATTTGAGGCCATTCTATACGAGATGATCTTGTAGTAGCGCATGCGTATGTGTTATTCATAAGTAGTAATTTCATGAGAGACACACTCGAAAAAAGCTATCAAAGTACAAATGATGATTTTTCCCTAAATAGTTTTTCATTAAATTCATTACAACTTGCGTCCCAAGAAACATTTTACGATTTCTTTTATCTTTTTTCCCTAAGTACACATTTACCTGCAGAACGTAGCCATGGGAGCTTGCTAAAACCCAAACTTTAAATCCCCACTTCGTTGGCTTTCCTTGGATGTATTGTTTAATTTTATGACGTCCTTTAAAAGCAACCATCGCCTCGTCAACACTTAATTCTCTACCGGTTTATGCTTTTGCTAAAAAGTTTCCATTACATCAAGAACCGGCCTAATTTTATGCAATACATCAAAACCCTCCTCTCCCTGTTTTTTTTCCTGAGTTATATCACTAATATGGAAATATTTTGAAATGTTTGTCCATCTTCCAAAGGTCATACAGTCACGAACAATTGAGCAGTCAATATCTTGGCTATGCCAGCAATCCTTGCTTTCAGGCAAATCGAATATTCCCATGTATACTAGCACCCCAATGTATGCCACCATTTCATCGCACGTACCATCTACCCAGTCTTTGTCAGCCTTTCCTGAGGAATGTTGAAGATGTTCTGCATATTTGTTTGTGTTCTTGACAATGTTGTGAAAAAAAACTTCGCCCTCTAGCATATATTTTAGGAAGGAAAATTCATTTTCACCTATCGCCAAATTATGAATAGGTCCTCTCTCTTCTTTGAACTCCGACGGTTCTTCAAAAATCAGGGTGTCTCTCCAAGAGTCATGCACCTGATCATCACCTTTTAAATCACTCGTGCTTGGGGTAACGTCATCCTCCAGTGGTACATCACCTGATCTGACACTATCACTGTATCCTTCTTCTTCATTCAAACAACTAGAACCATCTGAATCACTCGAAAATTCGCTTCTGTTCACTTCTTCTGCGATAGCATCCTCACTTAACCAAGCCATGGTCAGAACTGAGGGGCATTAGGTTTCTTTTCATTTGAGCTGAGCTTTGCCTCCTCGCCATATGAGATAGGAAAAGTGTGAGAGTGCCTGTGACCACCCGCAAACAGAACTGAGGGGGATTAATTTTCTTTTCATTTGAGCTGACCAGCTGAGCTTCGCCTCCTTGCCATGTGAGATAGGAAAAGCGTGAGCTTGTGTGTGACCACACAGGAAGAAATATCGTCATTAGATGTGACAGTCACTCTAAATAACACAGGGCTGGCCTAGGGTTTTCGTATCACACCATTTCAAAACTGGCCCTCCTAAAAATCCCATCGTAAGAGCTTACACAACTTCTCAGTTAATGTGCCACGCTGGAACAAAGCACCTTATTGTCTCGGGATTTTAGCTTATGGTGACGACGTTCTGCTTCTTCTTAATGAAACGAGAGATAGGAAGGATGCTTGTGCTAGCAAAGATAAACACTCTCAAGATAAAACAGATGCCTATGAAGCTCAAAAGGCTGCCCCTAACAGAGCAGACCAAGCCGGGCGGATTCGGCCGGTTTATGAAGGAGCGACTTAAATGGCGGCGGCCGGTTTCGGCCGGGTTAGGACGGAGCGGAGAATGAGGCATTTAAACTTCAATAGGGAGAGGGTTAAAGAAAGATACAATTCGTGCAGTAGTGAATGAACTAGGAACACCTAGCAGCCAAAAATATTTGTGGCAAGGGGAACATCCACAAATGGAATCTGCACTATTGAAGTGGTTTTGCCAACAAAGGACTGCCCATAAACGGTGTGATGTTAAAGACGAAAGCTGACTACATTTCCAATGGGGAAAAATGTCTTTGCAAGAAATATCTACGATCACAGAATCACGCCGTATTTCAGTGAATCTTTCGGCCGATTTTCTCAACTGACTGATGTACTGGTTAAACATTCAAAAACTCAACAGAACTGATATTGTTGGCATGATGTATTCGCAAAGTTATCCAAAATAATCCACCACATACCAAACATATTGATTCCGAATAGTTTCGCTGTTTTTACGGCTTTCTTCCGCAATCAAATAATACAAGAACGGGAATAAAATCACGGAAACTGGGGGAATTATTATTTTATAAAAATTAAAATGCCCCGTTTCCTTCTTTAAAAATGTTGATACTCAATCATATTGTGCCTGATTATGACTTTCTATGAGTTTAACTTCGTTAAATACTGCACAAACAAAAGAAAAACTGTAAATATAAACAATTATGAGACTTGGGTGGGTTTATTCAATTCCTTGGATACAACAAGTGCTTGGTTTTGCAAGTAATTTCCTAGGGATTATGAGCACTCGTAAAAGCGGGCTTCTACTGTAGTATGCTTGTTATTATCCCACATTTCCTTATTTTCAACTTTTTGCTGCCTTCACTGTTAACCTTCGTGGTTACATGTCTCTCCTATATTTTCTGTGGTAAAATTTTTAAATATTTTTGATTGGTATTGAAATATTTTCAGCAATCAGTTTTTCTTTCCGTTTTTCACTTCAGGCAATATCCACTCACTAATTTTGAGCAGCTCAACTTCATAGGGAATGGCTTAATTTGAGCCATGTTGTTAGCCTCAAGCACTACTGTAAAACTACTTTCTTCCTTCCATGTACTAAAGTCCTTCAGATTTTTGATGCATATTAATGGGGACATGTACAATGTCTGGGCAGGCAAAAGGAGTAACATTACTTTTTCACGCTAAGTGAAATGCCATTACCAAGCCACGAATTTTGGACTGCTGCATAACTTCTGTAAAAATGTAGTTAAATGAAGAAATAAAGTTTTCAAAGAACTAATATTAGCTCCTGAAATCGGAAATGCTTAATGCCTTTCATCTGCAATATGAAATATAAATCAATTTGCTGCATCTGGTGCACAAATATTGGGAAAAACATTATCCCTCTGAAATGGGCATGAAGTTGCTGTGAAGTTGCTCAAATATGCATAGTACTTTGCTGGTGTGCAACAACTTGAGAATGATGTTTATCTGTTGAAACCAGGTTGGTGTATGTTTTATTGTGTGTGGACAATTACTCAACCGGCATTTCTTCCATCATTTTCTACTTTCATTATTTGGTAGGCTTTTTTGCCAGCACTTCTGCATAATTTTTATTTGCCATTGTACTGTCCTTCTCACTGCTTGTCAGCTGCCATACATTTAGTGTAAGAAATAGATTATAATTAAGATTAAATAGAAGTAGAGGTCACGAAAACTCTTAGAGCGAGGTAGGGAATAATTATAGACACACTAAATTAAAGATACACCAGGATTTACTCATCACTTCATTTACTGAGCTAAAACGCATCACAACATGTCGGGCACACGGAAGTAGACAACATAAAAAAGACTGTGCTAAAAAAAACAAATGCCAAACATGAATCAATGCAGGCAAATTCAAATGACTAAGAAACACATTGATGCATTGATTATCAAATGCCAAAAAAACAGTAATATATATGAAAATTTTTATTATAATAACTAAGGATAAGTCAGTTCCTAAATTTTTTTGGTTCTCGATTCTCGGTTCTCTCGGAAAATAATTTCACTAAAGATGTAAATTTGCAGGAAAGCTCCGTAAAAGAACTTAAGATCATCTCCATAATTTTATTTGCCCAGTAAAAGTTTTAAATAACATGTTGTTAAAGAATCGATCGACCAAAATGTCAAATTACATCAGGCAACCACTGGTTCTTTCTCCAGATTTTAATTTAAAAAATTCAACATTTTTCCCCCAGCTATTCTTTTTTTTGGCAGAAATATTGCCTGTAGTGCTGTACAAGCTTTAAATAGTAACAGTAGTGGTCGATGTTGATTTTGAAGGGCTGTGCAAAATATGAGATATGAAGTGAAACACTTTGCACTTTCCACATAAAAAAATTTGTTACACTAGAGTCGAAATGTTTCTTGTTGAATGAACATGAAACATGTTGACTCTAGTGTAATAAATTTTTTATGCGGAAAGTGCAAAGTGTTTCACTTCATATCTCATAATGGATCTCCACAAAGTATCTGTCTCATCCATCCAATTCATGTGCAAAATATGCTAGGAGCACAGTTTACATGCTGCATAAATAGTTAGTATAACAGCAGGATCAATAGTGAATTTCCCCCAACTTCTGGCAACATCATCCGTTAATTTGTTGTAACTTGTGAGTCGGCTCAAAATATATTCGGTATTCTATCATGTAGCTCAAATTGTTGCTTTAATTGACCACTTATTCTGATGCTTCACTGTCACGGTTTTTATAACCTCAACAATAAACTGCTCAGCACGACGGTGCAGCGACACCTGGGATAAACTGAGTAGCCGTGAGCTAAATTGTAATACAGTGTTGCATTCTGCAGGATAGCCACTCTTTTCGATGCCTTGCATAGGTTATCAACGTACGAATAAGCTCTCGGAATGCATCTTGCTCGTTTGTCGAAGAATTTCTGCATGTGTACATGATTCAATCGTAAGACCACTTTTAGACAAAACAATTTTCTGCTGGCCCCGTTCACTGCGCGGCACACAGGTTGCAGGCTGGCAAAAAAGTCGTATGGTCTGAAAGTGGCCTTAATGTACTACATATTGTGTGTATTTCACGCCGTAGACATTGCATCGCTGGGCCAGATTGAAATGGGTGCCGTGCCATCAACGGTACGAATCGACTCGTTTGACAGAGTATGATAAGTTCAAAGAACGGCGCAGTGCCGTGGATGGATGCAGGCAATAAGTCAGCTCGTTTGAAAGGCTATGGAAATGTTATAATGTTGGCGAAAACAACAAACTGATGAATCCTTAAATGCACGTGTTAGCGAGCAACTCTCAAAAGAAAAAATAGTGGACACCATGCAATTGGAAAGTAAAATATCATTTTTTCGTCTTTTTTTCACTTTTTGGCTTTGAATACACTGCAAACCATTTCGGATTTAGGCGCCAAATTCAAATCCTCGCCACCGCACCGAGCCGGTTCCAAAGTATGGACTTTATGCGATTGGTTCTCGATACCGGTTCCACAGGCCAAGAACCGGCAGTACCGGGAACCGGAACCGACCCATCTGTAATAATAACTTTATTAATCGAAAGGGTCATAAATTGCAGTTCTTTCATTAAATGGTATTGGGGTGATTATTTTGTGGTTATTATTCATGCATACACTTGTTTTGATCAAAATCTGAGACCTGGAGGGTCAGTTGTTAGTTGATTTGAGTTGGAATGACCAATATAATTATCATTAATACCTAATCATTGCTATTGCTTAAATTTCAGTGGGAACAATAGACTAGGGTCATTTTAATCACATTGCTGTTTGCTTTGTCTTTGAATTAGTCCTTCATGAAAAAATCTGAAATTTTTGGTTTAATAAGATTTCAATTGAATTTCCTTTCAGAGATTCTTCAAAAAGAAAACGTGGTTTAGTTAATGAGAAATTTAAGATTCCAAAGGACTCAAGCAACGAGGTTGATGGTGAGTTGTCTTTTTAATTCTTTCCAATTTTAATTTGTATCCTCTAGTGGAAAGTATGATATTTTGTCGGCTACTGCAAAAGCTTTAAATGGAATATGGCTGAAGAAAATCTCATCCTCAATTGGCAGTACAAGTGTGACCAGAATGCAGAAATCAGTCATCTATGTTACAAATACCATAAAATCTGAGGTTTGGTCTATATACTATCAGTCATTCTTGAAAAAGTTTTGAATAGGGTGGTTTCCTATTATTTTTTTATTGCCTAAATCGAAAGATTATTACTCCTGGAGTACGTATTTCATGCTTTTAGATTTTTAAATGACAATATCTATTTTTCGCGATTAAATGAAAAGTGAAAATTTTCAAACGCGCGAAAACGCGACGCGTAAGTATGAATGCCGGGAAATCTCTCCGTACGTCGTATTTCTGGTTCCCCCTCCCGCCCGGTGAGGTGACCTTGAGGCGAGGCTTAGCGCTAATACGTCGCAGGTTGCTAGTGGGTAGCTGAGTACCCTGCTGGCTGGTAGCGCTTGGCTTAAATAAGGATTATTAATACCTTATCAAACGAGGAAAACTTTCCAACCTTAGCCAGTTTTAATAAGTGATTATTAAGACATGTTTCCCTGAGCTCTGCGCCTCATGCATGCATTGGTAACCTCAGGCGATGTATAACTCCTATCTTCTCCTATAGAAACTAGGTCCCTGTGACGTCACGTGGAGTGGCATCGCATTGGCGCCAATCTGGCCCTTTTCAAATGAGGATAAAAATGGACCATTGCCATTCGTCTATACCGGCATTTCTAAAACGAAATAATTTGTATATTATGAATACACTAATGGTGGGTAACGAATCGCAATTATTGCCTTTTGTTTTCTTTGATGAAGGAAACTACCCTATTGTCTGAGAATTACTTGTGTGATGAAGTCATGAGTTTTGACCTAGGATTTTATTGGAGATATATGGTAGGTTGTTCATTTTGTAACATACTCTTTTGTTGCTTCTTGATTGAATATGTATACGTACATTTCAATGTTCTTTTGTCTCTGAATTCATAATACACATTGGGCTTCTTTAAATGTTAAGAAAAATTACCTCACCCTGGATTTAATTCATCATGCCTAAGATACATATTTCACTTGCAATGCTCTAGTTTTGATGAAACGTTGTGCTACATATTTTTTTAGCATTGCTAATTCTAGCATTGCTTAAATTAATACTTGGAAGTAAAATTAAATCTGTTTGTAATAATAATGTTTTTATTTTCTGTCTTTGGATACTTATAAAATGTAAGTTCTTTCCATGTAGAAGACCTATCATCTGAAGGAAGCAAAAGTGTGGCTGGGGAGTCAAGTGCTGAAGAAAGACAATCTGACAGTGATGAAGATGATAGCTGCAGTTCAGAAAGTATGAAGTGTTTTTCAGTATTTACCTTTACCATCCTGATTAGGGAAAGTAGCCTCGGAGGTTAAAAAGTTTTCTTTCTCAATTTCCTCACTGGGAATTTTTTTTCCCAACATGTCCTGAAATATAAAATCCTAAAAGCTAATTCCCTTAAAAATCGTGTTTGTTCATTGTTACGTGGCTGGTGAATTAAATATGTGCAGTGGCAATCCAATGATGAGCATGTTTTTATAAAATACAGTCAAATGGAATTGAGGTAATCTTGTTCAGAAACTAGTAAATTGGAAAATAGAATAAATACCATTTTTCCTTGTAAAATATTTCATGTATAAATTATCAGTGGCCCAAAAAAAAAAGGATTTTCAAAATAACCTATACAATAAATATGAAATGAAGTTTTTCACACAAAGATTTAATGATGGCTTCCAAATATTTAATGAGGTCGCTCATAATGTCCCATATTCTTGTGTTGCTTCTTATAAGATTTTTGAACCTAATTACTTGTATGTGACTTATATAAATTGAATAATGAACCCTGTTGCGCTGAATGCTGTGCACATGTGGCGAGGGTTATATTCGTAAAAGAACAGAAGCCTATATTCACGTATGTGCGGTGTGGAGATGGAGGAAAGTGGACGCAGTGGACCCAGATATGTGGTCGCACCTTGAGACCCAACTTAGCGCGAGCCCACGCCCTTCCTCAGCCGCTCATATTGCCTCTTTCCCATCCCTTCCGCACGCTTACCTAATGCTATTTGCAGTGTTTTCCAAAAAATATTTGTTGCTTATCTTATAAATCTTAAGTTAGAAATTAATTCTTCTTTTTTCGCTTATAACATGGAAATTTCAAACAGGTGTAGCATTAATATCAACAGAGTTCAGTTCAGTTCCAAATCAGTTGATCATCATCTTTAGTCAACAATCCTAAGGTTGGTTTGACAGGGTGCTCCTTTCCTCTCACCTATCTGCTAGTCTTTCTATGATGGTTTTCATCAAGCCATCATGTCTTATATTGTGGCCAACTAAGCTGTCCTGTCCTCTCCATGAGGATTTTAGAAGACCTCCCTTCTCCCACTCCTCTTAGCTAATCCCCATTACTTACTCAGTCGATCTATCTTACTTTCATTATTCATCAGCTGGACCACATTTTGAGTGCTTCCAATCTTGACTTCTCTGCTCCTGTCAATATCCAAGCCTTGCTTCCATGGAGAAACATGCTCCATATTGTGCTGGTCCCAACTCCCAGATAAGCTTTTACCCCCCCCCCCCCCTTCCATTTGCTCCAAGGATATTTGGACGAGTGAGGTTAGCCAGCGAGGCGACACACACACAGTTAACTTTCCTGGGTCGGAGGAGTCACAGCCTTCATCCAACACTCCTTTCCTCCGATCCAGATGTAGGAAACTTGGATTTCAAGCGACCAGCACCATTTGATTTGCATGAAAATAATAAAATTGAGGGGTGGCAGAGGAATCGCCGAATAAGGTGACAAATCTCCCTCCTTAAGTAACAGGATGCCAGGCCTATTTTCTTTTAACATATATGTATCACTTTTAATAAGGCAAAACATGATAACAAGAAATAACCCTTAAAACACAAAATACCCTTTGAATAATACAACTAACTGCAATAATCATGAACAATGAGATTCAACACCCTTTAACAATGCCTTTAAAAGAAAATGACTTAATCATCAAGGCAATTTAGGTAGATAGCGCACAGTGAGAAATTAGCTAAAAAGGTCCTTCCTCTTCTTCTTCTTACATGCATGAGAGCACGAAGCACGCGCGTTAACACACTTATTAAGCTTTAACAAGCTCCACTAGGGGAAATAGGGATTCGAGGCGTGGTTAGCTTACGCTTCCTTTCCGGCGGGGATCAGTTCTAGAAGATACTCTGACAAACAGACGGCGGATCACGTCTGCTGGATCGTGGCAGGTACTATTTCCAGGATGTCGATCCCTCAATGCCAAGGAACTTGCATAGCGTAGTCCAAAAAGGCCATCCCCCACTTTTCCTTCTCTCGGCGTGTTAACTCCGTCGTGGTGCGATCGCTATTTGCTCTCTCTTACTGTATTACTTTGCTTGCTCATGCGTCACTATCTGCCTTGTCTCCTCCTCTGCTTCCCTTTTTATTCATTCTCACCTGCCCAACATTCCCTGCACTAATGTCGTCTGCACTCGGCCCGAACAATGACAACGTAGTGGGGAACTAGGTGAACAAAATTTCAAATACATTCACCATTCACTTGTTCACTCACACACCAATACAATTCATACAATAATAAGTAATATAAGAAAAATATAACACACAACGAAATAAACCTTTTGGCAGTTATTTAAGGGGTGCCGTCACAAAATATAGCATCTGATGAATTGTTTCATCACTTCCATGATTTTATTCTCAGTTGCTAGAAGATTCTTCATTTTGTAGAAAGCTCTCTTCGCCTACACTATTCTACTGACTATTTCTTTCTTGCTTCGTCCATTGTTGGTAATTGGGCTTCCCAGGGAAGAAAACTTGTTCACCTCTTCGAACTTCTGTTTATCTACTTTAATGTTTGTTCTAGTCGCCTCTCTTTTGCTGCATGCCAGTCCCTTAGTCTTCCTTTTGTTGATTTTCAGCTAATGTCTGGGTATAGTCCTTTCAATATTTGTCAAAGTCGTCTTCAAATCCTTCTCTGTCTCCCCTATGAGTGCTATGTCATCAGGAAATTGCAGCATACTAACTTTTTCTCTCGACAAATGTGAAGAAAGTTGGTTTGTTCTTCTCCATTCTCTTCTCTATGAGCAGCTTTAGAGCTGAAATTGCTTCTGTTGTGCCCTTGCTTTTCTTAAGTCCGAATTGGTCCTCATCCAGGAATTCTTCTGCTCTTCCTTCTATTCTCCCGTAAATGATTCTTGTCAGTGTCTTCGACACGTGTCATCAGGCTTATGGTCATAAAATTTTCACACTTCTCTTCTCTCTTCTTTTTGTATACAGGAATGATGTTCTTCTAGAAGTCACAAGGTAAATCTCCTGTTGAGTACATATAGCAAATAGTTTTACACATTTGAGTTAAGACCTTTTCTCCTGCATTTTTGATTAGCTCTGCTGGAATATCATCTATTCCTGCGGCTTTATTATTTCATAGGTCTATTATTGCAGTGTTAAATTCCGATCTTAAGATGCTCACTCCCATGTCATCCTACTTCACTTTCCTCTTTGACAATTTTTGAGCTGAGTTTGCTTCCATTAGTTAACTCCTTCAGGTATTCTTTCCATCTCTCAGCATTGTCTTCATCCTCAGTTAAAATATTCACATACTTGTCCCCCATAGTATTACATCTCCTTCGCCATTCCTTGAAATGGTTCCTCACTATTCTGTAGGCCATTTCCAGTTTCCTTTGTCGAGGTTATTTTGCACGTCCTTTTGTATGTTCATCATGCATGCTTTTCTCTAACTTTCCTCACTTAGCAACAAATCTTGTTCCTTATTCTCTTGTAGCAAGCTTATCCTTCCTCAGTATTTGCATTCTTATACTTTATGTGTTCTTCAATGACATCTAGGACTTCATCCGTGATCCATGGCTTTTTCTTAACACATTTTCTTTTCCCTAGAACTTCTCTAGCAGCCTCCTGAAGCCACCTTTTGATATTATTCCAGCTATTCTCCACTGATTTCTCTGCCTGACCTAATTTCTTGCTCTCCACGACTTATTGAAAGGCCCTTCGACTTTTTGGGAGAAATATACCAAATCCGTCAATATGAATCATTTAAAATTTCCTCACGCTCAGAAGAACAGATGGAATTTAAGTATTTATTAAAAAACCTATGGGAACCACAAATAGTTGTTTTTATGAAACACGGCTATTTCAGTTAGTTGACTGTGGATTCGTGCTGTGAAAGAGTCTTTTAAACCTCTTATGGTCTTGGACAGCGGCCAAGGAAAGGTTTTGGCATGCCACTGAGTTTTGTCCCAGCCTTAGAATGGATACAAAACTCTTCCCTCTGTCAATGCAAGAGAGCTTCGCCCTGGGAAGTGCAGAAAAATTTCAATGGACTTGTAACATGGAAGAATTTCCCTCCATGAGGCTCCAGTGCAAAAGGGTTAAGCTTCAATATTGAAAAAATGCGTTTTGTTTTACTGATTGGCTGCTAGTGTGTGAATAAGCAATAAATATAGCATAGACGTCAAACTATTCACAGTTTAGTGGAAGTGTTTAAGCTACTAGCTGTTATTTTACAGTGTTCCATTTTTGGAACACAACGCAAATCCACTAGTATCATGGCTGCATTCAGCCACCTTGAGCGATTCGCTTTGCTTTCTGATCTTATCTGCAGTATGAGGTGATATGACTGAGGGGAATAACAGGACTGCTTGTCAATTGATATTTTCGTGAGGATGTAAATTCATCAATAGATTGTTACTTACGAGCGGAGAGAAGAAAATAAATGATAGTCATGATGCCAAGTAATACATTTGGGAATGTCTTTTAAAGTCTTCAAGCAATGCCCTTTTCCTTATCAGAGCGGCATGGGAAACTTTGGCTCCCCGTCTTTTGCTGCCCCGCTTACTAAAGGCTTTTTCCCTGGATAGCTCTGAACCCTCGGCTGTTATTGTCTATGCTTTGAGAGCCAAGGCGAGATTTGCATAATGCTCTAGTAAGTTGTGCAATTAGACTTGTGATATTTTAAACAATAATTTATTGTTAACATGTTGTAAACAGTGTTCATTTCCTCTACGTGGACAAGTTATATAGTTTACGCCTTCTTATAGACTAAAGGAGAGATAAATGAAACTTTTATTACCTTGAATTTACTTCAGCTTTTTTGAGGATATAATTCCTTATTTCAGCCCTGACAGGTGCAAACAGTTAATGCAGAGAAGGGCTATATGATTTTATTATGAAGTCAGTTGTGGTGCAATATGGCTGGGCTACATTCACTGGTTTAGGGCAAAAATCTAAATACAACCAGGAATAAACATCTAAATATGGCCAAACATATAAATCTGGTGTTGGAATTTCAGTTTTGTGCGCATAGTGGAGGCAGAGAGATGAGGACGCAAGGAGGGAGGGTCCTGTGAGGGTGCCACCACAACAGGAGCCCGACGACGCCTCTGGGATAGGGATAGGGTTGGAAGGGAGGGACGGGGTACACCCTCGCCGCTATAGAAGCGACCAGGGCCCACTAAATAGCAAAACCCAGCATCAGCCATTAATGTGCCAACAATTTTGGAGGATTTTCCTATTAAAAAGAAAAACCCATTGATCAAATCATTGGATGCATAGTGGAGGGAGTGAATACGAAACTCTGGGGTGGGCTCACAGGGTTACTCTCCTGGGCCGAAGTCTGAAGCTACAAGCTTATCACGTCTGCACCGCAGAAGGGTGAGGAGAAGGTAGGAAAAAGGAGAGGCGCTGCCACGATAGGAGCCCGACGACGCCTCCTGCGATAGGATAGGGTTGGAATGGAAGGGAAGAGGAATCCTGCACCGTCTCAGAGGCGGGCGGGTCCTACTACTAGGGAAATCATATTTTAATGTTTCTACAAAAAGAAAGGTTTTCCTATGAGGAAGAATGATCCAACGATCAAATCGTTAGATCGTAGTGGAGGCAGTCGCAAGTCATCAATGAAAACACCCTTTATTTTCAATCGCTTTATAGCGAGCATTGCACTCCACTTGATGAGTTCCACTCAGTTGTCCATCCGGCTGCTGGCTCAGCGAGAAAATATCACGTAGACCAACATCCACATTCTGGTGCTACCCTTTGGAAAAAAAGTAGAAACATGTTTGATTACCAAATGAATGGAAAAGACTCTATTGCTTGAAAATGGTAAGATAACTGTGTTTTAACTATGTAATGTGTCACCTGGTTTCCAAGTCAATCCTTTGCAGCAGGTCAGTTGTTCTCATCAGAAGCAGAAATAGGAGGTAGAGGTTACTTCGGCAAATTTGATCACGACTTACAGTCAGTATATGGTAGAGGAGGACAGATCATGAAAATATTGATTGATATTGAGAATTAATCCTTGACAGGAAATGCTACTCTAACTCACTGTTTCCTTGAAAAGAAATGCTTCTCAAACTCACTGTTTCTCTGCTTTGAATGGGAATGAACTGCTTGGAGTATGCATGAAGTAGAGAGATGAAGTGAGTGGGTCTTTCCAAATCTGTCTTTAAAGCAAAAAATAGCGAACTTGCTGTGTCCAACGCCTCAAAAATACCTCTTACTTTTTGGAAAAGAAGTTTTCACCTAATACCACTCTCATAGGTTAGTTAAATTATTTCTGAATCAAAATTGATCATATGATGTGTTTTCAAAGTACTGTACATATGTTATGGTAGTGGATTTGCCTAGTTTTCTACTTTTGGAAGCGTTCATAAGAAACAATTGGCTGTAAATAAAAAGTATTTTTTTCAGATTTTATATTTATTTGTATTTACACCTGCGATATGTAAAGATGATTGTTAATTTTGCACTTTTCAAACTTCTGGTATAAATGGGTTCAAGTCAAAAAATGTTATGAAAACCTGGGAAAAAAATTGAAACCATTTCTGCAATAGGGTGGTTTCCTATTATTTTTTTATTGCCTAAATCGAAAGATTATTACTCCTGGAGTACATATTTCACACATTTAAATTTTTAAATGACGATATCTATTTTTCGCGATTAAATGAAAAGTGAAAATTTTCAAGCACGCAAAAACACGACAGCTCAGTATGAATGCCGGGAAAACTCCATGTGGCGTCAATCTGGTTCCCGTTGCCGCAAGCGAGGTGACCTTGGGGCGAGACTTAGAGCACTGATACGACACAGGATGCTAGTGGGTAGCAGAGTACCGTGCTAGCTGGTAGCGCTTGGCTTAAATAAGGATTATCAATACCTTATCAAACGAAGAAAACTTTCCGACCTTAGCCAGTTTTAATAAGTGATTAGTAAGACATGTTTCCCTGAGCTCTGTGCCTCATGCATGCATTAGTAATCACAGACAATGTAAAACTCCTATCTACTTGTATAGAAACTAGGTCCCTGTGACGTCACGTGGAGTGGCATCGTATGGGCGCCAATCTGGCCTTTTTCAAATGAGGATAAAAATTGGCCATTGCCATTCATCTAAACCGGTATTTCTAAAACCAAATAATTTGTATATCATGAATATACTAATTGTGGGTAACGAATCGCAATCAATGCCTTTCGTTTTCTTTGATGAAGGAAACTACCCTATTGTAATGCGATGTCCATATCTTTTACCACTCTACAATTTTTATTCCTAACTCTTACCATGTGCTATCACTCAACCTGTGGTTCTAAATTATTTAAAGTTTTTACAAGAGTAAAGTTATAAATTACATGCATGAAATTTTTCAGATGGACGTTCCAGTGCTAAATGTGATTGGGCATCCTCCTCTGACCATCCCTCCATTACTAAGAAACTGGCTAAAGTTGCCCCTTTCCATATCACCTTTCCCAAAGGTGATGCTAGTGAGACTGTGACTTCGAATGAGGAGGAAGCAATTGGCAGTGATGTAGATGATGGAACGAGTGGTGAAACGGCAGAGTTGGAAATGGAGGAGGGTGCAGAGAATGAGGGGAATGGACGTGATTCAGTGATGGCAGAAACAGTGGTGCTCGCGACTGATGTTCATGCTGCTAATCAAAGTGTTGTGATGCATGAAGGAGAACCAGAGGAGCAACAGAGCATTTCAGAAGTTGTGGAGTTGGAGCACAGGGCTAGAGCAATACGATCCATGTTATCTAAAATTGATATATTCCAGCCATAAAATGTGTGTATTAATTGTTTTGTTCCTTGTTTTTGTAATTTTATAGCTTTTATAGAATCTATTGCGTGCGCGACTAAGTTCTCGCTGTCTTTATCAATGAAAGTACAACTTTATTGTAAAAAAATGGTTACAAATGAATCATTCCAAGTAGTATTCTCTATCTCAAACTATAACTTTTTCCTATCTTTCTGGCAGAGCTCTAATACCATTACTGTTAAGGTATTCATCTTTTGAGGCTATCCACAATTCAAGCCATATTTTGAGATCTTCATGTGAGTGGAACTGCTAATCAGCCTTACCATGTGCCATCGAACGGAACAAAAGATCATCGGACACTGCAATATCTGGAGAATGTGGCGGTTGGGTTCGGACTTACTATTTGAGTGTTTCCAGGTAGGTTTTAACAGGTTTGGCAACATGAGGTTGAGCATTATCATGCTGTAGAATCACTTTGTCGTGCCTCTGCTTGTATTGTGGCCATTTTTTGCGCAGTACTCACCTCAATTGTATCAATTGAAGCCCATAACATTCCCCTGTAATGGTTTCATTTGGTTTCAACATTTCATAATAAATGCCACTGACCTGGTCTCAATAAATATGCGGCATAGCCTTGGCAGTGTAGATAATGCGGTAACCCAATGACGTAGAGGCACGACCAGGCAGTCCCAATAAGAGTCTTTCTTCTCCTTAATTCCTTCAGTTTGGGTGTTGACTGCACACTCGTGTGGCAAATAGAAGATAAAACGAACCGAACTTACTACTGCAAGCCTCTATTTTAAACTTGGTAATTATGAAAGTTCAATTTATCAGCAGCTGATCTCGTCAGGACACATTTAAATTTCCATAATTTTTCCCCTCGCTTAAAAGGTCTCCTCAGGCTAGATGACCTGGTGGGCTGCATCTGACACGTGGGCCATATTGTGGAGGCCCTAGAGCTAGGGATTGGCTTTTTACTCCATCTCGAGGCCTTTGGCAAGTGCCTACTAGACTGATCCAAGACTGTTTATATGGGGAATTTATGGAGCAAGTTGGATCACTACAAAAGTTTGTGGAACTAGAAAATTATATTATTAATATTCATTGCATTTTTAAAATTTCAACCATATTACTGCAGTTTCTTTATGGATGAGAAAGTTATGAAAAGTCATGAGGTTTACGCATTAATCTTAGCATAGCAAAGCACATCCACTGTTAGTTATGCCATCAAACTTGTCCTGTTTGAGTTGTGCGGGGAAGGAGGCTCAGACTTTTTCACTCTGGGAGGTTTGAGCCAACATCATTGGGGAACCACAAAAATAAGCATTTGTAATAGTTATTGCTCAATGCATGTTCACTGTTGGGTCATGATGTATTTTTCAGGTTAATATAATCACCGCTTCAAGTACATAAAATCTATTTCATGGCAATTATTTTTTCAACACTGATTTTCTTATCCCAGTCAAATGTGAAGCACATTTTCAATAAAGTAAGAAACAGCAAGCTATATCCATCCTCAACAGAGAAATTCTCAGCCTTTTTAATTAGGGTCATCAATGATAGTTGATCAAATGACAGAGTATAGCCTAGAGCCAAAGAATACAGGTATGTACTTATATCATGTTACATATAATCATCAGGTCATTCTCCTGGCTCTTTTGCTAACCCTCTTGTGTTAAAATTATTGTACACTTACTTTAATATTGTCGCATTCTGACTTGTTGCTAGGGGCCTATCCCCATCAGTTAGTCTTTGGCAACCTTCAACCACCAAATTCCATAGTCCTTCGCTACCTCCGGCTGCTATCGGAGTCACGATTTTCTCACACTTTCTAATTTAGCCGGCCATCCGTATTTGGGAATGGCCGTTCTCACGAATAGGTGATCCCCGCTATTCATAAATTTTACACAAGATTCGCCTCGCCATTTCTCCGCCTTGATGCTCATTATTTTTTCGCCTACCCTTTGATATCGCCGCCGCTATCCTCCGAGATGACCGCACGAGTTCCGGCTCGCGGCAGAGAGATGGTCGCCTATGACGTCAGCCTACCTTGCTATCTTAAGTAATGGATTTATGTTAAAAAGACGGTTGACTTTCAAAAGGTCGTGAGAAACAACACAACTCTCCCTTTCCACCGGCCCCAAAGCCTGTGGAACATTCTAGAAACTTTTAGGGTCGGATTAGGTATATATACCTAAATTCACATCCACGCTGCTTTGCTGACGCTCGCAGATCCTGCAATCTCACCGTCTCACTACTCCAACAACATCACCTCAGCCGATGCCCCAGGCCAACGTCCAAAGGCCCGCCCCTGACGCATCTTAGTCTACGCAGTTCTCCTGAATCCCTACTCCATGTATTTTGACGAGTGAGCCAACACTTATTCAATATGTATTTCTAATAATTGTCGTTAAATGGACTTTACTTAAGAATGGGTGTGTATTTCTTTATGATGACTGCCTCTGTGGTATGAGATCCCTGACCCGTTTCAGCTACGTATTGTTACCCTAATTCTCAGCACCGCTTGGTATGCGACAATATGTTTCCTTGAGTTAGAGGTGGTATTCCATTTAATATTTTGTTGTTAAAGCATATCTTGCACTCAACAGAATTTATTTTCCTTACATCTTCTGGTGACAGCAATATTTCAGTAAAATGTAAAGGAATAAGGCCTTTCTTTCCCAATGGTTTCCATTTCTTTGTTATTAGAGTCTTCACAACCCAGATTAACAAAGAGGATTATTAACTGGATTTAGAAAAAGTATGAGAAAATATTTTTGTAAAAGAGAGAGGCATACTTAAACATTCCTAAACAAAGCTTATCTATAGTAATGACTATTTTTTGTGAACTGCGTATCAGTTCTTTCACACACCAAGGGGTGACTCCTCTTCTAGAAGCATAGCTACTTCTGAGAACCCTCCGTTGGCTGCATGGTGTCTATCAGATGCCAAGCCATTTTCTTTTCTTTACCCTCATCATATTTTCAAAGTTAGGAAACTGTCCTCACTTGTATCGTATTATTTTATGCTTCTGAATTAGTCACCAACATGATTTTATGTTTCATCGCATTTCTAGAATGAATAGGAATATTTTTTTGCTTTTGGCGTCTGGTAGACACCACAGGACAACTTGAGTTACAATACGTTATATGTTAATTCCTTCACGATATTTATTGATAAGTTTTTAAATGCATTTTATAATTTAAACAAACATTATTAGCAACTATTTAAAGCATTAAATTTGGGTTATGTGACTTTTTGCTGCACATTTATGATTGTAATCAATATATCACATGAATGAAACTACATATTATTTGCCAAGATGGCCGCCGGTATGCACCCACCTACTATTAGGTCTAAGATAATAGTAGTGTTTTCAGTGATAATTCTCTCTGTTGTGGTGCTCTCAGTGTGTGTGTCGTCTTGTGTATGCAGCCCATTCCCTTACATTTGCGAAACAAATGGATTTTCCAACAACTGTGTCAGATATGGAAATTTTCATTTCAACGCTTTATACGCATTTGGCTTAAACATCCGCCATCTCCAACTATGCCGGCAGCCACTGGTCCACCCACCGAGACAACACTCCTGCCTGACTGCCCCGAGTAAGTCATTCTCTGTGAGGAACCTACTTGCCCTACTTGTTCTCCTAGCCAGGGACATCAGCCTCAACCCTGGCCCTGCTCTTCAGTTATATTACCAGAATGCCTTCAGAACAAACTCTCCATACTTTCCTCCCAATATTCTGGCCTCTGCTTTTTTGACGTGATAGCCCTGTGTGAAACCTGGCTCAGCGATAGAGAGGGCGATAGTGAGTTGGAATTAGCAGACAGTCACCAGGTATTTTGGCGTGATCGGAGCTCTCGTGGTGGGGGTGTACTTTTGGTGATTAACCCCACCATTCCAGCCACTCAACATTTTGATCTCAAAACTGAGTGTGAAATAGTGTGGGTAGAAATTTGGCTTGAGGGTGGTTGTGAAATCCGCATCCCAAAAAAACTCTTCATTGGCTGCTTCTATCATCCCTCATCATGTGATATGTTGGAGGCATACCTTGAGTCGGTCCTCCATGTTCACACCCTTGGTGATCTGATCCTACTTGGGGATTTCAACCTCCCAATCACATGGAATTCCCAGACCAGCGGCATCAGTGCCGACAACAATGGCACCTTTCTTATAGACCATTTCTTAGATGGCATGGGCCTTTTCCAGTGTTAGCCTTTCCCCACTAGAAATTTGGCAACCTTGGGCCTCATCCTTTCCTCATTCATTGTAAACTCTCCCACCACATGCAGGAATATTTTCAACTCCGACCACTCCTCACTCGAGTTCTCATTGCCCATGTCCCTCCCCCACTGCACTTCTGCCCAAACTTCGCCACCAGCGCGGTCAGTGAAATCTTGGAAGAATGGGAAGACTGGGAAGCCATCAACTACACCCTCTCCCTTCTGCCCTGGGGTCTCTTGGAGAGTGGGTCCCCGGATGATGCTATAGAAGTGTTTTTTGACTTTGTGCACAGTGTCACCAAAGACTTCATTCCCTCCCGAAGGATATCGAAGAAAAACCCCATGTGGCTCTCAGCTGAAATCTCCCGAGTTCTTCAAAGCAAAAGAGCTGCTAGGAAGCTTTGGAAGTCTTTTCCCAATCCCTACACATATGCCTCATTTTCTTGCCTTCGTAGAGTGTAGCGGAATCTCCTATGCCACGATTATAGCAATAGCATCAAATCAATTACAGATCACATGGTTTCTAACCCTAAATGCTTTTGGTCACTATTCAACTCAAAACGGAAATCAGCCCAAATACCATCAATCATTAAGTCAGACCAAGTGTGTTTCTCGGGGGCTGAGTGACCTTTGGCTTTTAACAATTACTTTTCTTCAAACTTCACCACTCCCTCTCAGAGAATACTTTTTTTACAGACTCTTTACCTCTTTCAATACCATTTCGAGTACTCACCCTTCCCTGGATCTTTCAATGCCCATCAGATCATTCAAGAGGCAGCTTCGAAAAGCCGTCTTCTGAATCTCTTCTTTTTCTTCTTTTAAATATCATTTTTATAGTTTTTTCATAGTTTATATTTGTTAAAGCTGCAGATTTTAAGTTGTCTATTCAATGTAAAGGCTGTTTTGGCTGTTTTTGAATGATTCAATAAATAAATAAATTATAGCAGTAAAAAAACGTGTATTAATTATTTTATAAATATGAATATCTCCATCATTATTATGCATATATTTGATGCCCATGCATGAAATTAAATACTATATGAATGATCTTTTGTTGTTAAAACAGTTATATCTACTGGCATGTATTTTCTTCAACCATTACCAAATGGCGTCCGTGAGATTCCACACGACAAATTGCGTTCCAAAATGTGTTGCAACAGACAGAGGGTTAAATGTTCCAGAAATGTGCAGGCTACATTGTTGAATCCTACATTGGAATCTAAGGCAGGAAATATCCGGCATTATGTTTCTTGACTTGGGAGATGAAAGCTGGAAATATCTGTCGAAGATTTTCCTACTCGGGCAAACAAATGGACTGGAATGGAAGCAAGGTTTTCTGATCAAAATCGAGTTTATCAAGATCTTTCATGCTATGATCCTGTAAGATTCTCTGAGTTAAGAACAAATGGAATACCAGAACATGCATTGGAAAAAATATGCTCTGTGATCCGCAACATTGACAAAGGCAAGCTCCAGGAAGAACTGGAATCATTTATTGAACAATAGGCAAGCTTTAATATGAATTTACAAGATCACTTTCATAAGGACTCCAGTGACATTGACGTGAGTTTAAGTTCTAAATCAGAAGATGAAGATGAAGAAAAAATTTGGTGTAAAAGCAACAACAAATGCCACTCCTATGTTAAATGTGCATACAAGATGCTTTATCAGTACAACATGTAGTCATTAATGTATCCACAACTCCATAAGGCTTACAAGTTCCTTTTAACAATACCGATGACCCAAGTGAGCTGTGAACGTGCATTTTCTAAGCTGAAGCTCATAAAATCGAGAATTCGTTCATCCATGAGCAATGAGAATTTGGAAGCTCTCCTCTTGATGCAGTCGGAACGAGAATTAGTCACAAAGATAAGCAATGAAAAAATTATAGATGAACTCTTGTTTCCAAAGCAAGGAAATGAAGCGCCTACTTTCCTTCTGATAATTGAAGTGGGCTCCAAAAAAGTGGCCTTCACATTAATTACTGATAACTTCAGTTTTCAGAGGCTGTTTTGTATTTCTACAAAGATATGTTTTATTTTGTATTAATTTTATTTCATAAAACAGTTTAATACGTCTCTTGTTTCATGTATGATTTGGATTTCATAAATGTATACATAATTAAAACGCTTTTATAACCTTAATCTTACTTACAAGTTTTATCTTTTCCATTATTCAAACATCGTAAATAGTGGCAGTAGTGTAATTTGTTATATTAATAATAAATATCTTTGAAAATATTAAAATATAAAGTATTTAGAATATATCCATCTAAAGTAGAAGCCAACTATGTACACATGATCATTTGGAGTATTCGCTTGTTAAATTAGTGTACCTTCCATCACTTACAAGTTGTAAATAGCTTTTTGTGTTAAATAGCTTTTTTGAAACCATTGTTGTAAAAAAAATACCATATTTTTTTCAAATTTTACCTTTTGAATTTCAAAACAATATCCCATAGCCCTACCCTCGGATTGCGCCCTTTCTTAAGTTGAAGGCAGCGCCCTTTGAGAGGTCCCAGTCCGGCCCTGCCCTCTTCTGACGGTTTTACCCGTGGGTCTTCGCGCGGAAGCCACTTGCGGATGGCAATGAACCGAACAGTTCGTGCCCCCCACCTCCCTCAACCCCTTTGTCCACTCCTTTGTGCACACAGATTTGTTCTTTACTCTGAACACCATGCAATTTTGACTCTTGCTTGACTTTTCCGGGGGAGGAGGTCCGATTCCCCTATAATAAGGAGGTCCCCATCGTGTTCCCCAGCCGAGGGCCCCTAAACAGCCCAGACCACCCCTGCTTGTAGCCATGCATTTGCATATATTGCACAAGTACGTTTTTGTATCCTTTACAAGGATACGAAAACTATTTAACTGGTAAACAGTTAAAGTTTTGATAAAATTTGGAGGGCCACTCTGACCCCAGAAAGTCCTAAAAATAGGTTAATTAAGTAGTTTAAAAAAATTCCCAGTTCGACTGTAAAGACCGCAGTTCCCCTGTCCCTCGTTATGCAAGCATTACCGGCAGCAATTTTATCAGGACCTCACGTCACATTCAAACTTGCAAATTGGTTCGGTATGTCTCTGCTTTGATGAGATTGTTTAACACCCAACAATATCATCAAAGCAGAGACATGCAGTTGTGGCTTCGTCTTGGCATCTCCATTAAGATGCATTTGCCGCTGCGCATTATTGTCCGCGCAGCGTGTACTGGACAATTCTAGGTGTGCGTTATAACGAACTTTAAACATTTTAAACTTGAAGCCCTAGAAAGTGTAATGGTGCAAGAGATTCAAGAAGAAAATCATGGCATCCGAAACCATTTCTGCAATTGGATGGTTGACTAGCACAATGAAAAATCCATGTTCACATTTCAGTTTATTATTCTATTAATTTTGTCGTTTTATGATATCTCTCTTTAATCGTCAAATTTTTATCACATTGCTTTGAATAAAAGCTAGATTCATTTCAATCATCCATTTCTTTTATGTTTTACATAATGGTTTCTAACATAGCCAATATCTTTTTTAACGGAGTTTTTTCTTTAACTTTGGCAAATCACAAAATGTGTAGAGAAATAAATAATCCACTGCGGCGTGAAAATAAAAGGACATGGGAGGCCTGTTGGAAAAGAATGCGAGGGAATGGAAAGTTTTCGGAAGGGACCTTTGACCCCCATTGTGACCTTCGGAGGTCAAAATATCAACAATACGGATGTACGAACAGCCTAACCGACTTTGGCACCCTTCAAAACCTATGGTTTGACACCTTGGTTTTTATGATTGCCCGACTTTTAACTCTATGACCTTTGACCCCCGTGGTGACCCTCGGAGGTCAATTAGTGAAAAATACGGGTATTTGGACAATACCAATGACTTGGGCGCCCTACAAAACCCATGGATCGACACCTTTGTTGGTATGCTATTCCTTTTGCCACCCTTATGACCTTGACGGTGACCTTACTGGGTCAACGGTTGAATATTCGTAAATAAAAGTGTTATTTTCCGGTTTCTCGTGTCCGAAAACCTAAGAATTGACATATTGGTCAATGAAATTCACACTTTAGTCTATCTCGATTTTTTTAACATTGAAACCCCATAAGGCAAATTCAAATTTTTGGTTTGGACCCACTTTGTGAGGTCAAAAGGTCAAAATTGTAAAATTTTGCTTACACTCAACAAAACTTAGGACCTTTCCCCATAAGTGTGCCAATTTTCATGAATATTGCTCCATGCAAAGTTACTAAAATTACAGGTCCAAAATGACACACGACCCTTGGAACAGTCTGTATGATAAAAATTCTTGCTATGGTCCTAATACCGGATCTGACCCGTCCCCAAGTGTGCCTAGGTGGTCTGGTAATGATGTCAACGAGTGATTTTCTTTATGAGCTGCGCAGGAATCATTCTTAATTCTCTAAAACATAGGTGCCGGAAGTTTAAAGACATGGTTGATATCTATGGGCCCTCAAACTTAATTCAGGCTAGGGAAAGTTAACAGCGTTTCCTTACCCACTTATTCTTCCCTTCTCTCAACGTGAATTAGCGTACCGATTTTGTGATTACGTACATTTTCACCACCAGGAAACTACATAAACTCACGGTGATAGTTATATTTTCGTGGGCAGTTGACACGAACTTTATTTTTTAGCAATGAACGATTGAGACATGGATTCAAATTCGCCGCAAAGCGTGCCTCTCGCGGCCATATTAGGGTGCCTTCACAGCTCCGCGTTGCGTCGACGCCACGAGAGCTCCCGCTCCGCCAGCAAATTTTGCCCTTCACAGCTCTGCGTTGCGAAACTTGGATTCAAATTCGCCGCGTAGCGTGCCTCTTGTGGGCGTGTATTGCTTGGGAACAATCGGGGCTCGCTACATCAGCGCCGCTATTTGATGCGATCGGTGGGAATCACAGGAACCAAGGGAGTGGAGAATCCTGTGTAGAGTATTTATGGTTTTGAGTCTGCTCCCATCGCCCCTTTGAACAGCACATACCATGCCACGGGATCGCACACTTGTAGAGCGGTGAATTCGAAAAGGAGATAGCTGTAGCGTTCGGAGTCTCATGTTTCTTGCATATGCAGACAGTACTTTTATCCTTCGCGTTGCAAAGGAATAGTTTTCTTTTATAATTTATTCATCTTTGGGTGTGCACTTGCTAACATGCGTATACGCACGCGCCGCTACTGGTTGAAACATCATCCAATGAGCATATTTACCAGGTGAAGGGGTATCACGTGATTTTGGCCTCGCGCGCATAACCCGATGCGCGCACTTGTGTGCATTTTCTCTGATTGCTCAAGTCGAACGCGCAACGACGAGGACATACACGGCAAGGCTACGTAACTGAGACAATAAATCATATAAACCACACCCTTAACTCATGTGAAACTAAAATTCAGGGGCGGTCTGGCCAGGTCAGTTGGTCGGCAATCGCCGAGGGCCGCTAGCTTAGGGGGCCTCCGCAACGCTCGCGTAGGTATATCGTGAAGCTTACATAAAAGGTGTAACCAAAAAAGACATTGCTTGATCCAGAGTTTGAATTATTAAATTATTTATTATAATTTTTATATAATTAAAAGAGGATTGTAAAAAGTTTTATTGGTTGCTTTATTTATAACATTTATTTTATTATGGTATTCTACCGATTAAGGTAGGTTTCCATGGAGTACTCAAGAAGTAATTTGGGAGCCTCCCTTTCCTTCCAGCACTGTCTTCTTTAATTCACTGTAAGGCCTACTCTCTTTCAATCTATCTAAAAATCCTATTCTTTTCCTTCCCCTCCCTCGTTTCCCTAACATTCTACCCTCCAACACCATTTTCAACATCCCCTCCCCGCTAAGCACTCGCTCCATCCATACCTTCTGTCTCCTGCGTATCTCATCTAAAAGCTGCCTCTCATCGCCAACCATATCCAGCACTTCGTCGTTCCTTTTCCTCTCCGTCCATTTCACCCTCTCCATTCTTCTCCATACCCACATCTCGAATGCCTCCAATCTTCTCTCGTCTTCTTCCCTCAGTGTCCACGTTTCCACACTGTAGAGAGCTACACTCCAGATCAAACTCTTCACTAACCTTTTCTTAAAACTCTTACATAACGATCCTCTCAGAAGCTCCTTCCTGTTTTCACGAACGCCTCCTTCGCTAATTCAATTCTCTTCCTGATGTCCTTACTACTGTATCCGTTTTCCTCTAACGTACTGCCTAAATAGTTGAATTGCTCAACCTGCTCAAGTTTTTCACCACCTACCTTTATCTTGAGTCTCACATTCCTCGCTCGTGATGCTTTACAAAACCGCGTAACCTTAGTTTTCTTGTGATTTATCCTCATCCCATACTCCTTGCAACGCTCGTATAACGCATCCACTAGAGCCTGAAGCCCCCTCGCTGACTGGCTAATCAACGCCTGATCATCTACGAATCTCACGGATTTGAACATCTTTCCTCCCACTTTTATCCCAGCTTCTAACTCATCCCACGCTTCCCTTGCCATCTCTTCAGCGTACACGTTAAAGAGCAGCGGCGATAGAGGACAACCTTGCCTCACACCTCGGCCAATGCTTGCCCACCCAGATTCTCCGTCCGCTACCCTCACTTGTGCAGTCTGGGCCATATACAGATTACGAATTAGTCGTCTATCCCTCCAATCTACACCTATTCTCTTGAGAATATCCATTAACTTCACCCAGTTCACCCTATCAAACGCTTTCTCAAAATCCACGAAACACACATATACTACGTCCTGGTCATATTCTAGGTTCCTCTCCACGAGGGACCTCATTATTGCTATTGCATCACGAGTTGACTTCCCTCTTCTGAAACCAAACTGATCTTCGCCCAAATACTCGTTTACCCTCGCCTCCATTCGTCTGTTCAATATCCTCAGCACCACTTTCGCCGCATGCGATATTAGGCCGATAGTCCTATAATCTTCGCATTCCACTGCTTTCTTCTTTTTCGGAAGCGGAATTAAAACCGTCTTCACGAAATCCTCCGGCCAACATCCCTCCTCATAGATCCTGCGCACTAGTTCGAAAAACCTTTCCTTACCTTCCTTCCCTAGATGCTTCAGAAGCTCACACGGGATATTGTCCACGCCTACTGCTTTCCTAGCCTTTATATCACGAAGTGCTCTCTCTATTCCCGAATCTAATATCTCCGGCCCAATATTTATCCTCCTCCACTGCACTTTTCTCCTCTAGAGTCAACCTCTCTGGTCTGTTCATTCCGTCATACAGATCCTCCACGTATTCCTTCCATCTACTCTGTACCTCTTCTCGCTCGGTTAGCATCCTCCCATCTTTAGCCTTAATTTTACACATGGCTTGTCCTTTTTTGCCGCCCGATAGCGACTTAACTTTGGCGTACAACGCGCCTACTTCTCCATCCTTTTGGAACTTTTCCATTTCCTCACACTATCTTTTCCACCAAGCCTCCCTTGCCCTCTTAGTTTCACGTCGTAATCTATTATTCAATTTCCTATACATTCTTTTGCCCTGTTCTGTGTCCACGTTCTTCCACTTCCTCCTCTCCTCCATTTCCCTTATCATGCTCTCCGTTATCCACGGTTTCCTTATCCTTCTACTGTCAACGTAACCAATTGACTTCTCAGCCGCTTCGACTATTCCCGTTTTAATACAATCTCACTCTTCCTCTACAGTCTGTGTACTTCCACCCTCCCGTATACTCATGTCCACTAGTTCCTGATATTCTCTCCTCATACTCCCCTTCAGTGCTTCAACATTTCATTTTCTCACCCTCCTGCCTTTCATGAGTCTTTTGAATCTTACGTTGCATTTCATAAGTACTAGGTTGTGGTCCGAATCCGCATCTGCTGCTGGGAAGCTGCGCGAGTTTTTCACACTACATATCCCTAAACCTCTGTCTTGCCGTAATGTAGTCTATTTGATATCTCCCCACGTCCCCTGGACTATACCATGTTTTCCTTCGCCCTTTATGATGATTGAACCACGTGTTTGTGATGAATAATTCTCCTACAAAATTCTGCTGCTTTCTCTCCCCAGTCGTTCCGTATTCCTAATCCAAATTCTCCTACTTCGTTTCCATCCCTCGCTTCTCCGACTGAGGCGTTCCAGTCCCCCATCACTACCAGATTTTTCTTTCGTGTCTCTAACTATTTCCTCGAGCTGTTCATGCACTTCATCTACTTCTTCCTCCCTATGATTGCTAGTGGGCATGTAAACTTGGACCACCACAAGGTTGGTGGGCCGCGCCTCAATTTCTACCACCAGAATCCTATCGCTTACCACGTCTATACCTACCACATGTTTACCCATATTCCCGTTTAATACTGAAGCTACCCCTCGCTGGCTTTCCTCTCCACCACTATATATAACCCTATAACCATCTCTCCAATAGTCCCCCCCATCCCTCCACCTCACCTCGCACAATCCTAAGATATCTATCCTCCCTTTATCCATTACCCTTTTGATATTTTCTAACTTCCCCGCCCTCATCATAGTCCTTGCATTCCACTTCCCTACATTTATAGCCGACTTTTTCTTTTCCATCTTCTTGGTCTTCTTTTCTTCCTTCTTCATTGGTGCTGCTGCTGATGATAAGTCTCTGCAAGGATTTAGCATGTTGACGACCCCGAGGACCTTGCCGACCTCGCTGCTGTGCCCGACACCCGCCCTTTGCGGACGGGTCCCGGGCGATGAGATTCCGAGGCTCATTTGGTTGTACTCCATGTTTTCAAGGAAGAGATAGTTGGTAGGGTTTCCCACTTCCATTCCAACAATGTTTTTCACGTGACACCATCACGTGGACTACCTTTCGTCTGGCTCCTACCCTTCGACCTATCTGGCATGGGTGGCCCTACCGAGAATATTTTAGAATTAATCCCGCCAGTGCAGCTCTAGGGGTCATAGGAACGCGCAAGCCTTTCCACCGCGACAAGGTTGTAGCCCAAGGGAAAGGATTTATAACATAGTGTAAAAAAATAACATTAAAAAATAAAATAAAGGTGTAAGAAAATGGAAGAGAGCCTAATGTTTTTTTATAAAGGTTACTTAAATGGTTTTTATATATCAGTGCAGTTACCAGTAACAAATGTCCCTAAATAGATAATAGAGCCATTGTACGTTATTAAGTTTCATAAGCTGTGAAATTCTCACTTTTTAAAGCCTTCTTTAATACGAAATGATTATTTTTATTAACATTTATCTAGTTTTTAAGTGGCAGAATAGCGCCTAAATCTATTTCCGGGCATGGGGTGGACCCCCGCATTCCCTGGTACTTCACTCGGCTGGGGTCCATGATGAGCTCCAGCCGAGGGCCCCATGTTTGGAAGGAGTCGAGAAATTAAAAACTTTGCTTGCGGCCTTCATTCAGAAACTGTTTATCATCAATATTTTCGAAAGCGGGTTGAGCAAACATTAGATTTCTGGATTTGAATAAAATTTGGTTGAAAAGCCGCACTATTAACTCTTCCCGTCGCTGTGCTTAAGTATCTCCGAAATGTCTTCGAGTTGGTAAAAAATTTGCAATCGACGATCCTAATAGAATGCTGCGTAAAATCCTTTTCCCTGAATTTCAATCGAATTAATTGCCCCCTTTTCAGTAATTTTGAGAGCTGTATCTACTGGACTTCAAGTAAATTATACGATTCTCTCAGCTTATAGTCTTAAAAACAGCAAAACTGTACGTAAAACATCGTCAGTGGTACATCACATACCACCGACTATTCACAAATAAATGGAGCTATTTGTGAAATATGCCATTGTTCCTATTGGACAGCGTTCCGAAGAAGCATTGATGTCCGGCATAATGATTTAAGAAAATATCGTGGAAAACATACCATAAAAGTGTCTAGGATTTCCACAAACCATGAAATTTTTAATAGGCATCTTCTTACAGCTGATCCTTTTATTTCTTGCTCTGCGAAGGTTTCCCTTTAAGTAAATAATTTACCAGAGGAGGTGAAAAATCTTCTGGAGCAAGAAGAAAATATTTTGGAATATAATCATGCTTGCGCTGCAGTGGCGCCGACACTCCATGACTCCAGGGGGCCTGAGGGGGCCCGAGCCCCCTAAAAAATTCGTAATGTGTGTGAGCAAAATTTTTTTCAGGCTTATCAATATTCCCCGGAGTGTCCAGATATCGAGATTCGAGTTATTAGGGTTCTACAGGGTCGTATCCAGAAGTAGTAGGACTGTTTTTTTCCCACGCGGGTGGAAAGATTGAGAGGGGTCTGCAAGACCGGATGTTGTGGGGGGGAGCCTTGGGAACAGATTTTGATATTTGGCAGTCGCCTGCGTCCATTAGTTGAGTGTGGACTACTGTTTTCGTGCCCTCCTGTTTTGACCCCTCGTCGTTGGTTGCGATGGAGCAAAATTTAGAGCAGCGGTACTTCATCAAGTTTTGCTGCAAACTCGGCAACTGAAACCAAGAAAATGCTTACGCAGGCCTACAAGGAGGATACCATGAGCCTTTCCTCGATATTTTAGTGGCACTTATTGTTTCGGGAGGGTAGGGAGCTCGTCGAGGACGACCAACCCCGGCCCCGCCCCGGGTGTCCGTCAACCCCGAAATTGAAAGTGAAATCGATGTTGATTGCATTTTTCGACCGTCGTGGAATTGTCCATAAGGAGTTTGTACCTCCTGGACATACTGTAAATGCAAAATTTTACGTGGAAGTACTCACACGGCTGCGAAATTTGATCACATGCGTGCGACCTGCCCTGGTGGGGAAATGGAAGCTCCAACTCAACAAAGCACCGTGCCACGGCGCGTGGATTGTGAGGGATCTCCTGGCCAAATTCGGCGTTTCCACGTTGCCTCACCCCCCCCCCCCCCTACAGTCCTGATGTGGCACCACCAAACTTCCTCCTGTTCCCCAGGATCAAGAGGCAGATCAAGGAGCATCGTATCGACACGGTGTAAGCGGTTCAAGCAGCGACGACGAGGGCGCTGAACAGCATCTCGGAGGACGACTTCCGGAAGGCCTTCACGAACTGGAAGACTCGCTACCAGAAGTGTGCGGATGCCCAAGGGGCCTATTTTGATGAATATTGAGTCGATGTTTAAAAATGTTCAATATTTTAATTTTAAAAAATCAGTCCTACTACTTCTGGATACCACCCTGTAATGTTGATCATATGACTCTTCTTAAATGCTTTAAAAACTTAAAACTCACTACTTATAAAATTTCTCGGGTCAAGATCCCCGGTTTGGGCCCCTCAATATTTTTTGTAAGTCGACATCCCTGAATATAAGTAGCCTTCATCCTCTGACTCAGAATTGGAGTTTGAGTGGAATTTTCCATTGATATTCCCATATCTAAATTTTCGACTTGCTCCCCGGCAACTAAGCTTCCTGCATCAGGTCCTTTTGTCTTGTTTTACGGAGGTTTCCCGTGAAGCAAAAAAATACCAGATGATATGAAAAATCTTCTGTTGGTAGAAGAAAATATTTTGGAATATAAGCTGTCTTCTTCCTCTGACTCAGAATAGGATTTTAGTGGCACGCCTTTTGTTTTTCAGATATTAGCCTTGTAAATGTATTTGTAAATGGTATTTTCTAAATAATTGCGCCTCAATTTCCAAAATATCTGACTTAATAAATAGCACTTTTTGATCATTATTTACCGTATTTATAGCTATGTTATAGCTTTAAAGTTATAAAAAATAGAAGAAATTCTCTTTCCCTTGATATTGCCGTATCAAAATTTCGACTTCCCCCTATCAACTAGGCTCCCCGCGCCACTTTTCCTTTTTTTAATTAATAGTGCCCTACCAATCAATACTGTGGACTAAAATATCCGAAATAAGTTTCTCTGCATCTTTGCAATACGCAATATGCAAACATTTTTGCCAATTTAGCAATAATTAAGACTATTAATTTTTCCATTTCAGTCGCCGTTTGCTTTGGGGAGAGTGTATTTGACTGGAAATGGGCCTATAGAAATGTTTCGTTAGCAAAAAGTGCGATATAAATAGGTTCTTTTTTGATAAAATGACCAATATACGTCCGTAAGTGACACCTATTGTCAATAAATTCGCGAATTTGCACAGTCTGAGGAAATCACGTTCTGAGGATAATAATACTGTGATTCATGTGTGAATGAAAAATTTGTAGAATTAACTTTTAGAATCGGGCTGTCGCATTTGTAAAATTTGTCTCTCTTGCTATAATTGGTTGGACCCTGAGTATAATTAAAGAGGTTTTAGAATGGTTACAGCATGGTGCCCGAAGAGTTTTCGTGCATGTTTCTTGTGTGTGAAATGGAGAGAGTTTATTTTGCTTGAGCTTTTTACATTAATGAATTACATAATACATACATGTGTACACATACTTATATATTCCATAACTACTGTGTTCGCAATGCTCGCCAAAAGCGCTTCCCACCTGCGGAACTAAATTATTCGTTAGGTGTATGGGTGAGCTGTCGATCCAAGGGATTAGGAACACCTGAGTCACCATTTACATTGAATTTAAAATATTTAATTTTTTCAAATGAGCCGGGGAAATTCAATTTCTGACGATTCCCCAAATTCTTTTTCACTGCACGTTAATTTTCAAGCCATTCTTTCACATTCCTTTGAAAAGTTCTGTGATGAAAAGACATGACGGGTCAAGTTTTCGTCAAATATCTTTTCAACTCAGTTTTCTTGCCGTCGGAGTTTGCTATGCATCGACATTTTAAATAATTAAGTGATTTAAGTGAGAAAAATACTCAGTCTAAGCGTAAATGGACCGAAAGCGGAAATTTCACGAGGTAGTTTTAGGAATTATTCTCTTTCTTTTCTTTTTTCGGATCTACATCTACATATATTCAAATCCCTTATTGCCACATGCTTTTTGGGCAACTTGCGGGGTATTGCATAGATGTAGAATACCTCACAAGCCGCCTAAAAGGCGTGTGGCAGGGGGTGTTAGGACACTAGCCGTTTACATATAAAAATGAAGTACTACATCTACATAATACCCGGCGAGCCACCACTAGGGTGTTTGGTAGGGGGTGATCAATCACCAGCATGCAATCGGAATCCCACATGCACACCACACGGTCCAAAACAACGTCACGTATACTAACAAATTACACTGCCATATGCTGTTAGAAAGAATAATAGAATTAAGATACATGCATTAAGTTTTACATAGGTTAGTAGGCTACACTACAAGTCATCGAATCTATTTATGAGTTCTATCGCTGCCGTTATAATCTCTTATTCATCGTGGAAAAAAAGACATTCTGAATCTGTCCGTTCGACAATCTATCTCTCTTATTTTTTATTTATATGATCTGATCTTCCGAAGTATGTTGGCGTCCGTAAGATATGGCTAACTTCGTTAGAAAAGACACTGCTCTTGTATTTATATAAAAGGTTTCGTCTATTTTTCAATCTACGGTCCGACAGAGATTCCCATCCGAGTTTATGTAAGAGGTCAGTTACACTAACAAGACTATAGTAGCGACCTTTAACGTACCTGGCAGCTTTTCTTTGCACGCATTCAAACTCTGTTGTTAAGTCTTTTTCATGAGGGTCCCAAACACTGGCAGCGTATTCTAAATGGGGTCTAACGAGGGAAAAGTAGCTAATTTCTCTCACCTTGTCGTCGCACTTACCAAAGATTCTTTTAACAAAACCCATTTTACGATTAGCTTGACCGGTTATTTCCCGAATATGTTTATTCCACGATAGATCATTATTGAGTCTAACTCCTAGATATTTCACGGATTCAACTGCCTTCAATTGGGTGCCCTGAATGATATAGCTACGTTTTAGGGAGTAATTTTCTTCCTGAAATTCATTACGACGCATTTTTTCAAATTTAATTCTAACTGCCATGTATCGCACCACGCTTGGATAGCAGCAAGGTCATCTGTTAGTTCATCTTTATCTTTTCTGGAACGGATTTCTCTGTAAACTACAGCGTCATCTGGAAATAATCATAACTTACTGTGTTCTACTTCGCCAATGTCGTTTATATAAAGATGGAATAAGAGTGGGCCTATGACACTACCCTGAGGGACGCCAGAAGTGACTCTAACCTCGTTGGAGACTGCACCGTCTAATACTACTCTTTGGACGCGGTCGCTCAAAAGTTCTCTTATCCAGGAAATGACATCTTCATCTAGACCATAAGATTTCAGTTTTATTACTAAATTTCCGTGGGGTACTTTATCAAATGCTTTTTTGAAATCAAGAAAAATCGCCTCTACTGGAATGTTGTCTTCTCCGGAGACTAAAATATCGTGGGCGAAAAACGCTAACTGGGTTTCGCATGATCTACTTTTCCTGAATCCATGTTGAGTTCTCATTAACAAGTTTTGCCCGTCTAGGTGTTTCATTACCGAGCTGACTACGATGTGTTCAAGGAATTTGCCTTAGACGTTAAAGAGATCGGTCCGTAATTAGATGGCTGTTCCTTGTCTCCACTTTTGAATATTGGCGTTACATTAGCGATTTTCCAGTCATTAGGTACTTCGTGTTGCTTGATGGATCAACTAAATATTAACTGCAAGAAGGAGGCAATTTCTGAGGCTAGTTCTCTATATAGGGATGTCGGCTGGATTAGGTGATATATTTGGACTGAGCGATTTCAATATCTTTTCTATTCCGTGCGCACTAATGTCAATAGGCGGCATCTTTCGTACGCAGAGATTGTCAATTGTCTCGGATGAGTTCTCAGAAGGCTCGGTGAACACGCTCTTGAAGTAGGAATTTAATAAATTGGTTTAATCGGAACTGTTTGTCAACAAATCTCTATTATCGTTTCTCAGCGAACATACGGTTGAACGTTTACCTTGAACTTCCCTAGCATAAAACCAAAATGCTTTTGGGTTATCCCGTAACTGCTCTACTAGTGTTTTTCTTTTAAAATTCGTGAATGCATTACTGAACGCTACCTTCGTGGCGGCTTTAGACAATCTATATTTTTTAATTATTAACTCGCGTTCATTAGCGAATAACTCCGTGCTGACTTTTTTCATTTTAGCATGACACGCTCTCTGTCGCCTCAATGATTTTCTCACTTTCGCGTCATACCATTTCGGTTCGCTGCCTTCTTCAATTGTTTTACTAGGGATGTAGCTATTTATTCCCGAAGTTACGAGCGAAAGAATAGCCTTCCAAGTACCCTCAACATTTAACTTTAATATTGATTCTTGAAACGCGGGGAAAGCATTTTTCAGATGACTCTTAAACTCATCAAAAACAGCTCTTTTAAAAATGAAAACTTTACGCCCATTTTTAAAGTTTTCAGCGGTTTTTTAGAGAAAACTTTGCAGTTACTACCCTATGGTCACTTATTTCTTCGACGGTGCTCACGTTTATTACCTGATGAGGTATATTTGTCGCTAATAAATAAAGAATATTTTCTCCTCTGTTTGGGGCGGATGCTATTTGAAACAATGAATTAGTTGTGAAAGTGTGTAATGAAACCTCGCGAATCACTTTATCCCTCCCACCAGGAATGAAGCTATACGTCTCCCAATCTATAGAAGGTACGTTTAAATCACCACCTACAATCAAGTTTCTTTCAGGATACTTGGATGCTATGCTGTTTATTTGAGTTTGAAAATCCAACATTGATGTTATATCTGAGTTAGGTGGTCTGTAATACGAACATAATAAAATAGTTTTGAATTTTGGACATTTAATTAAACACCACACAGATTCAACGCTGGTCTCAGTTACGGTTATCGCTTGGCTGACGATTGAATCCTTTACAGCTATAAACACTCCGCCCACGCTCGATTAATTCTATCTTTCTGATAAACAGTGAACGATTTTGGGAAGATCTCGTTGTCTGAATCATCATCTGTTTAGGGTAAGAAAATTTGTTAAATACTTTCGTTTCAATTCAGGACTGATTTTGCTTAAAGACTCTCCCAATTTTTGCTTCCTGCTCCTCGCTGAGTACGCGCATGAAAGGAAGACTAAGGTACTGACATGCAGCAAAAGAGAGGAGGCTAGGACAAACATTGAAGTAGGAAAACTAAAGTTTGAAGAAGTGAAAGAGTTTTCCTCCCTGGGAAGCTAAATTACCAACTATGGAAGAAAGAAATAGTCAATAGAATAGCGTAGGCGAAGAAGGACAAGTGGATGGGAAGAAGGGCAAGGGACGGCCCCGAATGAGTTGCATAGGACAGGTTATAAAGGATGTTAATGAGAAGAAATACGTCGCTATGAAAAGGTGAGCGGATACGAGAGACTCTCAAGCGTCTCCCAGCCTAATTCGCTTAACATCTGGGTAACGCTGTCTGTACCCCCGCAGCAGTTTTTGACGAACTGCACAGCCTTCCTTCGTATTTTGTTCATTTCGCGGATTAAGACTTTCTGCACCGGATCCCATACGCTCGCTGCATATTCAAGGTGCGGTCGGACGAGTGTGAAATAGCACCTTTCTTTTACTTTCTCATCCGAAAATCTGCCCACAATACGCTTGACGAATTCTAATTTCTTCAGGGCTATGCCGCAAATAGTCCTTATTGCTCGTGGTTAGAGGTTCCACGTGGTCCCACGAGAGGTTCGAGGTTATCGTAACTCCCAGGTACTTCGCTTCGTCTGTTGCCTTCATGCAAATGCCATCCACAGAGGTGTGCACAAAAATATCCACCCACTAATTGCACATGAATACACCTCAATGCGGTAACTCTTTCTTCGCTTTCCATGTTTAATATTTAAATATGTTACAGAATTCCATGGGTGTATCATATTTTACTATTTTTTACATCCTACCAAAAGTACTAATTTAGCAATGAAACTGATTATTACCGTCTTACGCATTCTATTTTTGACAGTTAATTGCATCGTCAGAGTGGATAGATATCTGACACAGGCTGTAACGAGGGGGAAAAATCGATATCCTACCGAGGAGCCTAAGAGATAGGTTCACAAATCACGTTTATACTAAAAATATTTATGAAGAACAGTAACATAAGTATGAAAGTTTAATTTTTTTAAATTTAATGAATTAAGTAACCAACTTTGGAAGAAAGAAATAGTCAATAGAATAGCGTAGGCGAAGAAGGACAAGTGGATGGGAAGAAGGGCAAGGGACGGCCCCGAATGAGTTGCATAGGACAGGTTATAAAGGATGTTAATGAGAAGAAATATGTAGCTATGAAAAGGTTAGCGGAAAGGAGAGAGGAATGGAGAGCTGTGTCAAACCAATCTTAGGATTGTTGACTAATTATGATGGCTTTAGTTTTTTTATCCATTTATTTACTTCCCATTTGTCTACATGTTTGCTTTAATTACAAAAATATCAGCATAAGAATATAACGAGATACGCACCTGTTATCACGGCAATAATAAACTCCTGTGAAATTAAAATGAAATTATTTGACACTAGCAGGTCTGCTGGCGTTACGCGGTAAGGATAGTGCTCAGAGAAGAGTTAAACTTGGAACTTGAATTAATGGTCGCACATTTTTTATATTTTCTCTTTGATCGAGTCAAGAGGTGTGCCTACCCGGCAGGATGTCCAACCGCAGAAGTTATATGACGCAATGAACGAGTCGGACGCAACCGAAAGTAGCACCACGGGGTTTGGGATCACGAGATGCACCGACGCACTAATTTTAGTCGTAATCGGTCATTAGTATGGAAACGCATTGTGGGCAGACAAGCGGACATCCTCTTTTATCTATGTAGATTATGGTCGACGTGAATATTATATTTTGAAAAACTTAATTACTGCGAATCCAAAAAGGATAAAAATTCACCCAAACATTTTACAGAATATTCATCTTTATTTAATTATGTTATTACACAAGTATTAGAGTTGTTATTTAAAATACGTATATTAAATAACTTAAAACATCATGTTTTAAAATTCCAATTACATGCCAGAATAATCAACTACATGAATGTATCAAATTATTAACTACAAGAAATTCAAACATGAAACGACAAACAATACTTATCAACTGTGGATTCTAGATTATTTTCCACGCTTAAAATTATTTAAATGTCTAAAATTTTAAGTAAAACATATTTAAAATATGAATAGATTTTTTACGATTTTTTACAAATTTACCATGACAGTGGAGAGGGATGACCAGTGATGATTTTAGAAGCAAGGATCCAAGCAGAGGCCAGGAGATTCAGGGCAATCGGAGCAGCAAATGTGGTGACAATTCCCAATCTTCTAATAGTAGGGGAGACGGGCAGGTTTTCGCATTTCTTTAATTTATTTTTTATTTTGTTCCCCTGAATATTTACAATTACCAAAGGCGTGCCATAACAATTAGTAGTATATTACCTACAATTAGAAATTATCGTAACATATGAAGTACATATACTTGTTAGTAAAAATATAAAGAAGTAGATGTAAGTCACGTGCGAAAACGTGCCCCGTGGCCGGGGCATGTTTTCGCATAGCAATAAATTATACTGGGGCAAGTTTTCGCATAGACTAAAATATAACTAAATGGAAAATAAGAACACATATGTCAGGAATTAACTGTATATTTAACACAAATGCATTAAGAAAGTTCCGCAAAACTCATAATCATTGTCGCTCTCACAGTTAAGGAAAGCAAAAAATAATGATTCCCCTTTGATGCAAGAATCGTGTGCCCATCTTTTGCAGCGAGTGCATTTGACCCACTGCTCGCTAGATTTGGAATTACTAAATTTTTTCAAGCAGTAAATGCATGTATAGTCGGTCTCATCTTCATCACTGGAATGACTTTGAAATAGATTTTTATTTACTGACTTTGCCATTTTTCCATCGTTATTCATTGTCTCTTTGTTCATCTTTTTCTGTTTCTTTTTCCTTGCTTTAGCTTTTGCCTTTTCTGTTTAGCTTGCTCCTGTTCCATTTTTAACTGATTCTTAAATAGCCGAATTTCTTTTTTTCACCATTACCTGGTTTTCTTTCTGGGTCGAGAATTTTCGAACGGCCTGACATGCTCTGGCGATGTACAAGAAGCAGCAGTAGTTTTAGGGATGTTTTCAGTTAACTGATCCAAATTAGATTCAGTGGAACAGTTTTCAACATGATCCCAGTTGGGTCAAGCCTATCCATGAAATAACTTGGCATGAAGTCAGTGTCAGTAAACACCAAATGATTCAAAGGGCACGTTTTCGATGGCGAAAACTTACCCCGCATCATATTCGAAAACCTGCCGCGTCGCCATTATTTTACTTTAAACCAACCTAAAATGGTGATAATAAATAATTCTTTGTTCAATGCCTATATCGTTAATCACAGCAGTTAATGCTCAATCGAAATATACGATTTTTTACAAATTTACCATGACAGTGGAGAGGGATGACCAGTGATGATTTTGATGATTAAAACAAGGCACAACTGAAACGGTATATGTTTGTTTTTAGTTTAAAGTAGGGCAGAAAAAGTTACTCACATGAGTAAAAATCAACAAAAGGTGACACTCCTCCACAACACTTGCGTCCCTGTCCTTGAAACTCACAAAACAACCGTCGATGCATAGGCGCATCATTCGAGTATGATTGGTGATGCGCTATAGCGGAGAGTTTAGGAGGTAAAGCCAATTCGAAAACGTGCCCCATGCGAAAACATGCCCCGGTCTCCCCTACTTATCTCTTTTTTAATGACAAAGCACGAGAAAAAAATAGCGGATATTTGCTGTTTGTATTTTTATATTTTTAATAACGATTGTAGGTGTTTTGCTCTTAAACTAACTTACACAGAGCCTTTGGGCATATTCTCGCATGACTGTTCGTTATTAAAAGGTACAGTGTATTAAATAAACAATTTAGAAGTAAAATATTTTCGTACGTGCCTAAACATTTTATGAAATTCAACATATAAAAATACTATCTATATATCAATAAACTCGTTATCGAGCGAAAGCATTACCGTAGAAGACTTTTTTCAGGTGTAACACTAAGAATTCAATCAGGTGGGCTTAGATTTTGTAATATATTGATTTAATTAATTATGACTGACGTGAACTGCCTTTAAATTATGCTAGTATTCAGAAACTTCCATTAGAATGAATAAGTTTGAATTTCGGGAGCTTTGATGATAAAATGGAGTCTCTCAGGTCAGACCTCAAAGGGTTCTTGTGGGCAGTGGCCTTCGATCTTTTTACTGTGAAACATGAATAATTAGCAGACACACTTGGGCCGAAAAGAGAAATTTCGGTTGCAAGCTACCGTAAAACGTGTCCTAAGTGCCGCGTGTCGTGAAAACGGTTGAATTTGTCTCCAAATGCTTCCATTTGCACCAAATGCTCCCACGCATTTTGAGCAGTTTTGGAATGGTTGAATGACTTATTCGTAAATATAGGGATATAATTAAAATTTAATGTAGACATTCAAACCGTTCACAACTGAAATTGCTCAACTGGTAATGATAAATTTTCTTTTGGGTATCTTACAGCTTTACCCCCGCGTAAAATAGATAGTCACTCATGGCCTGCCGATAGCTCGGCATTGTATTTTTGCTAGTGCATTACTAACCAATTAGACCAGTGAAGCAAGGAATAAGCTTTTAAACTGTTCAAGCATTTTTAGCATAATGGATGTGCTCAACACACTTGTGAAGACCTCAGATCCTTCACTCACTTCCAGGGCCACTTTGACATTTATCCGCACCAGCAATTTCCCCCACCTTTTTCTGTCCGTTGCTTCCTGCTCTGCTTCCTGCTTCAACCTTCTCCAAACTAGATTTTAGCTGGTCCCACCATCTCTTTCTCTGTCTTCGTCCATCCGGATTTTCAGTTAGAACTTCCTTCATCTTACACTCGTCCTACTTTCTCCGCCAATGACTAAACCATCTTATTCTTCTGTCGCTAAGATCGCCAATAATATCACTCCTAAAGGGTTCTCTGATCACATTATTGAATTTTCTTCTCTACCAGCCTTGTTCATAAGTGGGTCCTTAAATCCTACGTAAAACCTTATTTTCGAATACTTTCAATGATTTCTCCTCTTTCTTGTTTCGTATTCACGTCTCTGACCCATACATCAGTACTGGGCAGAATATTGTTCGGTTTATTCTTATATTTGATTTACGGGACAGGGATATTGAAGAGGGATTTGGAAGACACGATTGGGGAGAGCCCATCTCCCTGTCTGACTCGAGACTTTATTCCAAATGACTCCGCTCGAGAGCTACCCCGGCGCAAGCTTAGTTCGTGGCGGAGCCTCCCTTGCCGGGCGGGTCTTCGAGGGAGGAGCCCGACAAAGAGATATACAGTGCCTTCACAGCTCTGCGTTGCTTCGACGCCACGAGAGCTCTTGCCCCGCCATCAAATTTTGCCCTTTACAGCTTTGCGTTGCGAAAACAAACGGCAATAAGCGTCGGCTCCTACAAATCAGCCTGGGAGCATATCATCTTTTGATTTCGAGGCAAATGCACAAATAAATTCGTTCAAAATTTTCAAATATGTTCAAAACGAACTAAAATATAATCGTGATTATGGAGAGAAGAAAGAGCCGCACGGCAAGTTGACTCGAAGCACGTAACAAGACGGTATTTTTAAACTATTAAAATTAAAATACGGGTATTCCGACGTACCTGAATCTGTGTCTAAACTCTCATTGTGTATTAAATCGGTACGGGAACCACTCTTCTTGTTCAGCCAAGCACTCAAGTTTTTGAAATATTATTATCATAATAGATATTCTTCTTCTACGTTATCAATATTATGGAAATCAATTTTATTGTCAATTTCACTGTCTTAAAGGTTATATCTCCTGTTAAAGACCATATTCTGAAGATAACAAATACAAATGATAAATATGGAATACCTACGGTAGTGACTAATTGTGACTCAGTTGCTTGGATATTTTTTTACGATGGGATTTTTGCGGTCGAGGTAATATTAAATTTAGAGTAAACAATTTCAAAACAACTCAAATTTAAGACTGCCTTTGGGAAAGGAATCAACTATTATCAAAAGTTGTTTTCGTTTGTGATACCCACAATGTCCGCCGAAGAAACTAAATACCACTGATATTCGCCTCGGTAACGAATGTAATTTCTGATAAATACTTACGAAATTTTCAAACACGATTCGGCAGGGTCTAATACATTGTGCTAACCAGCTAATTATTGCGGTTGCTAGTTTTAATTTAAAAATTGAATAACAAATTCATCCCCACTTACAACTTAAAAAAAAAAAAAATTTGTAGGGCACCCAAGAAACAATTTCATCACCAAATTTTTAGGCGTATATAGACCAATGTGGATTAGTCATTTTCGATATAACGGAAAGTGCTGGTATGAAAATTCAAATGACAGTCGTGAACAGTGTCCCGCTCTTATCATCAAGGTCAATTTGACATATTATCAGAAAGGTGAACAAACGTTAACGTACGGTAATAGTGACTAAATTATAGAGGTGGGTTAAACTGTTCATATTGACGAACCGTTCAATTTGAACCTGTTCATTAAAGAGAACAGTTCGAAATATTTGTTCATGGCGAACAGTCAGGGTCAGCCAGATAGAAAATACTGTTTATCGGACGTTTAGAGTAAATGAAAGCCTACTGTGGTATAATATGGTTTGTGCTGCTTGTCATGATATTTTCAAGCAAATTCTGCCCCGGCCCTTTACTTGGTTATCGGTGTGCAGAAAAATATCTGCTGTCCACTTGTAGAATAAGCCAGAATTAATATTTATCAACCCATCGTCTGATGTTATTCGCGTATTTAGCACCAGAGAAGTTTTTAAAATTCTGCTCTTATGAGCAATTAAACTTTCATACTTATGTTACTGTTCTTCATAAATATTTTTAGTATAAACGTGATTTGTGAACCTATCTCTTAGGCTCCTCGGTAGGATATCGATTTTTCCCCCTCGTTACAGCCTGTGTCAGATATCTATCCACTCTGACGATGCAATTAACTGTCAAAAATAGAATGCGTAAGACGGTAATAATCAGTTTCATTGCTAAATTAGTACTTTTGGTAGGATGTAAAAAATAGTAAAATATGATACACCCATGGAATTCTGTAACATATTTAAATATTAAACATGGAAAGCGAAGAAAGAGTTACCGCATTGAGGTGTATTCATGTGCAATTAGTGGGTGGATATTTTTGTGCACACCTCTGTGGATGGCATTTGCATGAAGGCAACAGACGAAGCGAAGTACCTGGGAGTTACGATAACCTCGAACCTCTCGTGGGACCACGTGGAACCTCTAACCACGAGCAATAAGGACTATTTGCGGCATAGCCCTGAAGAAATTAGAATTCGTCAAGCGTATTGTGGGCAGATTTTCGGATGAGAAAGTAAAAGAAAGGTGCTATTTCACACTCGTCCGACCGCACCTTGAATATGCAGCGAGCGTATGGGATCCGGTGCAGAAAGTCTTAATCCGCGAAATGAACAAAATACGAAGGAAGGCTGTGCAGTTCGTCAAAAACTGCTGCGGGGGTACAGACAGCGTTACCCAGATGTTAAGCGAATTAGGCTGGGAGACGCTTGAGAGTCTCTCGTATCCGCTCACCTTTTCATAGCGACGTATTTCTTCTCATTAACATCCTTTATAACCTGTCCTATGCAACTCATTCGGGGCCGTCCCTTGCCCTTCTTCCCATCCACTTGTCCTTCTTCGCCTACGCTATTCTATTGACTATTTCTTTCTTCCATAGTTGGTAATTTAGCTTCCCAGGGAGGAAAACTCTTTCACTTCTTCAAACTTCAGTTTTCCTACTTCAATGTTTGTCCTAGCCTCCTCTCTTTTTCTGTATGTTAGTACGTTTGTCTTCCTTTTGTTGATCTTAGCTGATATCTGGCCATTGTTCTTTCCACATTTGGCAAAGGCTTCTTCACATCCTTATCTCTCTTTGCTATGACTGCTATGTTGCTGCACGCTATTTTTTCTCCGTGTATATTGAAACCCAAAGCCTTCTCTTTGATTTCATTGATGGATTTCTCGATGTTAACATAAAATATTATGGAGGAAAGTTCACATCCTTGTCTCACACCATTCCCTATTCTTGCTTCTATATCATTGGGCCCACATTTCATCACAGCTACTTCCAGCTCGGCTGGTCGGCGATCGCCGAGGGCCCCGAACTCAGGGGGGCCCCATAGTCCTCTGGGTTGTCGATAATACCCTACATAGAGCCTAACCCTATTTATCCTATGAGGGAGTTTTGTAGAAAACTGCCATCCAGAGGAATCTGGGGGCCCCGAGCTTCAGGGGCCCCCATAACGCTCGCATATATCATAAAGCTGCCGGCGCATAGTGGGCTGAAATCGAAAAGAGCTGACAAAAAATCATATTTTCCATATTTTTATAATTAGCTCGATGAAATTTTTCCTACTATTCTTATTTATGCTATATAGCATGAATATAAAGACATTTTACCGAAAAATTGATCCGGTGAGTTTTTTAAACAAATTCGCGGAGACGGAAAAAAAACAAAAATCAACTATTTGGACCGCTTCAGTAACGAGGGAACTTTTAATTGAAATTAATAGTTAGGAATAAAAAAGTAAGTAGTTTAACATTAAATTTGATAATTTAAATAAAAAAATTCGTATTAAATACATACAATTATTTTTTAAACATTATTAATGATTTAGTCAACTAATTTTGCGTCAAAATTTTGTCTGAAAGAACACACATAAGAAATCACCTAGCGAACAATTTATACCATAAACCAAAATACCACATAAAATTATTTATGAACCATAATAAATTAACATAAATATATAAAACATAAGAAAACATTAGGGTTTAAATTTACCAGCCCACTACCAGTTTTCATCGGATTCCCAGCCGTCACTGTCCTCATCAGAAGTTGGCTCCTGTAATACAAGTAAGTTTCGCATATCCTGTGAAACATTTCTTTTAGCATCTGTACATACATAACTATTGAATATTAGATGATCGGAAGCAAGGAGGATCCTTCGGAAAAGATCTCCCATTTCTGCTAAGCGCAAAATTTTCCGCGTGTGGTGCGCACCGAATATTCTTATATCTTTGTGGCGAGGTTCCAAAGCTTCCTAAGAAAATTGGCCAATTGGAAGTACTGCTGCCTTGGCAAGTTATGCTCTATGAAACTGCACTTTGTGCACCGTGGGAGGCATGTAGTACCACGGATACAAATCCAGAAAAAGGGATGCAGTTTCTGAGCTGTACTCGCTGAAATTGGTGTAATCTATCTCAAGTCCAGATGTTAGAGCTTTTAAAATTGAGGCAAACCTTGATATGAGTTCCTCGCTAATGCCTATTTAAAAAGGAAAAAAAACCTCACCAAATCCTTCTTCCAAAAACTTCTAAATATTAATAACAAATTTTGGAATTAATAAATAAAAATCTATATAATATGAGATTTTGATGGTATATATATACCGGTAATAGGGAAGTGCACTAATTATTTATTGCCGAATATGAAAGTTTAGCCCAAAAAAGAAACATTAGTATAGTCCCTTTTATTTCCTGCACCTCAAGGCAGTGCACGCAGTGGAGTATCGCTGTATTCCGTCGCCTTCCTTAGCGTGGCGAGTTTCCGGGAATCGGTGGAGTTTGCTTCCTAAAAATGTCGGCTAGTACGGAAAACATGAATTCTCAAAAGAATCATAAACGATTTTTTGTTCCAAATTACGTCTCGACGTCGAAACGAAAGCCTGGAGAAGATATTCATTCCCGTGCCTAAAGCACAAGCCCTACGGAATAAATGGTTCAAGGCTGCTCCTGACTCTTACCTATCGATGATAATCTGTTTTGAAGATAATTTTAAGGTATTGTAAGATCAAATTGATATTTATGTTATAATAATTTACTTGATAGGTACCTCATTCATATCAGAAAGTGTGTTGAGTCAAAATATAGCATCTTCCGCGTAGACCTATGTAATGTATAAACTGAAAGTAGTTTGGTTAAAGAATTATGGCACGACTGTTAATTTTACACGACCGGGCAAAATACGTACTTTGCCCATGATATGTACATATATGATAACAAACGATTTTTGTTAAAGTTAATCTTTATTTGTTAAAATTAGTACATTTATAGGTGATACAGATATAAAGGTACATCTACATCTACATAATACCCTGCGAGCCACCTCCAGGGTGTTTGGCAGGGGGTGATCAATCACCAGCATGCAGCATGCATTTGGACTCCCACATGCACACCACACCGTCCAAAAAACGTCCCGTATACTAACAAACTATACTACTATATGCTGTTAGAAATAGAATATCGACTAGAAATTCAGAAACATGCATTAAGTTTTACATAGGTTAGTAGGCTACACTACAAGTCATGCAATCTATTTACGAGTTCTATTGCTGCCGTTATAATCTCTTATTGAGCGTGGAAAAAATGACATTCGGAATCTGTCTGTTCTACAATCTATCTCTCTTATTTTATTTATATGATCTGATCTTCCGTAGTACGTTGGCGTCCGCAAGATATGGTTAACTTCGTCAGAAAAGACACTGCTCTTGAATTTATCTAAAAGGTTAAGTCTATTTTTCAATCTACGGTCCGACAGAGATTCCCATCCGAGTTTATCCAAGAGGTCAGTTACACTAACAAGACTATCGTAACGACCTTTCACATACCTGGCAGCTCTTCTTACGGTACACGGCAGGTCGCGCGGCGTAATTTAATTATACTCCACTGGTGACGGGTTCCTCTTGCTGATCTAAAAAAGATTTGCTGCAATACCTCGAACTTTGAAAACTCGCAATATGGGCAGTCAAAGTACATTGTAGGAATACACGAGACCATTCTAGCTCAGAATGTACGTCCAATGTTGAAATCCTTGGTTTTCGAAGATTGACGTATTTTATGAGCCAGCGCGCCCGGTCCAGGGTTATCAACTTTTATTTCATCCTATTTGTTAATTGAAATTATATTTCGGAATGGTTCTTTTAGCACATAGGTACTGTGTAAGTAAACTCCCTTTGGAGTTATGTGAATTACAAGTGTTCGAGAGATATGGCATTTTATATTCGTTTTAAGTTCTTATTAATTATGTCTGTACGCATATTGTTGCTCGACGCGAGCCTTTAATGGTATGTGCTCTCGCAAGAGTGGTTTTCATTTTTAATGTGGAAGTTGGTCAGTATAAGCAAAGAAAAAATTTACATTTTAGCGCACACCAACCCTTGTAGTCGTCGTATCTCTGCGTTTGCAATGACACTGCTTAAATGCCTAAACGCTATTATGATGGTTAAAAAAATTGTCTCATGTCTATGATTGCTGCAATTAAAATTGATGAAAAATTGACGCAGTATGACCACGATGAAGACAACAAAATATACTGCCATGACGAAGTCCTGAACTTTGGTTCACTGAGTGGGAGTCGTATTCGCTACCACTACCCCACCGGACACATCTGCTTTTGAGGACGATATTTTAAAATTATATAAGCCCTGTAAAAAGTACCGCATGAAAATTAATTTATTCAAGCCTAACTAAGGCCCATTCAACGGAACCACTACTAGTTCAGAGATGTTTTCACCATTCCGAAGGCCATAAAAAATACGGCATTGAAAAAGTCGGAGAAAGGTACGTGGTCTCCCCCTGTTAGCCTTAACGCCTCGCATTTCTGGAGCGTTGAACCTGACCTCCTTTTTCAAAAATTCAGTGACCATAAATACATCAAAATTTGGTAAATCGTTGGAATTTTCCTTCTCCCAACCAAGATTAAATTTTCTTGAACCCATCCTGGACAGCGAACCACAACAACAACCAGCCAGCACGGAAATAAGGCTAACATCCCATGACTCTAGTTGAGAAGGGCGAACGTTCCGGTCGGTGTGAATATATACGCAACGAATAAGTCTTGCAGCAAACGTCTGAAATAGGTTTATTAGTTTGACTCAGTTCTAACAAAAACAGTTTTGGCATGATAAACGGCATTGTGCCAAAATATACCCAGCGAAAAATAAATACCATCATCTATTTATTAAAGATTCAATGTGCTATTCGCACTACTCTTTCCAAACTTGAAGTTGAAACGTAAATGAATATTAATATATTACGCAATGATGAAGTCATGTACTCAAAAGAGAAGCAGCCACATATATATTCTGAAGATATTTTATGACATCAAAAAACGGATATCCTCAAATTCAGTAATTTTTCTATGCAATAATAGTGGTAGAACTAAACGGCGTAGATGCTGCCTCCTGCTACTGCCTTGCGACGTCACGGCCAATATTCAACATGGACACCCGTTTTAGCGGCCTTTGACTTTTTCCATATTTCGGACGGTTATCTCGAATCAAATATTCACTATTAGGATTTAAACTGTGGTTTTACGACATTATGCCATTCTGAACTCTAATTTTAAAAATGTGTTTGGTGCATTTGAAACACTAGTGTACTTCCCTATTTCTGATGTTAGCTTAGGTTCAGAAAAATAACGTTGGGCAGTGTTCCCATTATTAGCCGTGCCTTGACCATGCTTTAACATGGAGTCTCAAGAAGAGATTCATGCATATCTGTTGGGAGCGATGTATCTTTCTCTAACCAACATCGAAATGTTACTACAAACCTGTCACTGGTTCTCTTGCATTCTTTCCATTCCTGGATATACCTATTGAAAAAGTATTTATTCATGACGTTCTTCAACATTTCCTTTGTCTTCTCGTCTTTCACCAAGTTTGACTTATCTTAAAGATATTGAAGGGCCAATTTACGTTTTGACGACAGCGAATTTTCACTTCCATTAACAATAACGTCAAGTATTTCTTTGCGGGTTACTTTCATGCGCTCCATTTTCTCTCATCCAAAATGTCAACAATCTAAATTACCGGGCAAGGAAAGCGGAATTAGAACATAATTCCCTAAATCGTACCTTTTTATCGTTCCGAGATATCCTTCACTAGTGGTGGTTCGGCCTCAACGCTTAAATTTCACCATCTAGGGAAAATGAACCCTGGTTATTCGCTTCCGTAGCACAAGCACTCACATCCTTTCGCACTCACGAAGACAAACTGAGTGACTGCGGTCGACTCCGGTTTTGGCCGGCGGCGGCGGAGTGTACGGCGACGCGGCAAGCGTGTGGATGCAATATGGTCTCCTTCACATTTATACGTGGATAACAGATGTAATAGTGATAGAAAATAACCACCAGAAAGTAAAATTAATAAATATTGCTACGAATGACTCTTATTATGCAATCGCTGGGCACTGCAAGAGGTGCACTGAAAGGTTTCTTTCTTTGAGTGCATTCCATATACTACCACGGAGGGTGGACTTAAATCGTGTGCTTAAACTATGGAAATGGACTCTTTTATTTGTTTGTTTGTTTGTCAGGGCCAGGTATACTGGATCGAAGGAAAGCTCGAGAGCTACCCTCTTCTGAACCTTTTCTCGAACTCCCAGAGATAACCCAGGTCTTCGGGAGACGGTCGTCACAGCATGAGGTTACCCTTTCCGATATGACCTACATCTACATCTACATAATACCCTGCGAGTCACCTCTAGGTACTTGGCAGGGGGTGACCAATCACCAACATGCAGCATGCAAGAGGACCGCCTCATGCACACCGCACCTGTCGTAGTACATTTTTTACTTTACTAATGCCAATACTCAGAAGTAAACAAATACGCCTATCATACTCATTGCTGTTGAGCGATTAAATGCGTCTTAGGATAGAGGTTCTGCGATGAGAAATAAGGATTTTACGAAAAGTGATCAAATTTACGCCGATTGCCTCCGCTGAATTGGCAACGCCGAAATTTTGTGAGTGGAGGAGGGAACGCGAAAAGCTCCTTTTTCTCCCCCTACTCCAATTTTTACCTTGTCCACTTGTTTCATGAATTCTGGTGACGAAGATTCTCAAAGGTGTTTGGCAGGGTGTGAGTTTTCACCGACCTGAACTACTTCATTTATTCTTCTACATCTGCTAACTCCATGCGAGCAGCCTCTCGGGTCTTTGGCAGCAGTTGACCAATTACCAGCATGCAGCATGTAAAAGATTTCCCACTAGCGCGTTCCCCAATGGAGCAGTGGATAAATGAAAGCATGCAATTTACATGTACATAATAGCGAGGTTCTCTGATAATACCCTGCGAGCCACCTCTAGGATGTTCGGCAGTGGGTGACCAATTATCAACATGCAGCATGCAAGAGGACCGCCACATGAACACCGCAATTTCTAGAAAGGAATTCTAGAAGGCAATAATGATGTTGATGATTGGTCACCCCCTGCCGAATACCCTAGAGGTGGCTCGCAGGGTATTATCAGAGATCCTCGGTATTATGTAGATGTAAATTGCATGCTTTCATTTATCCATTGCTCCATTGAATAGCGCGCTAGTGGGGAATCTTTTACATGCTGCATGCTGGTAATTGGTCAACTGCTGCCAAAGACCCGAGAGGCTGCTCGCATGGAGTTATGCAGTTGTAGAAGAGTAAACGAAGTAGTGCAGGTCGGTGAAAACTCACACCCTGCCAAACACCTTTGAGAATCTTCGTCACCAGAATAGGCTAGTTTCCTTCATCAAAGAAAACGAAAGGCATTGATTGCGATTCGTTACCCACCTTTAGTGTGTTCATAATATACAAATTATTTCCTTTTAGAAATACCGGTTTAGACGAATGGCAATGGCCCATTTTTATCCTCATTTGAAAAAGGCCAGATTGGGGCCCACGCGATGCTACTCCACGTGACGTCACAGGGACCTAGTTTCTATACGAGTAGATAGGAGTTTTACATCGTCTGAGATTACCAATGCATGCATGAGGCGCAGAGCTCAGAGAAACATGTCTTAATAATCACTTATTAAAACTGGCTAAGGTCTCCGGCTTTAAAAAAATGAGTTATAAATAAAATTATTTAAGTAATGTGGTCACTCATCATTCTATAATTTGAAAATATAAGATTTTTTCCAAATTAAAAAGTGAAAAAAAAAATCATTTTTGGCCAGCTTTTTTCGATTTCAGCCCACTGTGCGCCGCACAGTGGTTCAAAATCGAAAAAAGGTGGTCGAAATTATTACCGCTTTTATTCTTAGTCACTGTTGTATTATGAAGAAGCGTTTTATAAGGATTTTGTCAGCTGAATACGAATTTGAGGTTATTTTTGTTGTATCTCTAATATTACTTTTTTTAAATGGCCTATTATTTAAACAAATAAATATTAAAAATAGATATTGTAATCAATTATTCATTCAAGGTGTATATTGATGCGCATCAAATAAATCGAGGTATTTTTCAGATATGTGACTATTATTTGTTAAATTTAATAGTATTTATAAATCATATAAACAATTAAAGCTGACCGTTTTTAAAGCAACGGTAATTTGTGTTCGTATACAATTTTTATCTCTTAAGCCTAAGTTAAATTTTTTTATGCATGATCTATGATACTTTCATTTTTTTGATGAATTTGCTTAACAATTCAAAATTATGATACAATATAGTCAATGCCCTCAAGGCGCTGATGAAATTCGCATCAGTGACCTTCAAGTTGTTCGGTGAGGTAAGAACAAGGATTTAAAGCAAACATTTAGGCATTCTAACTTTTTCTCTTAATATTTTTTCCAGTTTAATTAAATTACTGAATATTGTGACTGAGACTATGGGATATCACATAAATAAAGATATTTATGTTCGTCCCTTTTATCCCTTCCATCGATCACGTAGTTCGACTAATTTCCGACTGAACTCAATATCACTCAAAGCGGAAAATCCACGAAGGATATTTCAAAATACCTCGCACACACTCAAACTTTGTCCTCACTCATGAATCTGTGACTATAGTAAATGCGTTGTTAACGCCTCAGGCGTGACTTTAAATGCCCGTGGTCCTTCTCTCAGCGAATGCGATGCACCGTCTGAGTCCTCTGAATGCCATGCCTCGAACGTGCGCGGGCGAGACATATCTGCCTGCTTTCTTTCTGTGCTTCTTAATTGCCTTTGTTTGCGAGCTCGTATTTTTCGAATATTTTTCCAGCTCATGCTAGGATGCTTCCTCTAAGAGCAGGGTCTGGCGGACGCTTATGGAAGATATTCTTCCACTCACGCCCCGATTTATGTACTTCCTTAGCGATTGTGCGCTCTGTGTGGGGGACGCTGAATGCTTTTCTCTGTGTATCATTATCATCTGCTATTCTGGCTCATCGTTTCCTTTCTCTTTCATCATCTACATCTACATCCACATAATACACTGCGAGCCACCTCTAGGGTGTTTGGCAGGGGGTGATCAATCACCAGCATGCAGCATGCATTTGGACTCCCACATGCACACCACACCGACCAAAAAACGTCCCGTATAATAACAAACTATACTACTATATGCTGTTAGAAATAGAATATAGAATAGAAATTCAGAAACATGCTTTAAGTTTTACATAGGTTAGTAGGCTACACTACAAGTCATGCAATCTATTTACGAGTTCTATTGCTGCCGTTATAATCTCTTATTGATCGTGGAAAAAATGACATTCGGAATCTGTCTGTTCTACAATCTATCTCTCTTATTTTATTTATATGATCTGATTTTCCGTAGTACGTTGGCGTCCGCAAGATATGGTTAACTTCGTCAGAAAAGACACTGCTCTTGAATTTATCTAAAAGGTTTAGTCTATTTTTCAATCTACGGTCCGACAGAGATTCCCATCCGAGTTTATCCAAGAGGTCAGTTACACTAACAAGACCATCGTAACGACCTTTCACATACCTGGCAGCTCTTCTTTGCACGCGTTCTAAATCTATCATCGGACTTAAACAACGTTCATTTGTGGAGTCAAGAGTGGGGACTCGAACTTAATCTGAGCAAATGCATGGCGGTATATTTTTTGCGTAATTCGTCCAACACTAACAATGTTTATGCAGTGGATGGCATTAACATAAAGGCAACAGACGAAGTGAAGTACCTGGGAGTTACGATAACCTCGAACCTCACGTGGGGAACTCATATAAAGAATATTTGCGGCATAGCCCTGTAGAAATTAGTATTCGTCAAGCGTATTGTGGGAAGATTTTCGGATGAGAAAGTAAAAGAAAGGTGCTATTTCACTCTCGTCCGACCGCACCTTGAATATGCAGCGAGTGTATGGGATCCAGTGCAGAAAGACTTAATCCGCGAGCTGAATAAGATACAAAGGAAGGCTGCGCGTTTCGTCAAAAACCGCTACGGGCGTACAGACAGTGTTACCCAGATGTTAAGCGAATTATGCTGGGAGCCGTTGGAGACTCGGAGGCTGCGCGCTAGGCTTAGATTGCTTGAACAATTAAGAATGGATATATTTAAGAGCGACACAGAGAACATAATCTTAGAGCCACACTATATTTCCAGGTCCGACAGAAGCGATAAATTAAGAGAGATTTTTAGCCGAACGGATAGATATAAGAATTCGTTTTTCCCCCGAACAATAAAGGACTTTAATAAACGCTTGCCCCAACCTCGTTAGAGCACTTTTTTTTTTTTAATAGCTGTAAACGGCTGGTGTCCTAACACCCCCTGCCACACGCCTTTTAGGCGGCTTGCGGGGTATTATGTAGATGTAGATGAGCTCTGTTATTAAGCGTTTTTCATGAGGGTCCCAAACACTGGCAGCGTATTCCAAATGCGGTCTAACGAGGGAAAAGTAGCTAATTTCTCTCACTTTGTCGTCGCACTTTCCTAATATTCTTTTAACAAAACCCATTTTACGATTAGCTTGACCGGTTATTTCTCGAATATGTTTATTCCACGATAGATCATTATTGAGTCTAACGCCTAGATATTTCACGGATTCAACTGCATTTAATTGGGTGCCTCGAATGATATAGTTACGCTGTAAGGAGTTATTCTTCTTCCAGAAAGTCATTACGACGCAAGTAGTGTAGAAATGGCGATTCCACCCAGTTATCACTCTCCAGATCTCTTCTCACGCTCCACATGCTTCCTGTCCCAACGCTTCGAGTTTATCAACTCAAGACTCGAGCGTGGGAATGACTCTGACGTGATCCGTGGGAGCGTAACCAGTTCAAGTCAGTTATGCTTGTCCCCTCTCCCCCAACATTACATCACCCTACACGTGCGGTTGCAACGTGACTCCTCCCACTCTCGCATATAAATGACTCTCGAATGATTATTAGCTCATTCAACGTTAGCATGGCCTCCAGAACTGTCGCTGAGCTGCAAAGAGATCCCGAAGCCTCCCTGGAGCACACCAATCTCCGGGTGGAGAAGCAGTCAGATCCTGATACTTACATCGTATACATCCCTCATCGAGGCAAAGATTTTGTGCTCTCGGTACCTTTTAAGACAGTTTACTTCTGTGTATTCCGGCACCAAAGAAAGACATTTGAAGTGGTCGGACAGAAGGTGACTTTCTCCGGCTTCCAGAATGAGAATGGGGTAGTGGAGAGATTTAATATAACCACTCAGGATGACATTACCGATCCGGAAAAGCGGCGCCTGGCGGAAGAGCAGCACCCAATCATCTGGTGTGATGCGTACGAATGCATCCGACCTCGAGTCTATGCAAAAGGAGGAGGAACGAGGACTCAAAGTGATTGTATTGACGGTCCAAAACCTGTGTGTTACACAGACCATAGACAATCAAAAGTGGATTATGGTACCACAGAGGCTACTAAAGGTACTCGTCTGAGAGTGATAAAGTTTATACTCAAAATTGCTGATGATATGTATATTTATTGACAATAAAAAATGTCTTAAAAGATTTTATGCTCTTTTATTAAATAACAACACAGGGTAAAGGTTAACATTTTTTATTTCAACAAATTTTATTTCGTATACACCAATCAGCCAGCTTAAAACAATTTTTTCTGGCACACTGTAAATTACCATCCATATGGATTTCAATTAAACAACCCTCATTCGTGGTTAATTTCGCGAATGAGGGACACCCATAAAGTTCCAGATTAGCCACACAAATTCCCTTGGGAAAAAGACTTGTTAAGAAGGCAGCTTTTTGAGCACCCTTTGTGAATAGACATTTAAAAATTTTAGTATAATTGTGAAGTATACTCTCCAATTCTGAGTAATCCACATCTCCAGAGTATTCGCACAAGCCGTGATAGTTATTTTTCAGCCAGAATGACTCTTTTGTAGAAAGCTGTCTCTGTGGCAATTTAAATAGCCACGTATTACAGCATTTGTTCTGTACAGTGATGATTGCCAACTCCTTGACAATGAAATTCCCATCGCTGTCTGTAAATCCTTGAAATTCGATAACAGCACCCATCGTGATGTATGTCCAACTTACAAGGTTTTTACGCCCGATGCCAGGGGTGGAACTTACATCAAGACTCTTAACTTACAGAACTCTCATTCGTGCCAGAGGTTAAAAAGCCTTTCATTCATACACAGGCTATTCATCAGCCGAACCATACGTTATGAGTGCCACCTCTAATTCAAGACGTTCAAAATCACAATCCGTGGTATTATTTGCTAGTTTTGTGGCGAGAAAATGTCTCACTTTGTCACGACCAACCAACAGTCTCTGGAGGAAAAGATCTATCAGCTTGAAGAGTTTCACAAATGCAAACCACTCATCTTCCTTTAAGTTAAAAGTCTTTTTAATAACCAAATGCTTCTTCCCAAAGTAATTTGCATAAGACAAACAGGAAGTTAAAAAAATGCTTTTCTCCTTTGTAAAAGAACAAATCCACGTTCTTTTCACAGTTCAAGATATTTTTCTACTCGCTTTGTGAAACAATTACACTTTTTTTTCCAACTTGATTAAATTGCACGACTGATTCAAAGTCACAGCTGGGATCGTATCCAATACACACACTCTTTGTTTTTGCACTGTTCAAGTAGTACACAGTTTGAAGTACTAAATTCTTAAAGTTGTGGAATGAAGTAGGAATGGGATGTTCAGCGGGTCTCTTTCTCTTCACCGGTGGACGATGTAGATCCGAGGTCTCCGACGTCTGCATGACGACTGATGTATGGTGACGTTATTGTCCTTATTTAGAGGATGATGACGGAGGAGGGGTGGGGGAACATTCATCAGAACATGGATCAACTTCCACCTTTAGACGGTTGTATTGAAACCATTGCGCTAATGAATGTGCATCTCTCAATGCGCAAGTGCTGTTGCGCAACTTGTGACAGGGATTGAGGCAGGAAAAGGCAAGGAAGGAACATTTTTCGGGAGGGGGACAGTTTAACTCTTTTTCGAGAGAGATGAAAGTGCGTCCCGTGAGATCTGTCAGGAACTCACATTCTGCTTCGCTGAATGCGTAGAGAGCGGTTGCACCCTCAGTCATAGCTTCCAGGGTAGATGAAAGTTCGGTGTGAGAAATGAATCCCTCGTTGAAGGAAGTCTCATCTCGTTGTAGGAGGTCTGGGAAACGTAGCTTCTTTCCTCCAGCGGTGAGCTTCCCATGTTTCTTGAAACTTCCCCAAAATAGACGATTTGAATCAACGTCGACGGCGGCAAGCTCCGTCACCCCGCCTTGGCTCCGTCACAGATACCACGATCTGCATTCTGCAACAGACTCTTCTCAAATATTCAACTCCTCCTCCTGATCATCATATTTATTCGGGAACAGCACCGCTGAGCTCTGGGATGACATTTGGCCCGCCTCATTTGCTTGAAGATCTGATGAAACAGCTTCAGGGCTCGGCAGTCGTTGAGACGAGGTATGGTGTGATGAAAGTGTGTGAGGAATTTGTGTAGTGTTTGACCTAATGATTTACTAGCGGTATAGAGGCAGCAGTATTCACCGCAAATATCCGAACGAACGCTTTGAATTTGAACGCGGTTTCGAGTGACTGAGAATGGCTTTAAAAATGTTCTTATATTTGAGACAAAAGGAGGTAAGCCGTACGAATCGAAATACTCGGCCAAATGATTGTGTATATAGACTGCAACCCAGTGTGAACCTGGTAATTTAGATGGATCTAAATTTATTATGTAAACCCCATTTTGTGGTGATTTTGGTAACCTATCAGATGCGTAAACTCCGCGAAATATACTGAGTGGTCTTAGTAACCTGTTAATTTGAATCCCATCCATGACTAAAAGTTTTTGATAATGTTTCTGTTTTTATCAATTTCTAATATTGCATCATACTCTGAGAAAAGTAAACACGTAACCGTTCTCGATAATTCGTTTTCAAATCTCGCCTCTATTCTCACAACCCCTCTATCACCTAGACTTATATAATCCTCATTACCCGAATCATCGGGTGTTAGATCGAAGACTAACATAAAATAACCGTGTCCAAACATGTCGTAAATGATTTGATTACCTCTATTGTTATGCTTAATCCCACTAGCTGAGAATATCGTGTCATATGCTCGTGCCCAATACTTTTTACTTGAAAAATTACATTGTAATCCTTCGGATGGAATTTGCACACCGTTCACAAAGAGGGTAAAATTCTCGAGCGAATAGTGAGAGAGAGCAAATGGATTCTTATTCAGACTTCCCGCATATGCTTCATTATCAACCATCGCAAAAATAACTGTATTCGGTATTCGTCCCACGATCGCATTGTCGAGGCTCAAAGTTCGTCCACCAGAAGGAACTGTAAAAGTTTTCAGTTCCGTGCGTTTGTAATGATATTTAGCGTTGTTGTTTTCCAGGATTTTATTATGTGCAACTAAAATGGATGGGTTAATATCGAAATGTTGAACGTATAAAGTTGCGTCTAAAATTTTCAATAGTCCATCGTCACTCCCTCCCATAAGATAGAAAGCAGGATTAGATAGCAATAGTCTTATACCGATATCTACTCGATCCATCATTAACTGCATCTGGTTAAAAACATCTACGTGCAGTTTACCATACAACTCGACCTCTGCACTGTTCTTAAACCAACCCTTGCGCCTTGTATAACCGGAATTTGATGCATCTGTCATGTTAATATCGTCTCCCGAGTCCAACTCCCACCCCACATTTCGTAAATGTGTTTTGCTCGCATCTATACCATAGTTTAACACATTTTCCATGTAGCTTCTATAATGGTAATTATCCTCTGATGGTGTGACCAACGTCCCATTGAAATAAACGTTACACTGCTCGAAGAGAGAGTGCAGAATATTGTTTACTACCCCCGGTTGATTGGTAGCTGATTCATTGTAATCAGTCCCGTCTTTTTTACAAAGTTTCACTTTAAGTCTAAGATATATGCTATTCAAATCCTTGTACGCATCCCCAGAGTCTTTGATCAGGAATTCTATAACCGATCGATTATCTAACGAAGAAATGGGTTTGTAGGATACGAGTCTTTTTGCTAAAATGTTAGTTTGCACCGGTGGATTGGGCTGGAACAAATCCAACGAATATAGCATATGCTCTGCCATTATAGCGAAAAAATATCTCCTCCAACGACCTTCTTTCCTCTTCGACTTCTGATTGACTGTCGCTTTTTGTTTACGCAACTTGGTTTTATTTTATTTAACCTAGGACGTTTCACGATCCTCAACCCTCCTCCAGACATACCTTTTATCTTTTCCTCAGCCTTGCGTTTCATGTTCTGACCCGCATCGTTTATTCTACTGCGCAGTATCTCCTTAACCGGTTTTATACCAAGGTCTCCAAGAGCTGCTGCTCCAGCGCTCGCGGCCTCCTTACCAACAGTCTTAAGCCCACTAAATAGCAAAGGTTTTGCAAATCGCCACAGACCCGCGAGAAAACTCCCGATACCCCGCCCTTTTTGCACCCTATAAGAAGCCCTATACAAGGGTCCTATCTCTCCTCCCACCTGTTTGGAATAATAACCATAATATCGATCCGACACCGGCGCCATCTCTCCGTTAAATGATGTATTAACGTCAATCAGTTCTTTTTTATAAAGTGTAGCACCACTATCGAGCTTTGCTCTCCACTATGAAAAAATATTGGTTCACCGAGTTTATCCACCAAAAGAATTTCAACACTCTCGATATTGTTTTTCTCGACGGGGTAATAGTAAATAGGGTTGAACGTTTGATATTCCCCAATTTTTGAATTCAAGATGCGGATGCAACGACTCAAGGTGTCTCCGACTATTTGAGGTTTTATTATATCTGTGTAAACGTAAACATTTGTTGAGGATGCTGCAATGCTTCTTTTTTCTCTTTTTCCTATGTCACCTTCAGTGTTAATCTCTGCCCTGGCACCATTAATGATTTCAGCTAGCTCATCATCTGTCAACGTTGAATCTTTAAATGGTAATCTAATAAGAACAGCCGATAATAATGATAGGTCATTTTTTATCTTTTCCTTGCCTTTTCCACTAAAGCCTGACAAAGTTCTATTGAATAAGTTAGCAAACGAATCATACGTTCCCGGAGACAACGAGTATTTTACTCCGCTCGCTAAAATTTGCACAGACCGTGGTAATATGCGTTCATCAACTCCAACCTGATTAATCCTTACACTCAGTTTATCAATATAACGCATTACTTCATTTGAAATGTAAGTTTGTTTTTGTGTACTGGAGGTAATATATGGTCTTACAAATGCCACCGCAATACTGTCATAAGTACCAATGGGAATTGTAAAGTATGAATCATCTAAAAGTTTCACATTTATAACTTCTTTATCCCCTCGAACTAATCCCTCTTCAGTCCGGGTCCTATTATCCTTAGGAGGCAATTCGTCTGCTACGCGAGACGCTGGAGTAAGGTTTTCGATAACAGTAGGTGTGTCTTCGGGAACTTTTTTTACCTCAATAGAAGGAATCGAAATCTCAGCTAGACCGACATACCACTCGTTATTTTCTAAATCGATACGATGACTTAACTTTGTACAATAATGAGCGATTGTATTTCTTGGGAAAAAATCCCTCGAGCTATCGCTGGGTAGTGAAAGATAAAATTCGTTCATATTTTACTGACAGAAGAAGCTGAAATCCACAAGTTAAAAGACGGTGGGTATCCGTCCCACTTGATAAAATACTCCAAATTAGGACCACTCCCCCGACGTCTCAATATTTTCTCGATCCTGTACTCCGTGTCGGGAGACACGTTAACTTTGACTAATTCTTCCGCGTAGAAACTACCCTTTATATCCTCCCCGTTCAAATCATTCAATTTATAGGTTGGTATTAGTTTCATTCGATCAATGTTTGTAACTTGAAATATTTCCTTAGTATAATTTGGTGTGTATCCTTTGGTGAATGGAATCCTCTCTTTACTAATCCTCACATAATCACCTATATTAAATTTTGCATCCGTCTTCTTTAAGCTTTTTCTCCGACTAGCAATGATAAATGCATTTTTAGCATTCACTTGAGAGGGAGCGATCCCAATGCTAGAATGCGTAATATGGTTATAAGAACTAATGAGTGTTGGAAGCACATCGATATATTTGTGAGTTGTGTATTTTGTAAAATATTTATACATTTTTGTCTTCAGAGTTCGATTAAAGCGTTCCACGAGGCTAGCCTTAATTTCTGGATTATTTGTAGAGTAAAACTTTACACCTTGATTCGAGAGAAAACTTTTAAACTTGCTATTAACGAATTCCCCTCCCTTATCGCTCTGAATTTTCAATGGTTTGCGCTCGCGAAATATGACCTTAAATGCTTCTATAATTTCCTCTGGTCTTTTTGACTTGAGAGGACTAGCCCACGCATAACGGGAAAATATGTCTACTACGGTTAAAATGTAACAGAACCCATTGTTGTATTTTTTCAAACTTCTCAAATCATTTAAATCACATTGCCAACACTCATCTATATAGTTTACTTCGTAACGGTTTCTAACAAACTTTTTTCTCGCCGGCTTGTGACGCGTGTACGCTTCTTGAGATTCCAACCACTCGCGAATTGTTTTTATCGGGATTCCAGTCGCTTTATTTAATTTTTTATCTGTGGAAAAACCAGCAGGATGTGCGGGGTTGTTGTACACGCTAGCTATTACGTCGTGTCCCACTCTGACCCGAACATTTTTGGTACCCTTTTTCGCTTGGTTCGCCTTGGAATTGCTCTCGGAAATGTCCATCGCTCCTTTGGAGATGTTCTTTGCTCCCTTGGAGGTGTGCTTGGCTCTCTTGGAGTTGCTATTATCCGCTTCATTTTTCTCGGTGGAGAATCGCTTTCGATTTGTTCCTTTATTCGTGCCCATGTCGAATCCAACTCTGAATTTGTCCTCTTAATTTCGGCTAACCGCCTTCTCATTGCATCGCTACCCTCAACTAGTCGTGTTGGTGGTGAGTGTTTCACTATCGGAACGTGTAGGGGAGATTTAAATTCTGAAACTGAGTCGAGATACTTATCGAGTATTCTTTTATACAAATGCCACTTGTCAATATCCTTGAGCCCTTTACTTGCTAACACAAGTTTCATTTCTTTATCCAATGTACTCAACCTAACCTTCGCATGACTTCGATCAAAGACTTCGGGACTCACTACGAGCATTTTCTGCAAACTCATTTTCCTAGCAGGCTCCCGATCACACCACTTAAAATCGAACCAAGTAGTAATGGCAAAAAGCCACCTTTTTGCACGAGAAGCGCTCATTTTCTTTTTACACTCGTTCCCCGTTCAGCCAACTTTCTCAGTGTGTTACGATGCTTGGATAATTTTTGTTTCAATGGCTAATCAATTTTATGATTTCCGTTTAGAGTATTCAGACAACAATCACAAATGGCTTTGATCAATTCGTCGTCGGAAGATTTTAATATCGCAGCGCGTAATTTTGGTCTTGCACCCTATAACGCATGGAGCAAATGTTTATTGTTCTTCAGTCTTTTCATCGTGTTGAGGCATGAAAACTACAGTTGCCCCGTCTTCGGGGAAAATGTGTGTTCTAAAACGAAACCTTTCGTCTGTGTCCTGTCCAAGATCTAGAACCAAATAACCAAACGGCTCTTGAGTAACCTGTTTATATACCCTCTCCAACTCCCCCGATTTTTCTGGATAGACCTGTCTTGCTAAGTGTCCAAATTGAGACCTATCCCTAGGGTTTTTAAAGGTTACTATATATTTAGCATTCAGCGAAATATTTCTCGATTGAGGACTCTGATAAAAAATGTTCTGCGTAATTAAAAACACAGAAATGTTAAAATGGTGACTACCTCTGGTGAACAATTTGCATACGTCTTTGCTATAAGCTCCCTCACTCATTAAATCATCAATCACATATACTGTTGGAATACAATCAAATTCCTCGAAAGGAGGTATTTCATGTGTAAATTGAATAGATGATCGTATTCTAGGTTCGCTTCCTGGGCTACAACACCAAATTACCCGCTCTATTGGACTATCGATCATGTTATCTATGTTTTTTAAAAACTTGGCCACAAATGTGGTCTTTCCACATCGCGATGGACCTGCGCAGATGCAGGTAAACGGATGTTTCCATGTTAACGTCATGGTTAACACTGAAAGAATAATATTTTGAAGCCTGTTTTATAATTTCAATCGTCACAAAAAGCTTCTCTGTGTGTCCTTTTTCGCGGAATTTTGTAATGAACCCAAGGAAGGGTGTTGATACCATCTTCGCAAATATATCTCTTGTCATCAAAAGCCGTTAGAGTGACTTTGTTCATTTCCATTGTATAAATTCGATGCAATTTACTGCGAATTACACTCATTTTACGAAATTCTGTAGAATTTTTGTGTAAACAATGTATATAATCGTCGAAATTGATGCTTTTGGTAATAAGAGCTTTTGATACTCCCTTTGCCTTCTTTTTTTCTTTACACCCGTGAACCTTATACGAGTAGAGCTTACTTCGCAATCCAACGAAATGAGTCATAATTTGTCCATCACATTCATCTTTAAATTTCCCGATTTCTTTCTTATTTTTGTCAGAATAACAAGGATGATCTTTTGAGTAATTTGAAGTGTCGAATGCATCAAGATTATCTAACAAATCACTGTAGAAGTCGATATTTTTTATGTCATATATAAAACTATCTGTGTCACTGTAAGCAAGAGAAATTTTTTTGTCGTATTTAGGTAGCATTTTTCGATAGTGAAAGTCATACATTAACGTTTTGCTAATGTCTAGAACGCAAAAACCAATGTAAATGGGAATTTTCATTTTGATGCAGGTTTTTCTTAAATGAACGCCAACAAGAGACTCATGAAAAATTGTCCTATCCAAGAACTGAGATTTATTGATTAATTTCTCCAATCTTTTTTCGCTAGATACTAATTCCATATTAATTTGTTTGCGTAGGTTCAATAATGTACGACCGAAAAGTGAATTTAATATCAATTTCCAGAAATCCTTTTCAAAATCATTTGTTGCTAATTTTCTGCGGTTAGTATTAAGGTCAATGTATGGTTTCAACCATGGAGATTGATTAAACTTGATGACTCTGTGTACCTTTCGCAGAACGAGACCTAGGGAAAGGGCTTGTTTTAGATTTACGTAGTTAATAATATATTTTACCTTGTCATAAAGAGTTATCAACAATTTTTTGTGTTTGCCACCGGGTGGAATTTTATTTTCAGGGCACAGAGGAAAATCGGAGTGCAAGTCATAGAGGTTTTGTGGATAATGGATGTCTACTTCAAGTATATATCCCACTTCACTTTCATCTGAAATTTTTTCTATACATATTTAACTTTTCAATTTCCTGGGATGAAAGCCACTTAAAATTTGAGTATGGTAGTGGTCTAGACATGGCCCAACCGTAGAGATTGTTAGCGTCCAAATATGTCAAGTAGTTCGTACTTTCTCTAGAGTTATAAATATCCATATACTTGTTGTTGGCTTCACAATATCTCTTACAGCACTGTGAAATTCCACCTCGAATTCCCTTCTCGAACATCAACAACATATCATAGTCCGTCAACAATTCCAATTCCATTCCGGTGTATTTCAACATTGCGTCAAAGGTTAATGATGGAGCAGTATAATACCATGCGGGATCTAATTTGTAAATGTTGTAGCACATGTTGCGAACATTTTCAAACACATCCGCTAAAAGTGTTACATCGCTTTTCAGATACACATCGCTGTATTCGCCAAGAGTTTCGCAGTTGAAAGCATTCCACACATTGCCTGCATGTTCATAATCTTCGTTTGAAATATTTTCCTGTGTAAGTTTACTGAAAAATTTTTCCTTTGAAGGTAAACGATTTTCATCGAGTTTTTCCCAAGAATCGGTGTATTCATAGGGATACACTCCCTTTCGCGTGACTAAATGTGTTTTTTCACCAAAAACTTTCTGCGTAAATTAAAACTCTTTCAAATTCGCAACCAATGAGGCCAAAGATGCTGCCATGAAGCGATAGGTATCGAGAAATCTTATGCTAAAATTTTCATCGATAGATTTTCCGAAAGAAATATACTTTTCTTCTAAATTTGGAATAACAAATATTTGCCTCTCGTCGTAATTCAATTCGCGAACAATAAAGTGTCCATCATAGGATGAGAGATTATGGATGAAGATTGGGAGAAATGTTGGCATTTTATATTTTATATTACAATCAGTGTGTGCTGGACCACGATATTTCCCCATCAAATGATCATGGTCTCTAACCCTCTCATTATCTAAGTCTTTCTCACAAATGTGACAAACAGTGGCATTTACAAACTGTTTCCTCTTCATCACTCAGGGATGAAATCGGAATAATTTTTTTGTAAAGTGAAAATACTTTTTGCGCTTCCTCTTTCATGCATTCGATGAAAATCCGTGTCGCGTCTTTTCCTCTATATAATTTGGGTTCCAAACATCCATCAGGTGTAATCATCATGTAACAAAAGCTGAATGGAGTATGTTTTTGTATCTTGTGTGTGAAAGAGGCTTGTGGATTTGGTTCGCAAGAAGAAATATTCTCCAGGAGGCATTCAAAATCTGCGTAAATTACAAACGGTACTCTAAATAAATTATTAATTTGAGTAAATTTTAAAATTTTATCTTCTTCGCTAGGCATAACAATTTTGGTAGGCTCGCCCGTACTTCGACACAATTCTTTGTGAGCATCTAGTATTTCTTCATCATTGTAATGAGTGAGGCAGCGTTTGCAAATAAAGATTTTGTGCTGGTGTTTTGTAATTTGGGACCTTAAGAGTCTATTGAAATTCTTAATCCAACAATAATGCGCGGTAGTGTCGTTTGAAATGTATAGCAAGTCTCGATGGTCCGGAAGCTCAACGTCTACAATTTTCATGGGATAAACGTTATTTCTTTCATCTAATCCAAATACATTTATCGAAATATTGTTGACTCTCTCAAATTTTGGAATATCTTTCAATTGGGCGGGATATTTAATACAATCCCAATCATAAGCATTATGAAATTCAATGGTGTCAAAATTTGGAATCCAATCGGGACGTTGGACATTCTTCGAAAAGACAGCGTACTTGAAGCAGTAATGGTCATTGTTTTTAACATTAATTATAGCATTTTTCCTTGCGATATTGGTGGGAAGTGGAATATAAGTGGAACCTCTTAATGGTTTATATTTGTTAATCCGCAATTCCATCCCAATTACATGATCTAAAGTCCATCCTGATCCTTTAGCTTGGAATTCAGACTTTTCTTTTAAAAGTTTTGAGAAAGCCTCGTCAATATAATCTTCAATAACATCAGAAACGAAAACGCGACGATTTGGTGTTTTGAAAGATGCTTCCATTTGCTCTCCCTCACCTTTCTTAAATTGACATATTAGAATAAGATTGACCTTTAATGAATTATATTCATTCACTGTTTCAATTATTTTGTCTACAGTTTGTGCCTTTATATCATTCAAAAAGGAAACTACGTCACGGCTTCCGTCCTCATCAACTGAAGTTATCCAAAATGTTTTTACTCGGGATCCAATAGCTGATTCTACTTCCATGAAACCCCTACCTAACTGAGCTGTTGCATTACGTCTGTGTTCATTAGTGTTTTCATGTGGTAAGGCTTGGTCTACCTGATAGTATATTTCACAGAAATTGCAAAATTTTCCTACCTTTCGCCTTATCAAGTGTATATTTTAATTGATTATATGTTTGAAGATCATCTAATTTTTCGTCATAAAATATAATGCGTTCATTGACAAACGTAAGCGCCTGTTCTAGCTCCTGTGTGGTCACATAACGCCCGGCATTAAAATTGTTTAGGATGGTGGATATGAAGGATGACATATTTGATGATTCAGTATCCTGTTTGAAGAGAAGAGATAAACTTAATTAATTGGGGATACAAGTGTTCTCGCTAAAAGTTCGATATCAAATGAAGTACCTGCATAAATAGTTAAGTTATATATGAAACATGGTTAAATATAATTAAAATGTACATTATAAAGAGGTAAACCGGGAACAACTAGCTCGTTTAGACGGTGGAATCAAAATTAATCGAATCATGCAAATGCAAGTCAATGCATTTTTCTGCACGGGAATTAAAACATTTTTTCAGTTATAGGATTGTATTTAGCTATCAATTTAGCTTGTTTCCTGTAATAAATATCAATAGTGTAACAATCTAATTAGAGGTACCTAAGTATCCTGACCCTGAATCATTCAGGGTTTCATAAGGTTTAGATAATAATTAATAAAGGTAATTAAAATTAACCTAAATTCCTATTTGTATCATAATTTTATGACTTTAACTAAAGAAGATATGAAAGGTTAAATATGCTTCACCAGACGAGAAAATTTTAAGTCCAAATATTATTTTTATGTTAATTTTTGAAGGGCTTTCGGAACGAATTTGAAAAAACAAATTATTAATTGATGTATAACGTTGCAGGAGCAACAATATTTGTCAGAAACATCGAAAGGTTAACTCCTTTAATAAGGGAGCAAGACACCCCTGACCCTGACCCCATGAGGGCCTGAGAAATTTTGAGTTTTATATTCGTAGGGTAGTTAAATATTATCACCTATACCGTTTACAGTTTGCATTTATCACTTCAAATAAGAAAGATACTAAAAGATTTATGTTCCCTCAGGCGAGAGTAATTTTTGAAACCGATCTTTGGACACTTTGGGGGGTAATTATGAAAAATTTAATCAGTGCTTCGTATAAAGAGTTGAAAGATAAACAAGTTATCTAATAACTCTTATAACCCTAACACGGAAAATTAGGGTACTTGAGTACCCTGAAACAAAACCCTTAAGGGTCACAGAGAATTTGATTGCTGCATCTTATGCACATTGAAAAACAAAGAAACTTTTTCCTTTAAACTCTACCCAAATTCCTTCAAATAACGGAGTTATTAAAGATTTTCTTGCAAAGCTACCTGCTGCTAACCTATATTCTCCTAATACCATCACTCATAAATTAGCCCACCAAATCTAAACTGCTTGCTCTGTCAAAATTTTTTCAACGGCATTGTTTCTATATTTATGCCCCCGAATTTTTGGGTGAAAATGAGAGTACTAGGACCAGGATTTTTCCGTACCCTAAATACCCTTAAATACCCTGAAAAGGGTTTTTACGAGAAAAATATTACGGATTAATGCTAGTTGTGTGAACGTCCCTCGTACGGATTTTTGAGGCTCTCCGATCAATATTATTGGTTTAAATGACCTTGAATTTCCAGGGACTTATCTTGAATGTAGCCAAAATAATATGGATTCAGGTTGGCACTCACCAATTCACTGTCTGAGTTGGTCCTCCTGATTCCTGACGACGTCTTACATCGACGATAGCTATGCTGGTCCTGAGCAAGGTTCTCGAATTTTTTACCGTCTTCTTTAAGTGAAGATTGCTGTGCTGGCTCTGAGGGTGGTCCTCCTAATTTGACTGACTTCTGTAGGTGAAGATGTCTATGCTGACTGCTTGAAGGAAGAGAATGAGTCTGCTCCGATCGAGTCGCGTTTTTATATCCTCAGAGGGGGACAAGCATAACTGACTTGAACTGGTTACGCTCCCACGGATCACGTCAGAGTCATTCCCACGCTCGAGTTGAGTTGATAAACTCGAAGCGTTGGGGAGCGTGATAAGGGAGTTCGAGTCGGTGGGACAGGAAGCATGTGGAGCGTGAGAAGAGATCTGGAGAGTGATAACTGGGTGGAATCGCCATTTCTACACTACTGACGCATTTTTCCAAATTTAATTCCAACTGCCAAGCGTCGCACCAAGCTTGGATAGCAGCAAGGTCATTCGTTAGTTCATCTATATCTTTGCTGGAACGGATTTCTCTGTAAACTACAGCGTCGTCTGCAAATAATCGTAACTTACTGTGTACTACTTCGCCAATGTCGTTTATATAAAGAAGGAATAGGCGTGGACCAATGACACTACCCTGAGGAACGCCAGAAGTGACTCTAACCTCATTGGAGACTGCACCGACTAATACTACTCTTTGGACGCGGTCGCTCAGAAATTCTCTAATCCAGGAAATGACATCTTCGTCTAGACCATAAGATTTCAGATTTATTATTAACTTTCCGTGGGGTACTTTATCAAATGCCTTTTTGAAATCAAGAAAAATCGCGTCTACTGGAATGTTGTCTTCCCCGGAGACTAAAATATCGTGGGCGAAAAGCGCTAACTGAGTTTCGCACGATCTGCTTTTCCTGAATCCATGTTGAGTTCCCATTAATAAGTTTTGCGCGTCTAGGTGTTTCATTACCGAGCTGACTACGATGTGTTCAAGGACTTTGCAAGAGATGGACGTTAAAGATATCGGCCTGTAATTAGATGGCTGTTCCTTGTCTCCACTTTTAAATATAGGCGTTACATTAGCGATTTTCCAGTCATTAGGTACTTCGTGTTGCTTGATGGATTTACTGAATATTAAATGCAAGTAAGGGGCAATTTCTGAGGCTAGTTCTTTATATACGCGAGAAGGGATTTCGGCTGGACCAGGGGATTTATTTGGACTAAGCGATTTCAATATATTTTCTATTCCGAGCGTACTAATGTCAATAGCTGGCATCTTATGTATACAGGGATTGTCATCGGTCTCGGGTGAGTTTTCGGAAGGCTCCGTGAACAACATCTTGAAGTAGGAATTTAATAAATTGGCTGTATCGTAACTGCTTGTCAACACATCTCCATTGTCGTTTCTCAGCGAACATACGGTAGATCGTTTACCTTGAACTTCCCTAACATATGACCAAAATGCTTTTGGGTTATCCTGCAACTGCTCTACTAGTGTTTTTCTTTTAAAATTCGTGAACGCATTCCTGAACGCTTCCTTCGTGGCGGCTTTAGTCATCCTATATTTTTTAATTATTAGCTCGCGTTCATTAGCGGATAAATCCGTGCTGACTTTTTTCATTTTAGCATACTCACTTCCGCGTCGTACCATCTCGGTTCGCTGCCTTCTTTTACTGTTTTACTAGGGATGTAGCTATTTATTCCCGAAGTTACTAGCGAAAGAAAAGCTTTCCAAGTATTCTCTACATTTAACTTTAATACTGATTCTTGAAACTCGGGGAAATCATTTTTCAGATGACTCTTAAACCCATCAAAATCAGCTCTTTTAAAAATGAAAACTTTACGCTCTTTTTTTAAAGTTTACAGCGGTATTTAGAGAAAACTTTGCAGTTACTACCCTGTGGTCACTAATTCCTTCGACAGTGCCAACGTTTACTACCTGATGTGGTATATTTGTCGCTAATAAATCAAGAATATTTGCTCCTCTGTTTGGTGCGGATGCCATTTGAAACAATGAATTAGATGTAAATGTGTGTAATAAAGCCTCGCAGATCACTTTATCCCTCCCACCAGGAATGAAGCTATAAGTCTCCCAATTTATAGAAGGTACGTTGAAATCTCCACCTACAATCTATTTTTATTTATTTATTTATTTCAAAAGCCCACATACAGCAATTATTGCCAATTTACAGTGGCGCAATAATAAGAATAAATAATATATAACAAGAAATAAAATATACATAATGTTACGGGAATCACATCAACCAAAAACATGCCGAGAATCAAGTAGGTACATAAAAAATAACGAGAATCAAAACCTCGAAATTATAGAACACAAGTATATTAAGCTAAGGAACATTGTAGCAATGGTAAGAAATGGGAAGCGTTGTTATTGATGTTCAGAGAGGTAAGATAGAGCAAGTTTAGTAAAGACTTTCGGGGATAGGGAAAAGGGATCAATACTCGGAGGAAGGGAATTAAGAAGTGAGGGAAGGCGGTAAAAAAGTGAGCGTTGAATGAGTGATAAACTGGAGACTGGTGTGTGGAGCAGTGAGTGGGTGCGTGTGGAAATCAAGTTCAATCAAGTTTCTTTCAGGATACTTGGATGCTACGCTGTTTATTTGATTTTTAAAATCCAACATTGACGTTATATCTGTGTTAGGTGGTCTGTAATACGAACAAAATAAAATAGTTTTGAATTTTGGACATTTAATTAAACACCACACAGATTCAACGCTGGTCTCAGTTACGGTTATCGCTTGGCTGACGATTAAATTCTTTACAGCTATAAAAACTCCGCCCCCAACTCGATTAATTCTATCTTTCCGATAAACAGTGAACGATTTTGGGAAGATCTCATTGTCTGAATCATCATCTGTTAGCCAACTTTCTGTTCCAAAAATGACGTTACACTTCGTACTATGAATTAAATGGTGGAATTCGGGAATCTTATTTCTTAAACTACGGCAATTAACCACAGCCACGATTAAAACTTCGGAAGCAGTATTATTGCGATTCGGGAATAATTCTGATTTGCTTTTGTCGAATAGACTATTCACAGGCTCTATACCACTGATAAATGGAAATGCATGTCTTATTGTCTCACTATCAATATGAATTGAGCCTTGACTGCCTTTGAACGTATTGTTCGACTGACGCTTTTCGTGCTTAAATGTAATACCTGAAACGCTGATTTTTCTTTCTACTACTCTTTTCTCATATCTGGAAGAATTTTTGTCTGTGAAAAGTTTTGAACTTACCCCTTTATTTTTCAACCCACTACTATATCTACACTCTGTCCTGCTCTCTACTCTAAAAAAGACCTACAGTGCTCAAATATGCTACTCGCTACACGACTAGCCGACTCGGCCGTGTAATGGACTCCCGAACGGTTCAGAGGGATCCGACACGATCGGATTGCCGGCCTAAGGTCCACGAAGGAGGCTCCGATGTCCGTGCAGAAACGACGCAGCCTCTGGTTTATGCCTTCCACTCGGATCCAAACCAGAGAGCCACGATCGATAAACGATCCACGAGCCACGATCATGGCAATGATAGAGAAGGCATGGACCGTCCAGGCATTGCCACTCATTGGTTCTCGGAACCTCGAAGAGCTGCCAGGATCTGGTATCTTATTTACGACGTATGACTCTTAGGGTTAGGGTTTTTTCACGCCTACTTTCCTTTCGTGGTTTAATTTTTTCGGCCTTGGGTCCCATCCGTATCTGAGTTCCTCCTTAGTTGACCATTTCATATTGGTAGATGGTATGCGGCGACATTGAGGGTAGTCAGAGAGAAAAATATTCCTAGCACACTTTAAACACTTTAGCTTCCACTTTAGCAAACTTTAAGGACAAAGATGAGATCGGGTAAACCTCGTTGAAGAGCAATAAAACTGCGGCCGGGCGCTACCCTTTTTTTGGCAATAATAATCATTATCGACGGTGCGGCCGCTTCCAGTGAATTAGCGTGCTATGAAATACATTTGAAGAGTCCGCTTTCCCAACGGGTGACGACAAAGGAAAGAGAAATCTATTATAATGGATCCCGTATTGAAAACCAAGTAGCACAACAACATCAAAGAAATTGACATTGTAACCTTTCCTCGGAATACACCTCGCACTCGCAATAATACTCAGCGCGCCGCCCGGTCGGTCTGGCGGCGGCGCGGCAGCGCATTGCACCGTTCAACATAAAACCATCTCGAGGCCAAATTAGCAAAGAATAGCACGATTGGCAGGAGTACGATGCAAGAAATCATTTTATGATTATTGGATTGATTGATTGATTTCCAAATTGGAATTAATAGTGGTCACTTTTCGGGAGGGAGGCCCCCTGGTGGGAGGGTCCAAGAGATGGGCCAGCGAGGGTGAACGGGTCGAGGAAAGGGTTCGGGATTAAGGACCCTACGGAGGGTGTGCCACGCCCATCTTCGGACTACCTGCACCATGGCCCCACCAAACGCACTTTAACCAGATTTTTCTTTTGCTATAGACTATGCTTTCAATTCGCGTCAAAATCTCCGGGGGGCTCGGAGGTGCCCAAAACGATATTGCTATTTATATTTTAAAAATTCAAGTAAAAATAGCATAGAGTTAAAATATTTTTATTTCCAACTAGAAAACTTTGGAAATTAAAAAAAATCAAATATTTGTACGCAAAGGTACCAATTTATGCTATGTATTTTTTTAGTTCATAAAGTATCTGAAACCTTTTTTTTATGAAGGTGAACTTCTCTAAAAATGAGTGATTTTACGCCTCAAGCGTTTTTATCCCGGAGGACTCATGTTTGTCCATTTATACAAACTACAATGAGCCACAAAATAGTCGTAGTACTAGCCAATATCATAGATCATATAGTGTAGAATACGAATAGTACCTTAAAAAATTACATTCGACCAGCTTTTTCCGATTTTGAACCACTGTGCGACTGCTGCTCGCGTCTCTTCCATCTCTGTCTCGACGTTTAGGCCAAATTCGTGTGGTTCTCCCTCGTAATATGAGACCACTGTGGGAACCGCAAGGGCGACCGTTTATATGTCAGTATATTTTGGGGTACTACCAGGGATCATGTGACATTCCATTTTTTCCCTCGTTCACTCTTCGGGAAATCTCCAGCTCGGCAACGAAACCCGATATTCCCGCAGATGTTTCTGGGCTGTCGATACCCCAGTTCATTCATCGAGATAAATATCAGATTATAATGTTTGGGTATACTTGTCTGAGTTTTTTATTACGGGGTATCTATTACCTTGGGACTCAGAGCCACGGAGGGGAGGTAGGGAAGGAAGCTTTCTTGAAGGGGGGAAGGTGCGCTCGCGCAGAACAAATATTCTCTCTTTTTCCTCACACAGATCGCGAAATGCTATGTACGTGTATTCAGTGTATGGTGGTTTGATTAAGTAGAGAGTTTCATCCTCTTTGAAGTGTTAATATGAAACGTGTTTACAAAAGCGGTGCGCAGAAAAGAAGTGAGCAGAAGAAAAATCTCTAATATGACAATAATATTTCAAAAACTTGAGTGCTTGGCTGAACAAGAAGAGAGGTTTCCGTGCCGATTTAATACACCAGGGGTGTCAAACACGCGGCCCGCTCCCTTACAATCTGCGGCTCGCGGCACCATGACTTCTTCAATCGCAATCGACACTTCCTTTGCTCTTTTAAGATTTACAGCTCTTGCAGTTGGAAGATCAAAATTTACTGGCACTTCATCCATATTACCCACATGCATTTCTTCTACTCCGAAAATGCTCTCTTTCACAAAATGTCTACATTTTATCATCTTGGCCTCCTAACCTAGCGGAAGTTTCTGGCCAATACTTTTCGAGGCACGACTACTTAAATTACTCCTCTTCGTGAATAAGAATCCCCAAGAGGTAAAGGATTTGAAGTCATTTATTTGTTTCTCTCGTGCAATTTGCCTTGCTTGAAGTAAAATTCGAGTTGTCGAGAGTCCTATTCCCCTTGATCTTTGAACGATAACCCAGTCATAAAGTTGATTTTCAAGTGCTGGCTGAAGACAAAGTAAGGGAGTTGGAACAGGCCTTGAAAATGCAGCAGTCTCTATTTAAAAGTGCTCATCAAAACAGTGATGATGTAGTTCAGGCAAGTTACAGGATTGCTCGTGAAATAGCAGTGGCATCGAATCCCCTTTTCAAAAGGAGAAATTATAAAGAAATGTATGTTGATGGTGGCAGAAGATATATGCCCTGAAAAACGTCAAACATTTGCAAACATAAGCCTTTCAAGAAACACGATTATGTCAAGAATTAATGAGCTAGCAGATGATCTTAACAGTCAACTAAGTGAAAAAGCATCTAAGTTTACAGCGTTTTCACTTGCAATTGACGAATGCACAGATGTTAGTAGCACACCACAGCTTGCATTATTTATTCGTGGTGTTAGTGAAAATATGCAAATGACTGAAGAAATCGTGGAATTGGTAGCAATGAAGGGCACAACAACTGGTGATATCTTTGAGAGTTTGGTTGGAACATTAAACAAAATCGATTTTGACTGGGAAAAAACTGTAGTCTGGCTACTGATGAAGCACCTCAAATGGTTGGTAGAAAAGCTGGTGTAACACAACATTAAAGGAAAAACTAAAAGCTATGAATGACTCAGACCAAAATATTCACTGTATTTACTGTGAACTTCATACGTGCGCGAGGTCTGAACCACAAACAGTTTAACAGCTTTTTGGAAGAAATTAACCTTCATGGTCTGCCATATCACACAGATGTTCGGTGAAGAGGAGCTGTACTGAAGCGTTTTTATCAGTTACGAAGTGAAATACACATGTTTTTGTATGACAATGGATGGGATGTGCAGGAACTATATGACGATGAATGGGTTCAAGATATAGCTTTCATGGTAGACATAACAGAACACTTGAATTGCCTGAATATAAAGCTGCAAGGGCGCCATGAATTGGTGACAGATCTACATGAAACCATCAGTGCATTTGAAATGAAACTTGATGTCTTTGTACGTCAGCTAGCTGATTGTAATCCAACGCTGAAGTCCCTACAAGACGCTCCTGAATTTCGTGCTGAAATTAACACAGAAAACACCGTGAACAAATTTTGAAGTTAGTGATCGAGTTCCGAGAAAGATTTGCAGACTTTAAAAACCTTGAGAATATTTTCTTTATCTTCCGGAATCCTTTCTCTGTTAGTGCTGATGAAGTGCCAGAAAGTTTACATTTAGAACTAATAGTACTTCGCTTCCTGTCCATACCCACGCCTTTTCCCACAATTTAGAATTTGATGATTGTTTCCACCTAGGTTTACTTGCCTCCCTCCCACCCTCCGCCTCACCGCTAGAATTAAAAGCGTTGGAACAATCATGCATATGGCTACACCAAGCTTTCAACCCGCCTGGTCTTAACAGGGCCAACTAATCTTTAGCCCTCTCCTCTTTCCCTTCCCCCATTCCCCACCCTCTCCCTACCACCTTCTTATCCTAATCTCCTCAGCCTCTGGTCATCTATATACACACAATGTTTAGAAAAACGAGATGCACGTAGCACGCAATAAAAACGAGATGCACGTAGCACGCAATATAAATAGTTTTAAGTCAATATCAATACACATAGAAACATAAAAAAGAAACACTCACACGGGGTATTAACTAAAGCTTTCGAAGCACTTGAGGCCTCTTCCTCAGCTGAAGTAAGAATGGTGAGGAAAGGAGAGTGTTGGAAAAGGGAAAAGAGGGGAAAGGGGAGAGGTGTATGGGAAGGGGGGTTAGGAATAGACGTTAGGACTCGCTGCGCTGCGCGCGCTCGTTAAGGGGCTCCGCCCCTTAAAACCCCGGTTCCGGCTTCGCCGTCTACATTTGTGGTCGTTCGAAGAATTTTATTTCGAATAATCTCACCTAAGCTAGGGGCCGGCTTCGCCGGCCAGGGGGTAGGAAAGCGCCGCACTCCTTCCTCGGAACGGCTTCGCCGTTCCTCGTCTGGGGTCGGCATAGCCGTCCAGAGGGCGAGGGCATTTCGGAACTGTTTCACCGTTATTCGTTTAAGGGGCGGCTTCGCTGCCAAGAGGTGGGGGGAGCCCACAGCGGCTGCGCCGCATGAACGTCGGGGCGGCTTCGCCGCCCGGGAGTTATTGAAGCTCCCCCTCGCCTACGCCAGTTACTCCTCGGAACGGCTTCGCCATTCCTCGTTGTGGGGCGGCTTCGCCGCCTTGGGGTTCAGGAGCCCCCCCGCGGCTGCTCCGCTTATTCCTCATAAATGGTCTTATCCACCGAGAGGGGTGCCCAGGGGGATTCGGGGGTTTTAATGTGTTATGCATGCGGTCCCCAATCGTCCACAGTGATAACGTAGCGATGATTGTAAAGGGTAGTGCAATGCGGAATAATAGTAGCGACAAGAACCCATAAAAGAAGACTTAATTGCATGTTTTTCATTTTTTTGCGGGAGGTTCCCACCGGAATACCGGGGGTTTTTACTTGTGTCAAACCAGTGGTCACAAATCGTTCTCATAAATTCTGTGACGACAAGTCCTAGGGGTCCGGAACAGTGGTCTGACGATTCTTTTACCTGAAGAGGCGATTTATTAGAATTTTTTGGGAGGTTTTACGGGGTTACCGAGGTTTTAATAAGTGGTAGGGGCATCGGTTAAATTGTGACGAAAACTACTCGGGAAGGCGACTTTAAATTTTTTTTCGGCGATGTTCAAGTAGGTTTCATAAGTTTTCTGGTATTTTTCCCGTATGGTTTACGGTGGCTCGCCCTCACCAAATATTCCGGATCAAGATCTCAGAGGGGACGGGTAGTGCGGCGTAATGCTCGCGAGAAGTTCTCAAATAGTAGACTTAATGGCATTTCAGGGATGGGATTTCAGGGGGATACCGGGGGTTTATATGTGTGTACTCCTGGCGCTCACCATTCGTTCACATAAACTCCGTGGGGATGAGTCGTTGGGGTAAGAACCAGCGGTGGAATAGTCACGAAAATTACCCAAAAAGTACTTCGCCGTTATTCGTCTGGCGTCTGCATAGCCGCCCAGAGGGCAAGGGCATTTCGGAACTGTTTCACCGTTATTCGATTAAGGGGCAGCTTCACCGCCAAAGGGCGGAGGGAGCCCACAGCGGCTGCGCCGTTTCAAACATCGGGGCGGCTTCGCCGCCCGGGGGTTACTGAAGCTCCCCCTCGCCTACGCCAGTTACTCCTCGGAACGGTTTCGCCGCCTTGGGGATGAAGAGCCCCCCGCGGCTGCTCCGCTTAGTCCTCATAAATGGTCTTAGCCACCGAGAGGGGTGCCCCGGGGGATTCGGGGTTTTAATGTGTTATGCATGCGGTCACCAATCCTCCACAGTGATTATGTAGCGATGATTGTAAAGGGTAGGGAAATGCGGCGTAATAGTGGTGACAAGTACCCATAAATGAAGACTTCATGGCAACTTTTTCATTTTTTTGCGGGGGGTTCCAACGGAATACCGGGGGTTTTAGACTGTTGTTAAACCAATGGTCACAAATCGTTCTCATAAATTCTGTGCCGATAAGTCCTAGGGGTCTAAAATAGAGGCGGAATTCTGACGATTCTTTTACCTGGAGAGAGAATTAAAAAAAAAATATTTTGGGAGGTTTCACGGGGTTATCGGGGGTTTTAATAAGTAGTAGTGGCACCGGCTAAAATGGGACGAAAACTATTCGGAATGGCGACTTTAAAAATTTAATTTTTTTCGGCGAGGTTCCAGGAGGTGATCGGGGGTTTTCTGGTATTTTTTCCCGTATGGTTTACGGTGGCCCGCCTTCACCAAACATTCTGGATCTAGAGCTCAGAGGGGACGGGTAGTGCGGCGTAATCTTTCCAAAAAGTTCCCAAATAGGAGATTTAATGGCACATTTTACATTTGGTGGGATTTTAGGGGGATACCGGGGGTTTAAATGTGTGTACTCCTGGCGATCACCATTCGTTCACATAAATTCCGTAGGGATTAGTCGTTGGGGTAAGAACCAGCGGTGGAATAGTCACGGAAAGTACCCAAAAAGTAGACTTATATGAAAAATTTTATTTTTTGGGGGGTGTATGTGGGTTTACCGGGGGTTTATAGGTTTGTAAAGCCAGGGGTCATCAATCGTCTACATCAATTCCGTAGCGATGAGTGGTAAGGCTTGGAAATGCGGCGGAATTCTGACGAAAAGTACCCGAAAAGGCTACTTATATGCAAATTTTAATTTTTTAGGGGTTTTCAGGGGGTTTAAAGATGACAAAATTATATGGTCACAATCATTTACTATCATATCTAAGAGAAGTTGCCCCTATGACATCCATATTTCGAGAGTAATACAATAAAAAGTAAATCTCTCCCCGGAAAAAATTAGTAGTGCCCGCCATTTCTATCTTTTCGCGGTTATATTAATTAAATCATTTATTAAATTTTTATTCTTTCTAAAAGATAATGCATAGGTGTATGTAACTATTAAGTTTCAAAGAAATCGGAGAGGTAAAAGTTGACAAATCCTGTGTTCATCTTTTGGAAATCGTAATTTTTGGTGATTTTCGGAATATTTTAATTTTTTTCTGAGTAACCAAGAACGACGAAAGAAAATTGTTACCTATATTTCGTAGAGGGTGTAATGAACATATATAATAATCATTTTCGTTGCCCAACTCACAAAATATGGCCGACGGCAGTGGAAAGTATGAAATATTTTCCGAGAAATCAATTTTTGGACGCCATTTTGAAAGCGTTTTACTTGGAAATTTACTTAAAAAATTACATTAGTAGGAGTTAACATTTATTGGCTTTCATAATATGTACCAATGGTTCGTGTGAGAGAAATGTATCGCCTGTATAACGATAAAGAGTAAACGGACTCCCGGGAAAAAATGGGAAATGTCCGCCATTTTTAATTTTCTGCTGGTTTATCGATGGCAAAATTGTAAAAATGTTTAAATTTTCTAAAACAAAATGAATATTTTTATGCATATACTAAGTCTAAACGAAATCGGTAGTGTAAAACTGGACGAAATGTTGTGTTAATCTTTTGGAAATTGTACTTTTTGGCGATTTTCGGCATATTTTAATTTTTTCCTCGGCAGTCAATTGTGACAAAAAACAATTGTTGCCTAAGTTAAATGGAGAATCAAGTGAGCATATATTATAATCATTTTTGTTATCATACACTTGAAATTAAGTCGAGGGGAGCAGAAGGGATGAAATTATTTTCGAAAAACCAATTTTTGGGCGCCATTTTGGCTGCAAATTTCTTGAATTGAAACAAACAACATTACATATTTACGTACCCATGTTTATCAGCTTTCAAAAAATGCATTAAATATCCATGTGGCACGCACAGTTCGCGCGCAGTAAAATTCAAACCGAAAGACGGTACCCGGAAAAAGCCCGATTTCGGCCATTTTGTCGTCGTAGCGACGACACGTGGCGGAAACTTCCGGTTTTCGGATTTTTCCTCCGGATCATTTCGGGCTCTCCGCACGCGTGCCAAATTACAGCTCTCCAGCACTTCTAGAAGTGGTCGGGAATTTGTATCCATCAGTCAGTCAGTCACCACAAGGGCTGTATATAGATAGGACTCGCACGCTCCGCGCGCTCGTTAAGGGGCTACGCCCCTTAAAAACCCCGGTTCCGGCTTCGCCGTCTACATTTGTGGTGGTTCGAAAAATTTTAGTTCGAATAATCTCACCTCGGCTAGTGGCCGGCTTCGCCGGCCGGGGGGTAGAGAAGCGCGCCAATCAGTCCTCGGAACGGCTTCGCCGTTCCTCGTTGAGAGGCGGCTTCGCCGCCCAGGGGTTTAGTGTGCCCCTCCGGAGCTACCCCGCTTAATTACTCGGAACGGCTTCGCCGTTCCTCGTTTGGGGTCGGCATAGCCGCCCAGAGGGCGAGGGCATTTCCGAACTGTTTCACCGTTATACCGTTTAAGGGGCGGCTTCGCCACCCAGGGGTGGGAGGAGCCCACAGCGGCTGCGCCGCTTGAACATCGGGGCGACTTCGCCGCCCGAGGGTTACTGAAGGTCCCCCTCGCCTGCGCCAGTTACTCCTCAGAACGTCCTCGCCGTTCCTCGATGTGGGGCGGCTACGCCACCATTGGCTTGAGAAGCCCCCCCGCGGCTGCTCCGCTTATACTTCATAAATGGTCTTCTCCACCGAAAGGGGTACCCAGGGCGATTTGGGGGTTCTAATGTGTGGCGGAATTCTGACGATTCTTTTACCCGGAGAGGCGATTTATTAGGAATTTTTTGGGGAGATTTCACGGGGTTATCGGGGGTTTTAATAAGCAGTAGGGGCTAAATTGTGACGAAAAGTACTCGGAGATGCGACTTAAATTTTTTAAATTTTTTTTCGGGAGAGGTTCCAGGAGGTGATCCGGGGTTTTCTAGTATTTTTTCCCGTATACTTTACGGTGGCCCGCCCTCACCAAATATTCCGGGACGAGTAGTGCGGCGTATTGTTTGCGAGAAGTTCCCAAATAGGAGACTTAAATACACATTTTACACTTAGGGGGGTTTCAGGGGGATACCGGGGGTTTATATGCTTGTATACACCTGGCGGTTACCATCCGTTCACATAAATTTCGTGGCGATGAGTCGTTGGGGGCGGTGAAATAGTCACGAAAAGTACCCAAAAAGTAGACTTATATGCAAACTTTTATTTTTTGGGGGGTATATGTGGGTTTAGCGGGGGTTTATAGGTTTTTACTGCCAGGGGTCATCAATCGTCCACATCAATTCCGTAGCGATGAGTGATAAGGCTTGGGAAAGCGGCGGAATTGTGACGAAAAATACCCGAAAAGGCTACTTATATGCAAATTTTAATTTTTTAGGGGGTTTCGGGGGGTTTAAAGATGACGATACTATATGGTCACATTCATTTACTGTCATATCTAACAGAAGTGTGCCCTATGATATCCACATTTCAGGAGTAATACAATAAAAAGCAAACCAGTCCCCGAAAAAAGTGAGTAGTGTCCGCCATTTTTATTTTTTGCGGTAAAATCCATTAAATCATTCATTAAATGTTTATGTTTTCTGAAAGATAAGGCATAGCTGTATATAACTACAAAGTTTGAAATAAATCGATCTGGTTTAAATTGACAAAATCTTCTGTTAATCTTTTGGAAATCGTAATTTTCGGTGATTTTCGGAATACTTTAATTTTTCTCTATGTAACCAAGCACGATGAAAGAAAATTGTTACCTACATTTCGTAGACGATGTTATGAGCATATATAATAATCGTTTTTGTTATCCAACACCTTAAATTAAGTCGAGGGGAGGGGAAGGTATGAAATTTTTTTCGAAAAATCAATTTTTGGACGCCATTTTGGCTGCAATTTTCTCAAAAAGAAACTAACACGTTTACTTCATTACGTGCCCACGTTTATCAGCTTTCAAAAAATATATTAATGACCCGTGTGGTACGCACAATTCACGCGCAGTAAAATAAAAACCGAAAGACGGTCCCCGGAAAAAGCCCGATTTCGGCCATTTTGTCGTCCTAGCGTCGACACGTGGCGGAAACTTCCGGTTTTCGGATTTTTCCTCCGGATCATTTCCGGTTCCCCGCACGCGTGCCAAATTTCAGCTCTCCAGCATTTCTAGAAGTGGTCGGGAATTTGTATCCATGAGTGAGTCAGTCACCACAAGGGCTGTATATAGATAGGATGCTACGTTCAAACCCGGAAAGCTATTGGCTTGAAAGTGCCAAATGCAAGCCAATTCGAGGGTGTGGAGGTTGAGGGCGGAGTCGGTGGGAGGGAGGGAGGCAATAATGGATACTTTGTAGCATTGATTGAAGATGGAGTCGTGTGACAGACAATGTGTAGGAACTGGTAGAGAGGAGTGGGGGGACGATGGACAACAGGAGGCGCGATGATTGCTGATTCTGAGATTGAGGGGGGTAGTGCATTGGCCGATATAGAAAGCGGGGCAGACATTACTATGAAGAAGGTAAATGATGTTGGTGGAAGTACTAGTAGTGGAGGGGAAAATCGGTAGGTATTTAAGCTTGGGGAGAAAAGAGGCAGGAGGTGGAGAGAATATCTTGCAGGTTTTACACCTGGGACGATTGCAAGGTGAGGGTGTGAAGATAGTGACTGACTGCGACTTTTGAAGAGGGCGGGTGGCTTTAAATATGTTATTTAAATTCGGTGGTCTCTTAAATGTGATCCGAGGAGTGGAAGGGAAAATCTGAGAGGTGGACTTGTGTTTGGAAAGGATGGGGTACAAGTCCTTCAATATGTTTTGTAGCACATGAGCACCAGGAAAATAGGTAGTGAGCAGGGAAGGAGAGCAATGTTTGTCAGAACGGGGTTTATTGGAAATAGCCGGGTTTTTTTCTTATTTTATTCCTCAAAAGTTTTTCGGGGTAGCCGCGGTGAAGAAGAGTGGTGTCGAGTTTGGAGGGGAACTTTTGAAGGTCTTCGGGATTATTACAAATTCTGTGCCCCCTGGCACAGAGGGAATAAGGGATGGAACGTTTGGTGTGTGGTGGATGGCAACTGCTGTAGTGGAGGTATTGCTGTTTGTTAGTAGCTTTGATGTGAACCGATGTTTTGAATTTGTTATTATTTGAAAGGTGTTTGTCCACATCTAAGAAGTTGATATTGGTTATGGAGATGGAAGAGGTAAAAGAAACGGAGGCAGAAGCGTTGAGTGAAGAAACAAAGGTATTAAGAGAGTCGATGTCATTAGGCCAGAGAATGAAAATGTTGTCAATGTATCTGAGCTAAAGAAGACGTTTTAGAGGGTAATTGGTGAGGAAATTTTTTTCAAACAGGCCAAGGAAAAGATAGGCATAAGAAGGGCTAAACCTACTTCCCATGGCGCAGCCGGATATTTGCAGATAGTAGTTATTGTTAAAAGAGAAGGCATTGTGGGTGAGAATGAAATGAGAAAGATCAAGAAGAAAGGCAGTGCTAGGGTTTTGAGGTGTGGGTTGTAATGAAAGATAGTGGCGGAGAGCAGCGAGTCCCTCAGAATGAGGGATTGAAGTGTACAGTGTGGTTACATCAATAGTGGCCATGATAATGGGCTGATTGGGGGGGAGGGAAATAGAATTCATCTACATCTACATAATACCCTGCGAGCCACCTCTAGGGTGTTTGGCAGGGGGTGATCAATCACCAGCATGCAGCATGCATTTGGACTCCCACATGCACACCACACCGTCGAAAGAACGTCCCGTATAATAGCAAACTATACTACTATATGCTGTTAGAAATAGAATATAGACTAGAAATTCAGAAACATGCTTTAAGTTTTACATAGGTTAGTAAGCTACACCACAAGTCATGCAATCTATTTACGAGTTCTATTGCTGCCGTTATAATCTCTTATAGATCGTGGAAAAAATGACATTCGGAATCTGCCTGTTCTGCAATCTATCTCTCTTATTTTATTTATATGATCTGATCTTCCGTAGTACGTTGGCGTCCGCAAGATATGGTTAACTTCGTCAGAAAAGACACTGCTCTTGAATTTATCTAAAAGGTTTAGTCTATTTTTCAATCTACGGTCCGACAGAGATTCCCATCCGAGTTTATGTAAGAGGTCAGTTACACTAACAAGACTATCGTAACGACCTTTCGCATACCTGGCAGCTCTTCTTTGCACGCGTTCTAACTCTGTTATTAAGCCTTTTTCATGAGTGTCCCAAACACTGGCAGCGTATTCCAAATGTGGTCTAACGAGGGAAAAGTAGCTAATTTCTCTCACTTTGTCGTCGCACTTTCCTAATATTCTTTTAACAAAACCCATTTTACGATTAGCTTGATTGAGAATTGAGTTTGGAAAGGAAGTCATGAGAATCTTTGATGTATGATGGAAAGGACTGAACGAAGGGTTGGAGATATAAATCAACGAAGGCCGAGATGCGCTCCGTTGGAGAGTTTCGAGAGGAAACTATGGGGCGGCCTGGGTTATTAGCTTTATGAATTTTTGGAAGGATGTAGAAAGATGGCGAAGTGGTGTGAGCTGGTAAGAGAAGGGAAATGTCCGACTGGCTTAGGCCCTCGGAGGGACCTTTTGTTTTTAGTAGGGCATTCAATTCTGTGTGAATTTCAGAGGTAGGATCTGATGAGAGAGGGGAGTAGGAGGAAGAGTCACCTAATAGTCTGTTGCACTCCGATATATATTCGCTGGTGTCAAGTACAACGACCGTGGAACCTTTGTCAGCCGAGGTAATCACTATGTTAGGGTTTTTTTGGAGTTTCCTGATGGCGGCGGACTCCGAGGGGGTGAGGTTTGGAGGCGGGTGGAGAGAGCGTAGGTAAGAATCACTCGAGGTCCTTGAGAGGAGACAGTTGATGAAAATTTCAAGCGGGTGGTGGGGAGGAAGAGGTTTGGGCTGGTGAGAGGAAGGGGAGTTTTTTGAGGAGAGCATTGTGAATACCCTGCGGTGCCTGTTGTCTTATGTGGGAATTCCAGAAAACCTTCCAACGAAGGTTTCGGCAAAAATGCATAATGTCCTTGAGGACAGTAGTGGGGTTAATCCTAGGCGTTGGGGAGAAAGAGAGTCCACGGTTGAGGACAGAAACCTCGCGGGGCTGAGCTTAGCGGAAGAAAGGTTTACCACTTGCTGGTCGGTAGGCTCCACTGGGTCCTGGTCATTAGGGTCAATTGGCATAGGATCGCACCGAGGAGGCCGGGTTGAGCGCTCGGGGGCTGCTATGGGTCGCGGCGGAGGTGGGGGTGGAGGGGGAGTTTAAAAAGTGTGGTCAGGTCTGGTTTGACGCCAATGAGAGGAGGGGGGGGGGGCTTGTGGGTGCGGTGAGAGACGCAGGGGGAGGGAAAGGCCATCTCGGAAATGTGAAATGCATAATGAAGAGAGTTTGTGCAGCGAATTCTCGCGTTTCTTCTCGAGGAAGAGGTGCGCCGAAACTACAAATATATATATATAAATATATATTTATAAATAAATATATATTTATTTATTTATATACAAGCAATATAGTTATAATAAATACATTTATTTGATATAATTTATTATGGTTCATAAATAATTTTAGTGGTATGTTTCCAATTGCATTTTTTCAAAATATAAATTGTTTGCTAGGTGATTTCTTATGTGTTTTCTCAGTTTTTTCTTTTTCTCAGAAAAATATTGACACAAAGTTCAACTGTTAATTGGTTATATAATTTTTAATGTTTATAAATTTATTTTTTGTATTTCATATGAAATTTTTTAATTGTTTAATTAAATTCAATGTTAAATTACTTACTTTTTATTACTAACTCTTATTCTCAATGAAGTGTTCCAAGTCTCGAGAAGAAGAGTTTGTAAAAAAAACTCCCCGGTCAGTTTTTCGCCAAAATGTCATTAGATTCGTATTATATTGTCTAAACAAAAATAGCCGGAAAGAATTCATCGAGCTACTTATAAAAATATAAAAGATATGATTTTTCGCCAGATTTTTTCGATTGCAGCCCACTGTGCGTCGTCAGCAAATAAACGTATTTTACTGCTAATTCGGGAGCATCTACATCTACATCTACATAATACCCTGCGAGCCACCTCTAGGGTGTTTGGCAGGGGGTTATCAATCACCAGCATGCAGCATGCATTTGGACTCCCACATGCACACCACACCGTCCAAGAAACGTCCCGTATAATAACAAACTATACTACTATATGCTGTTAGAAATAGAATATAGAATAGAAATTCAGAAACATGCAGTAAGTTTTACATAGGTTAGTAGGCTACACTACAAGTCATGCAATCTATTTACGCGCTCTATTGCTGCCGTTATAATCTCTTATTGATCGTGGAAAAAATGACATTCGGAATCTGTCTGTTCTGCAATCTATCTCTCTTATTTTATTTATATGATCTGATCTTCCGTAGTACGTTGGCGTCCGCAATATATGGTTAACTTCGTCAGAAAAGACACTGCTCTTGAATTTATCTAAAAGGTTTAGTCTATTTTTCAATCTACGGTCCGACAGAGATTCCCATCCGAGTTTATCTAAGAGGTCAGTTACACTAACAAGACTATCGTAACGACCTTTCACATACCTGGCAGCTCTTCTTTGCACGCGTTCTAACTCTGTTATTAAGCCTTTTTCATGAGTGTCCCAAACACTGGCAGCGTATTCCAAATGTGGTCTAACGAGGGAAAAGTAGCTAATTTCTCTCACTTTGTCGTCGCACTTTCCTAATATTCTTTTAACAAAACCCATTTTACGATTAGCTTGACCGGTTATTTCTCGAATATGTTTATTCCACGATAGATCATTATTGAGTCTAACCCCTAGATATTTCACAGATTCAACTGCCTTTAACTGCGTGCCCCGAATGACATAGTTACGCTGTAGGGAGTTATTCTTCTTCCAGAAATTCATTACGACGCATTTTTCCAAATTTAATTCCAACTGCCAAGCGTCGCACCAAGCTTGGATAGCAGCAAGGTCATTCGTTAGTTCATCTATATCTTTGCTGGAACGGATTTCTCTGTAAACTACAGCGTCGTCTGCAAATAATCGTAACTTACTGTGTACTACTTCGCCAATGTCGTTTATATAAAGAAGGAATAGGCGTGGACCAATGACACTACCCTGAGGAACGCCAGAAGTGACTCTAACCTCATTGGAGACTGCACCGACTAATACTACTCTTTGGACGCGGTCGCTCAGAAATTCTCTAATCCAGGAAATGACATCTTCGTCTAGACCATAAGATTTCAGATTTATTATTAACTTTCCGTGGGGTACTTTATCAAATGCCTTTTTGAAATCAAGAAAAATCGCGTCTACTGGAATGTTGTCTTCCCCGGAGACTAAAATATCGTGGGCGAAAAGCGCTAACTGAGTTTCGCACGATCTGCTTTTCCTGAATCCATGTTGAGTTCCCATTAATAAGTTTTGCGCGTCTAGGTGTTTCATTACCGAGCTGACTACGATGTGTTCAAGGACTTTGCAAGAGATGGACGTTAAAGATATCGGCCTGTAATTAGATGGCTGTTCCTTGTCTCCACTTTTAAATATAGGCGTTACATTAGCGATTTTCCAGTCATTAGGTACTTCGTGTTGCTTGATGGATTTACTGAATATTAAATGCAAGTAAGGGGCAATTTCTGAGGCTAGTTCTTTATATACGCGAGAAGGGATTTCGGCTGGACCAGGGGATTTATTTGGACTAAGCGATTTCAATATATTTTCTATTCCGAGCGTACTAATGTCAATAGCTGGCATCTTATGTATACAGGGATTGTCATCGGTCTCGGGTGAGTTTTCGGAAGGCTCCGTGAACAACATCTTGAAGTAGGAATTTAATAAATTGGCTGTATCGTAACTGCTTGTCAACACATCTCCATTGTCGTTTCTCAGCGAACATACGGTAGATCGTTTACCTTGAACTTCCCTAACATATGACCAAAATGCTTTTGGGTTATCCTGCAACTGCTCTACTAGTGTTTTTCTTTTAAAATTCGTGAACGCATTCCTGAACGCTTCCTTCGTGGCGGCTTTAGTCATCCTATATTTTTTAATTATTAGCTCGCGTTCATTAGCGGATAAATCCGTGCTGACTTTTTTCATTTTAGCATACTCACTTCCGCGTCGTACCATCTCGGTTCGCTGCCTTCTTTTACTGTTTTACTAGGGATGTAGCTATTTATTCCCGAAGTTACTAGCGAAAGAAAAGCTTTCCAAGTATTCTCTACATTTAACTTTAATACTGATTCTTGAAACTCGGGGAAATCATTTTTCAGATGACTCTTAAACCCATCAAAATCAGCTCTTTTAAAAATGAAAACTTTACGCTCTTTTTTTAAAGTTTACAGCGGTATTTAGAGAAAACTTTGCAGTTACTACCCTGTGGTCACTAATTCCTTCGACAGTGCCAACGTTTACTACCTGATGTGGTATATTTGTCGCTAATAAATCAAGAATATTTGCTCCTCTGTTTGGTGCGGATGCCATTTGAAACAATGAATTAGATGTAAATGTGTGTAATAAAGCCTCGCAGATCACTTTATCCCTCCCACCAGGAATGAAGCTATAAGTCTCCCAATTTATAGAAGGTACGTTGAAATCTCCACCTACAATCTATTTTTATTTATTTATTTATTTCAAAAGCCCACATACAGCAATTATTGCCAATTTACAGTGGCGCAATAATAAGAATAAATAATATATAACAAGAAATAAAATATACATAATGTTACGGGAATCACATCAACCAAAAACATGCCGAGAATCAAGTAGGTACATAAAAAATAACGAGAATCAAAACCTCGAAATTATAGAACACAAGTATATTAAGCTAAGGAACATTGTAGCAATGGTAAGAAATGGGAAGCGTTGTTATTGATGTTCAGAGAGGTAAGATAGAGCAAGTTTAGTAAAGACTTTCGGGGATAGGGAAAAGGGATCAATACTCGGAGGAAGGGAATTAAGAAGTGAGGGAAGGCGGTAAAAAAGTGAGCGTTGAATGAGTGATAAACTGGAGACTGGTGTGTGGAGCAGTGAGTGGGTGCGTGTGGAAATCAAGTTCAATCAAGTTTCTTTCAGGATACTTGGATGCTACGCTGTTTATTTGATTTTTAAAATCCAACATTGACGTTATATCTGTGTTAGGTGGTCTGTAATACGAACAAAATAAAATAGTTTTGAATTTTGGACATTTAATTAAACACCACACAGATTCAACGCTGGTCTCAGTTACGGTTATCGCTTGGCTGACGATTAAATTCTTTACAGCTATAAAAACTCCGCCCCCAACTCGATTAATTCTATCTTTCCGATAAACAGTGAACGATTTTGGGAAGATCTCATTGTCTGAATCATCATCTGTTAGCCAACTTTCTGTTCCAAAAATGACGTTACACTTCGTACTATGAATTAAATGGTGGAATTCGGGAATCTTATTTCTTAAACTACGGCAATTAACCACAGCCACGATTAAAACTTCGGAAGCAGTATTATTGCGATTCGGGAATAATTCTGATTTGCTTTTGTCGAATAGACTATTCACAGGCTCTATACCACTGATAAATGGAAATGCATGTCTTATTGTCTCACTATCAATATGAATTGAGCCTTGACTGCCTTTGAACGTATTGTTCGACTGACGCTTTTCGTGCTTAAATGTAATACCTGAAACGCTGATTTTTCTTTCTACTACTCTTTTCTCATATCTGGAAGAATTTTTGTCTGTGAAAAGTTTTGAACTTACCCCTTTATTTTTCAACCCACTACTATATCTACACTCTGTCCTGCTCTCTACTCTAAAAAAGACCTACAGTGCTCAAATATGCTACTCGCTACACGACTAGCCGACTCGGCCGTGTAATGGACTCCCGAACGGTTCAGAGGGATCCGACACGATCGGATTGCCGGCCTAAGGTCCACGAAGGAGGCTCCGATGTCCGTGCAGAAACGACGCAGCCTCTGGTTTATGCCTTCCACTCGGATCCAAACCAGAGAGCCACGATCGATAAACGATCCACGAGCCACGATCATGGCAATGATAGAGAAGGCATGGACCGTCCAGGCATTGCCACTCATTGGTTCTCGGAACCTCGAAGAGCTGCCAGGATCTGGTATCTTATTTACGACGTATGACTCTTAGGGTTAGGGTTTTTTCACGCCTACTTTCCTTTCGTGGTTTAATTTTTTCGGCCTTGGGTCCCATCCGTATCTGAGTTCCTCCTTAGTTGACCATTTCATATTGGTAGATGGTATGCGGCGACATTGAGGGTAGTCAGAGAGAAAAATATTCCTAGCACACTTTAAACACTTTAGCTTCCACTTTAGCAAACTTTAAGGACAAAGATGAGATCGGGTAAACCTCGTTGAAGAGCAATAAAACTGCGGCCGGGCGCTACCCTTTTTTTGGCAATAATAATCATTATCGACGGTGCGGCCGCTTCCAGTGAATTAGCGTGCTATGAAATACATTTGAAGAGTCCGCTTTCCCAACGGGTGACGACAAAGGAAAGAGAAATCTATTATAATGGATCCCGTATTGAAAACCAAGTAGCACAACAACATCAAAGAAATTGACATTGTAACCTTTCCTCGGAATACACCTCGCACTCGCAATAATACTCAGCGCGCCGCCCGGTCGGTCTGGCGGCGGCGCGGCAGCGCATTGCACCGTTCAACATAAAACCATCTCGAGGCCAAATTAGCAAAGAATAGCACGATTGGCAGGAGTACGATGCAAGAAATCATTTTATGATTATTGGATTGATTGATTGATTTCCAAATTGGAATTAATAGTGGTCACTTTTCGGGAGGGAGGCCCCCTGGTGGGAGGGTCCAAGAGATGGGCCAGCGAGGGTGAACGGGTCGAGGAAAGGGTTCGGGATTAAGGACCCTACGGAGGGTGTGCCACGCCCATCTTCGGACTACCTGCACCATGGCCCCACCAAACGCACTTTAACCAGATTTTTCTTTTGCTATAGACTATGCTTTCAATTCGCGTCAAAATCTCCGGGGGGCTCGGAGGTGCCCAAAACGATATTGCTATTTATATTTTAAAAATTCAAGTAAAAATAGCATAGAGTTAAAATATTTTTATTTCCAACTAGAAAACTTTGGAAATTAAAAAAAATCAAATATTTGTACGCAAAGGTACCAATTTATGCTATGTATTTTTTTAGTTCATAAAGTATCTGAAACCTTTTTTTTATGAAGGTGAACTTCTCTAAAAATGAGTGATTTTACGCCTCAAGCGTTTTTATCCCGGAGGACTCATGTTTGTCCATTTATACAAACTACAATGAGCCACAAAATAGTCGTAGTACTAGCCAATATCATAGATCATATAGTGTAGAATACGAATAGTACCTTAAAAAATTACATTCGACCAGCTTTTTCCGATTTTGAACCACTGTGCGACTGCTGCTCGCGTCTCTTCCATCTCTGTCTCGACGTTTAGGCCAAATTCGTGTGGTTCTCCCTCGTAATATGAGACCACTGTGGGAACCGCAAGGGCGACCGTTTATATGTCAGTATATTTTGGGGTACTACCAGGGATCATGTGACATTCCATTTTTTCCCTCGTTCACTCTTCGGGAAATCTCCAGCTCGGCAACGAAACCCGATATTCCCGCAGATGTTTCTGGGCTGTCGATACCCCAGTTCATTCATCGAGATAAATATCAGATTATAATGTTTGGGTATACTTGTCTGAGTTTTTTATTACGGGGTATCTATTACCTTGGGACTCAGAGCCACGGAGGGGAGGTAGGGAAGGAAGCTTTCTTGAAGGGGGGAAGGTGCGCTCGCGCAGAACAAATATTCTCTCTTTTTCCTCACACAGATCGCGAAATGCTATGTACGTGTATTCAGTGTATGGTGGTTTGATTAAGTAGAGAGTTTCATCCTCTTTGAAGTGTTAATATGAAACGTGTTTACAAAAGCGGTGCGCAGAAAAGAAGTGAGCAGAAGAAAAATCTCTAATATGACAATAATATTTCAAAAACTTGAGTGCTTGGCTGAACAAGAAGAGAGGTTTCCGTGCCGATTTAATACACCAGGGGTGTCAAACACGCGGCCCGCTCCCTTACAATCTGCGGCTCGCGGCACCATGACTTCTTCAATCGCAATCGACACTTCCTTTGCTCTTTTAAGATTTACAGCTCTTGCAGTTGGAAGATCAAAATTTACTGGCACTTCATCCATATTACCCACATGCATTTCTTCTACTCCGAAAATGCTCTCTTTCACAAAATGTCTACATTTTATCATCTTGGCCTCCTAACCTAGCGGAAGTTTCTGGCCAATACTTTTCGAGGCACGACTACTTAAATTACTCCTCTTCGTGAATAAGAATCCCCAAGAGGTAAAGGATTTGAAGTCATTTATTTGTTTCTCTCGTGCAATTTGCCTTGCTTGAAGTAAAATTCGAGTTGTCGAGAGTCCTATTCCCCTTGATCTTTGAACGATAACCCAGTCATAAAGTTGATTTTCAAGTGCTGGCTGAAGACAAAGTAAGGGAGTTGGAACAGGCCTTGAAAATGCAGCAGTCTCTATTTAAAAGTGCTCATCAAAACAGTGATGATGTAGTTCAGGCAAGTTACAGGATTGCTCGTGAAATAGCAGTGGCATCGAATCCCCTTTTCAAAAGGAGAAATTATAAAGAAATGTATGTTGATGGTGGCAGAAGATATATGCCCTGAAAAACGTCAAACATTTGCAAACATAAGCCTTTCAAGAAACACGATTATGTCAAGAATTAATGAGCTAGCAGATGATCTTAACAGTCAACTAAGTGAAAAAGCATCTAAGTTTACAGCGTTTTCACTTGCAATTGACGAATGCACAGATGTTAGTAGCACACCACAGCTTGCATTATTTATTCGTGGTGTTAGTGAAAATATGCAAATGACTGAAGAAATCGTGGAATTGGTAGCAATGAAGGGCACAACAACTGGTGATATCTTTGAGAGTTTGGTTGGAACATTAAACAAAATCGATTTTGACTGGGAAAAAACTGTAGTCTGGCTACTGATGAAGCACCTCAAATGGTTGGTAGAAAAGCTGGTGTAACACAACATTAAAGGAAAAACTAAAAGCTATGAATGACTCAGACCAAAATATTCACTGTATTTACTGTGAACTTCATACGTGCGCGAGGTCTGAACCACAAACAGTTTAACAGCTTTTTGGAAGAAATTAACCTTCATGGTCTGCCATATCACACAGATGTTCGGTGAAGAGGAGCTGTACTGAAGCGTTTTTATCAGTTACGAAGTGAAATACACATGTTTTTGTATGACAATGGATGGGATGTGCAGGAACTATATGACGATGAATGGGTTCAAGATATAGCTTTCATGGTAGACATAACAGAACACTTGAATTGCCTGAATATAAAGCTGCAAGGGCGCCATGAATTGGTGACAGATCTACATGAAACCATCAGTGCATTTGAAATGAAACTTGATGTCTTTGTACGTCAGCTAGCTGATTGTAATCCAACGCTGAAGTCCCTACAAGACGCTCCTGAATTTCGTGCTGAAATTAACACAGAAAACACCGTGAACAAATTTTGAAGTTAGTGATCGAGTTCCGAGAAAGATTTGCAGACTTTAAAAACCTTGAGAATATTTTCTTTATCTTCCGGAATCCTTTCTCTGTTAGTGCTGATGAAGTGCCAGAAAGTTTACATTTAGAACTAATAGTACTTCGCTTCCTGTCCATACCCACGCCTTTTCCCACAATTTAGAATTTGATGATTGTTTCCACCTAGGTTTACTTGCCTCCCTCCCACCCTCCGCCTCACCGCTAGAATTAAAAGCGTTGGAACAATCATGCATATGGCTACACCAAGCTTTCAACCCGCCTGGTCTTAACAGGGCCAACTAATCTTTAGCCCTCTCCTCTTTCCCTTCCCCCATTCCCCACCCTCTCCCTACCACCTTCTTATCCTAATCTCCTCAGCCTCTGGTCATCTATATACACACAATGTTTAGAAAAACGAGATGCACGTAGCACGCAATAAAAACGAGATGCACGTAGCACGCAATATAAATAGTTTTAAGTCAATATCAATACACATAGAAACATAAAAAAGAAACACTCACACGGGGTATTAACTAAAGCTTTCGAAGCACTTGAGGCCTCTTCCTCAGCTGAAGTAAGAATGGTGAGGAAAGGAGAGTGTTGGAAAAGGGAGAGTGTGGGAAAGGGGAGAGGTGTATGGGAAGGGGGGTTAGGAATAGACGTTAGGACTCGCTGCGCTGCGCGCGCTCGTTAAGGGGCTCCGCCCCTTAAAACCCCGGTTCCGGCTTCGCCGTCTACATTTGTGGTCGTTCGAAGAATTTTATTTCGAATAATCTCACCTAAGCTAGGGGCCGGCTTCGCCGGCCAGGGGGTAGGAAAGCGCCGCACTCCTTCCTCGGAACGGCTTCGCCGTTCCTCGTCTGGGGTCGGCATAGCCGTCCAGAGGGCGAGGGCATTTCGGAACTGTTTCACCGTTATTCGTTTAAGGGGCGGCTTCGCTGCCAAGAGGTGGGGGGAGCCCACAGCGGCTGCGCCGCATGAACGTCGGGGCGGCTTCGCCGCCCGGGGGTAATTGAAGCTCCCCCTCGCCTACGCCAGTTACTCCTCGGAACGGCTTCGCCATTCCTCGTTGTGGGGCGGCTTCGCCGCCTTGGGGTTCAGGAGCCCCCCCGCGGCTGCTCCGCTTATTCCTCATAAATGGTCTTATCCACCGAGAGGGGTGCCCAGGGGGATTCGGGGGTTTTAATGTGTTATGCATGCGGTCCCCAATCGTCCACAGTGATAACGTAGCGATGATTGTAAAGGGTAGTGCAATGCGGAATAATAGTAGCGACAAGAACCCATAAAAGAAGACTTAATTGCATGTTTTTCATTTTTTTGCGGGAGGTTCCCACCGGAATACCGGGGGTTTTTACTTGTGTCAAACCAGTGGTCACAAATCGTTCTCATAAATTCTGTGACGACAAGTCCTAGGGGTCCGGAACAGTGGTCTGACGATTCTTTTACCTGAAGAGGCGATTTATTAGAATTTTTTGGGAGGTTTTACGGGGTTACCGAGGTTTTAATAAGTGGTAGGGGCATCGGTTAAATTGTGACGAAAACTACTCGGGAAGGCGACTTTAAATTTTTTTTCGGCGATGTTCAAGTAGGTTTCATAAGTTTTCTGGTATTTTTCCCGTATGGTTTACGGTGGCTCGCCCTCACCAAATATTCCGGATCAAGATCTCAGAGGGGACGGGTAGTGCGGCGTAATGCTCGCGAGAAGTTCTCAAATAGTAGACTTAATGGCATTTCAGGGATGGGATTTCAGGGGGATACCGGGGGTTTATATGTGTGTACTCCTGGCGCTCACCATTCGTTCACATAAACTCCGTGGGGATGAGTCGTTGGGGTAAGAACCAGCGGTGGAATAGTCACGAAAATTACCCAAAAAGTACTTCGCCGTTATTCGTCTGGCGTCTGCATAGCCGCCCAGAGGGCAAGGGCATTTCGGAACTGTTTCACCGTTATTCGATTAAGGGGCAGCTTCACCGCCAAAGGGCGGAGGGAGCCCACAGCGGCTGCGCCGTTTCAAACATCGGGGCGGCTTCGCCGCCCGGGGGTTACTGAAGCTCCCCCTCGCCTACGCCAGTTACTCCTCGGAACGGTTTCGCCGCCTTGGGGATGAAGAGCCCCCCGCGGCTGCTCCGCTTAGTCCTCATAAATGGTCTTAGCCACCGAGAGGGGTGCCCCGGGGGATTCGGGGTTTTAATGTGTTATGCATGCGGTCACCAATCCTCCACAGTGATTATGTAGCGATGATTGTAAAGGGTAGGGAAATGCGGCGTAATAGTGGTGACAAGTACCCATAAATGAAGACTTCATGGCAACTTTTTCATTTTTTTGCGGGGGGTTCCAACGGAATACCGGGGGTTTTAGACTGTTGTTAAACCAATGGTCACAAATCGTTCTCATAAATTCTGTGCCGATAAGTCCTAGGGGTCTAAAATAGAGGCGGAATTCTGACGATTCTTTTACCTGGAGAGAGAATTAAAAAAAAAATATTTTGGGAGGTTTCACGGGGTTATCGGGGGTTTTAATAAGTAGTAGTGGCACCGGCTAAAATGGGACGAAAACTATTCGGAATGGCGACTTTAAAAATTTAATTTTTTTCGGCGAGGTTCCAGGAGGTGATCGGGGGTTTTCTGGTATTTTTTCCCGTATGGTTTACGGTGGCCCGCCTTCACCAAACATTCTGGATCTAGAGCTCAGAGGGGACGGGTAGTGCGGCGTAATCTTTCCAAAAAGTTCCCAAATAGGAGATTTAATGGCACATTTTACATTTGGTGGGATTTTAGGGGGATACCGGGGGTTTAAATGTGTGTACTCCTGGCGATCACCATTCGTTCACATAAATTCCGTAGGGATTAGTCGTTGGGGTAAGAACCAGCGGTGGAATAGTCACGGAAAGTACCCAAAAAGTAGACTTATATGAAAAATTTTATTTTTTGGGGGGTGTATGTGGGTTTACCGGGGGTTTATAGGTTTGTAAAGCCAGGGGTCATCAATCGTCTACATCAATTCCGTAGCGATGAGTGGTAAGGCTTGGAAATGCGGCGGAATTCTGACGAAAAGTACCCGAAAAGGCTACTTATATGCAAATTTTAATTTTTTAGGGGTTTTCAGGGGGTTTAAAGATGACAAAATTATATGGTCACAATCATTTACTATCATATCTAAGAGAAGTTGCCCCTATGACATCCATATTTCGAGAGTAATACAATAAAAAGTAAATCTCTCCCCGGAAAAAATTAGTAGTGCCCGCCATTTCTATCTTTTCGCGGTTATATTAATTAAATCATTTATTAAATTTTTATTCTTTCTAAAAGATAATGCATAGGTGTATGTAACTATTAAGTTTCAAAGAAATCGGAGAGGTAAAAGTTGACAAATCCTGTGTTCATCTTTTGGAAATCGTAATTTTTGGTGATTTTCGGAATATTTTAATTTTTTTCTGAGTAACCAAGAACGACGAAAGAAAATTGTTACCTATATTTCGTAGAGGGTGTAATGAACATATATAATAATCATTTTCGTTGCCCAACTCACAAAATATGGCCGACGGCAGTGGAAAGTATGAAATATTTTCCGAGAAATCAATTTTTGGACGCCATTTTGAAAGCGTTTTACTTGGAAATTTACTTAAAAAATTACATTAGTAGGAGTTAACATTTATTGGCTTTCATAATATGTACCAATGGTTCGTGTGAGAGAAATGTATCGCCTGTATAACGATAAAGAGTAAACGGACTCCCGGGAAAAAATGGGAAATGTCCGCCATTTTTAATTTTCTGCTGGTTTATCGATGGCAAAATTGTAAAAATGTTTAAATTTTCTAAAACAAAATGAATATTTTTATGCATATACTAAGTCTAAACGAAATCGGTAGTGTAAAACTGGACGAAATGTTGTGTTAATCTTTTGGAAATTGTACTTTTTGGCGATTTTCGGCATATTTTAATTTTTTCCTCGGCAGTCAATTGTGACAAAAAACAATTGTTGCCTAAGTTAAATGGAGAATCAAGTGAGCATATATTATAATCATTTTTGTTATCATACACTTGAAATTAAGTCGAGGGGAGCAGAAGGGATGAAATTATTTTCGAAAAACCAATTTTTGGGCGCCATTTTGGCTGCAAATTTCTTGAATTGAAACAAACAACATTACATATTTACGTACCCATGTTTATCAGCTTTCAAAAAATGCATTAAATATCCATGTGGCACGCACAGTTCGCGCGCAGTAAAATTCAAACCGAAAGACGGTACCCGGAAAAAGCCCGATTTCGGCCATTTTGTCGTCGTAGCGACGACACGTGGCGGAAACTTCCGGTTTTCGGATTTTTCCTCCGGATCATTTCGGGCTCTCCGCACGCGTGCCAAATTACAGCTCTCCAGCACTTCTAGAAGTGGTCGGGAATTTGTATCCATCAGTCAGTCAGTCACCACAAGGGCTGTATATAGATAGGATGCTACGTTCAAACCCGGAAAGCTATTGGCTTGAAAGTGCCAAATGCAAGCCAATTCGAGGGTGTGGAGGTTGAGGGCGGAGTCGGTGGGAGGGAGGGAGGCAATAATGGATACTTTGTAGCATTGATTGAAGATGGAGTCGTGTGACAGACAATGTGTAGGAACTGGTAGAGAGGAGTGGGGGGACGATGGACAACAGGAGGCGCGATGATTGCTGATTCTGAGATTGAGGGGGGTAGTGCATTGGCCGATATAGAAAGCGGGGCAGACATTACTATGAAGAAGGTAAATGATGTTGGTGGAAGTACTAGTAGTGGAGGGGAAAATCGGTAGGTATTTAAGCTTGGGGAGAAAAGAGGCAGGAGGTGGAGAGAATATCTTGCAGGTTTTACACCTGGGACGATTGCAAGGTGAGGGTGTGAAGATAGTGACTGACTGCGACTTTTGAAGAGGGCGGGTGGCTTTAAATATGTTATTTAAATTCGGTGGTCTCTTAAATGTGATCCGAGGAGTGGAAGGGAAAATCTGAGAGGTGGACTTGTGTTTGGAAAGGATGGGGTACAAGTCCTTCAATATGTTTTGTAGCACATGAGCACCAGGAAAATAGGTAGTGAGCAGGGAAGGAGAGCAATGTTTGTCAGAACGGGGTTTATTGGAAATAGCCGGGTTTTTTTCTTATTTTATTCCTCAAAAGTTTTTCGGGGTAGCCGCGGTGAAGAAGAGAGGTGTGGAGTTTGGAGGGGAACTTTTGAAGGTCTTCGGGATTATTACAAATTCTGTGCCCCCTGGCACAGAGGGAATAAGGGATGGAACGTTTGGTGTGTGGTGGATGGCAACTGCTGTAGTGGAGGTATTGCTGTTTGTTAGTAGCTTTGATGTGAACCGATGTTTTGAATTTGTTATTATTTGAAAGGTGTTTGTCCACATCTAAGAAGTTGATATTGGTTATGGAGATGGAAGAGGTAAAAGAAACGGAGGCAGAAGCGTTGAGTGAAGAAACAAAGGTATTAAGAGAGTCGATGTCATTAGGCCAGAGAATGAAAATGTTGTCAATGTATCTGAGCTAAAGAAGACGTTTTAGAGGGTAATTGGTGAGGAAATTTTTTTCAAACAGGCCAAGGAAAAGATAGGCATAAGAAGGGCTAAACCTACTTCCCATGGCGCAGCCGGATATTTGCAGATAGTAGTTATTGTTAAAAGAGAAGGCATTGTGGGTGAGAATGAAATGAGAAAGATCAAGAAGAAAGGCAGTGCTAGGGTTTTGAGGTGTGGGTTGTAATGAAAGATAGTGGCGGAGAGCAGCGAGTCCCTCAGAATGAGGGATTGAAGTGTACAGTGTGGTTACATCAATAGTGGCCATGATAATGGGCTGATTGGGGGGGAGGGAAATAGAATTCATCTACATCTACATAATACCCTGCGAGCCACCTCTAGGGTGTTTGGCAGGGGGTGATCAATCACCAGCATGCAGCATGCATTTGGACTCCCACATGCACACCACACCGTCGAAAGAACGTCCCGTATAATAGCAAACTATACTACTATATGCTGTTAGAAATAGAATATAGACTAGAAATTCAGAAACATGCTTTAAGTTTTACATAGGTTAGTAAGCTACACCACAAGTCATGCAATCTATTTACGAGTTCTATTGCTGCCGTTATAATCTCTTATAGATCGTGGAAAAAATGACATTCGGAATCTGCCTGTTCTGCAATCTATCTCTCTTATTTTATTTATATGATCTGATCTTCCGTAGTACGTTGGCGTCCGCAAGATATGGTTAACTTCGTCAGAAAAGACACTGCTCTTGAATTTATCTAAAAGGTTTAGTCTATTTTTCAATCTACGGTCCGACAGAGATTCCCATCCGAGTTTATGTAAGAGGTCAGTTACACTAACAAGACTATCGTAACGACCTTTCGCATACCTGGCAGCTCTTCTTTGCACGCGTTCTAACTCTGTTATTAAGCCTTTTTCATGAGTGTCCCAAACACTGGCAGCGTATTCCAAATGTGGTCTAACGAGGGAAAAGTAGCTAATTTCTCTCACTTTGTCGTCGCACTTTCCTAATATTCTTTTAACAAAACCCATTTTACGATTAGCTTGATTGAGAATTGAGTTTGGAAAGGAAGTCATGAGAATCTTTGATGTATGATGGAAAGGACTGAACGAAGGGTTGGAGATATAAATCAACGAAGGCCGAGATGCGCTCCGTTGGAGAGTTTCGAGAGGAAACTATGGGGCGGCCTGGGTTATTAGCTTTATGAATTTTTGGAAGGATGTAGAAAGATGGCGAAGTGGTGTGAGCTGGTAAGAGAAGGGAAATGTCCGACTGGCTTAGGCCCTCGGAGGGACCTTTTGTTTTTAGTAGGGCATTCAATTCTGTGTGAATTTCAGAGGTAGGATCTGATGAGAGAGGGGAGTAGGAGGAAGAGTCACCTAATAGTCTGTTGCACTCCGATATATATTCGCTGGTGTCAAGTACAACGACCGTGGAACCTTTGTCAGCCGAGGTAATCACTATGTTAGGGTTTTTTTGGAGTTTCCTGATGGCGGCGGACTCCGAGGGGGTGAGGTTTGGAGGCGGGTGGAGAGAGCGTAGGTAAGAATCACTCGAGGTCCTTGAGAGGAGACAGTTGATGAAAATTTCAAGCGGGTGGTGGGGAGGAAGAGGTTTGGGCTGGTGAGAGGAAGGGGAGTTTTTTGAGGAGAGCATTGTGAATACCCTGCGGTGCCTGTTGTCTTATGTGGGAATTCCAGAAAACCTTCCAACGAAGGTTTCGGCAAAAATGCATAATGTCCTTGAGGACAGTAGTGGGGTTAATCCTAGGCGTTGGGGAGAAAGAGAGTCCACGGTTGAGGACAGAAACCTCGCGGGGCTGAGCTTAGCGGAAGAAAGGTTTACCACTTGCTGGTCGGTAGGCTCCACTGGGTCCTGGTCATTAGGGTCAATTGGCATAGGATCGCACCGAGGAGGCCGGGTTGAGCGCTCGGGGGCTGCTATGGGTCGCGGCGGAGGTGGGGGTGGAGGGGGAGTTTAAAAAGTGTGGTCAGGTCTGGTTTGACGCCAATGAGAGGAGGGGGGGGGGGGCTTGTGGGTGCGGTGAGAGACGCAGGGGGAGGGAAAGGCCATCTCGGAAATGTGAAATGCATAATGAAGAGAGTTTGTGCAGCGAATTCTCGCGTTTCTTCTCGAGGAAGAGGTGCGCCGAAACTACAAATATATATATATAAATATATATTTATAAATAAATATATATTTATTTATTTATATACAAGCAATATAGTTATAATAAATACATTTATTTGATATAATTTATTATGGTTCATAAATAATTTTAGTGGTATGTTTCCAATTGCATTTTTTCAAAATATAAATTGTTTGCTAGGTGATTTCTTATGTGTTTTCTCAGTTTTTTCTTTTTCTCAGAAAAATATTGACACAAAGTTCAACTGTTAATTGGTTATATAATTTTTAATGTTTATAAATTTATTTTTTGTATTTCATATGAAATTTTTTAATTGTTTAATTAAATTCAATGTTAAATTACTTACTTTTTATTACTAACTCTTATTCTCAATGAAGTGTTCCAAGTCTCGAGAAGAAGAGTTTGTAAAAAAAACTCCCCGGTCAGTTTTTCGCCAAAATGTCATTAGATTCGTATTATATTGTCTAAACAAAAATAGCCGGAAAGAATTCATCGAGCTACTTATAAAAATATAAAAGATATGATTTTTCGCCAGATTTTTTCGATTGCAGCCCACTGTGCGTCGTCAGCAAATAAACGTATTTTACTGCTAATTCGGGAGCATCTACATCTACATAATACCCTGCGAGCCACCTCTAGGGTGTTTGGCAGGGGGTTATCAATCACCAGCATGCAGCATGCATTTGGACTCCCACATGCACACCACACCGTCCAAGAAACGTCCCGTATAATAACAAACTATACTACTATATGCTGTTAGAAATAGAATATAGAATAGAAATTCAGAAACATGCAGTAAGTTTTACATAGGTTAGTAGGCTACACTACAAGTCATGCAATCTATTTACGCGCTCTATTGCTGCCGTTATAATCTCTTATTGATCGTGGAAAAAATGACATTCGGAATCTGTCTGTTCTGCAATCTATCTCTCTTATTTTATTTATATGATCTGATCTTCCGTAGTACGTTGGCGTCCGCAATATATGGTTAACTTCGTCAGAAAAGACACTGCTCTTGAATTTATCTAAAAGGTTTAGTCTATTTTTCAATCTACGGTCCGACAGAGATTCCCATCCGAGTTTATCTAAGAGGTCAGTTACACTAACAAGACTATCGTAACGACCTTTCACATACCTGGCAGCTCTTCTTTGCACGCGTTCTAACTCTGTTATTAAGCCTTTTTCATGAGTGTCCCAAACACTGGCAGCGTATTCCAAATGTGGTCTAACGAGGGAAAAGTAGCTAATTTCTCTCACTTTGTCGTCGCACTTTCCTAATATTCTTTTAACAAAACCCATTTTACGATTAGCTTGACCGGTTATTTCTCGAATATGTTTATTCCACGATAGATCATTATTGAGTCTAACCCCTAGATATTTCACAGATTCAACTGCCTTTAACTGCGGGCCCCGAATGACATAGTTACGCTGTAGGGAGTTATTCTTCTTCCAGAAATTCATTACGACGCATTTTTCTAAATTTAATTCTAACTGCCAAGCATCGCACCAAGCTTGGATAGCAGCAAGGTCATTCGTTAGTTCATCTATATCTTTGCTGGAACGGATTTCTCTGTAAACTACAGCGTCGTCTGCAAATAATCGTAACTTACTCTGCACTACTTCGCCAATGTCGTTTATATAAAGAAGGAATAGGAGTGGGCCAATGACACTACCCTGAGGAACGCCAGAAGTGACTCTAACCTCATTGGAGACTGCACCGTCTAATACTACTCTTTGGACGCGGTCGCTCAAAAATTCTCTAATCCAGGAAATGACATCTTCGTCTAGACCATAAGATTTCAGTTTTATTATTAACTTTCCGTGGGGTACTTTATCAAATGCCTTTTTGAAATCAAGAAAAATCGCGTCTACTGGAATGTTGTCTTCCCCGGAGACTAAAATATCGTGGGCGAAAAGCGCTAACTGAGTTTCGCACGATCTGCTTTTCCTGAATCCATGTTGATTTCCCATTAATAAGTTTTGCGTGTCTAGGTGTTTCATTACCGAGCTGACTACGATGTGTTCAAGGACTTTGCAAGAGATGGACGTTAAAGATATCGGCCTGTAATTAGATGGCTGTTCCTTGTCTCCACTTTTAAATATAGGCGTTACATTAGCGATTTTCCAGTCATTAGGTACTTCGTGTTGCTTGATGGATTTACTGAATATTAACTGCAAGTAGGGGGCAAGTTCTGAGGCTAGTTCTTTATATACGCGAGAAGGGATTTCGTCTGGACCAGGTGATTTATTTGGACTAAGCGATTTCAATATATTTTCTATTCCGAGCGTACTAATGTCAATAGCTGGCATCTTATGTAGACAGGGATTGTCATCGGTCTCGGGTGAGTTTTCGGAAGGCTCCGTGAACACGCTCTTAAAGTAGGAATTTAATAAATTGGCTTTATCGTAACTGCTTGTCAACACATCTCCATTGTCGTTTCTCAGCGAACATACGGTAGATCGTTTACCTTGAACTTCCCTAACATATGACCAAAATGCTTTTGGGTTATCCTGTAACTGCTCTACTAGTGTTTTTCTTTTAAAATTCGTGAACGCATTCCTGAACGCTTCCTTCGTGGCGGCTTTAGTCATCCTATATTTTTTAATTATTAGCTCGCGTTCATTAGCGGATAAATCCGTGCTGACTTTTTTCATTTTAGCATGACACGCTCTCTGTCGCCTCAATGATTTTCTCACTTCCGCGTCGTACCATCTCGGTTCGCTGCCTTCTTTTACTATTTTACTAGGGATGTAGCTATTTATTCCCGAAGTTACGAGCGAAAGAAAAGCTTTCCAAGTATTCTCTACATTTAACTTTAATACAGATTCTTGAAACTCGGGGAAAGCATTTTTCATATGACTCTTAAACCCATCAAAATTAGCTCTTTTAAAAATGAAAACTTTACGCTCTTTTTTAAAGTTTACAGCGGTATTTAGAGAAAACTTTGCAGTTACTACCCTATGGTCACTTATTCCTTCGACAGTGCCAACGTTTATTACCTGATGTGGTATATTTGTCGCTAATAAATCAAGAATATTTTCTCCTCTGTTTGGTGCGGATGCTATTTGAAACAATGAATTAGATGTGAAAGTGTGTAATAAAGCCTCGCAGATCACTTTATCCGTCCCACCAGGAATGAAGCTATAAGTCTCCCAATCTATAGAAGGTACGTTGAAATCTCCACCCACAATCAAGTTTCTTTCAGGATACTTGGATGCTACGCTGTTTATTTGATTTTGAAAATCCAACATTGACGTTATATCTGTGTTAGGTGGTCTGTAATACGAACATAATAAAATAGTTTTGAATTTTGGACATTTAATTGAACACCACACAGATTCAACGCTGGTCTCAGTTACGGTTATCGCTTGGCTGACGATTGAATTCTTTACAGCTATAAAAACTCCGCCCCCGACTCGATTAATTCTATCTTTCCGATAAACAGTGAACGATTTTGGGAAGATCTCATTGTCTGAATCATCATCTGTTAGCCAACTTTCTGTTCCAAAAATGACGTTACACTTCGTACTATGAATTAAATGGTGGAATTCGGGAATCTTATTTCTTAAACTACGGCAATTAACCACAGCCACGATTTAAACTTCGGAAGTAGTAATATTGCGATTCGGGAATAATTCTGATTTGCTTTTGTCGAATAGACTATTCACAGGCTCTATACCGCTGATAAATGGAAATGCATGTCTTGCATGCAGTGGTCATAAGTGTATATAATTTACAAAGGGGGCCGATTGCGCTTCCTTGTGGGACACCTGAAGTCACTTTAACTACAAATGAGCTAATTCCGTCAAGAACTACTTTGCTTACGATCACTCAGAATATCGTGTGTCCAGTTTACCACGTTTCATTTAATCCGCATGACTCTAATTTGAATAAAATTTTGTTGTGAGGCACCGTTTTGGAAATATTTCTGAAAATCTTGAAACATTGCGTTTATTTGTCTTTTCTATTCACCAGATTTGGTGCCGTCATGTAGAAAGAGCGCGAGCTGTGTTTCGCATGATCTACCTTTTTGGAGGCCCTGATAGCCATGGGGAAGTTATGGCTGACCAAGAAAGTATTGCTAACGACAATATGTTCGAGTGTCTTGCCTATAATCGATGTCAATGAAATTGGACGGTAGTTGACCTGGTCATTCCTTTTTGAATATCGGTGTAACGCTTGCAATTTTCGAGTCTAGTGATAACTTTCCTTCAAATAATGACGTCTTGAATATTATCTCTAAGAACGGTGCGAACTCTTTGAGGGCGGCTATTCCCTCCGGACCTGCAGTTTTACTATTCATCAATGGGAAGTGAGTAGAGTGCGAGAAAAAAAGTCTTTCGACCTTTCGTAAAAGTGGAAAGCTTGTGCTTTAAAATAAAAATCCTCACCAATTAAAATATTTAAAAATAATTTTTATAAGATACTTTTTGGATCTTATTCAGCATTTTTCGGTGTGCCAGGATTATTTCTGATAAAGTAAGACTTTTCTTGGACCTTATATTTGATCGCCTTGCCTAAGATAAGATGTCGTGTGATCACTTCCGTTGAGCGTACTTTTAGTCTCCGGGGAAGACAACATTCCAGTAGACGCGATTTTTCTTGATTTCAAAAAGGCATTTGATAAAGTACCCCACGGAAAGTTAACAATAAATCTGAAATCTTACGGTCTAGACGAAGATGTCATTTCCTGGATTAGAGAATTTCTGAGCGACCGCGTCCAAAGAGTAGTATTAGACGGTGCAGTCTCCAATGAGGTTAGAGTCACTTCTGGCGTTCCTTAGGGTAGTGTCATTGGCCCACTCCTATTCCTTCTTTATATAAACGACATTGGCGAAGTAGTGCAGAGTAAGTTACGATTATTTGCAGACGACGCTGTAGTTTACAGAGAAATCCGTTCCAGCAAAGATATAGATGAACTAACGAATGACCTTGCTGCTATCCAAGCTTGGTGCTATGCTTGGCAGTTAGAATTAAATTTGGAAAAATGCGTCGTAATGAATTTCTGGAAGAAGAATAACTCCCTACAGCGTAACTATGTCATTCGGGGCACGCAGTTAAAGGCAGTTGAATCTGTGAAATATCTAGGGGTTAGACTCAATAATGATCTATCGTGGAATAAACATATTCGAGAAATAACCGGTCAAGCTAATCGTAAAATGGGTTTTGTTAAAAGAATATTAGGAAAGTGCGACGACAAAGTGAGAGAAATTAGCTACTTTTCCCTCGTTAGACCACATTTGGAATACGCTGCCAGTGTTTGGGACACTCATGAAAAAGGCTTAATAACAGAGTTAGAACGCGTGCCAAGAAGAGCTGCCAGGTATGCGAAAGGTCGTTACGATAGTCTTGTTAGTGTAACTGACCTCTTACATAAACTCGGATGGGAATCTCTGTCGGACCGTAGATTGAAAAATAGACTAAACCTTTTAGATAAATTCAAGAGCAGTGTCTTTTCTGACGAAGTTAACCATATCTTGCGGACGCCAACGTACTACGGAAGATCAGATCATATAAATAAAATAAGAGAGATAGATTGCAGAACAGACAGATTCCGAATGTCATTTTTTCCACGATCTATAAGAGATTATAACGGCAGCAATAGAACTCGTAAATAGATTGCATGACTTGTGGTGTAGCTTACTAACCTATGTAAAACTTAAAGCATGTTTCTGAATTTCTAGTCTATATTCTATTTCTAACAGCATATAGTAGTATAGTTTGCTATTATACGGGACGTTCTTTCGACGGTGTGGTGTGCATGTGGGAGTCCAAATGCATGCTGCATGCTGGTGATTGATCACCCCCTGCCAAACACCCTAGAGGTGGCTCGCAGGGTACTATGTAGATGTAGATGTACTTCGAACTCGCCGATCCAATCGCTCCATGTAGAATGCCCCACGACGTGATCCTGAGCGTGCAATCCCAAGTTTTGTCCCTATTTCAGATTCATGATGAAATAATGTGTCATTTTTCCAGAACTTCGTTAGAAGGTTAAATGTTTAAGTAGTTTAAGAAACATTTTGGATGATTTGGCTACGCTCAGTTTTTCTACGCACACTTTTAAATGTGATGGATCAGAAAGCTGATGGCCACTTGCAGAGCTCGGCGTAAGCAATAAAATAAGACGAAAAGGCTGGAGCCAGAGCGGATTTCATAACCAACACGATGTAATTGTCACTAAACAACCTTCTTTGACCTCGAAGATGGAAGTCTCACTGCTTTGAACGACACCTGGGGGCCTATTACGAACGAGCGGGCGGTACGCTACCGCCGGGCGGAGTTTTCGTTCGGTATACGGTATCATACCGCCCCTTGCGATTACGAGTGGGACGGTCGGAAAGTCACCGCCGGGCGGAGAGTACATGTCAGGGGGTCGGTAAGGAGCGATGCGGCGGAAGTGACGTTTGTATGAAAAATTCTGAGTTCCCTCAGCCCGAAAATGGTGTAGCCAATGGCAAGGGCGTGCGGTGTTCCAATTCCGCGGCAACTGTTCCTAGCAGACGAATATTTCGGCAAGAGTTGTTGGCAGTCGATAAAGACAATTAGTGGTATTTATGGATTAATACGGATGTGTCCTTCGTTAATTCACCTTTAAAAGTTTGACAAATGAACGAATTTTGCTCCTCAATTCTTACTTATAGGATAAAAGTTGAATAAAACAATAATTAGCTGTGACTTGCGGAAGATATCATCAAAAAATCACGTATGAGCAGACGCAGGTCGTGACAAATTGCATTGCAGACCATCGAAAAATTACGATAGAAGTACTTTTAGGGCCAACGGGCAAGGTGAACCACCAATTCCATTAGAGCTTTGACCGAAATGCCCATTCTTAAAAAATATATGAAAATCCACCACGAATACTTAGCTGGAGAGCCTTAATCACAGACAATATGACACTCAACATCTGTGAAATGACAAAATATCTGTTGCTCTGCATTCCTTTCGTGTTAGTAACGGGGTTTGGAAACCTAATGCAAATTCAGAGAACAAGAAAGGCACTTTTAAAAATAACGAAAAATAACTTTTTGGCTGTTATCTATGAAAAGCAATCGAGAATTAAAAAACACAAGATATTCACTTCTGGTTACAATAAAATTTTATTTCAATATAATACGACAGAGTTTCACCATTTCTTTGGTTTAATCACGGGTACACAACCACAGCAAAACAGTCTGCCCACAATAAACAAGTGAGATCGCGAATCGGTTCCACGGCAATCACACACACACACAGGCTACAACTTATTTCAATATTTCAGGTAAAATCCACAATCGATACAAGCTCACACCATTGTAAATAATGGTAAATAGGCAAATACGATCATCAAAAACTGGAAGTCAATACCATTCTTATATTCATCACGTAAACATTACAATCAAGAGCTCGCTATGATGAAAACAACTATTTAATCACTGATTTTAAGCCTCACATTATCCTACGCAAGTGGCACAAGTGACTTTTCTCACTACAACTCCAATTGGTACGAAATTGATATACTAGTATAAACAAATTTCACACATGGCTTTTAACTTGATAGCTTGATCGTGAAATGTTATCTCTGCGGTGAATGACGAAGGTATAAACGCCACTGACAATCTTTACATTACTATCAGACACTTCTCGATAGCGTAAACCACTGTTTAAAAACCAACCACAATGGAACAGTGATAACTACAGCTCTTGGAAGATGTTTGTCAACCTCGTCAAACTTTGTGCATTATAACCACTGGTACTGTGATTAACGGTAGTTGTCACATTGAAAATAACACTATTTTGAAACAAAAGATGTTCGTAGAAATCTCCAAGCAGCGAGCAACAGCTGTATTCACCATACAATACAAGCACAGGCAGTCCTTAACGACGAATTTTCCGGCACCTATGAAGAAATGGAAGATGTTTTTGCATATAAAAACACAGCGGAAATTAAAAAACATCCAAATTGTTCTAATTAAATAAATGAATGAGGGTCAACTTACAATCAACGTATCCATCTCCTACGGCCGTGGCTCAGACGGCTACAACGTTGTTATATGGGTATTATAAATTTTTTGTTCAACTGCTCCAGTCGGCTCCAGTTTTATATTTTATACGCTTACTCAGACATTAATATTATAAATAACACAAAATATGATAGCTTCCGAGTTTCTATCGTCGGATATTTTGTTTTAAAAACGCCAGCTCGACCCGAAAAATGTAAACAGACGTCCGCCATTAGGGGGTCGGTATCTCACCACCGGGGTAGCTGGCCGTGGTATCATACCGACCCCTAAGCCGTGGTATGATACCGACCGGTGGCCACTCGTAATCGCTCGGGGGCGGTAAACGCGCTTCGGGGCGGTATGATACCGCAGGCGGTATCTCACCGCATGCGGTAAGCCGTTCGTAATAGGCCTCTTGCCCTTAGTTTCATTCGTATATTAGCAACAAACCTCACGTTAATCGCATAATTATTATGGTGAACATTTACAACAGAAAAGTCTGTTTCATCGCAAAAGCAAAAAGTGCATGTCTCTGATAAAGTGCAATAAGTAAAGGACCATGCTCTAAGGTCGTTGGTTACAGATAAAAGACGATGAAATCATTGAATGCAATAACGCATATAATGGCAGGCCTCAATAGGGCCATTGCATTCTTGCTTCGTTCAAAAGGTAAACTGTGGTAAAGGCAGTGAACGTGCTATGTCCGATGCAAGGTAATTCAAATGCCCATGAAAGTGAGAAGTGATAACATCTCCGTCTGGAAATATTATTCCTTCTAGCATTAATTGGCATTTGCATTCCCTGTCTTCGGACGTATTCGCCATTGGCAATTAGCTGCCCAGCTTCATTATTCCAGCGAATATGTTAATATAGTTCATGATGATATCAGCATGTATGAGAAACTGCTATAAGCGTGAAGTCCCTTCATACCTTTATACCTATCCATAATACCTTTGCAAAATTGCGAAGTGTACGCAATTTTGCTGGGAAAGGAGATTACTTCTGAATAGCTTGTTGCGTTGCACCTGCCTCCAAGTCAGTGTCTCACGCTGACGCGGATTGAACAGGCTCCACTTTCTTCTAACTATATCTATTTGTTTTTATACAGGACGTTTTTTGGACGGTGTGGTGTGCATGTGGGAGTCCAAATGCATGCTGCATGCTGGTGATTGATCACCCCCTGCCAAACACCCTAGAGGTGGCTCGCAGGGTATTATGTAGATGTAGATGTATCTATCTATCTACATAAAACATTGCAAGCCACCTCTAGGGTGTTCGATGGGCGTGACAATCACCAGCATTCAGCATGTAAGAGGATTTCTACTTGCAGAGCTTACGGTCATAAATATGTTGCGCATTCTTACAAATTACACTTCCACATTCATGCTAAGGAAAAACTTGCCAACTACTTATGAAGGCAATCTTTCTTTTGCGAAATGTTGCAACGCTCCGTGACTCCGCTATGAATCTTATAAGTTTCAACACTCGCGATTTCCATGTATTAAATCCACGAGTGGAAATGTGATGATGCGTCGATCAGAAAATGTTGCTTTTCCTTAAAATTGCGCATCAAGGAAGCTGGACAAGAGATAATTGAAGAAGGCTAAAATAAAATTTCTCATTAAAGTTATTCATTTCAACAATCTTCCAATATTCGTCAACTATTGGCCTGGAAAACAGACCATCAGGAAAAGGTCAAAGAATGCATAGAGTATATCAGTAGTCGCATTGTAAGCGAAGCGATTAAGTGTACTTGTACAACATTCATTTCTTTTGGTCGCGTGTTTTGGAGCGAGGAATCAGAAGAAGGTCGTAGTATAATTGTGTGCCAACCTTTGGAAAATCACTTTGCTCTTTGAGCGATATTAGAATATTACCCACATATTATATACTGGTCATAAATACCTACTTCCGTATCGGAATCACTTAAATGAAAAAAATGAACTCTTAGTGGAGAAAATCATCTGGCCGATACGGTAAAGTCTACGGATTCAAAGATGTTGGGTCGAGCGAAATAAATTATTGGTTGAAGACAGTAACGTATTTAGATCTTATCAGTGGGAGGTTCAAGGTAAGGTTAGGTTTAGTAACCTTAAAATAAGGGCACCCCATGATATTTTGCATTAAAAATATATGTGCCATTAAATAATTTGGAAGGAAAGATAGCACTAGTTGATGGATTTGAAGTAATACGATAGCTCTTAGCGACGGCGGGTAGTGTCGAATTATGATGGGAAATTTTCATTAGGGAGGGGGGTTGAGGCTCAATACCTTACAAACGCCCTTGAGCGAAGGCATTCAGTGCTCGGCCGCGTGGCTAAGGATTAAAATTCAATTCAAAGTACACGTGGTAGGATTTATAAAATTATGTAAACTGATAAGTTCAGCTATCAGCAAAGCTACCTCCATGGTGGTTGAAATAAATTAATATTAGTAGTGTGTTACTTTTGAAGTTCGGCAGGGCTCTGGAGAGAAGAAGTATGCTTGCAGCTAGATATTGATTCAAAGGATTTTTTTATTTCTCAGGCCTGGCCTAAGTGAAATCGAGTGAGCCCCTGAGAAGGCAATGATTGGCCTCTCCAAGTTATCCACACTATTGAATCACCCTCCCATCGGATACCAGCAGTGGCGTAACTATGAGGGGGATAGATCCCCCCCAAACACTCAGAGAAAAAAAAAATATATTTTAAACTATTGTCTAGAATTGACATGTAATAACTGCATCTGCTTCATGTTAGATTCTAAGTGATAAAATGATATATAATGTATTTCCAGGTATGAAACTTTTCAAAAAATGTTCCGGACACCTTGTTGCCAGGGAGGTCGCCCATCCCCCCTCCAATGCTTATGTCTAGTTACGCCACTGGATACCAGCACACCTGTTATAAATACCTCTCTGCATAAGTGCACTTGTTGTGGTCTCGAAATGGTTTACCGAGGTATTTGCTTTTACGTGATCTCTTAATCACACCTTATTACACATATAATCTATTCCAATCAAGCTATCCTGAAAATCCCGAAAAGGAACTATTGTTAGCTAAAGATATAATTATGTCGTAATCGTATTCCAATTTAATGCGGATTTTTTAATGTTGATGATTTTTTTTTATAGCGTTTAGTTGATTTATCCAGAATTCGGCCATGGTCATAAGCATCAAAATAATATCAAAAGTATAAAATTATATCATAAGTGTAAGATTGGAAAATCGAGGCCTCTTATTAGGCTTGACATGCTTTTGTCTCTAAGGCCTTAATGACATCGCTTCATTCGTAGCGTGACCATATTCATGATTAATTCCGATTTTTGCCTACTACACGAGCTATTGCCAGTGCGAGCTATTATTAAAGTGCGAATCCAGACTTCAGTATCTACATCTATATATACCTTATGGACTCTCTAATATTTTATCTACTCTTTAAGAGCCGGAATAGCGTCAAAATCTATTTCCGGGCATGCAATTTCCTAAATTTTTCCGGGGGTGTCCCGAAAGGAGGGCCCCCAAGCACCCCAGACCCTGATTAAGAGCCTTCTAAGAAATATCTGGCTGATATTAATACTATTCCGTCTGATATTTTTTCAGATCTCTATTAATGTTGTGAGAAATTTTGGTTTCCTTTTTTAGTCTGGCATAATTCATTTGTCTATTTCTCAAATTCGATTCACCTGCACCGCCTTTTCGAACTCTTCTCCCCAGGAAACTTCCGACCGGCTGGGAGCGATGTCGTAGTAGTTTTGCCGCACGTCAACAGATGTCGCCAGTAAACTGACTTGCGATCTCTCATTTCTTATTATGATTATAGGATAATAACATATATTTACTATATCCAAGCAGCATAGAATCGATCATTATTTGTGTTTTAATTTTATATCATATTACTTCTTTCATATGTTGTTTTAAAGACCAATGGCATCATTTAGTAACTCACTATTCCCCCATTTATTGTTGATGGTGCATCATCCAATATTTTGAATTGTAGTTTTTTACGCTGTTGAATGTGGTTCGTGTTACTCTGTGCGGTATTATTTCGTTATCATTTGATGTCTTCTTGACTGTAGCCTTAACATTTCGTGTATTTCAAGGTTTTTTATCCAAATGGAATTGACGACAAACGTGATGGAAGGGCGCTCAAATCGTTGTGGCCATTTTAACATAAGCCCGTTCCCTCGTCGCGGGGAGGCGTCAAGCTAGTTAATGAGTTTAAGAATGAGTGATGTGACTTTGTTGTGTGGAATGCTGTTTTTAGTTTTAACGACGTCGGAGATGTGAGTGACTTATTTCTGATTTTTTTTCATTGTTTAATGTGTGCTGATTGCCTTCGAAAATACTGTGTGGGAATTTTTACGCGTGAAGATTACGTGAGTGATCTTGTTTTTACAGTGTGTAACTACAGTGACCGTGCATTTACGCATGTTTTAGTTGATTTTTTTCGGTTCAATTACGGCGGTAGTGAAAATGCTTCATTGTTGCTGTTTATTCTGCCTCAGTAGTGTCTTCTGTAGTGGTATTTTCGAGTCCACCGCCCAAGATGGCGGACAAATCTAATGAATGGGATTAATTTATAATTTTAAGTAGTGTCATATGAAGCTCTTCTACGTGTCGTCATTCGGCTAGATATTTCACCAACAATATAGTTGTATATTTTACACTACTCTGCCCTTAGGAAGTCTGATAAATTTAGTCGTAGCTAATGACGGACTTGAGGGACTTGCGTTTTCTTCGCTTTTAATGCTCTGTTTTGAGTATGTCACTCAGTTCACTGTACTAGTTTGCTGTTTTACGTTTCTGTTGGAGTAGGCGGTTTAGGCCGTTATTTATTATAGCGCTCGGGGGCGTGTTTGATTTAAGCACTGACTCATTAGGCCTGACTTGCTTTTTATCGTGTCATTTCGCTGTAATTATTGTATTGCTGTTTATGTTCAAATGTGCGTATTTGTTAATGTGTCGCGTAATTCAAAAATGCTTTTGAGTCGTATGTTGATGTAAAGCTATAGGATAAAGGTTTTTTTCAACGCCTGTTGCTGTGAATTTTGTGTTTATAATTTTTTCTGCTTTCAGTCCGCAGGAATCGAAAAACTGGTATTGAAATTCGGTGTGGGTGAATCGGAAGATTATAGATGTGAGCAATTTTCTGAGAACAGAGGACCCAATTGATGGAATTATAGTTCCATGGCTGACGGGTTGTTCGCCAACTTAGAGATGGCGGAATGAAGGGAAATCTGGCGGGGTAGGGGCATTCGCGCCACCGGCCTTATTTGCCAGGGGAGACGGTAGTCCCAGAGCGGCCGGTCTGGTAAGGGTGCAGCTGCGTAGAACTCCCTCCGCCGAGTCCCGCTGTACGGTGCGTCCTAAGCCATGAGGGACAGCCACGAAGCCCCGATGGGGCATGTAAGTCACAGTACCTGGCTGAAATGGATACTAGATGCAATTCAGAAGATTCGTCATCAGAAGCAGAGACCGTCTCTGGAAAGAATTTCTCACGCAATTCGTCAGCATCACAAATTTCGTGATGAATGCATTGCCGAACAATTGGAATTGGCTGTGAAAGAGGGTGCAGTCTTAAGAGTGATAAATAAAGGTCAGTGTTCTTATAAAGATCCTGGTGTGAACAGTAGGCAATTGAAAATTACCAAGGGGACTGACTTGTCGAAAGTGATAGTGAAAGCGTTGCGTGAATTGGGTGAACGTGGTGGTTCAGCACTGAAGGGTATCGAGAGATACATACGGCAGTCTCATGCCCTTGACCAGAGTGAGGATGTGGATTTGTCTTCGTTGCTGCGGTTATCGGTGAAACGTGCTGTCGCGAGGGGTTTGGTGGTGCAGGAGGGCCGCCTTTTCCGCCTCACCGGCCGCCCTCCGAGTGTGTCCGTGGCCGTGGCGGCGGCGGCCGCTGCAGCTGCGCGATCCCATGCCCCTAGCCACGAAGATGACGATGATGACGACGATGATGACCCGAGGAGCGGATTCGCCTCCCCCGACTCGTCATGTCACAAGGTACGTATCGGATTATGGTATGGAGTGTGGAGCTTGTACAATCTAGCCTGTGCTTGAAATGTGTGGTATTTAATTTGCTGGGGAGTCATTAACATTCCGGAGGCAGTTGCTTCGCATAACTAGTAAAGATAAGGGCTTCTTTCTGAGTGTACTTGTGAATGCATACCGTTTATTTTCTCATAAGTAATATTTTTTTCGAAGCAATTTTAAGCATATATAGGGCATTTTTCCATCAGTTATATAGTCCTGGTTTCGGTCCCTCTAATAATGCAGTTTCCAGTGGAAATTTGTGAGGATCTTTGAAGTTTATCGTATCGGCCTTTGTTTGCGTCGATGCTACTTCAAGATAAATTTATTCATTGGTCGGTATTCACCAGTTTAAATAGATTGATTCCCATTATTAATTCTGTATTCAGTAATAGTTGTTTATATCATTATGTATGACCGATCTAATCATCTGCTACCCTCGTAGTCGTATTGTCAAAGTTATATACCGTTTCGTTGATCTCACACTTAACTTTACCTATGCCGACAATTATTTTTTATTTACATGTACACAGGGCTCTCGAGTTTTTCTAATGGTCTGACAATTCAGTTGGCCGGCTAAATTTTTTAATGCTCGGACGCACGATCGGTTACTTAGGAATTTCATTCTTAACGGCGGTGATCATGCCATGTAGTTTTTTGTGTCGCCTATCTGACAGGCAGTATGGTAATATTCCTCATTGTTTTTTTTATTCGTCCATGTTAATAATTATTTGTGTCCGTACTTTTTTGTTTCAAAGTACAGGTTAGTATTTATCCTATTTCTTGGTTCCTCATTCAGCGGCGGAGGTAGTTCTTGTTTTCCCATTTCTTTCCTTGTATGTTTATCTATACCAGTAAGTCATGCCATTTTCTCGAGGACTGACGCACACAGGCACTGTAAACTTCTCTCTTGGAAACACCAAAACACATACTCTAAATATCACATACATCACTTCTCTAAAAATTGGAGGGAGAAGATTTCTCACCCCGTTTATTTCCGTATTAAGTACCGTCCGTCGACAACAGCGGTCATAGTATGCTTTCCTATTGCATTGTGTTAGGTTTACCATATTGTAAGGTGACCATCCTGTTATGTGGATTTGGGATGAGATTTTGTGTTAGTGTTAATGCCACCTCATTCTGTGACGGGTTCTCTATCTCTGGCTTTCGAGTTCGTATTTCATGGCTGAGGAGATGGTCACCGAGGCTGGGGGGTGTTCGTTCTCGGGTAAGCGATGCGTGTACTAGTAACTGTCGCTCCTGGTATGTCGTTCTCAATCAACTTAGGTACCTAGCTGCCTGTAACATGACCTGGAGGAGTACCACGACCCTGTCCCTCCCCTCTTTTGCCTCTCTCAACAACTTACCCCCTCCCGCATTTCCTTTCCCCTCTCCCGCATTTCCGTTCCTCCCCTCCCTTCACCCTTGTTTCTCTTTCCCCCTCCCTTGTTCAGTCAACTTCCCCTCCCGTGGCCCTCCGCTCTCTTGAGCTTCCCTCGCCCTATACCCACAGCTGGCTCACTCGAGTTGTCTTGGAATCTGTTGCCTTGGCGTTGGGAGCGACCATTTTCATGTTTGAAATCGAGTTTTTACCCATCCCTTCAGTTCGCGTCATGGCGTTGCACTGCCCTTCCCTGTCAGTGGCCCCGCTCCCTTTTGTTGACCGAGTGGCTGGCTTTGGGAATGTCTTGTCTCCCTGCTTTCGCCACGAATTTGTTGTGTGGCCTGCCTGGTATGACGCTCAGATTATTAGGTTCATCTCGGGGAGTTTCTGAAGTAGAGATGTGAAACTGGCGCTCTCCTGGGCCGTGGAAATCAGCTGTCGTCCCAGTTTCATGATTTAATTTTGATGGAAATTAGGTTTCAAGTGAAAGATGGTCTCTTATTTTCGGGCGTATCAGATTTTGGAATGAAATGAGTACGTTTTGGAGGCAGGGAATGTAATGTTTGTTAGGGAATACTTTTACCCGTATTCTAAATGACATGCATGGGTTGGCACTGCGGACGTCGCATTCCGCGGCAGCCGTTCCGGCCGTGGGTTGCTATCCGTACGTTGGAACATCTGGCGGTTGTGGACTTTCTTAGAGCAAGTCTATTTCGAATCATTTCGAAAAGAAGGCACTAGTCACTATCAAGCATAATCTAATTTATAATAAATCTTGTTTGTTGGCTAATATTCTCTCCTTTTAGGATGGAAAATGCAATATTCGTATTACTTCCGAACGTTTATTATTTTTTATTTACTCCATCCTGACGACTTTGTAATATTCCCGTAAGAGTTCTGTGTATTGGCTACGCTGCATCGGCGAAATTCCCTAATTATAGGATTAAAGGCCATGAGGTATCAAAATGTTGTCCTGGACGAGATATTTCACCTACCTGTAACGTACCTTTTTTGCGATAATATTTGATTGCCTCAAAAAGAGAGGGAAATCGAGAACGCGACTTATGTTTTAGATTAACATCTATTATGCGTGTAAAAGTGATTTCACACATAAAGCTGAAGTATGTATTTTGTAACGGCTATGTTTCTTTCGCCGTTTTGTGTTAAAGTAGGAGTTAATTTGTTAATACGTATTTCGCGGATGACCCCGCGACTTGGCCGCAATAGGAAAATTTAATATTCGATACTCGGGAATTATATTCGCCAATCGTTCTCGACTAGTGGCACGCTAGTGCATTCGTGCACCAGTGCATAGCGACCTGCCTGCAGCGCGATAATTCTCGGGGGTTCGCGTCCCCCCGTCAAGTGGGGTTGTCGGTGGATAGCGTCATTCGGGTTGCATCGGTGCGTCACCGCCGTACGATTATCTTTTTGAATGACGGTTGACGCATGAGCGTGCACTGGCGGGGCCTGCCGCAGTTTCCACGTCCATTGGGGACAGGTGCTGCCTGTATGTCCGGAAAGGGAAACTGAGCACGGTGGCCCCGGCACGTGGTGCCCCCTGCGTGTGACGAAGCGAGCGCGGGCCGCGTCCCGAGGAGCGCCCCCGCCGACGTCTGCCTTCCCCCCCGGCCGCAATTTCGCTCGCCAAGAACGAAACGGCCAACAGGAAGTCGCCAAGATCACGTGTATTTAATATGCAGAGTATTAGGCCCACATGTTAGCCAGCAACCTCCGCAAGAGTATTTGTTTAGTTTCCCCTAACATGCTCTTTACTCTATGCTGAATCGATGTTTACATCTGCAGAGTTTCCTTAAAGCTACTTAATGATATAGCAAAAGCCGACGGTGTTTTGAACGTGGTGGTATTTCACCAGCATGCGCCTCTCCCTACGCTACTTGTAGACTATTCTTTTAGTAGTTTTCATCGTTCCATGCACCACGCAGAACTACTAGAAAAATGAATTTCAAGCGGAGGAAAAGATACTGCCCATGTGTGAACCTTGATTAATCACGCTTAAGAGTGATAACAAAAACTGTGTATAATGACAAGGCTCCCTGAGCGTGTCATAGTGAGAGTTTCTCTTACATTTAGTGTATTTGTTAAAAGCAATAGCCCTGAAACGAATGACTGAAGGCATAAATGCTGTATGACTTCATTATGTGTGTGGAAGAGGCTTTCTCTCACCTATCATAGGTATCCCTATCTGACGCTTGAGTGACTTGATGTTATTTGGCGTATATATTGGTTGTTCCATTTACATCTACATCTACAAATTACCCTGCGAGCCACCTCTAGGGTGTTTGGCAGGGGGTGATCAATCACCAGCATGCAGCATGCATTTGGACTCCCACATGCACACCACACCGTCCAAGAAACGTCCCGTATAATAACAAACTATACTACTATATGCTGTTAGAAATAGAATATAGAATAGAAATTCAGAAACATGCAGTAAGTTTTACATAGGTTAGTAGGCTACACTACAAGTCATGCAATCTATTTACGCGTTCTATTGCTGCCGTTATAATCTCTTATAGATCGTGGAAAAAATGACATTCGGAATCTGTCTGTTCTGCAGTCTATCTCTCTTATTTTATTTATATGATCTGATCTTCCGTAGTACGTTGGCGTCCGCAAGATATGGTTAACTTCGTCAGAAAAGACACTGCTCTTGAATTTATCTAAAAGGTTTAGTCTATTTTTCAATCCGACGGTCCGACAGAGATTCCCATCCGAGTTTATCCAAGAGGTCAGTTACACTAACAAGACTATCGTAACGACCTTTCACATACCTGGCAGCTCTTCTTTGCACGCGTTCTAACTCTGTTATCAAGCCTTTTTCATGAGGGTCCCAAACACTGGCAGCGTATTCCAAATGTGGTCTAACGAGGGAAAAGTAGCTAATTTCTCTCACTTTGTCGTCGCACTTTCCTAATATTCTTTTAACAAAACCCATTTTACGATTAGCTTGACCGGTTATTTCTCGAATATGTTTATTCCACGATAGATCATTATTGAGTCTAACCCCTAGATATTTCACAGATTCAACTGCCTTTAACTGCGTGCCCCGAATGACATAGTTACGCTGTAGGGAGTTATTCTTCTTCCAGAAATTCATTACGACGCATTTTTCCAAATTTAATTCTAACTGCCAAGCATCGCACCAAGCTTGGATAGCAGCAAGGTCATTCGTTAGTTCATCTACATCTTTGCGGGAACGGATTTCTCTGTAAACTACAGCGTCGTCTGCAAATAATCGTAACTTAAAATGATCGTAACTTAGATGTAATGAATACAACGTAGAAATTCCTCTGAGAATGGTGATATTTTATACATTTTATCCACCCAGGATTCAATGCGTGCAGTAATTCTCAAGGGAATGTGAGTGCTCAAGTTTGGAACTTGTGTCGGTAATATGTATTTAGTGTGAGCTGTGTTGATTTAATGTGAAACTGAGTAGCCTTTACCGCGGAACAAAAAGGCTTTCAAGCAACGAATGTTCTTAGACTAGAGTGATGCCTCGGCTGACGAAAATTGTCGTTTGCCGGGCTGAAGTCGTAAGCCGAATCGTATTTTCCCGTTGAAGATTTTAGGCGGAAAGTCATGGAATTCCTCCTTTATGATAATCTAATTTTTCGATCTTTTTTAATGGTTTTATTTTATATAGTCATTATTTTTAGTTATTTGGTTCAGGGAGACATTGTATTTCTGCTGCCCGTTCTAAGTTATTGCGTAAATTGATGTACTGAGCAGAATATAAAAGAATAAGATTGTGAAATGACTAACGAAACCTATATAAGCTCGGGACGAGAACGGTTTCCCTCCCATTCTTTTGAAAACGCTCCCAACAGGAGGAGTGAAACGTCGAGCAGATAATGTTACCAACGCAGCATTTCCCGAAAGCAACCGCCAACAATTCGTCCTCTTAAAGACAGTACGTTTTGGAATGGCATTATCGCTCTTATTTTGTGTTTCATCTACATCTACATAATACCCTGCGAGCCACCTCTAGGGTGTTTGGCAGGGGGTGATCAATCACCAGCATGCAGCATGCATTTGGACTCCCACATGCACACCACACCGTCCAAAAAACTTCCCGTATAATAACAAACTATACTACTATATGCTGTTAGAAATAGAATATAGAATAGAAATTCAGAAACATGCAGTAAGTTTTACATAGGTTAGTAGGCTACACTACAAGTCATGCAATCTATTTACGAGGTCTATTGCTGCCGTTATAATCTCTTATTGATCGAGGAAAAAATGACATTCGGAATCTGTCTGTTCTGCAATCTATCTCTCTTATTTTATTTATATGATCTGATCTTCCGTAGTACGTTGGCATCCGAAAGATATGGTTAACTTCGTTAGAAAAGGCACTGCTCTTGAATTTATCTAAAAGGTTTAGTCTATTTTTCAATCTATAGTCTGACAGTGATTCCTATCCGAGTTTATTTAAGAAGCCAGTTACACTAACAAGACTATCGTAACGACCTTTCACGTACCTGGCAGCTCTTCTTTGCACGCGTTCTAACTCTGTTATTAAGCCTTTGTCATGAGGGTCCCAAACACTGACAGCGTATTCTAAATGGGGTCTAACAGGGAAAAGTAGCTAATTTCTCTCACTTTTCTAATATTCTTCGAAACCCATTTTACGCTAGCTTGACCGATTATTTCTCGAACATGTTTATTCCACGATAGATCATTGATATTGAGTCTAACTCCTACACATTTCACGGATTCAACTGCCTTTAATTGGGTTCCCCGATTGATATAGCTATGTTGTGGGGAGTGATTCCTCTTCTTTAATATATCGATAGAAAATTTATTGCATCCGTTTTAGCCTCTCAGAGGTCAGTATTTTGGGTACTGGTGCAACTTTGCAAAATATCATTGCTGCAGACAATTTGCAAAGCAGCTTGAGAATCCTCCCTGCAGTGTCCACCAACCTTCCAATTCCTCCGAAGCAATTTCCGCAGGAAGAGAACAAATATTTTCCCCAGCTTAAAAAATTCCATTCCCATCGAATCGGATATTTCCCAGCACATGAGTCACGCAGGAGCAAGATTAATAAGGAATTTCGGGGATGGTCGGGTTATATCGAATGCCCAATCATCCACCGATCCTCACCAAATTTAGGATGTACGGCCTACCTAACACTATAAACAATCTTAGCCATTAAAAAAAGCGCCACCACAACTACCCAAATATGACAAACACGGTACACATCTTGACCAGGAAGCGGCCACCTTGACGAGGAGGCAACCATCCTGTTTGACAGAAGACGATCGAAAACGATATTAATTACTAATGGCAGGGAATGAGAGGGAAATTTCGATATCGGCGGTGAACAATGTAACGGGCCTGTGGAGTGAAAGAGGGGTGCTGGGGTGGGACGGTACTCAGGGGAGAAATGGGCAATTATGAGGGGAAATCTTTCGGTCTAGGACACTCCTACGAAAAGACATTTTGCAAACCATTAATGAAATGATTCCCCGTTCCTTTTCGTACAACCCATCCTACCCAACCCGCCCGGGCAATCTTCCGTTTGGGTACTCCTGCGAAAAAACATAATTACTATCCATCTCTCCTTGAGCAAAAAAGGAGTAAATTCTTTATGATTAAAGAACTCCATTGTTCAATATCCAAACAACGTTTGAAAAGCCTCGTCTTTGTTTTCCATCGCCTTCTGTCAAACAAGATTGCTGCCTCCTCGCACAAGTAGCCACTTCCCAATCAAGACGCGTACCGCACCTATCACATTCAAACAGCTGCGGCAGCGCTCCTTTCCACGGCTAAGACCGTTTACAATGTCAAACAAGTAATAAATCCCAAATTTGGTGAAGATCGGTGGACAACTAAGCATTCGATATAACCCGACAATAGCCGGAATCTCAAACTTTAAGACCTCCTGCAAACTCAAACAATGTTTGGTTTACAGGAGGCCTTGAAACCATGTTTGGGCATGGAGGAGGCCTAATATTTGACTTCGCTGCATCGCGAATGATTTTCATATACATTGACATCTACGACGTGTGCACGCCACCATAAGGATGGGTGGCACGGCATTTTTAAAGCACGAATAGGTTTATAGCTAAACAAGTTGCCTGTTTCCTTAGGTTTTTGAAATAATAGGGTGGTTTCCTATTATTTTTTATCGCCTAAATCGAAAGATTATTACTTCTGGAGTACGTATTTCACGCTTTTAGATTTTTAAATGACGATATCTATTTTTCGCGATTCAATGAAAAGTGCACATTTTCAAGCGCGCGAAAACGCGACTGGTAAGTATAAATGTCGGGAAATCTCTCCGTGTGACGTATTTCTGGTTCCCGCTACCGCCTTGACAGTTCAGAGTAATGTGCTCCGTGATTTTCTTACGTTCCTGCCGTTTTCATTTTCTGGACCAAAGCGGAGACAACAGCGCTATTAGTTTTCCAAAATCTCTGGAATATTGATTACTATTGTGAAAAACTTGATCTTGTTGTTATTATTTGATGTACCTGGTTAGGTTATTGGTGTGCGATTTATCTATTTCAATCCCCAACCTCGTAGGCTGTATATTTTGAAACTAATCACATGGTGAGTGCCTTGTGAGTACTTCAGTGGGCACTACTTTACGTAACTCTACGGAGTATGCGGTTGTGATTAAGCACATACCCGTACTTCCTGGATAAGTTAAAATGTTTCAGTAGTGATTACTATTTTTTTTTCTTTTATAGTTCACCGAAAAATTAGTATTTTGGGAATTTAAGGAAAAATATTAATTTTATTCCTTAACTCATAGGCAGGGGATAAAATTGTCCTGAATGCATCTGTCTGTCCATTCATTTATTTCTCACCAGTGCCCATGCTGTGGGATGCGCTATCATATCGTATTTTACGTGGTGCATTTAAAGGGTCTATCGTTGTAAATATATGTTATATTGTACTTTATGGTTCATGTTAAGTGATGTATGGCCTTGGTGCTGTGTCGCCGCTACCGCCACCCAAAAAATCCTCGCCTTTGATGCGAAAATATATCTCTGGTCCAAGGCTCACGCCTCTATTGACGTCTTGGTACCTTCATCTTCGTTCCCAGTGAATAAAGTCGCCGTACTGTACTTACGTACGCCGTACCCTTTCTTTATCACGTTAACTTTTCTATGTTGTTATGTGTTTAAATCTTATATCCTCAGAATGATTTTAGTTTTGTCTTCAAGGCAACTTCGTTATTCATCGCCTCATGGATGTAGTGTTGAGTGGAATAACTGTTTTAGAGTATTTTTTTCCGATTATCCATTAGACTATTCAAATTCAGTTTACCATTAGTTCGTTTCAACGGAACTGCCGTAAGAATACTGCGATGGAAGTGCATGCATCGCAATGCCTGGAATTCTATAGAGCTATGAGCTTCACAGCACAGCTTTCAGATCTCTCCTATTAAATTCTGTTGCATCAGCGGATTTACATTCTAAGACTTTCCTCTTCTGAGTTAACCACTTACTTTTTCGCCTGTTTTCCGTGTGTACATTGCTGGTCATCAATGTCGCTGAGCCATGTCGGCTCACCCGATATTTTCCAAATTCTATCAATGCTGAGTGGAAAGCAAACTGCCTTTTCTATTTATGGAACGCTGGAGGCGCTCGGCTACTGTCCCAGGATTTGTTCCTCAGGAAATGTGATACAAAACTGGCCTTATTTCATACATTATTTTGAATGACAACTTTGAGAGGAGTCATATTTACATGAGGTGTTTTCTGGTGTTGGTTGGTTGAATACTATCAACAGATGTTTATTTCCACTTTCCTTCACATTATTATTCCGAATATTATTAGTGTTTAAATGAATGTATTTAAGATTATTGTCGATTTTTCCATAGTTTCTCTTATTGATCTGCGGCGATTCATCCAGGGACAACCACCCACTACTAAAAAAATACCCGGATGGTGATGCATTGATGGCATTTTTATCGTATTCTATGCCGATAGAAAAGTTATTGCAGTGATGAGAAACTTGGGCGCAACTTTCGAGTAAGTGTGGGACAGGGTCGGTGGATCAGGAATATGAATGCTTTGCGTCAATATGGAATTTAACTTTGAGTTAATTTTTAACATATAGGTGCAGGCGAGGTACAATGTAAAGTAACCTTCGCAAAGTGGCCAGATGCATTCGTAACTGAAACTGCTGCCCGTCCAGTAGTAGCCAAGCTTGATAGTTTTCTTCTCTTAAGATTATTAATTCATAGGATTTGATACTCCTGAACCATCTGCTAGTAGATGGAAATGTAAATCGATGCTGTCCTTCCTTTAATTTTAGCTTTTTATGTGTCTTCGCTATTTTAATTTCATTTTCCGCAGTGTTTGGGAGCAACATTTCAATTATTATCCGCGAGCAGTTTTACTAGTTATTGTAAGCCGTTTCTTGATGAGGCAATGTCCTGGTGTAGGTAATATTGAACTGATTTACCTTCTCTCAATATTTAATGGTAGTCTTCGTGTGTAGGTATTCAAATGCGAATCATGATATTTTAAACTGAATTTTGCTTAGTCCGTTCAGTATATAAGTTTTTATAGCTATGCTTATCAATGTTAGATTCATTATTTTCTGCCGGCACCCTCCACTTCACTTGTTGATATAATCTCAAAATTTGGTTTATACTTATGTACTCGCAGTATTCATTTACGTCAACGTTTTCAAGTTCACGTGGAGTACATACTTCTCTTCTCGGCCACTGATTTTGTGACTGCCTCGCATACCTTATTTATAGAAGTATTCAGGCCCTCACTGCCATCTTCGTGTGATTCTTTGAAGTGTGGCCAATTTTTTCCTAGTTTCGATGACGGCAAGGGTTTCTCCAAATGCTCTCTTTGATCATGTGATCTCCCCGTGGTCGACCCGCTGCTAAGGCCAGCTAAGTGGTCGAAAAGCTCGCTTTCGCTCATCACCTTCGCGCTCTGTCTTTCCTTGAAATGCTCGTGGCCTTCGTCATCCATTTTAGTCGAACCAAGTTGCTTGCCTCTTCTTGATTTTAGTTTGTGCGTGCTCCACCCTGAAGTTGACGCATTCTCTGAAGGTCCTTGGGGTAGTCCTGTAATGCTGTGAACGCTCTAATCTTGGATTAGCTTTTTATCGAGATGGATATAGGTAACTCAGTATACACTGAAAAATATTTACTCCGGATTAATTTTTTTCTATGATGAGAAATTTATTTTTTCTTTACCACCTTGCTTTCACAAGTTGCCTTTTCTGGTATTTGTGCCCTTATAAATTCTTCTAACTTGGGTGATTTTATGCTAGTTGATATTCGGTTGTGAGGATAAGGAAAGGGTTGAGTGAGTGAATAGAAAATGGGGATGTTGTCTAATTGCATAGATATTTTTAGTTAATTTAAGAAGCCAAGCGGGTCGTAAGTTGACGCAGCGTCGACATAGTGTAACGTTTCTATGAAAGTCCAAAAAAATATTCCGAAGTGTAATTCCGGTCAATGTTCTGGATGTTACAAGTGGAAGACATTTCTACCACAAATAATTAAAATGTTTTAATTATTTTCAATTCCTGTAATGAATGTAGTATAATTTCATCGATTTAGGTTACCCTAGATGAGTATAAATTTTTGTATCCTAGTTATATCGTAAAGCGAAAAAGATAGCTTATTTCATCCTTTATTTTCATCATGCGGGTGTGTGTATTCATGCTCTTTCCGTCTCATTCCTCCCAGGGCACGCCCTCTCGCCTCCCATTCACGCGCTCCCGTCACCGCACCCTCCATTTCCTATAAATCTATCCCTAACCTTCATCTTCCTGCCCACCCCATCCCCCTCCATTTACTTCTCCTCCCTATGTATGTGTATACCCCCGCCTTGCTGTAAGTCAGCGAACACAACTATGCCAGAGTAACGGTGAAACTCGTTGTTGGATTTACTATAAAATTCTGTGAAACATTCAAACTTAATTTCATTCTATGATGAATATTTAGATTTTATTTCATGGATGCAAATTTACCGCTCGCTGCTAGTGCGGTTATGGTTACGAGTGGAGGTTATTGTTAATACCCACTGAATCTTCCAATTCCACCTTTGTCTGGTGTCGGCGCTGCTAATGAAAACGTAATCGTTCAAGCATGATTGAAATCATGAATAAGTAGGCGTAATGCACGCGTGAGGCCGCGACAATTTGGCGGACGAGGGCCCTCCGCGAATGGACGGGACTGGGTGGCCGAGTGCGTTGTGTAGCTCGCGTGCACATGTGATAACGTTTTCAATTTTATACAAAATTCTGAAACATCCCGGTTAAATGCGGAAATGATCCGAGGATTTTAAATTTGAGTATAAAAATAGATGACGGTCGGTTGTATTAGCCAAATAATTTCGTAAACGTTGAATTGTCTAATATGTTTTTCACTAGTGTGTGGTTTAATTTAAGGTATAATTTTGGATGCCGTGAGTAAACAACGAAGATAATCCATAGCATTTATCTGTTAGTCGTGAATAATCAAGCCTGTAGTCACCCTTTTTTAATGGTAGCATCATTACGCTCTGTCCCAAGATCAACAAAGCGCTCTTGGTGGTTGACATTACCCTAAGATTACGTGATTAAGAGCTCTACCATCGTCTTCATCTGTAGCTTTCTTCGTGGAATACCATGCATTGTCTAGGTTCGTTGATATGTAAGCTCTGTTGTAAAGTATGTGTGTGGCAGCGGTGTCGTAATTCCTTTCCTTGTGGTAAATTGATGTCATTTCTTGTCTCACGTGCAGTGTCTGATGCGTCGCCTCGCGTTCTTCATTGTTTTCTTACAATTAGATCCCTTCAAGGTCATCGTATGTTGCGTCATTTTCCTCAGGAGACAACACTGAATACTGTTCTCTGTGACATTGGCACATCTTGGAGAGTTTCTTCCGTCATTCATTTCGAAAATCCCATTTGAAGGAGGTTCTGTCTCATTCCAAACAGCCTTGTCTTCTCGCCGGCAAGGGGCGTTTATTTTACGACTAAAATTACTACTCGGTCATAATTGTGTGCATAGAGGTTGGCTTTGACTTCCTCTCGGTGTCGTTATTAATCGGAAGCCAAGTAAGCAATGTAAATTTCCATCGTGTAGTTAAATCAATTCCTCCTTCCTGTTGGATCATCTTGTTATCATCGCAAGTAACCGGAGCGAAAATGTCTATTTTTGTATCCAATGGCATGGGCATTGAGGAATTCTGGGAAAATGACTATCAATAAAGAACAGGCATTTATTTTTAATTCCCACCTTATTTATGTTGTTCCTGTACATCTACATAATACGCTACGAGCTACCTCTAAGAGTATTGTGCAGGAGGTGACCGATCACCAGCATGCTAGAGGATCCCCACATGCACACTACACGGTCATAATAAATGTTGCATATAACAAAAATACTTGCTTATTAATTCAAAGAAAAAAATTGCTAACGGTTTGTAATTCCTAGAGAGAGTACAAGCAATGTTAGTGAAATGGAAAAATGTGAATACGCAATAAATCGTCTTTACAAGTAACGCCATTAATTTTGTTAATCGAGACACCATTGATATCCGTGATGGTGCGTGGAAGGAATGACATTTGAAATATCTCTGTTTTGAAGTATATTTCCTTTATTTTCCTCTGGTATTTGTCATGCCGTCTGGAAAAACATCGTCTCGGAATTTTCGAAGTAAACTTAGCCTATATTTTGCTCCACGCTCCTGTGGAGTTTCTCATCCTAACTCGCCTAAAATATTAGAAACGCTGCACTTTTTATCGTAACTACTCATCACGATTGTCCTAAGTCTTCCCTTTTCTAAATACGTGCTATGATTTGGGTATCTAGATGGCTGTATATCGCTATTATATGTTCTAAGATTTTGCAAGAAGTTGAAGTAAGTAAGACGGGCGTGTAGTTACTAGACTTTTTAAGTTCACCTGATCCCGGTGTTATGTAGTGGAAGTTCGATATATTGAAAGAAATATGTTTGCCCTTTTCCACAATAATTTGATTCGCACGACGCGTTTCGGCTCACAGATCCATCATCATCTGGTACAAGACGCGGTAGTACATGAGAACATCACTTTTATTCCTCGAGAAAGGGGTGGGGATGATTGACAAGTGTGAGGAAGGGTTGGGAAACAGGCGGACAGTGGGGAGACCAAAGCGAAAGCCAGGGGTGAAATGAGGACTCAATGTAGAACAACGACACTGGGGAACGAACGACAAAAACGGCAAGGCCGATGGGGTGCGGAAGAATGAAAAGGGCAAAAGGGAGGTGGGAGTAAGTAGCGAAGCAAGAATGAGGTGGGGAGAGAATGTCAATCCTCCCAATCAAAGGTATAAAAGTGGCGTTCTCATGTACTGCAGTGTCATGCACCAGGTGATGGCTCTGTAAGCCGAAGCGCGTCGTGCGAATCAAATTATCGTGGAAAATTGCAACCACCTTTCATTTCAACTAGACCTTTTCCCTATGACTGGATGTATGAGTGATAAGGAAAAACTTTGAAAACACCACTTATTGTAACATCATTATCATTTTTCGAAGACTTAACAAGCCTTATCTAACTATTTGACTAGAGCGCCGAATTGTGCCTTAAATGTGGAGGGTTATCGTGCGCTCATATAAAGAATCTCTTAGCTGAACACTTCGACCCTTAGCACTTTCCAAATCACGGTCTCCAAGATTCTCTGCTGGGCCGCTTATTAACTCATCGTTTACTGCAATGAAAACTCCCTCTGCTCTCGTGTTTCGTCCATTCCCGTCTTTTGTGTATGATTTTAGGAAGATATCTCTGTCATGGATTTCATCCGATAACTAAATTTGAGTTCTTATGATTGCATACATCGGATTTGGTTTTTAGCATTTGATAGTAGAATTAGCTACTTCGTTCTTAATACAATGGTAATTAACAGCCACGATTGATAAGGTTTCTTTCAAACGCAATTTTTTAACCTTTCCTGAAAGTTTTAATTTCTCAGTGCTTTTTATATCTGTTTTTTGACTAATTGCCGCTTTCTCACAAAGGTAGTTGCGACGTTTTAAACATGTTTTTGTTGTTTAAACAGAGCCTGGAACCCCACCCTCATGCCAAACCTAAACTTTGGCCTACTCTATAACCTTAACCGCATGCCTCTTCAAAATCTGATGCTGCCTAAGATTTCGAATGCTTCTAGGTTATCGCTTTTTGGTGTATGAAGAAATGGTATGTTGCTTTTCTTATACATGTTCCTTAACATGTATAAGAAATTTAGATTCATTTTAAGTTAATATTTTGTTGTATCGTTGAATTTCCGCCACACACATTTAAAACTTAAAGCTAGCTCAAAAGTATAATTTTGTGGATACTTTCCGCGGAGCCCGTGGAATATTTTTTTTATTTGTGGTGAATTCAAGTATGAGAACTTAGCACGTAGTGTCCTGGCATATTCATTTTCGTCGAGAGTTATTCATTTATTATGTAATTCTTCTTGGGTTTTCGTGGAGTCTTCTGTTATATGGTACTTTTGAGGTTTTCTTTCGGGTTTAATTAATTTCTCCCGGAAAATATTTCTCCTCGTTATTACTTATTTAAGTCTTGAAAAAGCTAGCAGAGAGTGAGCCTAACTTAGCTCATAAGGAAATTCATCAACACGAAGCCTGGTAAAGAATTCCCAATCTCACGTTTCGTTCCTGACCAACAGTGTTAGATGGATGGAGTGCCCGACTTCTTTCGAAAGAAATAAGGGGAACGAAGAATTCGACAAAAAGTCATAAGGTCACTTGTCTGTTTTCAGTTGTGAGCTGAACTTAAATCATTATGCATGCACTCAGAGGTACGTCACTCAGCGATTTAACCCTAAGGTATTGATAGTTTAGGATAGAGGTCACCTTGAGCTAAGCTGTAGGCGTATAAATTTCACGCATTCAGGGTATAGGGGTCAGTTCGTCCACCTCGCACTACGAGAATGTTGCTTGGGGCTGTCCGAAGGCTTCACCCAAAATGAAGAAATCGACAATAATTCAATGGGAAAAACTTTTATTTTAGTTGTGAGCTGAACCCGGGAACTCTGGATCAGCAGCCTAGCGCTTCCCTACAGAAAAATATTTGCATTAATACTTTTAACAAACCAAAGTTTAATTGTACATCTACGCCAAGGATAAAATTTACCGTGATAAGTATTTTGACTTAGCCAGTATTTGACCTCATACGTACTTATTGCCAGTCTGGTATTATACCAGTTATGCTACCAAACATATCTAGCCGGCATTTGGAGATGCTGGCACGAATCCCGGGTAAATTATATGATTTTTTTTCACGGTGAATTTCATTTTTTAGTCTGAGTAACTTGGCACCCGTACGTGATTGCTCACAAAGCACTTGTTACCTGCAGTGCTCGAAATTGATTTTTCTCTTTCAATGTCTACTGCATAAAAATCCACGTGGCCGAGAAACTGGCTGTGGGATTTGGCTCAAATTTTGGCCAAACCCTCAAGATCAGCATTCGCCCCTAATGGAATGGATATAATTAAAGGTGCTCATGTGTTTAATATCCCGAGATAATCATGTGGTGAGTGCGAAATCTCGGTGAGGAGGCGGGATGGTTGGCAACCGTGGTCCAAGCACCCCTTCCGCCTGGTGTCACATGAGGCCGCTGTCTCGCCTCCTCCTCCCGCTCGGGTTGCCTTGGGCCGGGGGTGGGGGGTGCGACTTACTCAGGCCCCTTTCCCGCCTCTCCACCGCGACGTGAACTGACCTGCCCCACTGGCCGCCTCCCGCGCCCCACGGCCTTGAGTGGGTGCGGACTCGGCCTGCTCCCTCACGCGCCTTCTTTGCTCGCCCCCAGGGCCACATTCTGGGGGCACGCTCGTCGCCGTGGGGGTTGCAACTACCGGGGGCGGAGGGAGGACGTCGGCATCTCGCTCCCATGCAAGTGCTTCTCCAGCCTCTCTCTCTTACTTTCGCCATGAAAAGAAATCAATTTTTTCCTCACGAGTTGTATTTCATTCATATCTGTCTCCTAGTTTTCTCCTCGTAGTGTAATTATTTAGTCATCGCAATTAAAACGTATTTTCCTAATATATTAATTAGGGGACGTGGTGGCCTTTTGTAGCATTTGACAATCTGATCGGAGGGTCGTGCGTTCAAATCCGAGTGGAGGTTTTGCACGACTCCGGAGTGGCATGCCACTCCGTGCCCGGCCCCAACGCACATCCTCGCTGTTATTAGGGAAAAAAAGTGGCTCTCGAATGTGGAGACGAATGGGGGCCCTAAATATAATTGAGATATTGTATGTAAAGCACGCCTTTGTGTTGTTGTCTTATTGAAGTTTGTTGTGAAATGTGTATTAAATACTGGCCGCCTCACGTGAATACGTGGACTTTTTTATGAATACGTGGAATACAATTTTTGTCTTTGCCGGAGTGATCTCCACCCCTCACCTATTTTAGTCATTAATCGGATTGAAGCACCAAATTCAGTAATACATCGGTACCGTTTAGTGGTGGTGGAACCATTCACATTATCCCCTTGGTGTAATCCAATGTTTCGTCTGAAAAAACGCAATTTCATTTGTTTAAAGAATATGTAAATGATAACTTCAATAGAAGGAAAATGGTACACTTTATTTTACAAATATCGACACTCCCCTGATTCTTAATTGGTGACGGTGTTAGACACACATTATGCGTCGCTATAAAAATTGTTGTAATGCCATGTAAGCATGATATTTATGAATGAAAGGAGTTTGTCTGACCAACTATCGATTCTAGAGTAATAAATGGCCTCTTTTATTCAGGTAGCTCCGTCTTAATTTTAAATTTAGAATGCAGCTATGTAGTGTATTTTTACTATCGGCGCCCCCTTAGAAGCCTTAGAACTATTTTCAGTTTTCCTTTTCAGTTACGTCAAATTTCGGTCGCTACTGTAGGCTGGCTTATTGGGTTTTAGTTTAAGTGAAAGGTCTCCATCCCTGCCTACGTTGCGTGGATTTGGAAAGTGACGGGTTATCCGTTAACCTTTTTCCTCTGCCAGCAACAATGGATCGGTTTTCTCCCCTCGACTTTCTTACCCGAGAGCGTCGGAAGTTACTCAAAGTTATCGCCTCCCGTTCCCATCCATTTTTTTTGCAAAGAGTTAGCAACCCTTGAGATACCTCCCTGTTGACTCATTTCCACTTGTGACGTGAGCTTTTCTTGTCCATCGTGTTATTCTAGAGTTCTAAAGAAATAGATTGTCCATATCAGGATCCAACTTGAATATTTTTTTGTGCAATTCCTTGAATAAAGCGCAGCGAATGGGTGTAAACTATGTACTGCTGAACCTTTACCAACAGATTAGATCATCTGGGAATTTGATCTTACCGCTAGTATGAAGCGCTGGTTCATGTGTCCCTTCGGCTGAGACAGTGTGGAATGGGTGGCTTCTAAGAGATTTTTAAATTAATATAGTCTAATTTTTCACCTTTTCATGAAGACGTGTGTTCTTATGAAACTTAAACTGTTGCTAATGTTTTTGATTTCAACTATGTAACCAAACTAATTTGTTTTGGAATCAAATTGAAATGCAAGATTTAGGATTATGGACCATTGAGTTGTACCACCTAAAGACGAAGTTCATGGGGATATATATGATCAAATTAAATAAAAAATACGTGGAACTTGGATCTTATCTTATGCCTAATTTTGATCATGCAGTACTAATAAAATTTTCAGTGAAATAGTGCACATCTCGTGAGTTATCTCTAAAATTCATTTACTTCTCAGTTTTATCGTTCTTCGCTGTCAGCCGGATTGGAAAGCTAAAATCGTCGTCAGATATCGCTTTGAAGAATTTTGGGGCAAATATTTGCACAGTTGTATGTATAAGGTTTTGGAATGTATTATTTAACTTATGGTACTTATTATCATCGTCGACAATAGACCACGCTTTGTAATATGCGGCCCCAATCACCAGTCCATGGAAATAAATACCACTGCATATTAAAATAAAGGTAACACAATAAATGGTGCGCATTGTAACGTAGTGATCTCATTAAAATGCATAATATTCATACGGGAAGTACGCAGTTATCATCATCAATGGCAATCATCGGAGGCTTACGCTGCAGTCAAAACTTAAGGTTTCTGATGAGTGGTTATTTCCCATATAAGGCATTGTTAGTGAGGCTTTATAAAATTAAATTAATTTAGATTGACTAATTCACTGATAATTTCTCGATGCAAAATCTGTCTTTATAGGTCATGCTTTATTTTAACCTAAATCGCCCCACACGTCCTAATTCCTTTTGCTTCTAATAAATTTCGAATGCTTTGTCGCGCTGGTTGCTTAGTAATGCTATTTCTAGAAAGCATGGGTTTTGTACATTCGGATTTGTACGATGTCGACAAAAACCACTGTAGATGTAGCATTAAGGGGGCGCCCTAGCATTTGAATTTTCCAGTTTAACGGCTCTCGAAGGCCTCTAGCCGCAGCGCCGGGACATGGTGACCAAAGCCGAGGGAGAGAAAGCGGGGGAAAAGGAAACTCCCTTCCCAACTTCACCCGCGACGACTCCGAGGAGAAATATGATTCTCATGAAAAATATGACACGGGTCGCTGGATCAGGGGTCGGAGTCGGAGTTAATATTTGACACCTAAATGGCGGCGAGACAATTAAAAATTGTAGAAGCCAATTTATGGGGGCCGTGTTCCTCTCTCATGCGCTGAAAAAATAGGCCTGTGAATGCGAAGGTCCTTTTGAGTTTATACCTTTTCCTTCAACTGAAACTTGAAATTATATATGAACCATTATAAATTAACAAAAATATGTAAATCATAAGAAAACATAGAGAATAAATTCACCAGTTCTATAACTAGTTTTCATTTGCATTCAAGGGAAAAGTTGACCCCGTGGTCATCACTGAATCTTGGCATTTATGCTATAATGCGCGAGGCTGTGTGGTTCAGAAGCCCTTGAAGATCCACTTTAATTTTTTTTCTTCCACTGATATCCCCTCTGGGTATGAAGATTTTTTTGCCTCTAGCCCTATCATAACTAGGATTAAGCTGGTGGCCACAGATCTTGGTAGTCTTACGAATAATTTTGTATAGAAATTTTGTTAAATAGCAATCAACAATCGGCGAAATAACTTCTTCTGGCGTCAGTTCATTTTGAGTTGTAGGTATTTTCCTCCATTTCTGTAATGTCCGTTTCCCTTGGGTGGGGGTGGTCGTGGTCATATCCGTGATTATCTTTGCTGCCGCTTCATTCCCTTGCGAGCGAAGTGTCATAGATGTGGCTAGCGATAGCTCAGCTGCTGATGCTTTCTCAAATCAGTCTCTTTTCTTCTCTTATTGTTAGACCTATCACAAGACCTCTTAGTTATTCTTAGGCCTTTCTTTGCTGCTTTACCCAGAAAAACCAGGAATTAGATGGCAATAGTGATATAAAATCGCCTAGGAGGAAAGTGAATCCAATAGGAGATTGTTATGCGTGTCAGCTGGGTATATCCTTCTCTAACCAACATCGTCATTTATTTCAAACCTGTCGCTGGTTCTCTTGCATTCGTCCCATTTCTGGAAATACGTATTGAAAAAGTATTTTTTCATGACATTTGCATTATTTCCTTCGTCTTCACTTCTTGCTCCAAGTTAAACGTGTTGAGAAGACATTGAGCGGCAAATTTACGTTTTGAGGACAAGGAATTTCCGCTTCCATTAACAATAACGTCATGTATTTTTTTCGTGTTACTTCAATGCGCTCAATTTTTTCTTATCCGAAATATCAACAATCTGAATCACCGAAGAAGAAAATAGAAATTAGAATAAAATTCCCTGCATAATACAACACACAAAATCATCGAGGTATTTATCTTGGAAAACATAGGAACCTTTTTATCGTTGCGAGGTAGCGTCCAGTAGTGGTAGTTCGTTCTCAACGCTGAACTCTCACGCTCTAGGGAAAATAAACCTTGGTTCTTCGCTTTCGTAGCACAAGCGCTGAGATCCTTTGACACTCACTAGTAAAAACTGACTAATTTGCTCCGTAAAATCGTGAAGGGATGTTTTTCAACCAATTGGAAAGAAGCATTTGTGGAAATCCCCGTGCAAGCCACCTCGTAGAAATCACCCGTATCGAAGAGAAGTGATCCTCAAAATGGCCAAAACCCTTCATATAACGAGGCAATAAAGCAATAAGCGGCATTTCTACTAGCGGACAGTGGATACGAAACCCTAGGGCGGGCTCGCGGGGATACACCTCTGGGCCGAAGTCTGAAGCTGCAAGCTTATCACCTCTGCACCACAGAAGGGGGGACGAGGAAGGAAAAAGGAGGGAGGCTCCGCCGCGATAGGAGCCCGACGACGCCTCCTGGGGAAGGATTGGGAAGGAAGGGCGGGGAAGAGGAATCCCGCACTGTCACACAGGCGGGCGGCTCCTACTACTAGCGAAACCTGGAAACCATTTCTGTGCTAGCGATTTTAGTGGATTATCCAATGAGGAAGAATAATCCAAGGATCAAAACGCTATATTCTACGAACGGACAGCTATGCTTTGAGTACCAAACTTATTAGACGCTGGGTAAAAATCGTATGACTGAGGTAGGGCTTACGGGCACAATAGGAATTAACGCGGCCGGCAGAATATTGCCCGCCGCCACTCTTGAGCCTTTTCTAATGTTTGAGCTGATGGGAGCGTTGAAAGACCTATGAGAGAGTGGTTGTGAAAATGCGGGTGCATTGCGGTAAGATATGGGTTCTCCAAGAATAAGAAACTATTTCCTTGCAGCCGCGCTCTTTCCGAGACAAGCTTCTGACTTGCCAGCGCAGTCGTTGAGTCCGTAATATACCTGTATCTCATGAATAAAATCGTAACTTGCACATTAAAAATATCAAAAAATAACACTCAATACATGATGTATGCAAGTGTAGAAAACTAATGTCGTCTCATCTTTAGCGAAATATCGTCAACTATAATTAAGGCTGAACAAATTTCCGCATCTAATCACCGCGTCGGGTGGTTGGACACTCAGGCACATAACTTGATAGGAGAGGTGGGAAGGCAGGTAGATGCAAGATTTCTCTTTGGAGAGTTAAAGTTGATAATTTGTTTTGTAATGCGGTGTAAAAGCATTTGCTTAGCAATGTGAACAACATGAAGATTTCCCCTAACCATGTTATCAATACGTGAAAAATAAATAATTTTCAGCGTTTAATAAAAAATAATACAAACTATCAATAGAAAAGAAATTTTCTCTGCTACGGATTCTAAACATATTCATTCTTGTTATGGCACCCTTAAAAATTACTCATTTTAAAACAAAACGCAACTGAACATATAACTTCAGACAATTTTCTCAAAAGATAGGAAAACATTTTTGAGATAATTCGATGTTAATTTGACAGACGTCTCTGTTTGTTGCGCGTCTTCATTTTCTAAGGCTTCTAAAGCAGATGTGCGCTTGTACCCCGAGTATGCTAAGTTGATCTAATCTGAAATTTGATTAAGCTATCAGCAAAGTACTCTCGAAATTCTGTATTCTCAATAAATCAATGAGAACTTATCAATGTCGATCGGATCACTTTAAGGAAACTAAACTCGCCATGTTCGTTTCGTAAGGGGTCGCTCTGGTACCTGACCCTACTTTATCCTACAAGCATCTAAGGTCTACACCAATTACCTGTTTATTATGGCATTTATTTAAATTTTTGCGTCGGTATCCGACGAATGTACCGAATGAATTTCAAACCCATTGTTTGCATAAAGGGAGTACACCATAGAAAATCACTGATTCTTTGAGTTACAATGATATAATAGTGAACTCTTGCTTTCTCACACCGTTCCCTTTCCTTGTGGGTAAAGTAAAAGTAGCTTAGGTATATTCTCTTATGTATAAGAATTTTCTGTTCATAATAGCACTTTGGATTGCCCAGCAAGGAAAATAATTTTTTGAGATGCGTTTTACTTTGATCAAAATCAGATTGGAACTAAGTAATAATATTGTGGCTTACCCGTGCTAATGCATAATGCTGCATGTAGCTCATTTGCTCGGGGTCTTGGGCGAAACTGTCCATTGCTCGTGCATGAACTCTCAATTCGCTCGCTTCTCATGGAGTCGCAGGTGTGCCTCGGGAGTTCTCTCACCACTCCTCCACAGAGGCTTAATATATCTCTGCTTTGGAATCGTGGGAACGCGAAATTTTTCCCGATACGGAAACCCTTGAGGTGATCGCTCATGAACCGTTCAGATGAATCAGATCGAGGTATTGGTAAGCTAACATACGGATCTTACGGACACTACTTCATAGATACTACGGTTTTAATTTAGAAAGTTGTTTTAGGTAATTCAGTTATTGATCTTTATTTACTTAGACTAGATACTAAATAAATATATGATTTTTACATCAAATTGCATTGGTCTTAAAGGATTTGTAGCCTTAGGCTAGAATGACTCGACTATTTTACTCGTCTACTAGTACGAGTAACACAAAATAACAGATCACGAAATAGGCGGATCAATAGGTAGCAGATGATGGAAAAGTTCCACCAAGTAGAACAGGGGTATCCACGGAGATAACTCTGTTTATGACTTGGTTTGCAGCTGGTTGCGTATGAGCAGCGCGACTCGTAACTAACTTGCTACAATCCATAAAAGTTGATAAATCTCCTTTAGGAATACCTACGTGCGTCCTCAAGGAGTTGTGCCTCAGATAGAGCCGTTCCGGATACCAAAATCCGAAGATTCAAGCGTGATGGAGTGGAATTTTCCGTATCGAAATAAATACTTGCAATTTTCCACGATAATAAAATTTATTACAACCTAGGATTGAGTGTTACTACATCATCTTTTTCATAAAGGGAAACAGGCATGACCAAAGTAATTATCTATCAGTGTAATTAGCATCAATTATAGGCAAAATTCTCTAACCTATCGTTGCTAGCAATGTTATGGTTTCCCGGACAATCGAAACATCCTACATGGTTTTCAGCGCGTCTTCAAGAAAGTAAATCATGTGGCTCGCACTTTCTTCTCGAAGTTCTCACATCTGGTGAATCGAAATGATTAGTTGACTTACTAATTTTAGATTTAAAGAAAGCTTTTGACTCGGTACCTCGCTAAATTATTTTTATTCAAATAACAGAAATGCACGTTATATGACTAAGTCAACTGGATACGCGATTTTCTGAGTGATCGTAAGAAGAAGGTAATTCTCGACGCCATAAGCGCTGAAGTAGTTAAGGAGACATCAGGTGTCGCACAAGGAAGCGTAATCGGCCCCTTTTTTCATTATATACATAAATGGCCTCTGCTCCCGAATTAGCAGAAAAATGCCTTTATTTTCTGACGACGCTGATATCTATCGCGAAATTAGTGACTTTGAAACCTTTCAACGGATTTAAAAGACGTTCATGCGTGGAGCCTAGAGTGGGACGTATATTGTGGATGGTGTCAACATAAAAGCGACGGATAAAATGAAGTATCTGGGAGTTACGATAACTTCGAACATATCCGGGAAAGCACTTAAGAGAATATTCTTGGCAGAGCCCTGACGAAGCTAGGATTAATCAAGCGTGTTATGGGAAGATTTTCGGATGAATAAGGGAAAGAGAGGTGCTCTTTCGCAGTAGTCAGGCCAAGTCTTGAGTAGGCAGCGAGTACATGGGATTTGTCGCAGAAATACTTAATCCGCGAACTTAAAAAAATTCAGAGGAAGGTGGCGCGATTCGTCTAAAACTGTTTGGGGCCTACAGAAAGCGTGACAGAGATGTAAAACGAATTTGGCTGGGAGCCGCTCGAAACTCAGGAGGCTGCGCGTTAGGTTTCGATTGCTTGACTAGTTTAGAATGGATATCTTCCCTAGCGACACGGAGAACGTCATATTACAACCCAAATATACGTCGAGGTCCGAGAGAAACAGTAAATCAAAAGAGATATTTTGCCGAACGGATAGGTACTGGAGCTCGTTTTTACCTCGAACAATAAATCATTTTAATAACTGCGGAACCTTTTATGCGCATTTCTTCTCTATTTGTTGTCGACTGGGGACGTAACACTTGCCGCTACACGTGTACTTGCGGCTTGCGGGGTGGTATGTAGGTTTAGATAAGTCGATTGACTGTAATCGTCCATAGCAAACTCCGCGTGAGTGAGTTTTAATGGTAGCACCAGTAGTCGGCCCTTGCCACGCATCCACTGTTTGCCCATTAGGAGGAGCAACGTGTCATGGTGTGGGTTCTTGTGAAAAATATTCTTCGCTATCTATGAAGGTCTATTTCATTCACGTGTGACGTTCAAACAGCAGCCTACGGAATGAGATGCCAGTTCTCCAACCGCCCCACCGGCGTATTCCCTCAGTGAATGAATTATTTTTTCTATTTAATTATTTTCTTTTCTATGATTGGGGGAACAAAAAACGCAAATGATGACAGAAGACGTCATGCGATTTTCTGTGCGAGAATTGTCTGTTAAGGGGGTCTAAACAGACAGCTTGTTAGTGATAATGTTGCCTGCCCATGTGACAACCGAATTAACCGACGGAAATCCGGCATGGCATCGTAGTCTGAGGCCACGGAGCCACCAACCCCGTAGTTTACCTCAGAATCTCTCATTCAGCTCTTCATCTGGGATGTGATGAGATAATTCCTCCCCATGGTTTGTTTCCCTCCGTTCGGTGCGGAATTCCCTTTCTTCGGATGGAATATTTTCTCTCGTGGTCTGTGAGTGATTCTCAAGGCATGCTTTATGTTTATTGCTCATGACATCAAGCGCCACATCGAGGGAAGAAAGGTTGCAGCTGAAACAAGCAAATGGAGATCTACAATCTATCTACAAATTACCCTGCGAGCCACCTCTAGGGTGTTTGGCAGGGGGTGATCAATCACCAGCATGCAGCATGCATTTGGACTCCCACATGCACACCACACCGTCGAAAGAACGTCCCGTATAATAGCAAACTATACTACTATATGCTGTTAGAAATAGAATATAGACTAGAAATTCAGAAACATGCTTTAAGTTTTACATAGGTTAGTAAGCTACACCACAAGTCATGCAATCTATTTACGAGTTCTATTGCTGCCGTTATAATCTCTTATAGATCGTGGAAAAAATGACATTCGGAATCTGTCTGTTCTGCAATCTATCTCTCTTATTTTATTTATATGATCTGATCTTCCGTAGTACGTTGGCGTCCGCAAGATATGGTTAACTTCGTCAGAAAAGACACTGCTCTTGAATTTATCTAAAAGGTTTAGTCTATTTTTCAATCTACGGTCCGACAGAGATTCCCATCCGAGTTTATGTAAGAGGTCAGTTACACTAACAAGACTATCGTAACGACCTTTCGCATACCTGGCAGCTCTTCTTTGCACGCGTTCTAACTCTGTTATTAAGCCTTTTTCATGAGTGTCCCAAACACTGGCAGCGTATTCCAAATGTGGTCTAACGAGGGAAAAGTAGCTAATTTCTCTCACTTTGTCGTCGCACTTTCCTAATATTCTTTTAACAAAACCCATTTTACGATTAGCTTGACCGGTTATTTCTCGAATATGTTTATTCCACGATAGATCATTATTGAGTCTAACCCCTAGATATTTCACAGATTCAACTGCCTTTAACTGCGTGCCCCGAATGACATAGTTACGCTGTAGGGAGTTATTCTTCTTCCAGAAATTCATTACGACGCATTTTTCCAAATTTAATTCTAACTGCCAAGCATCGCACCAAGCTTGGATAGCAGCAAGGTCATTCGTTAGTTCATCTATATCTTTGCTGGAACGGATTTCTCTGTAAACTACAGCGTCGTCTGCAAATAATCGTAACTTACTCTGCACTACTTTGCCAATGTCGTTTATATATAGAAGGAATAGGAGTGGGCCAATGACACTACCCTGAGGAACGCCAGAAGTGACTCTAACCTCATTGGAGACTGCACCGTCTAATACTACTCTTTGGACGCGGTCGCTCAAAAATTCTCTAATCCAGGAAATGACATCTTCGTCTAGACCATAAGATTTCAGTTTTATTATTAACTTTCCGTGGGGTACTTTATCAAATGCCTTTTTGAAATCAAGAAAAATCGCGTCTACTGGAATGTTGTCTTCCCCGGAGACTAAAATATCGTGGGCGAAAAGCGCTAACTGAGTTTCGCACGATCTGCTTTTCCTGAATCCATGTTGATTTCCCATTAATAAGTTTTGCGTGTCTAGGTGTTTCATTACCGAGCTGACTACGATGTGTTCAAGGACTTTGCAAGAGATGGACGTTAAAGATATCGGCCTGTAATTAGATGGCTGTTCCTTGTCTCCACTTTTAAATATAGGCGTTACATTAGCGATTTTCCAGTCATTAGGTACTTCGTGTTGCTTGATGGATTTACTGAATATTAACTGCAAGTAGGGGGCAAGTTCTGAGGCTAGTTCTTTATATACGCGAGAAGGGATTTCGCCTGGACCAGGTGATTTATTTGGACTAAGCGATTTCAATATATTTTCTATTCCGAGCGTACTAATGTCAATAGCTGGCATCTTATGTAGACAGGGATTGTCATCGGTCTCGGGTGAGTTTTCGGAAGGCTCCGTGAACACGCTCTTAAAGTAGGAATTTAATAAATTGGCTTTATCGTAACTGCTTGTCAACACATCTCCATTGTCGTTTCTCAGCGAACATACGGTAGATCGTTTACCTTGAACTTCCCTAACATATGACCAAAATGCTTTTGGGTTATCCTGTAACTGCTCTACTAGTGTTTTTCTTTTAAAATTCGTGAACGCATTCCTGAACGCTTCCTTCGTGGCGGCTTTAGTCATCCTATATTTTTTAATTATTAGCTCGCGTTCATTAGCGGATAAATCCGTGCTGACTTTTTTCATTTTAGCATGACACGCTCTCTGTCGCCTCAATGATTTTCTCACTTCCGCGTCGTACCATCTCGGTTCGCTGCCTTCTTTTACTATTTTACTAGGGATGTAGCTATTTATTCCCGAAGTTACGAGCGAGTCCTTCCCCCCAGTCTGCTGCGGCCGCTCCTCCCCATCTGTCCCGTCCGCCTCGCCCCGCTGCCGGCTCCGCGGTCGGGCGGGGCTTGGCGCCCGGCGACCGAGCACCCATTATTGATCACTTCTCGAGTAGAGAAAGTGGCGATGGAGTGGGGAAGGGGGGCCCTCTCCTCTTCGCTCACATACAGGTTGCCACTTATCCAGCCGTGCGCGGGATCGCTTTTTGCGAGTGGCTTGATTGCAAGGGGCGCGTTTATTGCTCCGCGTTGACTCGGATGTCGCGAGTAGCGCCTCTGTGGGCTTACAAGCACTTAGGAGCGTGAGTCAGCGCACCGGGTCATTGTTGATGTTGCGCCATGTGGCGCTGGCCGCCAGGCTGTCTGCGCGAAATCTCGCAAATACATAGTCTAATGCTTCCTCTCCAAGGTCTTCTGCTGTCCCTGGTTGTGAGTTGAATAATCGCGAAGGATTCGCGAAACAAAACTGTCTGACCCCTGGCAGCCAAACATCGAAGCTTTTGAAAAGGTTATTCCGTGAATAAATCTCTCTGAGAATATACGGTTACTTGTGATTTCTTGGCGGTGTCCGGGAATATGCTCTAGTAAATTTATTATGACTGAAATAAATTTTTGTCGACTAAAGTTGATTTTACATCAAAATGATATTGGATGCGAATCCATTTCGGGGACCGTTAGGGGACAACATGTTTATCCTGCTCCACTTATACGTCATTTATCAGTTGATATAGAATCGAATATTGCATCCTTTGCGGACTTTTTCACCTCATATGGTTTCCTAACTCAAAATCATCTGTCTTTCCCTTGTCATAATGGCTATTGACCGGAGGTAATAAGGCCGTCTTACACGGGGCACGGAATTGCGCAGGTAAGAGCTGCATTAATTTCTAAAATGCCGTGGAATTGCGCGAATGCATGAACGAAATTAGAACAGGGGCTATTTTGCCGTCTCGCATCCACGCATTCTCGCATGTGTTATAGCAATTCATCGCTTGACACGACGCAATTTTGATTGCGCCTTCGCACGTACGTCAGATTGCGAAATTCCGTATACCGTGTAAAACAGCCTTTAGCCTCCTGTGTTACGCACTCATCATCCATTTTCCTCCGAGGGGCTTTGCCGTGGAGGGGACCCATAGCGAGATGCGATAGCGCCGGCGGCCGATGACGAGAGGTTCAGCTAAGAATGATTTAGTAATCGAGTAATCTGTTAAGGGGAAAGTGCCAATATTCTCTTTACTGTTATTAGATGAGATAGATGTGAGTGCAGAAAAACCATGCATTTCAATGTAAACGAAAGGTGTTTTTATGAGACGTATTAGCATATCAAAAACATGTTTACACTTTTCCGAACCTGCCTTGCTTTCGATATAGTGTTGGAATCTTTCACAGACAAGATTGAAACTTAAGCTTCATGAGGCTGTCTGGAGCGCTTATCCTTCGACTGATAATCTTGCAGATGAGCCATCACTTTCACAGCAAGTCATTAATGACATGATGGGAATTTAACGATTTCGTGCCTTCAGTCAAAGGCTCTTATAAACGTCAGCGTATTTCACAAGCTCTAAGACTTAAATTATCGAGGACATGGCTAAATTTTAATTAATGAATACCATTTGCCAACACGTAATTCATTCGGCTGACTAGCGATCACCTTTCTACCGGCGATGGTGCTGCCACAATCGGCCATTTAATTCGCGAGTACAAAGAGCCCAGCATTTCGAGGTCTTAGCTTGCTTTCGGCTTCATTCTCACGATGAATAGTGACATTGGGTAATCGAAATTTTGATGGCGCGCAGCACAGTGACCTGCGTCATCCAATAGGGTGGTTTCCTATTAATTTTTATTACCTAAATCGAAAGATTACTCCTGGAGTGCGCATTTCACACTCTTAAGATTTTCGAATGACGATATCTGTTTTTCGCGATTAAAGGAAAAGTGAAAAATTTCAAGCGCGCGAAAACGCGACGGCTAAGTAGGAATGATGGGAGAAGTCAGTGTGACGTATTTCTGGTTCCAGCTGGCGGCGTGTGAGGTGACCTTGGAGCGAGGCTTGAGCGCTGATACGACGCAGGGTGCTATAGAGCGTTCCACATTTAGTTGACAGTACAGGCCTTATGGATAACAGTGTTGCCAAGCTTCCGCTCCGCCGGCAGGCATCCTAACAGCGTATGCAACCACACGTAATATGGAGCCAAAACGGTTTAGTTCAAAAAGGAGTTAGGGATCGCACGAAAGACGGCGTAAATTAAGGAAATTTTTTAGCGTAAATTACAATACCTTTGCTGCAATATAAAAGGAAAAGTCTTTTGTTATTTTATGTATGTACTTATTCAATGCACAAGCTGAATAATGAATAATCTGTAATGTAAAAGAATAGCAATAAATTGAAGGATAATAAAAATTATCGCCACTCCTGAATGAGACAAAATTTCTATTCCTTCCATATTATGCAACATTTTTTGGCTATGGCCAGTATTACATGAAAGGTGATGTTGTATAAGACATCATCAATCTTTAATTTTTCAAAAATTTCCCGTACTTGGTTTATTGTAAATTAAAGATCTCTTTTCAAGCTGACATCTTCAAAGCTAATTTCCTTAATGTTCTTTTTCCTCCACCTCGTAGTAGGCAAGGATTCCAATTTCCTTGAGTAATAATAGGCATTATCAACCACTATAATTGATCCCTCGGGTAAGTTTGCAAGAAGTGAGTGCTCAAACCATCTCTCGTAACACTCGCCACCCACTTCTTCATGCTCATCCATTGAGTTCTTTTTGTACAGAAACACATACGATGCTCCTTTTATGAACCCATTTTCCGTTCCTGTGTGTATAATTGCAAATCGACATCCTCGGGAAGTGGGGGCCAAGCCCAGTATTTAGTCCAGCAAGGGAAGCTTGACGCGGATTTTCTAATTGTTTGTTTCGCAAACTAATATTCACTATATGTCCAACATTAATCCAACTATCGCCTGTGAATACACTTGTCCTGTGTTCGCGACATTTTTTAACTGTCTTAAATAATTAATTGTGCCACCAACGAATAATATCATCCCTTTCGATAAGGACGAGTCTTTTCCCCCTGCGTTCGTACACGAAGCCTATGTCCAAAAGAAGACGATATAGTGTTGTCCTTTTGGAATCTGGGAGAATACTCCATATTTACCGAGTTTAAGATGGATTTTAAAGTTGTAGGAATATTTTTCACGAAGGATTCATGTACCTTCCTTCTAATTCCCGATCTCACAAAATCGTCGAAAATTACTGCTCTCGAATTTTTGTAAGGCTGTCTAATTTCTTTAGTTTTTGAATGAGTTACCAATGGACCACGGGAGCTTTCCCATCTCACTCTGTAAACAGTGGACTCCAAGCACCCAGTAGCCTTCGAAGTTTCTCGGCAGGCCTCACTCATGCTGACAGATTTCCTTAAGTACGAGAAGACTTTGAGCACCAACTGTCTTTCGCGGCTTAAGTATGAGTTTCTCACCTTTTCTCCTCTTCTTTGTATCGGACATATTGATTGGGCGTGTTACAGCAGAGATAAGTGTAAAACACACTTCACAATTCTCAAATTCAACAGACCACACAACACTTGTTCACTCCAAAAAAATGCAATGACAAACTGAACGCCTTCGTAACTTCTTCCCACGGCCCCTTCGGCTAGGGTCGATTCTGGTGCAGGTTTTATGGTACCCTACCCTATAGAAAAAACCCAATCCCCCTTTTGAAAAAGGCGTGCACTGGATGGGGTAGTGTTTCGCACAGATTATGAGATATTCTCTTTCTTGGTTTCCGCGATGGCACCGAAACACCCAAGGCGAAAGCGTCTTATTTCCAAGCCGCTTGCTTACTTTCGTGTATCAATATATTCAGATAAAAACACTGCTGTTACGACGTATGAGTATTCTCAGTTTAGGATATCAAACGAATAGATAAATACATTTCATAGTATGCATTGACAAAAAACTCCTTTTCCGCCCGAGAATTTTCCCTCTTCGCGCAAGAAAAAGCAAGAAGCCCGGCCCAGCGGCGCTGTAATATTTTTTCTTAAGATCAAAACATTGTAACTCGCTTCAGAATTGATGTAAGTTAATAATATTTTCACCAAAAATAACTTTGAAGTTTTCTTCACATTTTATACGCAGCATATAGGGACCTACGACGTAAGAAACGTAAGTTAATAAGCGACTACTTTTTACCTTGCAAAAATCAAAATTTTCTTGTCCTAAAGGGTGTTACGTCGGCATAACAACATTTTAACTCAATATATGTACAATTGGTGAAGACCTTCAAAGAGAAATTAGTGTGAAGAATTTTGTGCAGAAGATTCAATCCAATACAGACAACGGTCAGACAGAAACTGCGAGAAGAAGATAAAGTAAAAAAATACACGTTTCTGACGGAAATTTAAGAAAATGTTTTTTATAGCTTTTGTTATAATTTTAATCGAAAATCTATTGGCACCAATGAATGCAGCATCTATTTCTACATAAGAATGCAATTTTTAATCAGTGCATAACGCAACATTAATTTTCGTGCTGTTATTGATAACACCGTGCTCCTGGCCTTATGGGGATTAACATGGGAAACGATTCTCCATAAGAGCCCATACTGTCAACTAAATGTGGAACGCTCTATAGCTGGTAGCGCTTGGCTTAAATAAGGATTATTATTCCCCTATCAAACGAAGGAAACTTTCCGAACTTAATTATTTTTAATGTGTGATTATTAAGACATGTTTCCCTGAGCTCTGTGCCTCATGCATACAATAGTAATCTCAGACGAAGTAAAACTCCTACCTACTCGTATAGAAACTAGGTCCCTGTGACGTCACGTGGAGTGGAATCGCATGGGCGCCAATCTGGCCTTTTTCAAACGAGGTGAAAATTGACCGTTGCCATTCATCTAAACTGGGATTTCTTAAAACAATTAATTTGTATATTATGAATACACTAATGGTGGGTAAGGAATCGCAATCAATGCATTTCGTTTTCTTTGATGAAGGAAACTACCCTATTGAAACATAATGTAATCACCCGATTGGAAATTTTTAGCGTTATGCATTTCGTTTTTTTTACTTTAGAGAGATTCGTGCATTTAAAACCCCGGGTGAATTGGTATCAGTTGTTCCTTTAACCTACGTGCACATATTCTTTGCTACCCATCGCAAGGGTGTTTTGCAGCGGGTGTCTAATCAGTTACGTGGCAATACGATTCGTACACACTTTGGTCGTCTGGAGAAACGACTGGATAAACTAAGCATGTGATGTGAACTCTCACCAATAATGCATCTTTCCGTGCGACACCAGACAATCATGCAAACACGTTTGCGTGTACGGCAAGAATTATTATTATGGCTAGTGATTAAAATAGGTCTATCTGAGGAAGAATAGCATTGAATTATGAATTGCAAATGCAAAAACGTCGAATAAATGCAAGTGGAAAAAGAGCTGTCCTTGGTTGTCCTCGGAAAGAATGGCATCTTAAATATCTTTGTGCTGCAATATCATTTTCTTCACACTTCCGCACCTTCTCCCTTCCACTTTATTACGAGCATGGAATGTTTTTCACTTCATCGATGAAAACTTCGCTCTGAGCGGATCCGAATTTGCTAATCAGCTTGTTGATTTTACGCCATTATTATATCCAAGGCATGGATGGAACCCTAAGCGAGGTGGGATAACGTCAGCACAATGTCAACAATTCGGTAGTTGTTGACGTAAGAGTCAGTCCTTACGATAAGCTGCCTGCGTGATTACTATCCTGTCAAGTCATATTCCAATGCTTCCCGTGTTTTTCAGGCTGAGAGTGAGGTATCTACAGAATCTTGAAGACTAGCGACATTTTTTTTGCTCTACTCCCCTGAAAATTTTTATCGATGTCTCATTTTTCAGTTTTATACTTTTTGGGTGTGCCGTGCTAATATCCGCTTTTATGTTCATTAATCGAGTTTTATTCGATTTTTTTGCAAGGTTCTTTTCTTCTCCCTCTCATAGACTATCCCTGCCTGAATTGAATACAGATCTCCGTTCTTATGTGCCTGTCCTGAGCATTAGTTTTTGAAATGGATAAATCCTTTACAATCAATTCGTCATGTTTTCGTAATGTTTCGACATGTGTCAATCACTATTCCCTTCTGAGTCAATATTTTTTATTCCGGCTTTCTTGTATATTCCTTCATTATTATATAATATGGTATTTCCTGGAGTATAGGTCATTTATACAAAAGTTAGCAGCCAACGTTTCGATTTATTTTCTTAAATCATCTTCAGGGCTATGTTAGAAAAAGTGTGAAACAATATAAAATACAGAGAATAAGACGATACACAATATTTATACATAAAGAAGGAACAATTGGTTTTTTTTATATAATACAATATAATTTAAAGAAATATGTATATATAAACATATATATAAGAACAGAATGGAATATACAAAAAATTTTGACATGCCTCTAAACTTTGAACATATTTATTTATGTTTTGTTTCTAAGGTATTGCCACAACCTAGGTTACCATTAATTTTGATGTATTAAATAAAAATAAATTTTGCTGAGGTTATCGATGTCTGTTTTTTTATTACAACAATTTTTTGTTTTTGAAATATAAACCATTTCCTTGAAAAGTCTTTTTTTTTTTCAATATAACTTCATGATCTAAAATTTCGGCGTTCTCAAAATCAAAACTATGGCCATTGCTTATGCTATGGCTAGCAAGAGCACACAGAGTTATACCACCTTTTACTGTTGATTTATGTTGTGAAATTCTATTTTTTAAATATTTTTTTTTATCGTTATTATGTTTCGCCATCCCCCACCTAGTTATAAGGATTGATCGTAAGCATATCCACTCTGTCGCATGTATTTTTTTCTCGGTTGGTTTGATTGACTAATCCAACCCACGATGGTGTTGCGTATACAATTATCGTCTAATGTATGAATTGTAAGTATGCACTATCACCTCTGTTGGCTTTGAGTTATAGTTTAAAATTGGTGCTAAACCGGCCTTTACGCCAAGTGCCTTTGTGATATTATTAGTGTGTTCCTTAAAAGTCAATTTCTCGTCCAGGGTCACCCCTAGGTATGTGGCCTTGTCTTTGTAGTTTATTCCCTGCCGTCGTATACGGAGGATTGGGCGTCGCGGAGTTTCTGTACATGGTCTACGGAGTTTTGTACTTATACTCTTTTATTTTATATCTTTGCCTAGCTCCAACATTTCTAAGGTCCACATTTTAGATCGGCGTATGGCCTCCAAAATACTTAGCGTACCAGCGGTCTCCAGTGTGACGTAACTGGGTATTTGGGGACCTTAATCCACTAGCTGCTCTGCAACAATTGACTTTTTCGAGCTGGAAAAGTTTCGTCTCGAATCGTGTGATTTTTGAAGAGAATATGACTTATTCCACCACTTCTACTAATTATTTTTAGAGATTTCTGAAAACACGTTGCATTCAGTGAGAACGAAGCTTTGTTTCGAATATTTCCGTTTGTATCTGAAAAATAAGCCCTGGCAGCTCTTTGGGGAGAATTTTCATTTCCGTCCATGTGTAGATTGTTTAATCGTTTCTCATCCTCAGAGCAAATGATATTTTATAAATTACTACTCGGTACTTGAAACTTCCGAAGAAATGGAAACTTGACTGGGTGTGGACCCAGGGTACATTGCAGACATAATTCGAGGAGAAAGTGGCGCAATCTATTTGGTCTTGGGAAACTTAAGTATTTGATGAAAGACATATTGTTTCTTTCTGCTATTAGTATGCACATTAATTCAACTTTCTGACCCTGGGAGTGGCAAGCTTAGTGAATTGCTTTTGGTTCTATAATTTGGGTTAAACTCTTTTGAGCTGAAGATGTATCGCCCTTTATGGATGGCTTTTTCGGACGGAAAACTCCACTCCAGATACATTGGTTCGTCAGAAGGAGACTCATAAGTGTAGACGTGACTCTGCGCACTCTGAGTGGAATTTTAGAATTGTTCAGAATTCTGAGGGAGTTATTTTGAATGGGTACAGCGTCGCCCACCAAACAAAAAAAATAGCATCGTTTAAATCTGACGAGGGAAGTGGAAACATAGCTAATTGATGGCACCTACTTTAGTTACATTGATTTTGGCCCAAAATGTTGCATAGTCTTCGTATACCACAAGTATGGTTCATTTATATCTCACCTGGTGGCTCTTTACTACGGAAAAATCTTTGTTATTTGCGTGAACTATAATGAAAGCGAATGGGAAGGCGGAAAAAATAGTTCATTGATTGCTCATGTGTTAGTGAAAAGCCTGGCTGTTGGCATTGCCCTGCCCTTACTGTTGCATTTATGTCTGTTTAAGGGGTTATTGTTTACTATTTTAATTCATTTGTAGTTCAGCTACCGTTATCCAAATCCAGCGATGTTTCTTTCGAGATAGAGCGGAAGATTGGGCGTTCGTGTCTGGTCGGATCCGTTTCGTTGATTTATACGTCCTCTTTTCCACATTGGGAGGTAGTTCGTTTGGATGTGACGTTTGAAATAAGGGCATGCATCTATTCAGGGTATAATTCTTCATAACTTAGTTGCACTTTTTTAGAATAAATTTAAATTCCACTTAAGCCTAATTAAGAATTTTTCATGCACTTGTAGTATTTTTGTCTGTCATGTTATTTTCTTTATTAACGGTGCTATTGTAATCACTTGACTTACGAAGAGTCGCTAGATCAGTCCTCATCAGGTATCTCCTACCAGGGACAATATGATGTCTGTAGAAAGTCCTGAAAATTAATAATTTCATAGGCCACTCGGTTTAAAGCACTCCTGGGAAGCTTTTCGGTGTGATTTAGGAAAGAAATTCTAGTGGAATGCCTGTTCGTTTAAATTATGTTGATGTTTCCATGAACTTAATGGCAGTATTGGCATCAACGTCCCTTGTAATTTAGCTTACTACCAACGAAAACGGATTTTTTGTATATAAGTGATGAAACTCCCCCTTAAGCTGAAAATTGTGTAGTGCCGATTGCATTTGTTGAATATTAATTTTCCAACGTATGAATAACATCATCATCAAGTTTCATCACGTATATGCAAAAAAATCAGTTTTCGTTGGTAGTAAGCTAAATTACAAGGGACGTTGATGCCTTTACTGCCATTAAGAACAAATAAAGAAGGATGTGAAAGAGAAAAAATACGTAGGTGTGAAAAGATTAGCTGATAGGAGAACTGAGCGGAGAGCTGCGTCACACCAATCCTAGGATTGTTGACCAGTGATGATGAATAACATATGCTCGTTTCTATAATTTTATTTTTTCCCAAACCACCGAAAAGAATATAGCAGGGGTTTCTTTACAATTTAATAACTACCCGTGCACAAACTACCTTGTCCTGGTTAGGGGAAACTTACTGAGGCGGGACTCGAACCCGCAACCGAGGTTTGTTTGGCTAACGAGGACTTCGCCCCACCGCTGCCCAGGTCGGCAGTGTGTACTATTACAGCTACCTTATATTCCTCAGCAAAATAAAGGTTCCTCAGAAAAACACATTACCAGGATTAGCAGTTTTGTGCATTCATTTTAAATATATTTATGATATACATATTAGGCGTAACAATATTTAGTCAGTAATTGTATGGAATTCATCAAGTACAATGGAATATTTTGCTCCCGCGTCTAAATGATAGAGTAAAATACACGACTTGCCAAGGGTTTGATTCTATTGTTACGCATGCAAATTACCACGAATGGGTGTAAATGAACGGAGATTGTATATGTTACTTTTTTAATCGAGCAGAAGTTAACCATCCTCCCCGCACAAAATATTTCTGGGCACTTTGGCCTTCCATCCTCCTACACAAGCGGATGCTGGGCGATTTCGTGTCGTAGCGAGGCTAGAGCCGCTGACACTGGACTGCATCGTCCTCATTCAGGTGCACCCCGATCCGCACCACCACCCCACGGCGTGTGCCGCTCCACCGCCCATGTGCTGCGCCTCTATCCTCGCTCCTCCGCCCCGCAACACACGTCTCCGTCCACGCACGCTTTCCACATGTCTTGATCAATGGTTTGGATCGTCAGCAAAGCAGTGGAGGCGAGATTCAGTTTCGATGCCTTTTAGCCGTAACTGATGGTTTTGTTCGCTAACAATGCAGTGTGTTGGATTGTCCAGTTTCAATAATTTAGAAGCCTTAACCAGTAGCTTTCATCGTAAACGGCAAGGTAGTGACCGTCGACTGAATGATTGTTTATTTTCATCGTTGTCTTAAAAGCAATAATGGAGGTAGATTTAAAAAATGACTAGCCATTATTTCTATCCGTTTTTATATTTCGTTTATTTCTATCCGGCATTAAGATGGCATAATACTTGAGAGAAACCATTAGAGCAAGTCAGCCTGTGTTTTTGGCACAAATAACGCTGGCGTGTGAATGTTGTCTTTTTCCATGAAATATTGGCGATACGTAGCTCCTCGCTCAGCGCACAGTATTCGTATGTCCTCAGTGTCTAACACTAATGCAAGTGAAACATTTCTACCTTTACATTGATATTGAATTCCATATTATGTTGATTAACGATCCCTATTTCATCTATTTATAACTAACTGAAAGAATTTGTTTCCAAGAAAGTTAAATTGCTGCCGGAGTTTATACCGGTGTTACATTACATTTTTGTTGGCGTTGAGAGCATACTCCTGTGCATTTTTAAGCATTAAAAATTATTCATATGCCATAGTCAGATATAAGTTAAATTTGGATCAGAAATATAAGTTATGCAAACTTTTTGATTTTTTAATTGGTTGATCAAATGTTATTACGAGTTATTATAAGCTAAAAAGGATTAAAGAACTGTTAATTCAATTGAAAATAAATCCAAATATTATGAGTGTATTACGCTGAAGTTTCATTTATTCGTAATTTATTACCTACCGTTATTTGCTATAGGTAGTGAAACCATCTAAAAACATAGTGAAAATAAATAGAAAACTTACGTTATCATTTGTAGAATTAGTAGGCACCATGGCTATCTACAGCATTTGGTAAGTAATATAGATGAATCATAAGAAGTTGAAACTGCGTGAAGATTCACAGATCATGAATATATTTTTCATTGCAAACTGGAAAGTATTTAATTTCTTGGCTATGCTCTCATTTATTTTGATGGGATAGGTGATCCCGTGTGTGTTTATGCATCAACTAAGGCTGCCTTAAAATCAGTTACACTCCTAGCCTTTGAGAAAATATGCTAAAAGCAAAGGAATCCAATATTAACTTATAATATCAAGAAAACATTTTATAAATATGGCAAATCGTCGGTTTGTTATTCTCATAAATATTGTGCAGTTTGGCATTTGCGTTTCTTTGGCCCGCTTTTCAAAGGCCTCGACGAACTAAACGGCGAATAGTTTGCAGCACGAAGCGACAAAATAAAAGCTGAGTAAAAATTTGTTTTCCGTTCATCTGGAAGCAATTAATCGAAATCATGAATTTAAGGGTGTGAAAATTACATTTTAAATATGTTCTTTCATTTTTCTCATCTCTGTGTTTTCCCAGAGGCATGATATTTGTACCAGGGCAATTGACTGCAAAACGGTTTGGGTCATTCCTGAGGAGTAGCAGTCGTCTGAATTACTATTACTTGCTGAGGCAACATTATACACTTTTCCTTCTTGAGGTTAAATGGACGCTTTTGATATCAAGAGAAAAAAGAGAAAAGTTCAAATTCTTTTATGAATTACTATTATGGAAGCCAAGGAACATGTAGGCTTCCAAACATCAAATGCCGTCAAATTTCCACTCAAAGCTGAAATTCATGTGTGAGGACTAGAGGAGCTATGCATATTGAAATTTGTGTGAGCTACGAGGTTTGTGTGCATGTTACCAAACTATAGAAGGGATGGAACAGATGATGGAGGACTATAAATCGACCAACCTCTACCATGAGCAAAGTAAAAGGCAATTTTGGAATGTACCTACTTAAATTTTGCCTGAAAATTAGGCAGGAAAGTTTAAATGACTGATTGGCACTTTCAGCTTACCACTTACCTCCAGCAACAAAAATTGTGCCAACCCATGAGCTAAGTCATATAATTACTAGAAGGGATTGCCATTACTGAGTGTTGTTGAAAGATTTCCATGGTTTGAAAATACAATTGCATTTTCTATAAAGAATTCAATCTTATAATTATATGCTCTTAAAATTTTTGGAAGTTTTCGTTTGGCAGAATGACCTTCATCGTGCATGACCATCATTATCCATAAAATAAACCTCTAGTCCTGGAAGAACTAAGATATTAGGGAACTCCAAAAAAAATGAATACTTAACTTTATAAAGCATCATAGACTGATGAGAAGAAAGAGGCGGCCTTTGAAGAATTATTTGGTGAATAATGGGATACTTGAACCAATTGGTAGGCTTTCTAATTTTTGTTCCACTTCAGAACCTTATGGATACAATTTTCTTTTTGACATTCCCTAAATGCAGTCATATTATATTTATGTGGGAAAAATCTGTGTGTTAGCTCATGAGGCTATTCACTACTGCCATTGTACACCATCACGAAACCATCAATTTGGGTTTAAATATGGATTTTTTTAAATGTCAAATTGATAATGTTGAAACTTCTTCTGGAGGTGATGATTGTGTATTGAGGTGTGCTGCTAAAAGCATCACAATATGGTTTGGTTTAATAAATTCAAAATATATTTGTATAAATTTGTTTTGCTATGGTGCAGGCTTATGCAGAATGGTATGCAGATTCATGGTATAAATAATATTGTTAAGTAATGAAGAAAATATATATTTTATGTTATTTTTTGTATACCTGGCAGTATTTGCTTCAATGTTGTTTGTGTTTGATAACCTGATATTTGAATGTTATGTGCCTATTTCATTTAAAATCACTCCTTGCTATTCTCTGCCCAACTTTTGGTGTGGTGGGATTTAGCAGGTGCACTGGCTGTGGGTTTCTTGTTTCTGTGTTGCCTTAGTAGTTACTTGGTTGCCTTCAGTAGTTGAAATCTAACAAAACCATTATTACAGCAAAATTTTCTTTCTCTGTATTGTATTTACTTCTGTTTTGTTTTGATGGCTTTGCTACTAACTATTATCATTGCTTATAAATTTTAATTTTGTATTCATATGGCTGTAAAAAATGGAATCTCTTGAAAATTATGCTTCATGCCTATGAAGACTCTGTTTATTTTGGTAATATTTTGGTCGATTCTTAACATTTTTGATTACATAGATACGATGAAGATGGCAAAAATTAGGTATAAAAATTGAATTTTATTATTTTGGTTTGAGGATTTTAGTGTCATCCAGTGTCAAATTTTATTTTGTTGAAGTTATTGCTGTTTAGCATTGCCTATGTATTTAGCACATTTTATGTACCATTTAACAGGGTCATTCAGACTTTACGCAAATCTTTGGGCGTTTTTTTGTATGAGGTCGGTAGTGGTGTAAATTTGTTTCTTTGAAAAGTTGCTCTTTACGAAAGCTTGCCTGTCATACGTCAGTAAGCATAGAAAAATTGAGGAGGGATATATTATTTGCATATTTCACTCTAGGGTAGATAAGTAAAGTTAGAAGAAGTGTCCCTTTTTATTGAGCAGTTTTCAAGTAATGCGTACTGAAAGTTAGCTTTATGTCTGGTGATTGTTGACTTTCCTTTTCTGATGATGTGTGTATTGCATTGATCATCCAAACAAATATTTTGAATGCGGAAAAATGTCAAGGCTGACATATCAATTAGTTGGAAGATCTGGGTTTTGCAGTTGTGGAATGTGAAATAGTTGACCCACTGTGTTTAGTTGAAGATGTCCCCCCTGTCACATGTCATTGGTTAAGAATTTGAAGCCAAAAGATATTTAATTCATGTTGGTCCAGTAACCAGGAGGTTTTCTTTCACTGAAAATGATCCCAAGAGGACTGCTGAGAGAGTAGTGACCCAATAGATGCAGTGGTGTAACTGGAATGGGATAGCCTGGATTGGCGATCCCCCACACCTGTTGGGGAAAGTTTTGGAAAAATAACATGCCTGGAAATACATTTCACATCATTTTCGCACTAAAAATGAACTTTAAGTGGATGCAGTTATTAAATGTCAAAACTAGACAGTAGTTTTAAATATTTTTTTCATCTGAGGTTTTTTGGGGGGGAGAGTTCTATCCCCTCATAGTTACGCCACTGAATAGATCACATAGAATCTATTTTAACAACACCAAGGTCACAGCCACTTGAGCCTAAGCCCAAGAAAACACAATGGAAGCATGAGTGAAATCACTTTGGCCGTAGGGGTGGGCTTTTGAGGAGAGGTATGCAGACTGCGTCACACTTAGTCACGTAGGCTTCAAAGCGTTGCTGGAGTTATCTCATTTTAAGACATAGAGTAAATATAACATCTACCTTGAGTTTATTATTTTTGTGAAAGGGTTAATTCTGGAATCATCATGTCTAATTAATTCTGAGTGCCAAGGAAATAAACCAGCAGTTCATTTATGTAGGCCCCATTGAAATGCATTGCTGATTTTGTTACCCCTAAAATTAGTGACTGTCATCCAGAAGAAAGGCAGCTGTTATGAGAGATATATAGAATGAAGAAATAAGGATTAGATTCTTTCCTCTGTGTTGCCAATAGTACTTGCCATTCTTAGTTTCTTTGTTTTAGGTATCAGCCTTTTTTCAAGGAAATAATAGATGTCCAAAGTGGCCTAGTTTAATGGCATGTCAGTATGGGTCTGTTCGCTTTTCTAACGCTGTAAGGGTACCTCCTGGATTCCTTTGAATTATAGGTTTTCAATGCTTATAGTACCTTGTGGCGTTGCACTCTCTCTATCAGTGGGGCATCAGTTTATAACAATCCTTCTTTCAGTCTGATCCACAGTTACTTCCTGCAAAATATTATAAGCCCTCTTTGTATCAAATTGCTATTTGAAAAGACGTAAACACAATTTAAAATTATTTCAGGAATTATATATATATATATGGTTCCATGGTGCAGGTCCATAAGATGCAAAGTATTGTACCCTCTCAAAGATAGGAAAAAGCAAAGGAAATGCGGTGGCTGAAGTTTTTGCTCATTTAGTTGCTTTGCCTAGAATCTTTTTAGGAGTGCCGTAGAGCTCAAATCCTCTTTTTAGCTGAGAATTCATTAACATTGCTATATCTACCCAGACTTACATGGCAAGGATGAATAAATAACTAATTTAATTGAGGTATCTAATTCTCAATCTAAATTTACCTTTTCTTTTATAAGATAAATTCATTAATTGATCAAACAGAGACTTAAAAAGTATGTTCAAGTACTTCTTACAAAAAGAGTGAGGCCCTCTCTTCTAAGGAATCAGTGTTCTATTCTAAGAATTCAGTATTCCTTTCCTTTCTCTCTTCTAAGAATTCAGTATTCCCTTCTTGATCTATTCTTTCCAGATTTATGTGTCAAGTGACATAATTTAGCTGTTTAGATGAAACCAGTTGTGAGTGAGCTGAAAACGATCTATGGTCATGAATGACAGCTTTTAATAGAAAATCAGACCAAAGTTTTTTTAATGAAATAGGAGGGTGTTTTGCAAAGTGATTTGTTAATTTATTAATATTAACATATCTGGAGGTTTCCGGTCGTGGTCTTGTAATTTGGAATCTTTTCATGTATCTGAAGGAGTTTTTTTGTTATCTAATCATCTCGTTCATTTTGGTTATGGAACTGTATGAATAATTTGGAATGGGATGGACTCAATTACTCTACGTGATTCTCTTCACCTGCATGTTGGTCACCTAATAGGTTTGATGACAAAATATTCTGAATTTTCAATCTGAAAGATTGCAACATTAGCTGTTTCATACTTGAGTGAGATCATCAAAGATGTTTTTGAGGAAAATTCTCTTCTCTGTTATGTGGTCCCCATAACTGATGTTTAAATGTCTCTCATGCTGCATCTGCATTTAGGGTTTTGGAGATCTGTATTGGATTTAAAAAAGAGTATTTCCAGTTTTGGTTTGTTTGAATTAAAACTTTCATGGAATTAGATAAAAAAATCATATTCCTTGATTCACTTACCTCAACATGAGGGCTCGGTATTTAATAAGTGTACTGCTATGTGCTGCAAGCATTTAAAGCCTCTAGATTGTATCTAGTTACATAATTTTTCGTCTTTGTTTGTGAGAGAAATGCATCTATTTTGAATGATGATATATTGCACATTGGGATATAAAGATGCCATGAATTTAGTCACAGTGATGAGAACCTCTTATGCATTGTGTTTGTTTTAAGGGAATTGTTGCCTTATAACACCTTATTGCAATGATTTTTCCATTTCTGAATTAAAAGCTCAATATTTAATACACATTTTATCTTATAGCTTCCTTGTCATTGCATATTATGGGTGTTCTCATGGATTTTCATTTCCTTATTGACTTCTTTGCATGTGCAACTGTCAAAGCTAAGTGCTACTATTTCTTTTTTGCAAAGTTTTTGATATGTTACTATTATTCACTTAATCTGAAGGAAACCTCTTGTGCTAATTTTGTTTGTAGGTATTAATACATTTCAAAATTAAAGAATCAAAGCTGATTGTGCTGCTATGCTCACCTGCAGTATTATTGCCCTTAGAAAAAAATCCAAATTCAGCCTGTAGAATGTGTGCTGAACTGAAAAATTTGGTGGAATGGCATATCTCTTTTCTACCTAATATGGTTCATTCCAAATCTTGCTCTCCTCATATCCTTTTTAAATAATGCGTTTGTGGAGTTGGATTAATTTGAGTGCAGAGCTAAGAGAACTTGGAATTACATTGCAAATTATGTAGATTTGTTGTTGGGCTCTGTGGTTAGGGAATAGATGAGGAGAGAGCTAATTGGAGTGCAAGAAGTGGGATGTGTTGGTCTGCAAGGAGTGATTCAGCCATAGAAGTGACAGGGTGGTACTTTTTAGCAGCCAGTCCCCATGCCGGTCTGCAGAGAGTGCCTGGGTACTGCAGCTAAGAACCGAGAAGGATGTCCGGAGCCTCTGAGCTCATGCTCGGAGTGCGGCGTGTCAGTGCATGCCACGTGCTTGTCTGTGGCTGGGAGTGGCTCTGGGAGGGGTTGGGCTGGAAATGAGCTCCTCTGCTCCCGCCTTCAAGCAGGTGCTACTTGGTGCTGTGAAGAATGCCGCACATGTGCCCGATGCGGTCAGCTTGGAGAGCAGGTCTGTTGTCTGTTGTTGCCTGCCGCTTATTTCTCTCTTTATATTGCTCCTTTCAAAATATTTCATCTACAGTGTTGTTTTAAAAATATTTAATGTTGTAGGTATGAAGTTGAAGAAAGTAATGTCAATTGTATGGACTGAGTTCATTTTGTTACCATTTCAACCAGTCTGTTTCAGAGATGATTAAGTAGTGCACCTGTTAAAATGGCTTGTTGCTGGTTTATTTGAAAAGGCCATATTATATCTGTAGGTAAAAAACTACAACAACAGGTGAACGTTGATCCGTACAGGTTGACTTACTTCCATGAATAACATATGCTTCATATGAATTACCTGTTTGGGTTTTTCTCAGATATCCATCGTAAATAATGTTGTACTCTCGAATAGCATGTAAATAAGTTTCAGTATGCTTAATTGTTTGCATGAATGCTTTTTAGGTGATACTTAGTTTTAATTCATAGAAATGAAAATTTATCCCAGCCTTTGTTATTATCAAGGGTAAAAAGATTTATAGTTCATTTTTTAGGTTTTTAACATCCTAAGGGGAGGAACTCAGGCAAAGACTGGCTCTCAATAATTTTATCGAAAGCAGATTCTTGTGGTATTGGTACTAGTAAGAGAAATTCTCCTTATTCAATTAGCATTCACAGTTCCTTTGTTTTTACTTCTCCATTTTAATTGTGTTGATGTTTTAGCCTGTTTAATTGGCCTGTGTTTTCTATGGATTATCTGATTATTTCAGAAAAATCTATCTTTTTTCTTGGGAATTTGGCTTTTGTGTGAAGTCATCCTTCACTCATCTCTAATCATGTTCTTTTATTATTTTAAAATTACCTAAGTTCCTCTACTGAGCTGTGGGAAAGTCAATGAAAAAGAAACTTTTCATAAAGGCTTTATTAAAGAGATTATGAATGTGTCTTCAGTTGTCTTTCACAAATTGCAACATTTTTTCCCATCAGTCAACACTCACATATTGATTTACATCAGGTCTGTTCACTTGATTCTGTTATTTTTTCTCTTTGGTTTTGCGCCATCAATAACTTCATCGTTTTCTCTGGCACTAAGTCCATTCATGCCCTTAACATTTAATTGCTCTTCAAGATTATAAGTCTGTGTAATGAAAGGGGATATCAATTTTGTTTTAATTCAGGTATTGATGTTGTGATTCAAGCACAATGGCACAAGTGCTTATGTTTTATTATTTTAAGTATGAAAGATAACTGTGGCATGCTTTAGTGTTCAAAAACTTCATTTTTGTGTGTAAATTAATCAAACTTGTTCGCAGAAAATCTGAAGTAGTTCTCAAACCATTCTTAATCTTCAGGATATGTATTCTTTTATTTGTCTCCCTTTTATTTGGGCTAATAGTCAATTATTTTTATAACAGCTAATCACTGAAGTTTCGTTGTGTAGTTACCTTAACCTAGTCCAGGCCATTGATTTCATGTTTACTATTTCATTTTTCATGTTTTTTTATGATTTTGTCTCGTGCACTGTTTGAATTATTAACTTTGGGTTTGTAATACTAACATTTTGTCATCATAATAAAGCAATAATTTCAATTTTTGTGTCATTAATTTTTATATATTTTTATTCTTTGTGTATTTATTGCCTAAGTTGTCTCCTTGTTTATATTATGATTTACTTACTGGATTTTAGGGTATGATTTTAAGTACTCTTAATGGAAAAAAACTATTTGATGATTATCTCCTCAGAAGTCCATGTTGACTTCTGATTGTGAAATATTTAATCCTAACCTTACGTGAAGGAAGTAAATTTTCTTGAATCAATGAAAGGAAGCTACCTGCCAAATCCATATTTACCTTGTACACACTCAATAGCTTTCTCATTGCTTTGGTGAATTCCGTTTCTTAAGGGACATTTAGATGCCATGTTTAGGAGCATGGAGGGAGTGTTTTAGTAAGTATGTTTGATATTTTTGTTCTTGTATCTAGAAACATGACTATGGCCATAAGTTTCATCAACAGTATTGTCATTTAATAGGTGTAGTAATTTATGTAGAATGTTACTTGGTGAAACTATCACCAAGGAATTTCTGAAAATTTTTAACTGTTAATTTCTGGTTTTATTATTTTGTAGCATTATCTGCTCTTGCAGATTTTTCAGATTGTAAAACTGGAAATGAATTAAAATTTAAGTGGAGATTTGGCGAATTAGTTTTTTTACCAGGCAGTAATGAAGGAATTATCTCTGAGAAGCTGAATTTTCTTTCGTATTTATGTCTTCGATATATTTCAAAATTTCCAACTATGGCTATGATTTCTTCTACTTGTGGAAATGTTGGAAAGCTTTCAATTTTTTCCATCGGTGGCAAATCATACAGTTCTCTTATGCATTTTTTAACCTATTCCTATTACTTGTGCTCAATCCCTGTTATAAATGAATTGCTAGGATGAATTTCAATGTTAATGCGAAATTGTTATCTTTTAAGTAGTGTTTTAATATGTACAGTACTATTCCTCATATTTGCGCACTAATTTAATGTGTAGATTTAAGGGTGAAGTTGAGTTATAATTTAATGTCAGTCTGTCTACCGCTTAAGAAGTAAGTGTATAATTACTCGTGCCATTTTGATTTGAAAATTAACCAAGCACTCTACTAACTATTGAGTTCTGAATGATTGATAATTTTTCAGTGGTGTTCGTAGTACATGTTGATTTCTTGTATGATTTTGATTTTTCACTCACAATTCAATTGTTTAATATGTATGTTGTGGTACCCGTAGTTACATTTTCTCAGTATTCAACAATTTTTCCTTTTCATTCAAAACATTTAAATATTGGTATTTGTTTATTTAGTAGCCTTGTTTTCTTTGATCATTAGCTATGACACAGTTTATCATCTATGGACATGACTATCAGTGCTGTAGTTGGAAAAATAATTTAGGTGGTACTCACCAAAAATTCCAACAGCCGAACATGTATTATACATCCGGCCGCAAAGGTATTTTGACCGGTACGCATATAACGAGTTTGTTAGGGGGTACACCGTACCGGCCCAACTATAGCACTGATGACTATATTACTGCGTGCATGTTGATATGTTAAAGGCTTTTCGTGTCTGAGTTGATATTCTCTGAATAATGTGCTTGGCATTTTGGTTTTAAATCCTCAGTATCACATGATAGTTCATGAAGTTTACATTAGGTGCACATTTTGTTCTATCATTTCAGTCTGCTAACTTTCTTTATATTTGAATAACTTGGGCATTTGTTCATAATTGACAGAATGTTCTCCTGTTATGCTGCAACTGTGGTCGAACCCATCATGTGAGCTGTTTGGAGCAACATCCGAGTGCTTCATCAGACAAGAGATCTGGCTTTCTGTTTTGTAAAAACTGCTTAGCAAATCAAAACATAAGCACGAAAAACTTAAAGGGTGCCAAAAAAGTGGTGAAAAGTCGACACAGTGGGAACTTCAATTACAGGTAAGTGTATCCATTTATTAATTTGAATGTACTGTTATGCATTGAATGACTTCAAACTTTTTTTCAATGATTGAGCATTCCTAATGATATGAACAAAAGTGGAATGCCAATTAATATTCCGCTCCATGCTAATTTGAGATTATAGTTGGCATTCCATTGCTAATGTCTTCTGTGATGGAGACTAGCAAAAAAAGAAGCTTGATGGTTTTTAATTTCTTGTCTTTAGGGGTTATTTATCTAAATTTACCCATGTATTGAAACCATGTGGAAAATTTCATTTAGAAAAAGCCCAAATGAAATAATAGTGCTAAATTGGAAGATATTTTGTCAGCCCATTGAAGCCAGGGGCGGATGCAGAGTGGGTATAGAGGGGCCATAGCCCCTTCCTTTGGGTGTCCAATTTACTCTCGATATAGTGGTAATTTTGTTTGGAGCCCCACTAGTGCTGGAAAGTTTCCCTCCAGTGCCCTCACCTAGCGACCCAATTCTCCCTATCCTGGATCTGTTACTGATCTAAAGCCAACTTTTGGAGTATTATTGCGCTGATTTTTAATTTTGAATGACAGCATAATTACTTTCTGTTTTCATGTTGCATTTAAGTATGCTGCTCATTGTTCTTGGCCACAGGTAGAGCAGACTGCAAATACTACCACATGATTTAGACAAACTGTCGAATTGCATTGGACCGAGCAGCAAATCACATGGAACCAATATTAAATAAGTTTTAACCCTCTGTGCGTCAGGCGCAATGGATCTGACAGGCACGAGGTGAATTTGTTGTTATTTCTCCTCGCCACTAGCCGGCATAGACCCGTGACGGTTAGATTAGATTTTTGTTTTGAAACGCTCATGCAGCCTGCCACTTTCGTATCAATGCCGACAGATCAGTGGCAGATTATTCATAATAATTAAGTGGAGTAATGGCAAAATACAGCAAAAAAAGGCTTATTAGACAAATAAGATAGCAAAATAAAAAACACTGATCTTATAGAATTCACATGGGAAAATACATTACTTATATTAATACTATTATAATTACCATAGTAAGCCTATTGAGCACGTTAAATCGCACCTTGCTGGATTGGTCCGGGGCTGTATGATGGCATGGTAAGGGGTCTATGCATGGCACGAAAGACATCATGTAAGTGTTCAACTACATTAATAATTTTGCTTTAAACTTAGAAGGTGTACCATTGAGCCATGCTGTTTTTTCACATCTGTGTCTGTCAGGCACATTGCACCTAAATTCAGCAATTCCAATATTGTGCCTGACGAAAGGCTAAATTTTGTGGTCTTGAAAGTGTACACAAATAGATGTAGAAAAAGGATGTGCACCAGAAAAGTCTATTATAACGAGTACGACCTATAGCAAATGTTTTTTTTTTGTTCTGGTTGGCCAATTTAGAAAAGCATAGGGAAATTATCCCCCTATAACGAATGCTTGTGTTTCTGCTAGCACTATGCTCAGTCCATTTTCTGCAGATGTTGTCCTGGATGTATAACTCTCAGAATAATTCCGTCCTCAATACTTGCGGATGCTTGGGACCTTATTTCATATGCATTCACATGGGCATCATTGTGGCAGAAAAATGAAACCCAATAGTCTCATCTATAATTTAATGATGTCACCAACCACTATACATCTTATTTCCTTGCCTGGGGCCCGCCTCAAAACTATATGGAGATGAAAATGTAATCACACCTGAGTTTCCAGTACATAGTATCACTGTTGCTCAAAGAATCACAGGAGGTTTCTGCGATCATCTATGTTTTAAGAAGCTTTCAGACTTCCTTCCAAAAATCCTCAATTGAATTATGTATGGCAAACCATCTGCAATGCCCCAGCTTGTGCAGGATGCCTTGGTACTCAAACAGTGAAGTACGAGGGTCATCCAGAAAATAAGTTCCGTTTTGGTGTGTAGATCGCTAGAGGCACTTTTTGACAAATGTGGCTACATTGTACAAAAGAGGGGAATCTTCTGAATAGAATGAGAGGGAGATAGGCTCAGTAGCCTTGAAAACAGAGTCACAGCAACTCGTTGAAATGGAGTCCTCGACGTCGCGTCCCGCCACCTCGGTGCCTGTTCTGTCTCGAGTTGTTGTGTGCGGAGTGATTCAATTTCTTCATGCCCGTGGTTTCAAATCGGTTGAAATTCATCAACAGCTTGTTTCAGTGTATGGAGAGGGTGTAATGAGTGAATCAATGGTGAGGAGATGGGTTCGTGAATTTAAGCCGGGAAGACATTCACTTGAGGACGAAAGTGGAAGAGGCAGACCCTCAGTTGTCACGGACGAACTTGTGGCAAAAGTCGACAGTGCTGTACGCGAAGATCGCTGTTACACTGTGGACGAACTCCATGAGTGTTTTCCTGAGATCTCCCGATCCATAATTCATGAGATTGTCTCGGAAAAACTCGATTTTCGAAAAGTTTGCGCCCGATGGGTTCCGAGTGAGCTGACGCCTGAACACAAGTCACAATGAGTGGCTGCAGCTCGTGAATTTTTGGGCCGATACAGAATGGAAGGGGATCCTTTTCTCAAGTCCATAGTCACTGGAGATGAAACCTGGGTGTCACACTATACCCCAGAGAACAAAAGGCAATCCATGCAGTGGAAACACATCACCTCCCCAAGTGCGAAAAAATTCAAATTTGTCAAGTCCACCAGGAAGATCATGGCCTCTGTTTTCTGGGACCAAAAAGGGATCCTCCTGATTGATTTCTTGCCTCAAGGAGAAACAATTAACGCCTCCCGGTATTGTGAGACTATGAAGAAGCTTCGTTGGGCAATCCAAAACAAGAGAAGAGGAATGCTGACCTCTGGTGTGTGCCTTCTCCACGATAACGCAAGGCCTCACGTCGCTCGATCCACTACGGAACCTTTGGATCAGTTTGGTTGGGATGTTCTGACCCATCCACCTTACAGTCCCGACTTGGCCCCTTCAGACTTTCATCTGTTTATCAAAATGAAGGAGGGATTAGCCGGAGAAGGTTTCACAAGTGACGAGGAAGTGAAAGAAGCAGTCACCAACTGGACTAAGGTGGTGGCGGGAAGCTTCTATGAGGAGGGGATTTCAAAGCTGATTTCTCGGTATATGAAGTGTATTGAGGTCTCTGGAGATTATGTGGAAAAATAATACATATTGTCAAAAACGTTTCCTGCAAGTTTGAATTTTTTTCAATAAAAATTTGATTAAAAAAAGAAAAACGGAACTTATTTTCTGGATGACCCTCGTAGTATCTGGAACGAGTCACACATGGATTCAAATTCACACATCACATTCATATATATTATTTCTGCTGTTTTTACCAACACAAGTGAAATAGGCATTTATAATGTCAGAAGTACCTTGTGTTTGGACGTATTCTTCTTTTTATTTTGCATATGTTCTGACTTTGTAAGCCCACAGAGATATAGGACTAATAGTGAATAGTTGGTGTTAGGTTTATTGTACCTAATAGGCGACTCATCCATCCCAGCCCAAATGACAGTGATAGGCATTAGCGAGGCAGTGGGTACAAACAGTTGGGAGGGGATGCTAATCTACTGTTGACCTTCTTACTGGTGATTTGAAAGATAATATAGGACTATGATATTGAGGTTTTCTGCAGATTTGCTCTGAAGAGAGCATTTCTTTAGGAGATTATTCAGTTTAACCTATCCAAACATAATTTTTTCACTGGTTCCATTGTATATCCTTAGTATTACATACATAGTTGGTGCAAGAATGAAAAGAGAAAAATGAGTCTGAATGAGAGTAGGACAGGGAAATGATGTGAAATGATGTGCTGGTGAGGACATGGACATCCCACTCTCCAAGATGGTCTGACTCTTACGAAGTGAGCTCTCCACTCATAGGAATCTCTGTGAATGGCTCTGCTCAGTGTCAGTGCTCATAGAGCAGTCTTTTTTTACTATTATATGCCTGAGAACTAGTTGCTGATTGCCAAGTATTCAAATGTTAGTTCTAGGTTGCCAATGGTGTGTTGCTAGAGAGTCTTAAATTCCCTTTGTACCACTCGGTTGACTTTACTATTCAGGGAGGCTGAAAATATGCCGCCAGGTTGCCTGCTCTCATGCTCAGTGACAGTTCTGAGGGAAGATGGATTTGATATTTTCCTGGGTTATAATGAGTGCAGCCAGTAACATTTCTGAACAACCCTCACTGATTGGTGGGAGTTTAGGTAAGGCATGCTAGGTTACCAAGAGTGAGTCGCTGAAGGATTAAATAGTCCTACCATAACTCTTCACCAATTTCTTCCAGATAGGAAGGCTGATGATATGCTACGTAGCAGTCTGCTCCCATGATTCTTTCAGTTCTTAATGGAATAAATTAGCAAAAAATTATAGAATGTGTGATGAACGATAGTTGACAGAAAGGTTAGAGTTAATGTCGGGCAACTTCATTAATTTTCTACATGGAAATTGGAATTTTAATGCATTTACTGATTTATTATCAATAAATCAATCGGTATTGCTGTATAAATAAATGAATTTTTTCTTTCTACACCATTGTAACCAATTTATGAGGCAATTTTTGCAATACATCTGCTTCATTTATTATTAAAATGTAATTATTGATTACAATAAGTATGGTAATTTTGATTCATTTACTTCTGGATAGTTTTAAATGCGTAAATAACTCAAATATTCTACTTTTCATGGTGTGATAGCCTAAAAAAGACTCAATTTTAGCACCATAATAAGTGATTTTTGTTATTAAGAAAGGTGAAGTAGTTTTTGCTGTAGATAAATAGTAATTATATCATTCAGTAAAGTCAGTTGCTTACAGGATCCATGCATACAGTGTACGTTCAAAACCAAAGTGAACATAACATTTAAAGCGTACCAGTGTTTGATTCAAATATTGCCATATGTCGTACTAAAATTTATCTGGAAACTAAGCATTCTAACTTTCCTTTCAGGTCATATCCGAGTTCAGGTGTTTCCAAGGAGCATAGGATTAAGAAAGGGAAGAGGCAACATGACAGCAGCTCGGGCTCAGAGGGTAATAACTCTTCCTTCCTTTATCAGTCGATTTGTGGTGGTCCTGGGACAGGTAGCACTTTTCGCAAGCCCAGAAGGTTGGAGGAAAAAAGTGATAAAATCTCAAAAGAGAAACAAAAGTTTTTTCGCCTTAGTGCTTTCTATTCAAGTCCAAAACGAGCATTGGTGGTTGGCAACAACAGCCAGTCTGTCGGGAAGTTGCCTTTAGGTGGCTCCTCATGTGCTGGCCGAGGGACTAGGGTGGAGGTGGGGGGGGTTGGGGGCAGCCGGATAAGTCACGCTGACTCTTCTATCGCCCACGGTGGCTCTTCCTCTTCTCTGAGCCAAAGCAGCAAAGGAGTATGGGCTAATTCCTTTTCCTCCCAAGACTCGAAAAAATCCACTTCCACCACTCTTCCCAAGCCATCCTACTCTGCCATCAGCGGTGTTGACTTCTCTCTTTCTCAACCCACTAGACCTATCAGAACAGCCATTCCTTCTAGCCCAGTAATTCGCCCAACTTCTAGTGATGAAATTCCCACAGCTTCAGGTGTAGTCTCTCAGCAGAGAAGAATGGTAAAGAATGACACTTTGGTTGGGAGTAGTGGCCAAAATACTAGTGTATTCAGCCCAAGAAAAACAAGTTGTAAATCCAGTATGGAAGTCAGTGCAGTTGAAGGTAGTAAAAGTAGTTGGGAGGACAAACTCAATTCCTCGTCATCTTCATCATCCTCTTCATCCAGTGTGTACTCAAAATTGAATGCCAATAAAGGTCAATTGAAGGGACTCTTTGATGGGTTAAGTCACCTTTTCACAACTCCAACAGAGAGTAGAATGAGATCCATTCCAAATTATGCTACTGTGAGGAGGGCAGGGAAGCAAGCAAAACCAAAGTCTGTTGAGGTTAAAGACTCAGTAGCTAATACATTGAGCCGGTTTGCAGTCAGTAAACCAACTGTAGCATCATCCATACATAAGGTTAAGAAAATTGTACACCACAAAATGGCATCAGTGGCAAGTATCCCAGCTGCAGATCAGCGGCTGCTGTCCCCCCAAAAGGAGGTGCATAGACAAAGCCTTTCCCACCCTGTGTCATTGGTGTCGAGGACTGGAGAAAGAGGTAATCTGAGACTGCATAATAGTTCAGGGAGGTGTGATAAATCCTCGGATGTGTACCACATGTCTCCATCGAAGTTGGTCAAAACTGCAGTGAAGAGTAAAAAGTTTGAGCTAGAGAGGAGGCGCCTACTGAAGAGTGAGGTGGTAATGGTGTCCACATCTGGGAGTATAGGCTCTGCAAAGAATGTTTTTCCCCCAAGGGAGATGCTCCCCCGGCCTGCTGCCCCGACCACGCCTCTGCTGGAGGCTGGCGACAAGCTCCTGAAAACCTTGAAGAAAAGGAGCCCTCTCGGCAATGCCGTCCCGACCCGATTTGTGCTGTCCATGCCAACTACGGGTAAGCCATGCTGTGGTTTACCTCCTACTTCCTCCATTGCCACTCCATTTGAACCCGGTCACTTGCTACGAGCAACCTCCCGTTAAATCATTGCCTCAATTTTGAGCTGCTTGAACTTCTTAGAATGGCTGGACTAGACTGGAGTTTTCTAGCTGAAAGAGTAGTGGAGTGACTGGATGCCGTGAGTGGATGTGCTAGGCAGCTTTTATAAAGCATGCTGTGGGATGTGGTGAAAGTTTAGAGGAAACGAAGCTTATCTTTGACCCTGTTGGAGGAGGTCAGCTCGTGGGAATGTGCTTCCTCCCAACCCTCCCCCTTGGTTCCATGCCCTCTCAAGACACGGAAATGCTGCCAACCTCCCTCGTTGTCATTTCCATGTCTCATGTCCTGCTTTTAACTCTGGTGCCTTGCATTTCATTTATTTTGCATCTTACCCCAAACAGTAAAACTTACTTAAAGTTTTCCCCCTTCCCATTCTTACTCCTTACGGTGAATTAGTTAATGTGAAACCAAAGAACTTTTGTTTTTGCTTTGTTTTCTCCTCATGGCAGTGACTGAACACATTCAAATAAGTTAATCATGTTTTGCATGGTGTGATTGTGGCCATTGGTATAACGTATGCTGTTCCAGGCTTTAAAAAAGTCACTCGTGCACATGCCTGTCCTTTACATATCCAAAGTGGCCCTCTTTACCCACCTAGCTTTTGGATCAAAGTTTCCATCCTAAGCTCGATGCACTGCACTTGAAAATATAAATATATGATGTCTAAACTGTCTATGAGTCTAAACTTATATATGCTGGTTTTATTCAGGGCTTTTACTGGTAATCATTGACAGCAGGTATTTCTGAAGTCTCTTTTTCTACCTCTAACCCGAAGGGCTGGCTATCCTGTTCTAATTTTTATGTAAAGCTATTATAATATTTTCAGCATGGGTGGGGATTTGGTATTGAACACTGGATGGTGACTGATTTATGGTAAATTTCATTACTACTGATTTAATGTGACCCTATTTTTCAAACTAAAATTTTAAGTATTTAGTTGTATTACCTTTATTATGTGCAACTATAACCAGCATGGCAAAATTATCTGTTGCATTCACTAACTTCCTGTTTGGAAACATTTGTATTTTTCCTGACTTATCCATCCAGATAATTCATTGATGATACAGGTTACAAGGAGTGCCACTAAACTTCAAGATTAACATAAGTATAATATATTTAGTGGATTTCCGCCCTGCTGATGAGATCTTGTCATGCTAGAGTGCTTATGCATTGCAGTTAATGCATAAATGTATTGCCTTTTGGTTTTGTATGGCAAAGGTAATCAATAAAATTTGAGGTGCATATCAAGGAATGAAAACAGACTCCTTGTTTTCTATACATTTTTATATAAAAAGCACATTTCAGCAATTAAGCGTTACCAGAAAATTTAATGTACCTGCTAGTGGTATTTAAGTATATCAGTACATTTTTCCTGTCATCTTAAATTTCTATACAAAATATTCTCAGTCTGTTTTTATTATTTGAAAGTTCTGCACAAATAAGTAATGCCCATATGTTTGATTTTGGAATTCATATGATTTGTAGGTGACAGGTGACTGTATTGCATTTTATGAATTGATATTTAAACATTTACCTTTTTTTGACTGGTCTTTTACTGCAGTAGTGACTTTTACCATTACTAATTGTAAATAAAATGCTTTTGAAAACCTTAAATTGCTTTTATGTTGATGTATAATATTATTGGCGTAATGATTTTACTATATATTTTCAATTTTTGAAGGTAGTTCGCCCAAGTTGGTATAATATATGCTTTTAATTGTTAATAGTTTTAGGGATTCCTTGGTATTTTGAAATGATGGCATAAATTGATATATCCCCAGAGAGTATTTCGCAAAGAGATCAATTTTTCTCCCATATTTCACTTGCCAGGCTTGGTTATTTGAATGGTTATTTGTAAATGATTTGCCAAAGGCATGTCAGCATCTTTATTGGTATTATTTGATTGCATTGCCGAGAAGAGTTTATGCTTACTGCTGTTAATTTTAGGATTGAACATTGTTCATTAGATTTAAATGAATTCTTACTTAAGTTTTGTGTCAAATTTTCTCGCAATTTATTCCAATAATGACTATCAAGGATGGCAATTACAAATCTCAGGGTTGCCAAGTTTTCCATTTTTAATGTATTGCCTTCAGCTTATTGAAGGATTAATGGCTATCAGGTGTAGATAGATAAGAACACCAGCATGCTCATAATGCCTCGCAAGCATTTCAGAATGTGCATAAAATAATTATTTGAAATTGTGGGGATAAAATAAATTGTTATTGAAAAATTGGGATTCTTCTGTATTTGTGCCCTTGCCCATTTGTACTTGGAGGTTTAAATCAGGCTGCCAAATGTTCTTTAATTTTGATTTGCTGATCCTCTTAAATAAGCCTCCCATCAAAGTTCACCAATGTTACAATGAACAGTTAGCAATTTATTTATCCTTTTTTTAGCAATGCCCTGAGGGTAAGGGTTTTGGAATCACCGCGGAAAAAGTGTCATTTGTTGTAGAGCTTATTTTTGGAGTATTTGGATATTTTCTGTGGAAATATTCTTCAATTAACCCTTACCTCTAAAGGAGGGGGTCAGCATTGCCATGAAATTATCGATTTGGGAATTAAATAGATAACAAATTAAGCGGTATATTGCAATTGCATGTATGTTTCTTTGCATTGAGGGCACAAAATATCTTTAATGTGAAAATAGGATGTTAATTACAGTGCAACCTCGATATAACGACACCCCACGGTGCACTAATAAATACTCGCTATAGCGAATTGTCGCTTTACCGGAGGTGGAGCAAATAATAGCCAATATACCAGTTGCGAACAGATATACAGGAACAGGAGTGGTGCGGCGACAGATAAACATCTATCCGATAAACGTAAGCATAAATCCAGACGAAAGGCAATGTTATTTTGCATCACTAAATTTCCTTACTCAAATAACGACTAACTATTCAAACAATTTATAAGCGCCGCACTGAATAAAAATCTTGCAAAGCATTGTTTCGTCAATCATTATATTTATCGAACGTCAGTTTACCACATAAATTTGAGACTTAGCACTCCATTAACTTCATTTCTAACAGATCGCTAGCAGTTACAGAGGTTAAGGAGTCTTGATGAAAGTCTACCGGCGGTGAAACCCTCGCCATGGCGAGAGCCAACACCGAAAGGGTCTCGTAAAAACGAATTTTTAACACGCTTATTATAGGGTCAATTGACGGTGCATCGGCTATCTCTCGTAATAGTGGGTGTGTCGCTATAGCCCGTACTCGCTTTAACGAGGTTCCACTGTAGTAGGTTATTTTCAAGTCATCTGCAAGTTGGGAGTTTCCTTTTCTTATGGTGTTTTGAATACTTAATCGGTCTTAAGGGCTTAAAGCACTGACTGAATCACTAAGTCTGCATACAAAATTATGGTGGAAATGGAGATTCAGTATCTGGGAGATCCAAGCACTGCAATTACTTTTGTCCATATTACAGCATTGGCCTGAAAACAGTGAATGGGATGGAGCATGCATTTCCCATTCATGGAAATTCGTTTTTTCAGTGACTTAAGCTAGCCCAGGCAAAAAAGCCAAATTCCTTCAGGGTACTGGGAAAATAAGGATGGGTAGAAAGGGGGATAGGATGGACCCTCCCTAATTTGGAGGAAAGAACGTATGCAATTTTGGGAGTGGCATTCATGTTAGGTCCTCTCTCACATGTTGCTTGGTAATCCTGGGGAAATAACTCCTTTCTGATGTACGAGTCATAGGTTGTGAAGCATTCCAAAATGTTACCCCATTTATGGAAAGCCTTAAGGGATAAAGTTAGTCAATGGTGCTATGTCTCTCCTATATGAACATGGGTTTTTCACTTTACCTCTCAAGTTTAGGCTAACATTAAGTGTTTAGCTCCAGCAATGTTTTTGCTGGAAACTATAGAATAGGGTGGGAGGTATCATGCAGTGTATCCGGGTGTAAATGTAAGGAGTGGCTTTTCAAGTCTGTGAATATTTCTACTGTATTAACCTATATAATTGGAAAATAATAATTTCATTTAGCTGCATTTTTTGTAAAAGTATATAATTGATTAAAGACCATTTTAAGGGTGGGATGAAGTTTAAATTGGTCATACAGCCCTTTTAATTGAGTTATTTTCTGCTGTCTTGAAGTGCAACTAATATCCAATCTTTATAAGACTCTGGCTTATTCAGATCATGCATGCATACCAATAAGTGATATGAATATCAATATTGAAATGCCCCGAGAATTGTGTGTATGCCCTGCCTGTTTTTTATTGCTGGCTCTATTGTTTCTTCCATCACAATGCATGATTTTAGTCCACATCATTATGTTTTCCCCCAGTAATTCTGGGGAAATAGAGAAAAAGTAAAAATTTCCTGCATTCAGATATGTTGATCTCCTGGGTTTTGTATTAATCTTTTAGTCATACAGCTGTCAAACTAGTATTTCTGCTGCATCTTTTGGTAACCATACGTGGTTTTAGTGCATACTATTGTTATTTTTGTTTAATGTTTTGTCTTGTACTCCTACTTTTGAGTATGCATTTCTTAAAGCTGGGTAGTTTCCTTCCCTTTTAAAGTTGACTTTTGGGGTTAAATAATTCTGTATTGAATCATGAATTGTGAAGGCTTGGGACCAAGCAATTTCTGGATATTTAATATTTATGAAAATCCCAGAGGTGCAGGCCTTTTATGGAACTGACAACATTATTGGGGGAATGGTGTTATGGTACAACCCATAGTAAAACTCTGCTATGAGAATAATGACTGCAATGTTGGACTAATATTATCTACCTTAAGGAATATGTGATAAATACAAAAGGCTAATTGATGAATTATGGAATAAGAAACAAGTTTTCATGTGCTAATGCTGGATGAAAACATTTAAAATCATTTTCTAGTGTTTACTTATTAGTACTGCCTAATTTCTCATGTTCATCTCTAGTGGTACCTTATCATGGTACATTTGCAGCCTAGTTGTAATTTATAATATTCATTAATTCGTATTATATACTATATTGGTCTATATGATGTGGTGGGAACATTAGTCCTTAATAATTACCATTTTCTCCTATGTAAATAATTAGCTTGCTTTGTTTTCAGCTTGTGAACTTTACAATTTTTTGCTATGGGATAGTAGAGTAATGAGGTTGCCAATCTCAGTGAAAGAAGAAATGCGTCCTTGATTTTAAGTAGTGTTACACCACCCAACTGTCTATTAAATTTCACTTGTTATTCTGTGGTTTCTGTCATCACTTTTTACTTTTGCTGGCAAAGTACTTTGCCTTTTATGCTTTCCACTTAATTTCAGCAGGAATATGTCATTCAAAATGATACTTCCTCATCGTAGCAGTTGCAAATGTCACTAATGCCGATTTCTTAAGAAGTGCTTACTTCTGAACATTGAAAATCAAACGATGTTACTTATAAATCCAATGAACTTTTCTGTGGGCTAATGAATACTCGTAAAGGATATGAGAGGCGGGCACATTATTTGAAGTCAAGATGTATGAAACAAGAGATCCAACAAATCTCGATTTGGTTGGTAAATCATCACAGCTGAGTTCCCTCACATAATAGTCCTATAAATAATCTGAGGATACTTTTACAGCCTTACAGTCTCTGCAGCTCCACAAAAATTTCGATATTTAAGACAACTGAGACCTCAAAGGTCGTATGAGAATAAGATACTCACTACAGTACACTCTTGTTATTACGAAGTACACGGGTTCGAAAAACCGGAGGTTCGTAATAACAAAGTTCGTATGAACGTTTCTTTTAGGAATTATAGAAAGAAAAAAGAACATACTTTGTCAAAATTTCTTGTCTCTTCAGTCTCTTGTTATTATAGTCGCACTGCATAATAGCTTCAGAGTCGAGTGTGTAATGCACGTGATTAAATTATGTGCAACTATATAAAAACAAGTAAATTGCTACAAAAGTCATCAAGGAGAGTGGTTATCCTGTAGAATGCAATTACAACGGCATAACAATCACGTACTGCATACAGTGACAAACTGATCTAGCTTGCAAAATAGCCGGAGCCGAAAAAATCGCTGTCCGCAGGAAGGGAGAATGGGCGAATCGCTGAACAGTTTTGGACTTCACTGCGGATTAAATGATATTTTGTTCAGAGTATGCACAAGGTGCGAGTTACTCTATGCCACGTCGTGTCGCATTGGCAAACTCCAAAGGCGCCAAATTTGAAATTTCGGGCACGCTTGAATTTTTTTAATGTTCGTAGCTATGAAAGTTTGTTAATAGAATGTGCTTAAGAAGAGTACTAACTGTACATTCAATTTATGAGCGTTAATGAGTGGGTCACCATAATTCCATAGGAATGAAGCTTATTATATGATGTTGCGTGCATATCTCCTGAAGAAAGAACCATAATTGACACTCTTGGGCACAGTAGAAGAAGAGAACTTAAACGTAGATCAATGATGATAACGTAGCGTAGTGTATATCCATGTAAGTGCCGTTGCTTTTTTGTGGAACTTCGTAATAATGTTCATTTTGTAACTGCCGGGACCAGAACTCAGGTTGGTAATTTCGTAATAACAAAAATTCGGTGATAACGTTTCTTTTACTATAGATTGGATAGGCCTTTTTGTCGGGACCAATGAATTGCTTCGTAGTAATGAGAACTCGGTAATAACGTTGTTCGTTTTAACGAGAGTCTACTGTATCATATAATAAATGCATTGGGAATATTCATCATTATCTGCTTCATAAAAAAATAACTGGGCAATATTCATAAATAGTCTTTTACAGACACACTTAACTTTTCTTGTTGAAACTTACTTAATAAAACTTGCTTCAAGTGCTACATGAATTACTTTTGGTCACAGCATATGCTATTAGGCACCTTTAAGAAATAAATACAGTGGAACCCCGATTTATCGTTCCCGCATTCATCGTTCGCCGCTCCTGGTTCCAAATTAAGTTCCATAAAGACAATGTAATTTTTTCCCGCATCTATCGTTCCCCGAAAAATCGTTTTCCCGCATTGATCGTTTGGAGATCGCGGTCCCATCGTATAATTTTCCCGCGTTCATCGTTTGATAAAAATGAGACGAAGTGTTTACAACGTGTTATTTATGGCTAATAACAACAGACACATAGTTTGAATCTTCCCCAGGAGATTGAAATGCGATAGGGAGAAGCAGAGTGCCGTGGGATTATTACATTAGCGCATTTCCCAAGATCCGGTATCCCCCTCCATTCAGCACTCGCCTCCCCCCCAGTTGAAGCTTTCTTCTTCTCTGAAATAAAGAAAAGATCCCAGCTCGAGCAGGGATCGTATTATGACGACCTTAGCTTCGAAAGAAAATATCAAGTTACTCGAGAACAAAAGAAACCTTTTTCACGCTTCCCCCTCTCTCAACCGCTGCCTTTTTTTTAGCCGACTCGCTTCAAAGGTGAAGGTCAACTGCTGCATGAATCACCAATTAGCCCAAAAGGTATCTAAAAATGAATTTCGGCAATTGGTATTATACTTTTATTATATTGACATATTAGTGATGTGCACGTAATTCAGTAAAGATTGATACCAAACACGACGTATTTCTAACGTTATTTAAGCATTTTAAGCAAGGAAATAGTTGGAATAATACGATGGTGATTTCTGGCGAATAACGATATCCTCGCAGCTGATAGTGAGCTTCACGGCAGTTGATGCGATTTTTTTTTTGAAAACAGGGAGTCTGGTTACAATTTACGAGTTATGCTACAAGTCTCACTTGTCTGAGTTGCTAACGAAGCGATGTCTTCTCAGGATATTTTGTTTCTCTCTACTAGCAATCTGAATTCATCTGCTCATCTAGAGCTACGCTACTTATTGTTAGAAATGAGTGGGTAAGTTGCCTTCTCTATAGGATAAAAAATTTCATTGCGCAGTCATATGGTCATGCTTCACCCTCTGCAGTAAGCTCTGCCTATGCCGTACGCGATAGCATTAGTGCCGAACTTCACCTCGTACGAATGGTCCGTACTTACCGGGGTGGGTTGACTTAAAACCAGCGAGTGTTTTCCGTGTGGGTGCAATGGAGTCCGGTTTCATTTTTATTAGTTTTATTCTTATTCGTCTTCGGACCATGGCCCTTCCAAAGACACAAGTGAGAACTTTAAAAGATGGACTGAAAATAATTGATGAGGAAGAAAAGAATCCGGGCTAGAAATGCGTGAATATTGCAGAACGCCTCGGTATGTCCACTAGCACATGACGTCAGGGGTGGGGGTAGGGCGAGATCCCAGGTGAAAACAAGAAGTGGGATGAAGCCGAGGATCAGGTGGGCGTGCCGCTGACGATTAACGCCACATTGCCTCAATCATATTAAAAATTTAATTGCTAGAAATGAACATTTCAAATAATAAACTATTTTTGGCCTTCTTGATCCATTTCATAACCAATCACTGCGACGGCGAAATCAGTTGTTTGAGGCATAACACGCACATTTCTCTCGTAAATACGTGTACTTGAAATGGCATTTGATGGATAAGAATTTTTACAAAAGACAGAAATGCATAATAGCCGTGAAAATTCCGAGTGGAGTGCAAACATTTTTTTGCAAGGCGGCTTGTTCCTTTAGGATTTTAGAAAGAGAGATAAGTCGAATCAACAATATGACCTAAGTGTTTCGATAAAGTAATAATATTCCTGTAATCAGCTGAAATCTCGTTTGAATCCATTAATGAATGTCATAATTCGCAAAAATCCAGCGGATCCTGGGACATAGGCAACCCGGACAAACATTCCCGCATTGATCGTTTTCCCGCATTCATCGTTTTTTTCATCCATCCCCCTGAAAAACGACAGATCGAGGTTCCACTGTATGTATAAGTGAATTTCACTTGTTTTATTCTAATTGCTTCTTGAAGAATATCAAAAGATGTCTTTTTATTAAATCCCTATGTTTTACAAAGCCGTTATTATGTTATATTACTCCCCTCCTCTGCTCCTTTCCTTCTGTGGCATTGTGAGATTTTTTACATTTGTGGTCCACTTTTCTACAAGGACTGTGTTTCATTAGTAGGAACAATTTTCTATTAATTGGACACCCAATTTTTCATTCAATCAATTGGGATTATGGTGGATGATCTTCGTATAATAACCCTGAGTTCCATAATCACCAGAGGCTGTGCTTTCCAACTTTGATTTGCTGTGAACTCTGCCGGCGGTGTTTAATGCCCCGAGTTCCATAATGGGCCTTCAGAATAGCAAGGGTTGGCGCAGCATTTCACAGAATGAAAATGGAGGCAGCAGAAATATATTATGCTATTGTTACAAAAATGCACTCATTTGCAAAAAGTAGTCTTGCAAAATCTACATGTTGATAAAATACTATTTTTATTTGGTGCACAAAGAGAGATTTTGAGGTTATATTGCTAATTAAGCAATCATTAGGGTCCTGTTTAGTGATGCTGGTATATCACATTTACTCCAGGGCGGATCCAGGGTTTTTTCTGGGGTGGCACAAGAGTCTGACAGCCAAATGGTCTTCTTGAATTTGGGATTAAAAACAATATATAACAATTGCTGTATGAAATATTCTATTTATTTAAAATGAAACTTATTAATATGAAATAATTTGAGGCTCTGTAATATTCAAAACAAAAAGAACATAACGGTTACCGTATTGAAAATCTTGTCATTTCTTAAGCATGCCCCTGTGCCCCCCCTTAATCTGCCTATGCATTATTATTGCATTCATTTTGTTGTACAGCAGACTCCCGATTATCCGGGTTGCGGATTATCCGTGCATGATTTTCAATCTTGCTCATTTTTTCCGCAGTATTTACAAAAAAATCGGATTCACAATAACCGGAATTACAGCATTAATGCTAGGATACACCGGGCTTATTATTTCCGTTAGAATCCCCTTTGTAAAATAGAAGCAATGACGCGCTAGCTGCATTCACAGTCACCGTGTTCCTGTTTTCCAAGCCTCGCAGTGCGCGACCACGCTGCCTGATCACGGGTACACATCGCGCAACAGTTGCAACCCGGGCAACTTGTGCGAGATGCAACTACGTGCCATGGTGCCTGACAGTATAGTTTCCGACGTCGAGCAGTGGTTTTGAAGCATTCGTGCAAACCAATTTTCTGTATCAATGATCGCACAGCCACGGATGTGTGGTTTTCGAAACCAGGCCTTGCATGGAGCATTAATAATACGAATACAACCATGTTACAGCCACTAAAAAGATCGCGAACTGGCAAAGAAAGCTCTCAATGAGTCCGGGAAGCACTCTTAAATAACAGAATAACTGCATAAATAATAATATATTGTTTGTTTTACCTAAAATATGAACATTACAAGACATTTAAGTGAAAGTCTGGATTATCCGTGTTTCCAGATTATTCGTGCTGTCTTTCCCCATCATTAGCCATTAGGATAATCAGGAGTGTACTGTAGTTGGAGATTTACTTGTTGTCCAGATTATTCGTGCTGTCTTTCCCCATCATTAGCCATTAGGATAATCGGGAGTGTACTGTAGTTGGAGATTTACTTTGTTGTTATTTGAAGTATTTAATGAATTTTAGTTTTTTTTGTTGGTGATTAGATATAAAAATTAGTGGTGTTGCTATACTTACTGATAAAAAAATGGCATAGGCATCTCATATGCACACAACAGGGTATTTTTCTTCAAATTTGTTGAATTTTTTTTTTTTTTGCTTTGCTTTTCTTAAGCTGATTTAAGACATAAGAAACCTAGGAACCTTCAAATTTTTTATATAGGAAAATTATTTAACAGTGATCAAAATTTGCAAAAAATATATAAATATAAAAAATAATATAAAAATTTGATAATAAATACACTACAACAATAAATTGGAGAATTGGTGAAATATAAAATAAGATGAATTTCAGTTGCTTTTGTTTACATTGAAGAATGTAGGAATTCAGTTGGTGAGAATTTGATGAATTTAAAACATTTTCAACTTAGTATCTATTACTGGGTTAACACATTCATTCATTGATGTAGTCGAAGGTCAATAATTTAATAGGATTGATTTTTCCATTGGAAACTGGAGATTAAGAAAAGACTCCTCATTGATTTTAAAGAGCAGCTATCCTAAAATGATGTATGTACAGCATACGGGTGCTAGAACCCAACCGAAGGTAACATGTACGGTCGGAGGCCTGTCGAAAGAGATACTTAGCTGTCAAAAAGGGTATGGCAGTTGGTTTTGTCTGTAGATTTGCTTAGATAGGACTATGACCCCTAATTTGTTCCATGCTGAGTGTGTCATTATTTCCTGGTTTTACTGGTACTATTTATTTAAAGTATTTTGTAATATCCACATCACAAATGAAATGTCCAATAAGTAGACATGAAAAACACTTGCTAGGTCTGTAAAATCAAAATGACGAGTTAAGGGCATGAAAATCACTTCAAATTTATTGTGTCCATTCAGTTGGTTCTACAGTCATTTTTAAATTTGTAATAAATACTAATTCAGTGACTACAATTATTCTAAGAGAAGAGACAATTTTGATTTGAATATGAATTAAGGAATGCCTATTCTAAGCTCATACATTTACGCAATGCAAAAGATATCACTGGAAAACACAATTGCAGAAGATGTAAGTATAATTTATAATTCACTTGAAGAACAGCATTCTCATTCTTCAACTTGAGGGTATTTATAGCTTCTCAGCAGATAAAAATGAATTCATATTGATGGGAACACTCTTCACATCTCTGATCTTCACTCACCCCCTCCAGCTATGTGCTCTCCAGAGTTTATCTCTCTGTCATAAATATGTAATCAAATGTGTATAAAAACACCGCTAAACATGTGCATAACAAATATAAATGGAAACTAACTTGTAAGCCAACAGCGATGTTGAGGATTACAGTTGCAGACTGTAACAATTTGTTACTTCACAGTTTTAACTTGAGCATTCCCCTCACTTCCCATCACCTGCACAAAATCAAATAAAACTCAATGGCATGAAATGTTAGTTCCAGAACAAGCATGGAGAGAAATGTGTTCTTTTATCAAAAAATTAACAATAAATACACATTCAGTTGCCCGCGGCCAATTTTGTGGCAACAAGGAAATAAATGGCATTGATCAAGAATTTGGCTCAATATGCATAATCATGTCTTGCTTAATATGCAGGATACAAAATATTTTAAATATTGAGCTGTTGTAGTATATTATTGGTTTTCCAAATACTAATAAATTATTTTCAATGTGAATGACAGGGTGGCTAGCATAAATAACTCTTAAGATGAATAATTCTACATCATTAAATAATGATCCACAATGTTCTTATCAAGACCTTATCAAGAGTAAAAATGTTATTTCATAGTCAATTGTCATATAAAAATTTCCTCCTAAAATTCCAATGAGGCAGGTAGAAAAATAGGGTTTGGTAGACTTAAATTCTCCATCCATCGACTTAAGAAGCACTTTGAGTGGGAAGTATGTACTACATTAATTAGAAAACCAAATTCATAATTGCAGGGTAGAATTTTTTTAAATGTTTGATGGTGATATATGTCAAACTCCATTATTATTGAGTTTCTAAGCAACCACTAAAATGACTATGCAATGCAACTGGAGATTCAAGGTGACTTCCACACTGTTGGAGGTTGAGTTGGAAGTGGTGGTCTGGCTTTGCATATGGGCCTTAGGCCCGTGTCGTCAGTCGCTTCTTTAGCCATCCTTCATCTTCCTCGGCTCCTAAAGGATAGATTTAAGTTCGATAGACGTCCGAAGGTCTTCTTCAGCGCACTTTGCTGGTGAAGGACTCCTCGCCAGCGTAGGTTGGTCTGGCCCAGCCTTCACATCCACTTCACAACCATTTCATCACTTTAAAGATTTTTAAACAGGCCTTACATAAAAGATAGGTTGGTAGAAATAATTTTGTTTTTATTATTTGTGATGGCGATAACGTTTTAATTTTGTTTACGTTCATTTTTCTGTTTATTTCTGCTTTACATTGCAATGTTATCCGTAAGCCGGTGCATCAAAGGCAATGATTGAACAGCGTTTTATCATGGATATTAAAGCTGTAAGGAGATGTTTGTGTATTTCGACACATAAAAACCTTAATTAGAGGTATTCCTGAGACATAATCATTCGCGATAATGTGAATGACATGTGATAAAAGTCGTCATACTAGACTCAATCCATCACCCAGCACGTTAAAATCATCTCTACATCGATGTAAAAAGCCTACAAATAAAGTTTTCTTGCGCATCTGCACTAGAAATGGATATGGAGTAACTACGTAATGCAATTGTGTGCATCAAGTATTCCTCTTACGCTTAGAAAGGGAAAGTTTAGTCACATCTTATTCACATTTCAAGCAAAGGTTGATTATTTACATTAATAAAATATTATTGCCTTTGTGTATGGAATTATTATTGTAACCGATTTAGCCCAGTCGTTAGCGCCCGTCGCTACCACACGGAGGGCCCACGTTCGATGCTGCTTGCAGGTGAATTTTTTTTTAGCTTTTTTTTGTATTTCTTTAGCATAAACTTACGTTAAACTATTAATTTTATGATTTTAAATCAGAATAGTGTTTTCTGGATTGAAAATCTTTCACGCGCACTGTGCACGCTACGTCGGTTTTATTATCTTTTGATTTTGATAGTTTTTATCGAACTGCTGTGGCCATTTCGGTATCAATTACCAAACCAGTTATGTCCTTCCGATTCTTCCTGTGCCATCTGGTTTCTACTGGATCAAATCCCCTTTCTGAAGACCCTATAACTGCCCATTCTGGAGTAGGAGCCATGTAATTGTTACTAAATTTTTCAATGAGCCATATGACGACCGAAAAGTTTGATAAATTTCATCAGAATTCGATAGTTCTAACTAAACCTTTTTTCCGCGTACGATGACTTATCTCGGCAATACTTGAGGAATTGCCAAAATCCAGTGGAATTTTATTCGGAAAGGGAATGATGGCTTTAAAATAAAACAACACGTTGGCAAACAACTTTTTGCATTATATTACCTACACCCCAGGAATTATTTAATCATCATGTTGGCTTACGTTAATGCTGAATTGTTCAGGTGTACGTTTCGACTACTAAAGACTATAGTTGATATTTACTAATCATCTAACTGAGGAAACTTGTTGCTTTTTTCCCACGCTTCGGTCTGTTGTATATTTGAAGTATGAATTATGTATGAATTTTCGGTGAATTTAATTTCTGATTCCAATGCAAACTGTCACTGCGTCCGTTTTCTTATTTTCTTGAATATCCCTATGTTTGATTACCAAATTAAACGGAAAAACTCTTTCCGCGTTACCCATTCGCTCCATTTCGGCATATTTTGTGACCCATGTGATGCTAGGTGTGTCTTTGCTTGACTGGATGAACGGATCTCAGAACCGGACATTCCATGAGCAACGAAAATGATCCAAAAGACCAGCTTAAGTCGGAAGATAAAGAAGAGCTCCACTGAGGATCGTCTTTCGAACGTAATCGTGTCCTTCGCGAAGGAGGCCGCCGAAGGAATCCTAAGTGAAGACGAGATCTGAAGGAGCGACTGACGATATGGGCCTTAGTGTTGTTGAATCCACCCGATGAATGGCATTAATCGAGGACATACTCTTCGGTGAATGAGTCTATGATAATGACAATCTTGATCAAGGACTGAGCTAATGTAATATATTTGTAAATATGTAAAACTTTACTGGTTGTTGCCTATGTGAATGAAATTCTTTTGAGTTTTTCACTAATGCAGAAACTTCCGGAACTGATGACATTTTTAGTTTGGAGTTGGCAGCTGCATCGACCTTATTATTGCACCTTGCTTAATCAAGCCCTGGACAGAATACCTGAATACCTCCACAGTTATGTAAGGAACAGTCAGCCAAAATAAAAACTCCACTGTCTCATGCCTGTTCTCAATTTTGGGTTTCATTAGTGTGATATTTGAAGCACTGGGTTACTTAAAGCACCCCAGAAGCTAGAGAGTTTTTATTGCTCTTTCCCTCAAGCTATCTGATTTATTGTGTTTGATGATACTATCTGACTCCTACAGTTAAGTGTACGAATAGGACATAAAAACTTAGCATTTTTATTTCTCTTAAGTGAGTCTAGGTAGGCTTCAGTATATGTGACTCTTCTCTGAAAAATGGATACCCAGGATGATCACTATCATATATCTACTATTGTTGCAGAAGCTGGCATACTAACATATTCATTGAACTTCATGTCCAATTCCAATACAGTCATTCTGTACTTACCGTAACAAGCTTTTCCTGTACATTTTAATTAAGAGTTACTTTTGCTTTCTGTGAATTATTGCTTGATCCAAGTTTTCTACCATTATCATTTTTAAACTTTGTGTTGTCATTGAATAAAAAAAAACTTGAATGCTATACCTCTTCTGTACATCATTTGATGAGATTACTCAAAAATAGCTCATTAAGTAGGGTCGTTGTTTAGGTATATGTACTTCCATTTTTTTCTCATTACCTGTCTGAATTTTGGGGGAGCATGGTTGGTAGCCTGGTGGATAGAGCACTTGGCTGTGGATTGAAGGGTCCTGAGTTCAAATCCCAGGTGAAGCCTTGAGAACCCCCCAAATAAAGCGAAGGTTGAAGGGTGAGGTGGTCCAGAGGAAGAAACTGGCTCCCTCACTGGCTCTGAATGCATCATGTTTACAAGCCCTTGACTAAATCTGGCATGAGCTTTACTCTCACCTATCCAAACAAAACTTTGAATCACGATTCATATCTCAATTCTTTTCCAAGGCAAAAACAATTTCCATTGTGTTTTTTCATTCAAGAACCCTTCCAAAAATTAATTTCAGCTCAGATATTGTACAATGTGGTACTTCATTTCCATTGAAATTCTTCCGAATCTGTTGGCAAATGATATGGAATGCAATATCAGTTTTTACTTGTGCTCACAAGTTCCCGATCAGTAACTTCAGTTCCATAACTGTTCAAGATCTGGCCTGACTAATTTCATGGCTGATTTTAATTGGGGCCTGGTATGAAATTTTTCGTTGGAAAAGGTTAAATGGAGCTCATTCTCAAGGAAATTGGCATGATAGCTATCTGTTTTTGTAGACAGCTATTTTTTTCTGGGATTCTCCTGGGATTAACTCCTCCTTCTGATAATATTTTACTACTCCTACTTCAAAGTCCTTCATGTCTGCTTACATTAAGCATCTCTTTGCATGTGTTGATGACTGAATGAATGGCTTGAAAAAAGCTTGGATTTAGAACTTTAGGTGTTTATAGACATTTATTTATTCATATAAGTTTGGTTTACACCCTTCAATTTTGAACGTGATTGTTTTACTCGTATTTAATGGATGTAGTAGTGTTGCTAAGCCAAAATCTTTCTGAATGGTATTTCGCTTCAATTTATCACTGGCATGTGTATATAATTATCTTCTATTATGTGGAAGGGCTCAAGTTATGTGGTCAAAATTGTCCATATTTCCTGGAGAGGAATGCCTCTTGGATGTTTTTAATTATGTGCCCATTGGCTTTGTGGGCCAAAAGCTCACAGTTGCATTTGCTGTCCAGATATTTTTTTAACCTCAGGAATATCTACACTCACTCAGTGATTCAGTCATAAGAATAGTTTGGATAGGTGGTGGTAGTGCTTACCGTGGGCTAAACCACAGGCATGTGAATATCATGCATTCAACGTGTGGGGAGGGAGCAGTTGCTTTCTGAGGACTGAGAATTTTAAGAGGGAATCATTTATAAACATTTTGAGGCTCTTTGGGCTTCTCTGTCAAATGTCATTCAATCCCTGATTAGAACAAGAGCAGTTGCAAATGGGTCTGAGTCTTTAGCCAAAAACTAAAAATTGTAGTGCTGTTTAGTCTCTTGGAATTACTATAATTTGTGTGAATTGGACGAAGAGCAAGGAAATGAGGCACTTAATGTAATGAAAGTGTCAGGTAGGAACTGTTTTTGTATTAAATCAGTTATTGATAACTCTGTCAAATGCAGGATGCAATATTATATCTGTTACTCTTGAGAGTCTATGATGATGTATTGGTATATTTTGCTATACGTTAAGAGTTTAAAATAAATGCACGGTGAATCAAAAAATTTATTTTAAATACATTTTAGGGCAAGAACGTTTAAAATAGTAATGCCTGCCTGTTAATATTTAAATTTAGCATTTTTATGGTAAGGTGGGATGACATTCCGCCATAAAAAATACGACTTGGAGAAAAACTGAAATGTTCAATCCTTGGTCGCTTAATTACTAATAGCTTGCCAGGGCCATTCATACACCTGTATGTCCATTCTGTGAATAGTGGAGGAATATGGCTGATCACTTCAGTGGGACTTGACCCTCACTGTAAAGCCAATATGAAGGAAAAAATATTGTGGGACTAAGGTTGCAAATGACGAACTGGACTTGAGAGTGTTTAAAATCTTAAATTGTGACCCTCAGCTAGGAGACTTGATTGAAATGTTTCTAGGTTGTTAAAAAGGAAGACAATAAAAGTCTAGCTTCAGGCATCAAATATTCATGAACTACATCATAGCATCATTTCAGTCCATATATTTTTATTACGATAAATGTAATGAAGACTATATTTAAATGTTTAAAACAGTCTTCAGACAAGGTTTTTAAGTCTGTTTTAGAACTATCGAATTAAAAAAATAACTTAATGCTGTATTGCGTTTCACAAAATTTCTGTGCCTCTTTCTTTGGCATTACCTGCGTGTCTTACCTTGCAAGCTTTCCAGTTTGAGACATTAATTTGTACCAGCTGAACTAGCCTCTCAGTAAGCATTAATGGCAAGTGGAATTGGGGTGAAATTGCTTTAGGGATCCTAATTTAGGAAGTCTCTTGAAGTATAATAGATATTGATAAAAAGTGAGTCATTACATCTTGCTGTATTTATTACAATTTCATTTTTCCTATATTTAATGGTAATGGGTCCTATTTTGCTATTGCTAGCTTATTTTAGATTGTCTTTTATTAATCCATTTTTCATGCTTGTTATAATCATTCTTTCTCTTTGATAGATGTTGACACATTCACACCCCCACTTCGGCCAAGACTTCCACCTGGTGTTACCCCTAGGGATGTGGAACTGTATAATTTGTCTCAAGAAAAAGCTAATGCTGTAAGTTAATTGAGAACTTAACTCTTTGATTGACAGATGTAATACAATAGATACATGTATTGAGATACGAAAATATCCTTTTCATAGTTATCTGGCAGTGATTACATTGGAGGTCTAGTGTTATCAGATGCTTGTGTTTAGAGGAACTGAATTTTATTTTGACGTGGTATGTGTTATGATTAGTGTTTCTTTCTTTAGTAAAATGTGTATGTATCCCATATTGCAACATTCAGAATTCAATAAAATATATGCAAGTACGGATTCAACAGTATAAATAAATGCTAAAAATAACATATATGAATGTTTTAGTTGCTTAATATTGTCTATTAGAGCTAAAATACTGAATCCATCATTTTAATTTGGAAATTTAAAGCCATTCTTTGTATTTTTCTTTTGGTACATCACTGTTCAGCTACTAATCTCTTTCTCTTTACTAAATTAAAGATGTTGCATTGAATACTTAAAATAAATTTTAGGGGAGTAATCATTGGTTTAGCTATGGGGGGGGGGGGGGGGCAAAATGAGAACTATTTTCAGTTGTAAGGTATGGTTTACCCATTCACACTTTCTAACTTTATGAAATATTTATGCTCAAAGAACTTCTCATTACTTCTTTAAGTTAGTCATCTTCACATGTGGGTAAAGTTAAATAAATTTATTTTATTTGCCTCTTTGATAGGCCTTTTATGGTGTTGTACCTGACGTTGATGCCATGCTTTCTGCGGTGGGAAATGGCAATGGAACAACGGTTCATATGCAGCCACGGTGTCCTGCTGCAATTGAGTTTGGTGGTTTTGAAATACAGACGTGGTATTCATCTCCATATCCACAGGAGTATGCAAGGTTTGTTCATTAAGTCTTTACAAATTGATTTTTTAAATAGATTTTTGCTTGGCAAATGGCTGGTTTAACTTGTTTTACCTTATCTCAACAACAGGTTGCCAAAATTATTTTTATGTGAATTTTGTCTTAAATACACAAAAAGCAAGGAAGTGTTGGTTAGGCACCAAAGTAAATGTCGATGGCGTCATCCTCCAGCCACAGAAATTTATCGTCATGAAGATCTTTCTGTTTTTGAGGTATGTTATGAGTTTCCTATTTGATTTCTAGTGGTAAATAGTACTTATAATTGTTTTACTTAACATTAATAAGGTTTGAGGTACATTTTTTAGTGCTAATTAATTATTTCATGAATCAAGGTGGGAATTTTTAGGTAAAATCAAGGTAATGTGGAATATTTGGTTGATTTCAAAGTAAAAGTTGAGGAATTCTCCTTACTGTCTGTAAGAAACTGGAATCCGAAATTTTAGCCAAAATTCTATCATTGCATAAATCTACGCTTTTCTTCCTTGCATTTTACCTGCTAGAATTTAAGTTCTTTGCTGGCATGCATCAAATAAGCCTAAGAATTAAATTTGCTTAACATTCCAGAGCATATGAATATTATTCCAAGGTATACAGTATACATATTTTGTGTATTCTTGCTGCAATGTTTTTAAGTACATAGTTCAAAATTCAGAATCACTATGTATGTCCCTCAACCGTAGTGTCTAGAATGTCCTTCGTTAAGTTTTACTTCACATTGTGTTCAACTTGTGACACTTGTGTGAGAAAGCCAGAGAACACTGCATGTAGTCATTGAATATGAGGCATTTAAATTTGATTTTGTTCTGGTGAACTTGTAGCTTTCTTGCATTGATTTTATTTTTTATGATACGTGATATGTCTAGGAAATAAGACAGCATGTTCCAGGCTATGAAAGTGACTTAAATCCACTGATATCCGAGCGAGACTGCCTCTGTTCTTTTCTTGGTGCAGTCATGCATGGATATCGATATTGACCTTACAGATAATTGATTGCATCTTGATAACAATTCGATTTCAATACATTTCAATTAGCACAGTTTTCATGAAAAATTTAATTGTGCAGAAATAAAATATTCCAATGATGGGTGAACATAAGGCAATGGATGAGGTAAATTGATTTCTACTTCAAGGAAAGGCATAGAATGATAAAATTGGATCTCAGTTGCTGCCATGTTCAGAGTCTCGGAAGTATTCCTCCCTTTGATTTGATATTATCAAAATTTGCTATTGAAGCAAGTCAAATAATGCAACAATTGTATTTTAATTAAAGCACGTACTGTAGTTCTGTGTCATCTGAGGAATACTTCTTTGCTGCACTTTGTGTTTGACCTCACTTCTTGATGTATCCTTTGGAAGAATGCCAACTAAACTCATTGTTACTCATAACAATTTCATTAACTATAATATTGGAAATACAGTAAAACTTTGATTTTACGCAGTTGGAGGGACCGAAATATGGGCACTGTGTAAAATCAAAGTGTGTAAAATCAAGAGTTGGTAATGAGGAGGAGTATAGTTTTCAGGATAACTCTTGCTCATTATTTTTAGAACCCTTAGTCATACACTTGTATAGTTCTGATTTGAACCAGAACCGGATCCAGAAAAAGTCTCATATGTGTGCCTTTACGGTAAAAGAGCATGAAATCCTTTTCAGTTGTATCAGATATATGTTTCCTGGATTCAATTACTCATTTGGGGGCAAGAAAATGAAGCCTAATAATCTTATTTACTCACAAGCAACACCACAGATGACGTGTTACCTTGAGAAAACAACGTTGCATTCCTGAACAATGTTTCCCATTGTTGAATAACATGGTAGAATTGCTAGCATTTCTGGCGCTAAGATTACTTCTGTTACCCAGGAGAAATGTCGCAATGGTGATACTAAATGCTCGCAGAGAAGCTAATTTTCGAAAATATTCTCATTAAAAGCAGTTTTCAGGAAATCCGTTTAACCACCTGCGAACAAACTAAGATTGGGGATTGAAGAAATGAGATATCTGAGGATAGTCGTCCAAATTAATCCCATTAACAGGGAGCAAAATTTTGCTAATACATCACAAAGGCTTTACACCCTGTGGGCCTGGGTTCAAGTCCTGGCAGTAGCAGAAACTTATCAGAGATGGCATCTTCATCTTCGACCTGAGGATGCTGGCAGCAGTGCCAGCGAAACTGTTGCCATCAACAACAAACCTACGCGGTTGCACCGGAAACATGGAGAAATTGTTATCAGAGATGGCCCTATCCCTACTTGAGAGTAATGTGGAGGACACTTCCAGTGCACCACTCTGTCCAGCAGATGGGACGTTAAGCCCTTTAAGGCCTATCATTACAGCCTGGCTAATGCCAATATAGGGTTCCTATCCCCCCAGCCCTTACTTCATGGCACTAATGACCCCAGCTATCAGTATCCTCCTTCCAAATAGCATACCAAGAATAATACGGAGCACATAGGACCCGGGATATTCGGAAAATCAGATTTTTCCGGTGTTTAGATCACTTTTTTAAAGTGAGCTATTTAAATAACCGCGCAACTACCGTCAAAAATTATTAATAGTCCAGGACAATCTTCCTTCTTTATAATTTTTACATATTAAAAAACCATTTTCCCATGAAAATTTAGCATAAGTAGATAGAATCTACCGGGTATAGCTTCTCTGTCGGAATTCTTCCGCGAATTCAGCGCCGGGATGTTCGGCTCACAAGCCGTGTGACTCATCTTAACGTAATATTTTGCTTCCCCTTGTCTGATAACGACACCGGACACTTTTTGTATTTCGATTTAATGGTACTAAGCCATTCCTGAGTTTAAAGGGACTGCCTTATCACTCACGTCTTGATTTGACTTCAATGATTGCATGACGATTGACGACGCGAGTTATTCCCCGAGTGCATTAACTCCCGTTCCGTTAAAAATAAACGCTTGCCACCTAGCGGAGTTAAGCTATTAGCTATTGAAGTTCCAACCATGTTTCATTTAAACCCACTGAAAATGAGATACAAGTTGAATCAGCTCTAATAAGCGCGCCGCGCAATCAACTTTCCCTCGCCTCCATTCGTCCCGCAGATGTGGGGTTAGCCCGCGGAATGAGACAACATATGCTTTTACCATCGTGTTGAATCACCATCGACTTACGTCCATACTAGAAGTACGACTATCTTTTTTGGATCACCTTGGAAGCCAAAATGTTGGCACGGGAGGATTTTTAACGGCTAATTTCGCCGTCATATTTCGCCGTCATATTTCGCTGGGGCGAAGGAAAACATAACATAATTCTAGAAAACCTTCCGTTAGGGATAGATATTCCATAGTTCATAATTCCGGATTAACGACCATCTACTGTAATTACAATATGTATGTTATAAAAAGCGTCGATCAATAAGTCGAATAATAAACGAAAGGTGGTAATGTTAATATCTCCGGCGATCATTTGTCTTGATCACGCTTACACGGCGATTGCCGTATATTTTAGGTTTCGATATCCTTCTACGGCAAATTTTAACTAAGAGCGATATTCGCGTTCGTAAAGGAGCCTGAAATATTAATGAGAGGTCGTAGGGGGAAGCAATAATTAGATTCGCGATGTTTTTAGTTTCACGATCAACAGCGCGACGTCATTTCAACCGTTCTTGTATTCATTTTTGTAACTCATTTAGACGAATAAATAACCTAACTTCATATTGCTCCAGTCGGGATTTTCAAAACGTGTCGAAAGACAACTGCGTAAAATCAAGATTAGCTGCCTCTTTGGGGCTGGGGTTATGCTGCGCAAAATCGAAAAAACTGCGTAAAATTAAGAAAAGATGTAAAATCGAAGTTTCACCATTGGAATTCCCTATGCTTTCCGGCCGGACTTGAGTGTCGCTGCGTAAAAACGAGACTTGATGTAAAATCAAAGTGCGTAAAATCGAAGTTTTACTGTATGTGATTGCATGACTTCTTGTATTTATGTACATTGATTATCTATATATATATATATATATATTGATTTTTTATTTCAGGTGGATGGCAATGTTAACAAAATATATTGCCAAAACCTCTGCCTTTTGGCTAAATTATTCCTGGACCATAAAACATTGTATTATGATGTTGAACCTTTCTTGTTCTATGTGCTAACTAAAAATGATCGCAAGGTGAGAAATTGGTTTTTTTAATTATTATTTTAATTTTTTAGCAATGTAAAAATCAGCCATGAAGGATCTTTGATTTGCAACGGGCTCTTTCACCAACATTTTATTATTGTTGATTGTGATAGTGTTTGAAAAGTAAAGAGACTCATTTTTTTTTTAACCATCACCTACATCTTTAGGTATTTCTAATGAAAAGTTGATGGGTGAAATGCAAATAAGTTTATGACCTCACAGACACATTTCAAATGGCTCACTGTTTCCCGGCTACTCCTTGACCTAGTGTGTCTGCCTCAAATGTTGCATTATTATTAAAGCTCTTGTGAGCTCCAGCTATTCCTCCTCTTTAAGGAGTGGTTCTCCCTTAGCATGTTGTTTCTCCCTGAGAAAAAATGCTGTGAAAAGTTAGAATTTCATAACTTATAAAATTTAATAATGTATTATGGTTTTATTATCTATTTAGTGAATTTCTTCCTTAAAAATTCATTAAAATGTAAAAATCTCTAAAATATCCTTTTCGAAATACCCTTTCAGAAAAGCATCAGGTTCTCTTTATTCTTCTGACACCTTCATTTTATTTATTTTTTATATGGTCTTATTACATTGAGTATGTTCTAAATGAATCAACTAATGAAAATGTAGAATTTAATAATTGCCAGAAAACTTAGGTTCAAGTAATGTCTTTTTTTTATTATCATCATCATCATCATCATCATCACTGGTCAACAATCCTAGGATTGGTTTGACGCAGCTCTCCACTCTATTCTCCTATCAGCTAATCTTTTCACACCTACGTATTTCTTCTCTTTCACATTTTTTATTATACCTTTGCTGTATGCTTCACAATAGATGAGAGTGGTGTGGGGGCTCCCGACGTTTGGGGCCATTGTCAATCGCCCATCTGGCCAGACCACTCCTGCAAGCACTTTTAGGAAGGGTTAAAAATGTTTTGAGAACGTCCACTCATGAAATGGGTTTCATGTATCCGATGTAAAAGCTACTGCAAGGCTGCCACACTTGAAGCAACTGGTTATTTCACTTGTGGGTTTTCAAAAAAAAGATGAATCTGATTGGAAAAGAGTGCTTTTGCTTGGGAAAACGGCAACCTAAGAAATGTGCTTCAAACAAAATGTTGATCGTCACTGCTACAAAGTGAGTGTATGTAGATAAAGACTTAGGTATAATTCCTCTTTATGGTGGTTGGAGCTCAATGGATGAAAAAGTAGGTAATTGTATTTCAAGGAAGAAAATAAACACTTGCTGTGAATTCTGTTGCGTGAAATCACTACATCTAGGTATCCCAAGTCACGTAATGAAATATTTTGTGGAGGAAAATTGCAAATTAGTCAACTAGCTCTTGTGAGATTACTGTGAAGACAGCCAGGCTCTGAGACAGCAGTAAACCACTTAGATAGCAGCATTTTTAGTGATGCAACTTGAAAAACAGAAATTTTGACAAACTCAGGAAACTGCAGTAAACCTCTTTACATCATAAACCTCCATACTTCGTACCACCCCTACAGTCCCGTCAGATTTACATGTAAATTTATAGGCAAACCTCTTTGTAGTGAACCTCTTTATCTCATAAAACCTCCACTTATCATACCAAGGAGACAACCCTGAGACTGCCTAACTACCTCCGGAACTTGTACCGAGACAACTAGAGACCATTATTGCAGCCTGGATTTTTGCAAATTATGATATTCATTAATGGATTCAAACAAGGTTTTAGCTGATTACAGGAATATTATTACTTTATCGAAACACGAAGGTCATATTGTTGATTCGACTTATATCTCTTTCAAATATCCTAAAGGAACACGCCACATTGCTAAAAAATGTTTGCACTCCACTCGGCATTTTCACTGCTATTATGGATTTCTGTCTGATTTAAAAATTCTTATCCATCAAATGCCATTTCAAGTACATGTATTTACGAGGGCAATGTGCATGTTATGCCTAAATGTCAGCTTTCGCCGACGCAGTGATTGGTTACGAGATGGATCAAAATGGCCAAAAATAGTTTATTATTTGAAATTTTCTATTCTAACAATTAAATTTTTAATATGATTGAGGCGATTTGTAAAACGTTAACAATGTTGCGTTAATTGTCAGTGGCATGCCCACCTGATCCTCGGCTTCATCCCACTTCTTGTTTTCACCAGATATCTCGCTCTACCCCCACCCCTTCCGTCATGTGCTAGCGGACAACCCAAAGCGCTCTACAATATTCTCGCACTTCTATCCCGGATGCTTTTCTTCCTCATCAATTATTTTCAGTCCATCTTTTAAAGTTCTCACTTGTTTCTTCGGATGGACCATGGTCCGAAGGCGAATAAAAATAAAACTATTGAAAATGAAACCGGACTTTATTGCACCCACACGGAAAACACTCGCTGGTTTTAAGTCAACTCACCCTGGAAAGTACGGAACCACTCGTACGTGGTGAAGTTCGGCACTAATGGTATCGCGTATGGCATAAGCAGAGCTTACTGCAGAGGGTGAAGCATGACCATATGACTGCGCAATGAAATTTTTTGTCCTATAGAGAAGGCAACTTACCCACTCATTTCTAACAATAAGTAGGGTTGCTCTAGGTGAGCAGATGAATTCAGAATGCTAGTTGGGAGAAACAAAATATCATGAGAAACCTGAAGCCCTGTTTTCGAAAAAAATGGTGCATCAACTGCCGAGAAGCTCACAATCAGTGCGAGGATATCAACATTCGCCAGAAATCACCATCGTATTATTCCAACTATTTCCTTGCTTAAAATGCTTAAATAACGTTAGAAATACGTCGTGTTTGGTATCATTCTTTTTGGAATTACGTGCACATCACTAATATTTCAATCAAATAAAAGTATAATACCAATTGCCGAAATTCATTGTTGGACACCTTTTGGGCTAGGAGGTGATTCATGCAGCAGTTGACCTTCACCTTTCAGTAGGTGATTCGTTGGCTGAAAAGCGTGAAACACGATTCTATTGTTCTCGCGCAACTTGATATTTTTTTCAAGGATGAGGTCTTCGTAATACGATCCCTGCGCAAGCTGGGACCTTTTTTTTTGTTAAGGAGAAGAGGAAAGCTTCAGAGGGGGGGAGGCGAGTGCTGAATGGAGGGGGATAGCGGATCTTGGGAAATGCGCTAATGTAGCTATCCCACGGCACTCAGTTTCTCCCTGTAGCATTTCAATCTCCTGGGGACGATTCAAACTATGTATCTGTCATTATTAGCCACAAATAACACGTTGTAAACTCTTCGTCTCATTTTCGTCAAACGATGGATGCTGGAAAATTACACGACGGGACCGCGATCTCCAAACGATCAATGCGGGAAAATGATTTTTCGGGGAACGATAGATGCAGGAAAAATTTACATTGTCTTTATGGAACTTTATATGGGACCAGGAACGGCGAACGATGAATGCGGGAAAACAATCAATGCGGGAACGAAAGATCGGGGTGCCACTGTATCGACTTTTAAGTTATTGTTGTTAAATTTGAGGACATTGAAATTAAAAAAACTTCTATATCAGTAAACGTATAAAAATGTTGTGATTATTGTCCAATTTAATCTCATTAATTAAAAAAAACTCTTAAAGATATCTAAAAAATTAACTGTATAATGTTTATTTTTCCTGGTTGCTACAATTTATTAGAATACCCTCCGCATTTTTGGACTCTACCCCGGGAAGGAGGATAGCACTAAAAGGGTTAAATGCACAAATATAATGGTTTAAAAGACAGTAGTGCCTTTCATTTCCAAAGGATATGAAAAAATGGTGCAAATCATTAAAATCTCTCCATAGTGAACCTCCATACATCAAATTGCCCAAATTTTGGTACCCTCCATTATGATGTAAAGAGGTTTTACTGTAGTATGTAACAGGTCTTCAGCTAATAGTTGAAAATATGGTGAAATGATATTGGTAGATATATGTATTATACTTTTGTTTGAGTGCTGGAATTTGGAACATTTTGTAAAAGTTGATCATCATCAAACAATGCAGTCCTACATCCTTTTTTTTGTTATTTTCTTTTGTCTTGATAACCCAATTTCTTTTTTGTTTTCATGCATAGTAATTGTTTAATTCTAATATTTCCTTAGGGGTGTCACTTGGTAGGCTACTTCTCCAAAGAAAAGCATTGCCAGCAGAAGTACAATGTATCATGCATTATGACAATGCCACAATATCAAAGGAAAGGATTTGGAAGATTTCTCATTCACTTCAGTAAGTTTTATGCAATGAAATACTGGTCAGCCTAATTAGCTCTTCTCACAAGTGATCGTGTATAATTTGGCATTCTTTCATTTTAGGCTATTTGCTTTCCAAGAGAGAGGGTCAGCCGGGCACCCCAGAAAAACCTCTCTCAGATTTGGGCCGTGTGTCTTATCACGCTTACTGGCGATCTGTGATCTTGGAATACCTGCATTCGCACCGGCATAGTAATGCATTATCCATTCAGGATATTAGTCGGGCCACTGGAATGTATTCTCATGATGTTGCGTTCACATTACAATCTCTGGGAATGACGAGGTAAGTTTGATTGATTACTAGAAATCCCTCTCCCCCCAACCCTTCTTTTAAATGATATGCATTGTTATTTTATGTACTTACGAAAAATGGAAGTAAATAAATTAAGACATTATTTATTTTAAAAACTTGTAAAATTTCCTCACCATCATGAAATAAGTATGTTCATCCCTAAGATCATGCAGTGGGTCCCTGGTTATTTTTTCATATTAAGTCATAAAAAAGGAGGGGTTAAACTAAGAGTTAAATCCTATGGCTAATAATCCTACTATAAAGATGATAGTGGTTCCAAATCTTTGACTGTATCACATGGTAATATTTCATATCCAATGAGCTATATATAGGTAGGGTCCAGGGGGATAGGTCAGCAAAAAGGATGTTGCCAATAATATGATCTAGAAATACAGTAAAACCCCTCTTTTACACTTTTGAGGGGGACAAGGAAAAAAAGTGTAAATCGCGGGAAAGTGTAAAATCGAGGTTAGGCACAATTTAATGAAAAATATCCCCTTTAAATATAGTTAAATGTTCTATTTTTCATATGGATCATGTTCTAAATGAATAGTAAGTATAAAACCTTTAATTATGGTAACAAAAAATTCTTTACTAGTGCTGAACTCTCAGTGAGGTAGATCATACAAAATATCAGTCTTCTGAAAGAGATCCTTTAACGCAGATAATTGCTGATAAATAAGTAAAACGGATAAACATATTCCATTAACTCCATAGTATTAAAAAAATCTTTTAAAGTAAAAATATTTTAATCTTTGGACAAACCAAAAAAAAATATTTGACTGAAAATCCATATAACATTTAATTAAAAACAATATGTATCAACCTTGACTCTCAAGAAGTCTTCTTAAAATTGAAAGCAAATAATTTTATATCGTCGAATTTGAATTAAATATTCTGGGATGAATTCAGTGATGAAAAAAGAAGCACCGTTGCAATATGTTCTTTTAATTAGCCTTCTTCTGGAAATATTCCATTATCTTTGTTTGATTGGTCATTTTATTTGTGCAAATTATTTATACTCTTTTTTCTATGATGTCCAACAGCTCTAATTCTCTCTCATTTCCTGCAACAGTTGGTAAATGTAGCCTTAGTGCACTGACAGCAGATATAGCATTGATTGCGCTTTCTTTTGGTATTTCTGTATCATCATCATCCTCCTCACTTGTCTTGATATTTTTAAAACATCTGGGATTTTTGGATTTGCCAATAACAAATGGCCTTAACTTTTCACTAGGTACCATTAATTGCATTTAGCACCATACAACACTGTTAAACGCACTTTGCTATGCTTCCCACAATGGCAAGATTCACCTCTAAACTCTTAAAGTCTTATCGGGAAGTGTATTGAAAAAAAGGCCCGCCTCATCTAAATTTAAAATGTCTTTTGGAGCATACCCTTCTATATATGCTCACTTAAACAATGTTCCTTCCACTGTGCCACTGTTTGGGGAACAACACTATTGGACTCACCACAAATTGTTTTGTATACAACATTATGCCTAGTCTTAAACCTGCTTAACCATCCGTTTGAAGCCTCGAAGTCTTCAATTCCCAGCCTCATTGCCACATGTTGCGCTTTTTCCTTCAAAATAACTCCGCTTATGGGTATGTTCGAGGACCTGGTGCACTGAAACCATTCTTTTAAAATTTCTTCTATAGTCTATCATATTTCGAGTACTTAACATATTTTCGCCTCTTTGCAATAGGTCCGCAATCCACTGCACTGGTTTCTATGTTTTTGCGAGTTTTAATAACAGTGTTTAATGTGGACACTGGAATCCAAAGTTCTTTGGCAAGGGAAACGCGTGAACCTATACGTGCGAGTAAACTCTTCCCAACATTTTTATTTTATCTTCTATTGAAAAGTTTTTCCTCTCTCATTTCTAGGCCATTCAGTATTTGATTCGCGTTTATTGACGCTGTCACGAAAAAAGCAGGGAAAAGGAGATTACGATTAAAACGACTTTAAAAATAAACGAAGAACTTGGTAATAATGTACGCAAAGGAGAACGCCCAGTGCGTGGATCATCACGATAACGACTACGAGTATAAACATAGCGTCTATATTTGTAACTACGATGCTTACAAGTGAAGTGGAAAACCTACTATATGCTACAATACTTGAAAAGAAATTTAAGCTTCGCAAACAACCTGTCTCAGGAAATCCCGCGATCTCCGCGATAGTGGTCAGAAACAGATGAAGAATGAATTATTGTAGTGGTTCAAAGACGCCGTATTAATGATAGTGGCTCTGGTGACCGGTATGCCAAAAAGGCAAGGAGGTTGTAAATACAACTTCCTTTCCTATATTTGCAACCTTCTTGCAAAAAGGTTATCCCTGCCTCCGATCTCTTAAACTCTTTCTTCTTGATTACGGTGCGCTATCCGCCATGGCCTTTGGCGGCCTGGCGTAAATAGCGGGTCATTTGAAATTTCGTCAGCGTAAATGCGGGGAAGACTTAACATTGTAGAGATACTTAAATCATCGGGACTAGATGAAAATGTCGCAAAGTGCGGGAAAACGTAAATTGCGGGGGCGTAAAAGCGAGGTTCTACTGTACACACAAATATCATGGTCTCGTGCATCATCAGTCTGAAGATAATGGTGGAGTCATGTGTATAATAATTATGTTCTTATTTCACACTAAATGGGACGACAACTTTCATCACAAGTTTTAACATGCAAATCAAAATAACTCTTGTGATGTCATGTTTTTTTCCTAAAAAATTCACATGATATGGGTAAAAAAATGCAAAATTTCATCTAAAATATGGTGATTAAATATGCAAATAAAAGGTTATTCATGAAATTTCATCGAATTATGCAAATTCTAAAATGGCAAATTCAAACTTATTACAGCTTTAAACAACAAAATTACAACTTAAATGCTGGTATAAAAAATTAATGTCTAATTGCTTTATTAATCCCATTATTTATTTTATCTTGCACAGGAGGATAATCTGCAGTGATCAGTATAAACCTGGTGCAAACTCTGGACCACCCGAAAAGGATGATGGCTCAAAGACTGTTCTGTGTATTGACTGGAAGTTAGTTGATGAGCACATGCAAAGGGTAGCCCTGACTAGTGCCAAGAATCGGATCCCTCTGGACCCTGAGTGCCTGCGATGGACACCGTTGCTGGCACATCCTTCCAGTCCCTTCAAAGATGAAGATGACGATGAAGTATCTTCACATGAAATGGATGACAAGGTATATTGCTAAGTGTATTGTAATTTCAAGGTAGCACATGCTGTTTTTGCTGAATGTAAGTGCAGACGAGCTACAGTTAAATTTCTGTTCTCATTCAATGATGAGCCTAATCTCTAATGCCAATGAGTAATTTTGAAAATATTTATTTCAAAATCATGTTATCCATAGTGGTTTGAGTGATTTTTTTCCTACACTAAAACTTCCGTTGCTGTAATCATATGGAATCAAATGTATGATATTGATATTTTGAGGAATAATGAATAGTGGATAAGAAAATGAAATTTTTTAAATCTGGGGTGCACTGTAGAATTCATCACTTCTATTGATGGAATTGGGAAATTTTATCTACTCTTTTGAAGAGATTAGTGGAGTTATTGTGGTTTATTGTCCCGCATTGAATCTGTGCCATAATCCTTGTAGCTTCTGGAGTGGCACACATACATTTAAATAGACTTTCCAACTCCAATAGACTATTTACAGTTGATGGCAATCTATGGTATTTTCATTGCAAGCAGTCAGTGCAGAACTGAAAGGCTTTATCCATGTGTCTCATGAAATGAATTTCATGCCATTGGTGCATAGACATGGTGAAATATTTATGAAGTGGCATATGGTTTTTCATTGGTATATTTATTTATTTGCTCGATGGCTTAAAGTTGACTGTCTCACTGGTCAGCCAGAGGCAATCAATTAAAAGGTTCTTTTTCGCTACGTAGGTTTATTTTTTTGGTTCAAGTTGATGCGAATTGGAAATGGGCCCAGCAAGCAGAGCTGTCATAAAAAAGTCAAGCCAAGGAGGTTAATGCTACATTGGAATGATGTAAATGATCCTCATTATTGACATTGCCTGGTTTAGGAACAAGATTTCATTTGTTTTATAATTAGTCATTTTTATTTCTCCTTAATTTTGAAATCTTGGTGTCATTGGATGCAACTCAAATTAGGCCTTCAAAGATCTTGCCATGGATTCATTATATGTGTTGATTTTTCATTAATCTTAAATACATTCTCAAAAGTACTGGAGCGATCAATGTGATGACTTTGAGTTTGTTGGAGGATGATTGAGTTTTTGGTGATTCCATTCTTAGGCTACCGTGGCACCAGCTACAGGTAGGGCAGGCACGGATCCCAAGAGCTCTGAGGCTGGTGAGGGGAAAAAACGTGGGGGTGCACCTCCTGCTTCAAATCATGACTTGACCGAGGAAGATGATGTCGAGGTGGATGTGATTGGTGTGCGCAGGCGGCCTGTTACGTCTCGTGGTCGAAAGAGAAGAGGGCGTCCAGCAGCAGCAGCTGCCTCGGCTCACAAGGACGAGAGCGATCATGCTGATGTGGAGGACAATGTTGGAGTTGAGGGCATTGGCTCTCCTCTTGATCGAAGCTGGAGTTCTGAATCCTCATCTAAAACAGGTATTTCAGGTGCATTGAAAATTTTTGTTACACGAAGAAATTAGCAAAATAAAGAAGCATTTTTATGTGTGAGGCTACTCATTTTGATACTAACGTTGATCACTCTGCAGTCCTTGTACAGGTTTGCCCTAGTCAATGGCTGTGGAATTGTGTGTGTGTGCAGTGGGTGAAATTTATCTTTCATGCAGTTTAATTCTGATCTTCAAACCATGTGATTCCTGAGAATGAGCTTAAAACGTTAGTTTTTCATCAAATGGGGATTTCACCCAAATGAAGCCAGTTGATTGTTAAGGCACTGTATAAGATAGATTCTCATTAACATGGACAGATGAAATTTTCATATTATGAAGCAAAGTCTTGTTCCTGACCTAGTGGATATCCCATCATGTGGTTAAATAGACCATGTTATTAAGTTATGAATCATAAGTCATGGTCCTGAGAAACATCTGTGGACTTCGTAATAGAGTCCTCTGCATATGGCTAGTACAACAAATTTTTGTTGTTGTCAATGGTTTCATATAAAAATGAACTTGATTGCTGAATTAATTGTATCTGTTGAAATTTGTGGTGGAAATACGACTCAGTGTAAGGCACTATGTTGATCAGGCCATTGACTGCAGGACTAATGGCATTGCATATAATGCAGGGGAACATAATTTTTATGTCTTTATAATCTCATTGTCAAAATTTAAATTGATGCACAGACTGCCAAGTAGTTCTGAAGACGAATATTCTGTGAATATGATGGTAATTGACATTTATGCATATTGTATATATGTATGTATTTTTGGCTTGCGGGTGGTTTTCTGTTGTTTTTTCCAACCCCTTTGATGCACACTCAGGTGATGTGCTTTGTGAATATTGAATTTGGGTTCTGTTAAAGCAACTTGAAGCTTATTTATATTTGTATTTAATGTTAATTGAAAACTAACCACATTCTAAATTATAGATTTGATATTACACGGGTTGAAATTTATTTTTTTCCTCTCTTTCATGCACTCTAGTTCGAAAAGTAAAATGTCAGCCAGGGAAAGTGGGGAGGCCAAGCAGAAAATCTATTGTTAATGCTGATTCACCTGTTGCTGCTCATGGAGAGAGTGGTGCTGCTGAGTCTCGGAGGGAAAAATTTCGTGAGAGGCTGGGCAAGAGGAGGTTTGAGGGGGGCAGTGCAAGCGAGGCCAATGTCTCCTCGTCAACGTCTCCACCATCAGCGGTGGACTTAAAGGAGAAGAGGAAAATGAGGCTGCGTACGAGAAATGGTGAAGGCAATCAAGATGGCAAGGGCAGACAGAAAGGAGGGGAAGAGGCAGATGGAAGCACTGCATCCAAGCTGTGTACAGTACGTCCAAGGAAAAGTTCTTCCAGCTTCAAGTCAGGTATTGTCGTCAAGTGTTGCTAGACATAACATTTTTAGATGTTTTGACTTTTTTAATTTTTGTAAATATAAATTAGTAGTAATTAGGTATAATTGAGGTATGTAGTCATTGTTAGAGGAATATTTGCTTTTTACCTTTATCTCTAACTGATACTTAAGAAGTCTCATGCCATTCGCTGTTGGATATTATTTCATTGTTTTCATGTCCATGAAATCTTTGAAGTAGGTTTTGTTGAGTTGGTACTTTTCTTAACTACATCCATCAAAATGTAGAACATTCCTGTCAGTTATATTTTTATTTTCATGCAATTATCTTACAGATTCCATTTCTTACCTGTTTCATATTTGACCTTTTTTATTCCATAATCTTGTGACAAAGTAAACCAAGGTCCTGAAGTATGTGATTGTTGGAATTGTGTCATATCTTTCCTGTGTGTAAAATTTTTATTGTACTGTTTGCATTAAGAGCAGTTTTAAGGCAAATTGTTGGGGTGTGGGACAATGTAGTTTATGATGGGGTGCGGTGGTCAATGTGAAATAATTGCATTAATGCATTGCAGGTCTCTGTGAAGATTTATCTCCACCAAAATCTAAACCTCTGGCATCAAATGAATTGAATTGCTCAAGAAAAGCTGAGAGTGGGGATGTGGCAACCGCTGCTGATGCTGATACAGCAGGACGAAATGAATCAAAAGCATGTAGTTCACCATCAACTTCACCCACTGGAGATGAAAGTTACGCTCAGGAAGGAACAGGTGGTGATCACCGTCATTTACGATTTGTTAGGAAGCCAGTCAGTTACTTAAGGGTACATGCCAAAAGGAGGGAAAGGAGATTAGCTTGCCAAGCTAAAGAAGACTCTGATAATGAATATGAAGAATCTTTGCAAAAATCAAAATGCAAAGAGTCCAATGCCAATTCTCAATGTAATGGTGGTGCTGGGAAGGGGGTTGCCAAAACTGCTGGAGAGTGAGTGAAACTTGAAATATTTTTTTTTACTTTAGATGCAATCTATTTTAACCTCGGGGTATTCAATTCTTTTGCAATAGGTGGATGCAAGCTTTAATAAATGCTAAAGCATACCCCAAAATGCATGTTCCTATCTCTTTTAGCTGTCATGTGTGTATCTCTCCTTTCATTCTTGTGTCCTAGTCCATTTCTTCTGTTGGTGAGTGGTGAGCTGCCCCTGTGCCATCTATTGGTTACTCTAGTGGGCCAAAGCGAAGGTAGTTTTCTGTGTATAACTCCAGCCAAAATCATGGTAAATCTAAGCGTCCCGATAGTGGAATTGGTAGGGCACCCTGCCGGCATATAACTGTAAAAAGTGCTTTAAGAACAAGGATAAGCTTGATATGTAGTACTTGTGCATGCTAGTGGTAGTGTATTTGAGTAACTCCACTTACTCCAGTAGTTGAATTTTTATTATATTTACCTATGAAGTTCAAACAAATGAATTTATAAAAATTTAAATATGACTCATAAAGTATGAAGGAGGAAGAAACAAAGTTTTGCTTGTATCATCAGCTTCTATATCAAAAAACCATTTTAAAAATTTACCAAAATTGAGTAAAAATTGCAGCAATGGTAAATGTTATGGCCACGGAAACAATATTTGTTGAGTGAGTGGGCAATATTTGTTTTCCTATAATAATTTTTTTCAAGTTTGGTTACAACGAGCCAAGCTGGCTCGTAGTGACTATTGGCAATGCTAGTTGGAATTATATTTCAAAGGAAGAGGTTGTAACTCTTTATTTAATGCTGACAGAGCTTATTGTGTTGTATTATTAGGTCGTACTCATCAATTTAATTTTGTTATGACTAATAACTTTCATTAATAATGAAAGAGCAAGGCTTATTTTCCCATCTATGTGAGTCATTAGTTGCTATGACAGAGCAGAATTTTCTTTTATTATAACTAGTGTCAGTGTTTTCATCAAGATATAAAAATCCAGTAACTATCTATTTTCAAATTGGGTAAATCACACAAAGGATTTGATCGTAATATGTTAATAGGATTAATTCAATTTTTCATTCTTTTCTTTGGCAAAAGGCTTCATTGATTTGTATGAAATCCATATGCATCTGAAAAACTGTAATTCGTTGAATGTAATGTTCCATGCTTAGCTAAGCATCCATTGATTGTGTTTTTTTTCAGGGTGGTTACCTCATCAGCAGAGGATTGTCCACCAAAGCCTTCTGCCAAAGCGCGGGCCGAAAAGTCTAGCACAAGTGGTGTGGATGAGAGGGAGATGCAAATGCCCGAGCTGAAGCCAGAGGTGCAGGTGTGTGGGTCAGAGGGTGGCATGGTGCCAACCTCACCCCCAGCCCTCCATGCCAGTGGTGAGACCGAAGCAAAGGACAATGGTCTGCCTGAGGAAGAGGCGACTGAGAAGCTTGAAGCCAAAGACGGCAGTGTATGCAATGAGGAGAATGCCGAGAGGAAGGGAGGCCCCTCAGAAGGGAAATTGGTGAAAGCCAAGTCTGATGATTCAAAGGAGGAGAATGACCGAGATGCACGAGAAGTGAGCCATTTGAATATAGAATTAGTGGCAGTTGATGGAGTTAAAAGCTTGGATGAATTGCCAGTGCCTCTTGCTAATAGTCAGGGAAGGAAAAGGGTCCTTGAGCTCTCTTCCGGTGATATGATGACTGATACTTCTAAGCTCCCCAAGCTCAATGAAACTGTAAGTGCCTTTGGATAAAATTGATATTCATCTTGGGTGCCTTTTTGAATCCAAATTAACTGCATGTGAGCATGCGTTTGGTATTCTAGCGTTGTTTATATAGCTCAAAGTAATTTGGGTGGCAATGTAGCTCTACAGGTGGTGTCTTTTGGTGTTATTTTTACTGCAGAGTAATGCTAATTATTTTATTTATGTAGCCATTCATAAAATGAGGTTAGGGATAAAAGAAAATGTTTTCAAATTACAATATTGGCGAAAAGCAAGTTCTTGCTTCCTGTTCTAATAAGGTTACTTTCTTTTATGGCCTTATGTATAAGGAAGGCATTTATTTGTCACAGATGACACATGTGCTGAATATCATTCTCATACTAAGTTCTTCTGTAGTCTATGTATCTCAGGGTTTGCCTCTGACTAGAGCAAATTTTGGGACTTGTACATGATAGATACTTGTCCTTCGAGCCTATTGTGTATTGAAAGAAAGACTTTTTTTTTTGAGCTGGAAGGGAATAGAACAATATAGTGAGCCATTCAAATTTTTTAAGTTTTTAGGTGAAGAACTGTGGAATATCTTATCATTCCAGTCTTGCATAATTTTTTTTGCTGGCAATAGCTACTCTCAGTATTGTTCTGCCATCATTAGTTCTGATTTTAATTCTGGTCTTAAATTATGATACAGTGGAACCTTGATCTATCGTTCCCGCCTTCATCGTTTGCCTTTCCAGGTCCCAAATTAAGTCCCTTCCAGACAATGTAATTTTTCCCCGTTTCTATCATTCCCCGAAGTATTGTTTTCCCACATCCATCATTTGAAGATCGCGGTCCCGATGTATAATTTTCCCGCATCCATTGTTCGACGAAAATGAGACAAATTATTAACGATGCATCACTTATGTGTTTGAATCTTCCCCTAGAGATGAAACTACCACAAGGAGAAGCTCAGTGCCATGGGATGGTAACTATGTAGCATATTTCCCAAAATTCGATATCCCCCTCCCATCAGCCCTCGGACAGCACTCCGATGCTTTCCATCTCTCCGAAATCAAACAAAAGGCCCCAGCTCATGTAGGCTTCGTATTACGAGGACCATAAATCAAAAGCTTCGAAAGAAAATATCAAGTTAGAGGAGAATAATAGAAACGTGTTTCACCCTTCCCTCTTTCTCTCTCACTAACCTATTTTAGCCGACCTGCTTCAAAGTTCTCCATTTCTGGAGGTCAACTGTTGCATGAGTCATCTATTAGCCTAAAAAGGGTCTAACAATGACTTTCAGAAATTGATGTAAAACCTTTTATTGGATTGAAATATCAGTAATGTGCACGTAATTTAAAAAAGAATGAGACCAAACACGACGTATTTCTGACTTTATTTAAGCATTTTAAGCGAGGGAATAAATGGCAAAATGCAGCAGAGACGAGACTTAGCATTCTGGTGAAACTCGATATCCTCGCCACAGAGGTTCTCAGAAGTTGTTGCGGCATTTTCTTCCAAAACAGATATCAAGTCACAACTTATGAGTTATGCCATAAATCTCTCTTTTCTCAGTCACATACAAAGTGATGTTTTCTCAGGATATTTGTTTTCTCCCTGCTAGCCATTCAAACACATCTGCTTATCTGGTGATAACTTTCAAAGATGGACTGAAAATAATTGAAGAAGAAGAAAAGAAACTGGGGGAGAAGCACGTGAATATTGCAAAACACCTCCGGTTGTCCGATAGCACAGTTGAATGAAGCCAAGTATCAGATGGGCGTGCCACTGAAATGATGTTTGATATATAAGAATATATACACCATACAGAAATCCATCATAGCAGTGTATATACCGAGACGGCATGCAATTATTTTTTCACGTGGTGATGTGTTCCTTTAGGGTGTTTGAAAGAGGTGTTAGTCGAATCAACAATATGCCCAAAGTTTTTCCATACAATTCAAATATTCCATTAATCAAAATTCCTGTTTGAATCCTTCAAAGAAAATCACAATTACTCGCCAAAATCGTGTATTTCCTGCTGTAATGGCAACCTAGTCAAACATTCCCATATTCATGGTTTTTTCATCCATCCCATTGAAAAATGATTGATCAAGGTTCCACTGAATATCCAATTTCTTTGTGGAGTTCTAAATCTTAGGTTTCAGACCAGTATAATTTTGTATTTCTCATATTTCTAAGTTCCTTCAATGTTTTATGGCAAATTCCACCTAGGTGAGAAATTTTACTCGATTACAAATAACAAATGCTCTACCCTGTCACTGCAACCAAAAATACATTTTCATAGGCCAAGAGCCTACTGTTTATGTTTATGCATTTTTCTGTAGGTCTTCCATGTTCATTTGTAAATCCTCAAATCAATATCTGGTTGAGAACCATTTATTCCAAGTGCTTAATACTTATTCCGTGCATGTTGATTTGAAAGAAGGCTTCAGTGCTCAGTCTATTCTGGATTTTAAGCAATGTGCTATCAATTTTTCCTAATATCCATTGGTCTCACAATAGATGTAAGTAACACAAGTAGCATAAGGAAGTGATTCATTTTAGTATCACTTGTGGATCTCTAATTTTATAATGTTATGTAATAGAATTATCATAGGTACATTTAAGATTGAGAAAAATAGTTGGATAGATATTTATTATTTTTTTATTAAAAAATTCAGAAAATGTTACAATCCTCAGGTTCTGCCAAATACTAATGAAACAAAGCGAACAGTCATGTGTAATTGAATGGTGCATACTCTGGGTTAAGGCTAGCCATTTCCCATGTATGCACATATTTATGAAAATTTTGTTAGCTGCACAATGTGTTGAAACCTAAATGGAACAGAAACAATTCTGCTGTAATAAGTTACATAATTTTAATCTAAGGAATGTAAGGGTGGTTTCCTATTATTTTTTTATTGCCTAAATCGAAAGATTATTACTCCTGGAGTACGTATGTCACGCTTTTAGATTTTTAAATGACGATATCTATTATTCGCGATTAAATGAAAAGTGAAAATTTTCAAGCGTGCGAAAACGCGACGCGTAAGTATGAATGCCGGGAAATCTCTCCGTGTGACGTATTTCTGGTTCCCGCTGCCGCCCTGTGAGGTGACCTTGAGGTGAGGCTTAGTGCTGATACGACGCAGGCTGCTAGCGGGTAGCTGAGTACCCTGCTGGCTGGTAGCGCTTGGCTTTAATAAGGATTATTAATACCTTATCAAATGAAGAAAACTTTCCGACCTAAGCAGTTTTAATAAGTGATTATTAAGACATGTTTCCCTGAGCTCTGCGCCTCGTGCATGCAATGGTAACCTCAGACGATGTACAGTGAGTCCTCGTTTAACGTCACCTACCGTTCCTGAAAAATGTGACGATAAACGAAATGACGTTAATCGAAGCATAATATCCCATAACAACAATGTAAAAATTGAATATCGGCTCCTAGACCTCACAATTCCCACGCGAAAAAATTTTGGCGTATCATATCTGGGGCATTTTTTACGATGGGAATGCCAAACTATGGCATAAATATGAGTTCCTGTCTTCATCGACGACAATAGCAGCAGTGACGTTATTAAATCCTTCTCCATTTTTGTATCTTCCCGCATTTGCTTTTCGGCTTCGCTATAGTGCGGTCCAATGAATGCTACCAGACGCCACAGACCGGGGATCCGGAGCACCTAGGCCCTACGTTCGCTACGAGAATTTCTTTTCGGACCGGTCAGGAGCAAAATCAAAATGGCGGAAATGAGCGAGGGCGGGCAAACTGGGATTATGAAATAAAAAAGATGGTTTTAATAGCGAATTAAGGCGGGTGGGCGTCACCTGGGCATCATCATCGCTGAAACATCGTCGCAGTAACAGGAACCAAAATTATTGTGAACATTGTTCTCTTGGACATTTTCGTGGAAATGTCTCTGATGCTAAAATTTGCCAAAACCGTTATCGCAATTAACAATATACACACCGTTTTACACTTTGAATAGACTGACCGTATTACCGCCCACGAAACAAAAAACCTGCAACGCCTGCTGCTTCGCCTTTTTTCTCGCGCGAAATTTAAAATATGTGACGTTATCGCGAAGCGAAGGGGCGATAAACGAATCACGGTCTTAAAATTTTCGTGACGTTATCGCGAAATGACGTTAAATGGGGTGACATAGAAGGAGGACTCACTGTATAACTCCTATCTTCTCGTATAGAAACTAGGTCCCTGTGACGTCACGTGGAGTGGCATCGCATGGGTGCCAATCTGGCCCTTTTCAAATAAGGATAAAAATGGACCATTGCCTTTCATCTAAACTGGTATTTCTAAAACGAAATAATTAGTATATTATGAATACACTAGTGGTGGGTAACGAATCGCAATCAATGCCTTTCGTTTTCTTTGATGAAGGAAACTACCCTATTATCACAAATACTTGTTTTTGTATTCACTGAAAGTGCGGTAAACTATCTACTTTTTATTTTAACTTATCCTCCAAATAATTTTAATCAATGTTGTGGTAGAAAATAATTATTTCTAACTCAGGTTTCATATTTCTGTATCTCTTTACTTTCCTGGTCTGTTTTAGTTCGAACTGGTGAACTTCTGCATCTAAAGAACAAATGCTGGCATGATTGACAGCTGCCTAAGTACTAGTTTAGATTTCTCCTTCACTTTTATGTTGGGCACATTTTGAACTGCCTTCTTGCGGAGAGTTATCCACTAAACATTTCTTTTGAAGGTGTGCCTCCGCAATTTAATCCCATAGGTCAGATGGGAGGGGATAAAAATGCCATTTTCATGGCATGACATAATTCCCCTTTTAAATTTGTTCAGATGTAGAGGTTTCTGCTAATATTGATTGCCTGGTGTGAATGTGGTCATTCGGTGTCAAATTTGAATCTTCTGTCAACCTTTAAAACTGCTTTCATTTTTGTTGAGCAAGTATCTGTTCATCAATAAAATATTTTTTAAGGGAATTAATCACTAAACTCCATGCGGTTACGTTCACTGTTATTTACAATTAATAAGTTTTCACTTGAGGAGGCTCATAATGAAAAAATCCTCAAGAAAGGGGTACAATTTTTTGAGGACCGAGGCTTAGCAGGAATTTTAACTTAATGGCTATAACTGGAGGAGTTCCTTTAACCCATTGCCCTAAGTTTTTGTCTATATAGTGGGCATTTTCATGAAAGTATTATCATGATCAAGTCTGTGATATTAATATGTGGTGGATATTATTCATCATTTAAATAAAGTGGAACTATTAGCTATCTCTCCTTGATTTCAGCATTAGTATCTCTTGGTGAAAATGAATTCTGGTCCTAAGTGGAGAGGTAACTACAGCATACCTACTTGCATTGCTTGTTGTCAGTCACAGGAGAACTGCTGTATTATCTATTTAGTGAAAATCTCCTACATTTGTCAGAGTGAAAAACAGCTGTGATATATTTTGTTAGAAGCAGTGTTGAAAACTAAATGCATATAGGGAGTTCTGATGCATACGGGAAGCATGTAAATGTTTAAATCTCTCATGTATGTGTGGGAAATATGCTTGAAAGTGTGCTTATTGTTTTAGAAAAAAAATATTGCGCTGAATGGTAAATTTCTATAACGGCAAAATAATGATTAATGTTTGTTTCTTCTATGCAATATTCTTATATTCTTCTAACTTCAAAAATCCTTTTGCATTGAGTAAATTTATGTTTTAGAAATGCCTGTTGTGGGTGCAAAAGAAGTATTTTATTCTTGATGCAAAATCTTTCAAAGAAATGTCATTGGTTTTTGTCGTTTGATTGATTGAGTTTTGCTGTGCTGCAGATAGCTTTCTCTTAAAAATCATCATTTGTCACTTTTCAATCTTCATTCGTGCTATTACAAATTCATGCAATGCTGTCTTCATTTTGAACTTATTTCCTGCTAATGGATCATTCTTTTATTTTTGAACTAGTGAATGTAATATTTTGTTGCTTGGCACTGCAGTCAGTGTTATGAAATGAGGCAGCGTTAACGTGTTACAGTTCTCAATAAGGTCATTTAGGCATTTAGGAAATAGAATGGAGAAAGCTTATGTGTTTTTTGTGAGTCTTTGTGACTTTGGTTATAGTGTTGTATAGCTCTGATTGCAGAGCTACAATAGTTAGGACACCCTGGATTTATTTGCAAGTTTTAGTATATAATTTCCATAATATTATTGGCAAAATTAAATCACTTAAATCAGTGGCAATTGTAACGGTCATAAATCAACATTTCATTGAAGGCCTTATAGTTTCAGATGCTCTAAGTCGTATAATATCATGAAATATGATATTTCTGCAATAAGGTCTACCATCTTCTTTTTTCATAGTTCAGCATTGTGTGTGTCTGTGTGTAATTTTTAAAAGTACTTTTATCTATCACATTCTCTAAGCTTCTGTTAAGTGAGACATCTATCTGTGAGTGGCTTAAGCTTTTTGTGCATGGCTCAGTGCTTTAATTTTAGTGATCATTAATCATGAATTTACCTTTGCTCTTTGCAAGCTTTTTAAGTTACTGTTGCTTCCTGGCTGCTTAATCTTAGTATAAATTCCTTTTAAATTCTGCTTATTTTGACTATCTGCATGTAGTTTTTGCCAAACTTCTACAAGAATATCTTCTTGCTTTGCTAAATGAAGTGAGGTATTTATTTTTTTGTTAGTTTGGAATTTTTTAAATTCTTGAAATACCTTTTTTGAAGATCATTGAAATGACTGTTGCAATTGTCTTTCATTTCGTTTTTTATGGGACATGACTTCAGCTGTGGTTGTTTCATTTGCACATTAAATGTGAATCTCTTATCTAAGTCTAAAGGTAAGGTAGTGGTTCCATGTTAGAGGGAAAATTATATTCTGATTAGGTTCTATGAAGATAGTTTTAGTAGAAAATCTAGCTTACATGATTTAAGAAAACCAGAATTAGCTTTATGTAATATTATGCCTTCTCTGAAGTTTTATTGAACACAACACTCACTCATGTGAGTAGCTTTATGAAAAATCATCAACTATATGTATGTAGTCATTGCTTAATGCTTGTTGCATGGTTTAGTGTTTGATTTTTCCTGGTCCTGGTTTAATTTGATTAATATATTGGATTGCAAATTAGATTGATATTTGTCTATGAAATTTTGGATGTAATAAAGATGATTGTTGGTGTTAATAGAAAATTAACTGTTTATTTATTGGTAAGGTGTGACAGAATGCTCTATTCTTACTCTCTTTTATATGATGTGTATTTTCAGGATGAATATTTGTTTTAATTTTATGTTTCTGGGATAAGTTATTTAACCTGTCTAACAGAGTGAAACTGCTATGGTCATTAGTGTAAGAGCTGGAGCATATCAAAATATAATACAAAAATTATTTGTCAATGGGAAAAGGAAGAAGAATGTTAGTTTAGCTTTTTGTATTTCAATGAAATTCTTGCTTAATTTCTTTAATCACAGTGTGTGCAATTTTTTTTAACTGCAGCATTACTGTAGACTATTTTATGCCAGGCCTTTAATGCTAGTGATCCGCATATTATGTACAATTTTCGCTTTCACATGTTTCGAATGGGCTCCTTGTCATTGAATTTTTTATTAAAAATGTAGAATTTTGGATGTATGACAATAAGCGGGCATTTTTGAATTTCCCACAACAGCTGTTTTTGGGATTCAACGGTTAATATGGCCCATTATTTTCTGAGTAGGTTCTATTATGATAGTTTAAGAAGATAAGCTAACTTCGGTGATATAGGAAAACCAGAAGTAGCATTTTGTAAGTATTATGACTTCTCTTAAGTTTCATTTAACACTATGCTCACTTAAGTCTTGTAAATTTTCCATGATGTCATGGCTTGTAATTTAAGTTTCAATGAATGCCAGGCAATACATAAGCATTGAATGTCTTCCTTTCGTGCAGCTGTAAACTATGATTAAAAATTGTAAATATATCGGTTTTTAAATGAACTTATTTAATGGACATGGTAATCGTTGGATACCTTGTCTGCTTGTAATTTTGATGATGTCCGGCAATGCAGTGGCAAGCACACTATTGGTTTCTATGTCGCAAACTAGCCAATGAGCTATGAAAATTCAGTAATCATTTGTTAATGCATTCAATAATGATTAAATATTCATTTTGTGATAATAATCATTTCATGATGAAATTATGGGGTACCTGTACAAGCTTAAGAATATCTTGGGGATTAAAAGTAGATACCAAGCTTTATGATAGCTCAGTCATCCTGTATTGTCTGGACATTTATTCAATGCGGTTATGACTAGTTGTGCATTTTTAGAATCCAATAATGACCGTGAATGGAGGTAAATTTTTCTGGGTGTGATGGTGCACTATCTTCCATGCAAATGGTATCGTAAGCGCAAATTTGGCATTGGTGATTGAAACTTGAGCTCCAATCGTTATGAAAAAGGAGATGAAAACTAGATATCAATTACGCATCCTTGACTGAGTGGATTTTTTTGGGATTCACATGATAATATTTAGCAAACATAGACTGGGCTCAATACGGTTGCTGGATTCAAAATAGCAAATGACTATGTTTATGTTCCTTTGCAAGTGTCGGCCCTTAGCATTCTCTTCCTTCCACCAATTGCCATTCTCCAAAGCATGAATTGTGGCTCCATGGTGCTTGGGTACTAATTTTCATGTTTTCAACTGGAGCAATGGTTGATAAAAGTAAAATTAAGATGGTAGAGTCCAATGAAATGTACAGAGGTTCCATATCATCATTGAGATGGAGCAATAGTTGCATATCTATTGCTGAATTATCTAGAAAGTGGAAATTTTCACTGCAAAATATTTAATTATACATGATATTTAAAGTTAGGCCAAAAAATTGTAAGTAAGAAAAAAAGTAAGAAAATTGAATATGCAATGGGGTGGTTTCCTATTATATTTTTATTGCCTAAATCGAAAGATTATTGCTCCTGGAGTAAGCATTTAATGCTTTTAGATTTTTTAATGACTATATCTATTTTTCGCGATTAAATGAAAAGTGAAAATTTTCAAGAGCGTGAAAACGCGATGGCTACGTATGAATGATGGGAAAACCCCGTTTGACGTCGTTCTGGTTCCCGCTGCTGCAAGTGAGGTGACCTTGGGGCGAGGCTTTGAGCGCTGATATGGCGCAGGATGCTAGCAGGTAGCACTTGGCTTATATAAGGATTATTAATACCTTATCAAACAAGGTAAACTTTCTGACCTTAGCCAGTTTTAATAGGTGATTATTAAGACATGTTTCCCTGAGCTCTGTGCCTCATGCATGCATTGGTAATCTCAGACGATGTAAAACTCCTATCTACTCGTATAGAAACTAGGTCCCTGTGACATCACGTGGAGTGGCATCGCATGGGCGCCAATCTGGCCTTTTTTCAAATGCGGTTAAAATTGACCATTGCCATTCGTCTAAACTAGTATTTCTAAAATCAAATAATTTGTATATTATGAATACACTAATGGTGGGTAACGAAATGCAATCAATGCCTTTCGTTTTCTTTGATGAAGGAAACTACCCTATTCTTGGTAAATGTTGAGGTGTTGTAATTGAGGCAACTTTATGATGAAATATGGGCTTCAGAAAACACTCCCCAGAGTAATTGGATAATGCAATTTAAGGATCCTACTTTGTACAAAAAGTCTTAAGTTTGAGTTTTATTCTTTAAATGATTAAAATTCCAAGCAACAGATATTCATTCAGTGTGTTTGTTTTGCTTGTTTTTGTGAAGTTTAAAACAGCATGTTACCAGCACACATTCTCAGACCAGAAAGAAATCTGAAGAAGAAGAATTTTCAACACTATTTTGAGTGATTTTTTAAAATATGACTTTGTATTGTAATGTTGTTAAATTTATTTTTTAATGCTTCTAATATCTTTGCCAGACTGCAGTCATATACAGTGGAAGATAATCTGGAATGGTCAGGGCCAGACATCCTGGATTTATGACATTTCCAGTGAATAGATCAGTGACCTGGATGCAGGAAAACTCTACATGCATAAATAATTATTATTTTGTTTTCGAAATGTGCGTTGGCATCATCGGAAATGATGAAGTTGTGAATGTAATCTTGACCACCTGAGAATGCAAGAAAAATGGCACAACATTTTTACAGGCTGACTATACCTTGTTCGCGAACTGAAGGCGGCTGGGTGGAAAATAGAAAGTAGCCAATGGGAAGCGCTGCCCCTTCCACCTCTCCGTTCCCCTCCATCCCCTTCCCTTTTCCACTCCGCTCCCCTCCATCCGGCCGACCGGCGTTGCCAGCCTTGGGAGTAACGGTACTTACGGGGGCAGCAGAACGAGCGCGAAAACCGCCGATTTAAAGCATAAAATTTAGGGGGCGGCGGAACGAACGTGAAAACAGCCGATTTAAAGGACGAAAGGGTTTCGGGCGACAGGCTCACGGGCGAAAGGCTCTCGGGCGAAAGGCTCTCGGGCGACAGGCTCTCGGGCGAAAGGCTCTCGGGCGACAGGCTCTCGGGCGAAAGCTCGGCGATCTCCAAAGATTCCGCTTGGCAACACTGCCTGCTGGAGAGCGAAGTGGACGGAACGGAGTTCGGAGAGAGACTGCGGGCTCTTGCACACTTTCTCCTGTCGCTCTTCTGTGATTGGCTAGAAGAGTGGGTGGGTTGCGAGCACGCTCAAGGTCAGCCGCCTTCAGTTCGCGAACAAGGTATAGAATATCAATATTTTGTTTCTCTATATTTTTCAATGTGCACCTGTCACAAATTCCATATCATTTTCACGACTACTAGCATAAACTTATTGGTAATTATCAAATCGTTCAGTCTGAGGTAATCCCCCTTAGAATACATTACCGAAAACAATAGCCAATTTGAATTTCAACTCTTAAATTTTATACGTTGCACTCACAGTATTTTGGAAAAATTGCTTGGCAATAACTTCGTAAACAAACTTCAATTAGTCTGCATGGCGTATGCGGATAGAGGTCCTTGTTGCGGGGGTCACCCGCCTAACTACCAACTCGAGGAATTAAGTTTGTATTATTGCTCTCATGGAACTGCTTATCTAAATCCCAGGTTTCTAGCACAGGCAATTGGGAAGGGTTAAAAATGTTTTGAGAACGTCCACTTGTGAAATAGGTTTGATGTATCCGATATAAAAACTATGGCAAGGCTGCCACACTTGAAGCATCTGGCTATTTCACTTGTGGGTTTTCAGAAAAAGACGAATCTGATTGGAAAAGAGTGCTTTTGCTTGGGACAATGGCAACCCAAGAAATGTGCTTCAAATATATTGTTGATTCTCACTGCTGCAACATGAGTGCATGTAGATAAAGACGTCGGTAGAATTCCTCTTCATGACAGTTGGAGCTCAATGGATGAGCAAGTAGGTAATTGTATTTCAAGGAAGAAAAAAAAACACTTGCCGTGAATTCTGTTGAGTGAAATCACCACATCTAGGTATCCCAAGTAATGCAATGAAATATTTTGCTGAAGAAAACGGCAAATTTGTTAACTAGCTGTCGTGGGATTACGGTGAAGACAGCCAGGCTCCGAGACGGCTATAAACCATTTGTATAGCTGTATTTTTGGCTATGCAACATTAACAAATAGAAACTTCGAAAAGCTCCAGAAAGCCTTTTGTTGTTCATGTCATTCTGTTATTTAGAGTTCTTGATTATCAATCTTCACTGTATTTAGATACCTGTACCTCTTTGTAGATACCTCAGAGTGTGTTACTTAATTATGGATGCACATTTACATTTAAGTATGTATTAGGATCAGCTTAGTTTATTATGAAACTGAGAACTGGAAGAAACTGACTAGATTATGTATAATTTGCTTGTCAAGAATGTACCCAAACAATGAACTCCTCAAATGCTCACCTTACATTTACTTATAGGAATGCATGATCAGGGCTCATACCAGTATGGTAAATAAGAATCATGACTGGAAGTGTTAAGGGAATGAGGTTAAGGCCAGGGAAAACTTCTAGAGATGTAGCAAAAACATGAAAATGGTTGTTTAATGTGCATTGCTGCGTTTGAGCAGCAAGGTGGGTATTTTGTTGCCATCATGTCAGGGCAGCTCATGGTAGCGCTGACTTGCCACTACTAGACTTTATTACTGCTGCTTGGATTTGTTTCACAGTATACCCTGATTCATTTATCCCTGAAATCCTTGTAAACGACAGCTTTTGTGGGGGAAATTTTAAAAAATTTGGACTGTAAATCAGCGAAGACTCAGAAAAATTGAATTTAGAGATTTGGCATGAACCCTGATTATGTACTAAAGTCAAGAGGACTGCATGTATACTCAAGTGGCAATCATCCAATGTTTGATTAGCCATTCTTCCTATTGTTAATGTATTCCAAAATTCTCCTATCCCTTTCTTTTATGCCTTTTTGACCCTTGGTTTTCCTTCCATCCCACCAGCACCGGTGTGTACCCTCCAGCCTTTCTTGCAAATGGCAACATTTTTTTCAATTTTTTATAATTGCTACAGTTAGCCACTGTGATAGGTTTTGCTACATTTTATTAACTGAAAAGTTCGCTTGTTATTGGTAATCAAATCATGCTCATGAAAACATGGCATTGCAATATCACTGTCTTATGGACCTTGGTTGCTCTTTGCATGACCTGGGTGAGTTTGTGTTGCATTGGTAGCCACTTTATTTTTGGAAAGTTTCCATCAGAAATTATTTATTTATAGTACCGTTTCTGATTTGTCTTCGACTGGTTTCTTTGAATGCAGGCTTAGAGCAGATCTTGGATCTCGTCACAAGCAACCTAATCGCTAAGAAAGAGATGTATTGAGGTGTCAGATATATCTCAGGAAAGAGGGATTTTGATTTAAGCACAAGAAGTGGCAATGCCTCTAATTTTCTGGAGTGCAATATTTAAGCCTCAAGGAATGTCAAATATTAAAATGAATCTTCTTTGAAAATTTAAAGTCCTGACTGCATGTTAAATTTCAAATTTTAGGGCCCTTTGAATTCTGAATGTATATGACACGAATTTTGCTAATCAGAATACCCTGAGGTTAGATGTATTGATCATGTTGCTGCGTGACCATGACTTAAAACACTTACTGTTTGGGTAATGTCTTGAGTCAGTATAAAAACAGAAAATAGTTGCTCCTTTAGTATTAATATTAGCCACCATATGGTCTGCAAATTAACAGTAGCTGCAATTGAGCAAATTTGAATAAAAGCAATGGTCATTCTGGTGCAATAGGCTCTAAGAATGAGAAGAATCTATGTCACTAAAACTGCTTCAAAAATGACCATGAAGGGATTACCTGTTTTTTCTGTTATCATATTGGGTAGTAAAGTATCACCCTGTTAGGCCAGTTGAAACGCCTGCTGTACATTGTATGAGTGCTGAGTCGTGGTGAAAATTGCATTTTGTCTTGTGTTAAATTTTGAGAATGGATGCAAAGCAATAAAATTGATCCCAGTGTAATTCGTTTTCAATAATCTTGTTGTGTGTGAGGGGCTAGTACCTTGATTTGCATAGAGCAGGAAAGTATGTCCCTTAGGAATATTGACAAATACAAATCACAACAACAAAAGCCTTTTTCTTCTTCAAATGATCCTATAGATGCAGGATCAGATTCACAGCAATATCTAGGCCTGCAGATATATAGAATGGATGTCTTTTTTCAGCATGATTTCATAGTTACCGTTGACTGGCACCATAGAGAAGAAAAATGACAATCCGATGTCCGCACTTTTCAGTACATGGTATATTATGATACAAACCTTTTATGTTCATTTCTTTACTATTTGGGTGCTCGTAAGTTAACATACCGATAGCCCTGCTCACAAAGAAGTTTTGCAAACATTGCTGTAGTGCAAAGCTCAGGCTGTTGAATGAGTAGTCGTCACTAAAGTTGATTCAAGTGTGGTGAGGAGCCTTGAGGCTTGGAAGTGAATTTTTTGCAGTTGGCTGTAGTTCACATTTACAGCAACTACCCCTTAATCTGGCTGTCAAATTTTCTCGAATTTCCAAGCTGTATTATGTATGAGAACCATTTAAATATTTTCACTCTTGGAAAAGATATTTCTATTAATTTTTTTTCAATGAAATATCTGCAAAATTAAGAACTCTTGACTTTTTGGTGAGAATACTAATCCGATTAAGTTATTTTTGTGAGGATCTAATGATATTGAAATTTGATGAATTCTAGAATATTGATAAATAGGCATATAAGCAGAGTGCAAAAAATAATTCCATAATCAATCCCCAAATTATTTCTATGAAATTTCTTAGTTTATAGAAATGAATTGATATTAATTATACTTTATACATAAGCATTAGTTAGTATTTCAATCCTGCCAACTACTCGAGTAATTATGAATTGAGATGAGTTGAAATTTTAACTTGTAAATGTTGAAATATTCACTTTTCCATGGCATTAAAAATTTGTTCGCACTTTATCCTCCTCTGTTCCTTTTTATGATGAGGACAGTGTTGATTGTTTCACAATCGTAAGTTTTGTGCCAACTTCTCCTGTATAGAATCATGTACATACAAGTGGGGCTGCTTGAATTCTTAATTTCTGTCCATCCTTACCTATCTATTTCCAGTGATTGAAAATATTCTTAATGGCCTAGCATCTAGATACTGCTTTTTGATGAAGTTATTTCCTGTTCATTTTATGATTTTGTTTAACTTCCAAGGGGTATTGAAATTTATACTGTATACTTTTAATTGAACAGAAGTGAATGTAAGTAAAAAAATTAGCTGAAGCAACAAATAATGATGCTCTTATATGATGATTTTTTTCAATCATAAAACAATTGGTTACAGCTGTTAATCAGGAACTTATAATGTAAATAATGTTCACTCCAATACGATATCATGGTTAACCCTTTCGAGACCGCGGAGTTTTCGTCTTAGCTTGACTGCTGTACCGCTCCCCAAGAGACTCTTCTTTCTCGTGGTACGGAGCATTTTTGGAGGGCATTCGTTAAGAAGGGTCTCGCTGAACCTTTTTCGACCCCTCCACGGTGGGACTCCGTATTATCTCAGACTCCAAGAGTAGTTGTGCTCCCTCCTTTCCGGGTTTACGACCATACCTGCGGCATTGGTTCGCGGTCAACTTATGTATTGCTTATATGTATTTAGCAAATGGATAATTGTTGCTTGCACGTAAATTACAGACATTGAATATAATTCCTCATTTTCATCTGAGCATTGTCAAATTTTAAACGAAGTTCTAAGGCCATTATCAAAGCATTTAACGCAGCAACAATTTCCATGTTGATGTTTATACATAACTCGAGATATAAGTTAATATTTGTCGTAGAATTTCGTTTAAAAATTGTAAACGCTGCTCAAAAGACAAACAATTCAATTCTTAGTTTATATTTCTTGAGAAATGGACAAATATTTATTTCGAAAATTGACCGTCCTGAAAGGGGGAGAGCTCGAAAACGTATATATACGGGTTTCGTTTTCTTGACCGGGAAAATCTCACACGTATATATACGCCCGTGGTCTCCCGGGTCAGGAAACGTCCACACGTATATATACGTGTACGGTAGGGAAAAGGTTAAGTTGTGAAATTTGATAGATGGATAGAAAAATCATTTTTTACTGCTATGATATATTTCCATATTTAGACACATTTTTGTAAATTTTCAAAGTATTAAACCCGCTGCCTACTTGGAAATTTATTGATGGCATTAGAGTACCTATCCAATTTCCTTCTGGGGCATTGGTGCAGCAAGGGGGGTTTGGGGATTAACCCCCCCCCCCCCCCAGAGTTCAGAGAAATTGAATACTGAATTGGATTAATTTGACTTATAGAATAGTGTAAGCATGGATAAAAATATCCCTCAGGAAGATGCAAAACTCATCATTTTGAACAATTTATCCTCAATTTTTTCCTGGGGGAGGGCCCCCACACCTCCTGCTTACCCTGGCAGGTATTCCAGACCCCCTGGTATTAGTTGTGCCTAATACTCCTCCTCCCCCTAGCCTTAATTATTAGCTGCGCCTCTGTTCTGGGTAGGGAGAGTGAATGCTGTGAGAGCTTCATGGTGATTGGGACAGTAGGAGCAAATTAGATCAACAACTTCTTGTAGCCTTGGCCCTAAAAAGGTGATTCTCTATCAATACCTCAGTACCACATTTAATGTTTTCCAATCTCAGGTTCCGAGCTTAAGTTTTTCCCCGTACGAATCCAAAAGGTCTTATGTTGGAAATTGGTGAAAAATAGAAGAAATTGAATTTTTTAATTATTACAGATGTAGTGAAAACCTGCATTTAGAAGACTTTTTGAGAAGGCTTATTTTATTCACCTCCAAGAGTGCAAATTTTTCCATGCGAAAATTCATGTATTAATGGATATGTTTCCTTTGAAGATAATGTTTGGTTTGTATCATTGCTTCAGTTTTGGTGCGTATATTGTAGACTAGAGTGCATCTGTGTGTGTGACTGTTTGGGCCATGTACCACATTTAATGTTTTCCAACCTCAGATTCCGAGCTAAGTTTTTTCCTTTACCAATCCAAAAGGTCACTACTTTTGGTCTTCTATCAGCATCTTGCCGTGCTTGTCTAATGTTGCTATTGTAGCTAAATTAAGTTATTTTGGGTGCAGTTTTCAGGATTATAAGAGTTCAATTTTCCTGCATTGAATATTGTGGTAGTTTCTCTTTCTTTTATTGCCAGGTGTTTATTTTTTTATTTTAACATATCTGATTTTTTAAGAGTAATTTTCTATGACTAATGTTGGCGATTTTTCGTATTGAATTTGTGTGCTATATGATGTTTTGTTCGTATGTATTAAATTATACCTCAGACCTTAATTTAGAATATTTGTTGTTGCTCTCTGCTATCAGTCAACCAATATGTTTAGTCCCATGGGATGATTGATGTTAGATTTGATTACCTTTACGATGTATGACTCGGGTAATCTTAATTACCATTTTATCATTCACAGGACACTGATGGAGAGGTTTTGTGTGGTGACAGCTCTTTGGAGTCAAAGGGCGTGGAAGATGTCACCAAGGTTGTTGCAGGTGAAAGGCAGGATGCGGTTGGTGGCCCCTCACCTGAAGTCATTGCCGTGCCAGCTAATCCATCCGAGGCACAGCAAGATGAAACCAAGGCTGAGAGTGAGCCAGAGTCCGCAAATTTAGGTGTCAAAGCGGCCACTGTAGACGTGAGTGAGGTTCCAGAAGTGGATCTGGAAGATGATATGGCCTCACGGCTGTCCATCCCTTGTGAATTTGGTGATGCAGCTAGGGAGATGGGTCAGCTTGTAGCCCCAGCTGATGTGAGCCAAAGTGTCATTGAGGACCATGGCATGAGTCAGCTGACTAGTGAAACAGAGGCAGATCAGTATGAGGACAAAAGAGAGATGGAGGAAGCTGTGCAGAACTTGACTGAGCATATGTCCGAGGAGGTTGGTTGGAATATCAATTATTTTGAAATTTACTCTCCAATTAACACTGATGCTTTGATTTCACCTACCAGCTTTGCCCTGTCCCTCTGTTCCATTGCTTATTATGATTAATGTAGGGACTCAGTTTTACTTATTAGTGGCTTACATTGTTTACTCAGTATCCTTACATATTTGAAGATAGTAAATAGAATGCTTTTTAGATAGCTGATGTAAGGAGATGGATATTTTTTGACAATAGACATACCATATAAGCGCGTGTAAGAGGCGCACCTTTTTTCCCAGAAATTGCTGAAAATGAGGGTGCGCCTCCTACACAAACTTCTTATCTTCCCCCCTCCCCTTCACCGGTCGCAAGTCTAGGGGAACTGAAGGCCTTGGTTTTCAGTGTGAGTCAGACATCTGTAATCCTAGGTAAAAAACAAGCAGTAGGCAGGGGAGTTTCTCCCTTAGTGACGTATTTTTAAAATGCTCCTGTTTGCTTTTCATGTAAGCATCGCGCCGTCACGTCGGTACCCCGGAGGTGAACATGGAAAAGATCGCGCGGGGGTTTTTCGCTCCGGATGGCGCGCTAAATTTACTGCCACGAGTGGGCATCCCGCGGCATTTATACTGCATATAATAATCGGTTATCAAATGTAGAGAAACGCGTATTTTTGGATGACATACCTGGTCAATAGTCAATATCTGTCTTGCCGAGTGATTTCCATTATGCTGAGGACCTGATTTTCGAAAAATCATCTTCAGACGCTAATATGAGGATTATTGCAACTGAAAATTATATTGGTGTCAAAACCTGCGCTTTAAAAAATTCGAACGAGTGTGTTCATTGTTGGAATAAATTGAGGATGGAAGACATCACAAATGCTTATAAGTGAAGAGCGCGGAAGGAGAGGTCCAGGGGAAGGAGCGCGAACCCTCTGTCTTCGAAGCAAGCAACGAAATACGGAGGGGAAGGAGCGCACTCCTTCCCCTCCGTATTTAAAGCTACGAGCGAAGGAGCAAGGGAAGAACACGTCCGATCTTGCATCGGACGTCGTTGCCTTCAAAGCGAAGGGGCGAAGGCGCAGCAAAGTGATATACGCAGTTTGCGTCGCCTAAAGTTTCCAGTCCGTCTCGTCTTGTTTGAATGCGCTTATGCTACGCTTGTTTCTTCCGAAATTGTCCTGTTTGGACTATTTTGAATATTAGTAGCCTTGTAACTATAAATCTTTGTGTCAATCAATTAGAGCTTAAAAAACTTAAATTCTGTAAGATATGCGTCACGTTAGATCTGTTTCTTTTTTTGAACCTCGTGCGTGTCATACAATTATTGAAAGCTATCGAGATATCTTCGGGCTCAGTAGATGACTCACCTAGCATTTGGCCTCCATAAAATGGGAGATCGATCAAGGTCAGTTGGTGAGACGGGGTAGGGATGAAACACGTTTCCATTGTTCCCCTGTAACTTGATGTTTTCCTATTTTCCTGTGGGGTCTCGGAAAGGAAAAAAAACGGCAGAGGCATTGGCTGATGGAGGGCCGAGTGTGGTTCCGTTAAATCTACGACGTGGTTATTATCCCACGGCGCTGAGATTGCCCCGGCGCTGAGATTGCCCCGGCGCTGAGATTGCCCCGGCGCTGAGATTGTTGTCCAAGCTCTTGGGAAGGTTCATGCTATGTGCCTGTCGTGTTTTGCCTTAAAATTTTCCACGGCTGCAATTCTATTGAAATTGTGAGAGCATTTAAACAAAATTGTTCGTGAATAGGACATGCATCGTAGAGCAACGGCGTATGCGAAGAGAGGATCGGAACTCTTTCTACTCCCTCTTATGCCGCTATTACCACCGCAGTTATCAAAATTTTCTCTTTTAATTAATATTGAAAGAGGAAAGTTCGATAACTGTCGAAATTCCAGGCATACGTCTGCAACACCGCGCGATAGTATTAAAAAAAATGCCGCAAAATTTTTTTCTTCATAGCTCCGATGCTGAAAATAGGGGTGCGCCTCTTACACACGCTTATACAGTATTTAACCCTTAATAGAGTAATTTTTTACTTTATTTAAATTTAAACCTAGTTTATCAGTAATACTCTGTAAAAGGCAGAATTAACATCTCACCTGTATATAAAGGTATGTTTGGTGGGGTTGAACTAATTAAGTCCCCTTTTTGAATTCTTTTCGAGGGTGTCAAAAAAGAATAGAGAGCAGGAAAGCTTAAAATGAGGGTGAAGATAAGAAGACTGCTTTCATCTATGAACTCAAGAATGAGTTTAAATAATGTATAGAATTCAGCTTTGGTATTTTAATTGTAGCGGAAATGGTTTTCTTTGTGTAGTTAAGCACAAAATAGCTATTATTCATATTCACATTCATATTATTGCATTAAGTGCCATGCTTCATAATCTCCTCACAACTTTTGACCATGATATTTATGTTGGGGCATGAGAAATTGATGCTATTGTGGAAATAGATGTGGGTTCCATCCTTTATTTAACTTAAACATGATAATTTTCTTCTCAAGAAAAAATCTTCTCCGTGAATGGTTTTTCCATTTCCATGTATGGTAGCATCACCCAAATACTGTCAGCGTGCCACAGCAAGCAAAGGGGATGGGGGCTCACTCAAAGTAATGCTATCGAGTGAACATGAATTTTGATTTATTTAAATTGTAATTGAGGAAATTGGTCATGTGTTGAAATGGAGCTAGCTGAAGCCAGGCAGAAAAACCTAATATTGAATGGCTATTTGGGATGTGAGATGGGTTGTCGCGTCACGGGGTCGTTGCGTCCCGCCCAAAATGCCACTCATGCAGGGCCGAAACTTGGCCTTACGTTTACGACGAAAATAATGAGAAAAGAGAAATGAGGGACGGAAACCAAAAATTAAATAAAGTGAACGGAAGAAATGACGGGGGTGGAAAAGAAAATAAGTAAGGGAATCCCGCCTTACCTTGGCTTCCGCCTAACACTGCACCCCATGCGTCCGTCCAACACTTGATCCTCGCCTGAGCTTCGGCGAGATAAAAACGCATCTTCGCCTTGACATCAGGCGAACGAAAAGCCTTGTATTCGCCTGGACACAGACGAACGAATGAATACCGGTGCCAGGCCTGCACTGTTCTTCCTGGGCTTCTCAAGCCCTCTTTAGGCGAAAAAGTACGACATAAAACAAAAAACCAAGGCAGGCGGGAAAAAAGAAGAAAGGAGGGAAATTCAAATGAAAAGAAAAACGTAAGGCTGTTCCGGCCCGAACATGGGTTCTACATGAAGTAACCTTGCACGTCATTATACTCTTCTATGGGTTGAATATTTTTGTGATATTGAAGTCATCAGCTCATCAATATTTCAATAATTTTTCTATAATTCATGGATGGGGCTTATATTATTTCTGTGCAGTAACTGTCTGTGCACTAATGTCATCTATAAGGTATTTTAAGCTTTTTTAAGATTTATAGAAGCTATAAATAGTTTATTGCTGCCTTACCTAAGCTAGGTCCCCTTCATCAATGCAAATTATATTTATTTGGTAGATATGGGTTGAATAGCATTTTTCTCAAATTTGAATATCGAATTCAAATACCTAATGATTTTCTGGATACCGCACTTGAATATTAAATACTGATTAGGCATTTTTCCACCATTTTAAATACAAATGTTAATTAAAATAAAAGAGCATGGGACTGCTCATACAAAAAATCTATTTTGGTCAAAAAAGCTAATCTCCTTATATATTTCTTCTGTGTAGATAACCTTTTCTCAACGTATATGCAACCAAACTCTACAAATGAGGTACCAAAATGCACAGAAACTATCGGAGAACATGCGGCGGCATATCTTACTTCCTAAATATTGCTATTGTTTCCTAAAATTGGTTTAAAAAAATTGCCCTTGATATTTCTCTTAGGGAATGAGGCGATCCGCCATCTTGACGTCACGCACTTGCTCCATGGTGCAGAACAAACCTTTATTTCAGGATATTTAATTGATACCAATTAAGTTTCAGATACATATTATTATGCATATTTTTTGCAATATAACATGCTTTCAACATATTATTTCAAGTTAACACAGAAAGGCTCAACACGTACTCAGTCTATGGCAAACCATTTTCTCTCTCTCTTTCTCTGGCCTTAATATTTTTGTAAATATAGCACTTTCCTTAATATTTTTGTAAATATTAAGGAAAGCGCTATATCGCGCCTATCCCTCTGTGGACCTGCATTGAAAAGAGCGGGGGAAGCCCGCTGGGAGCGGGTGCATCACGCTCGTTTGCAAACTTAATTGAACAGAGTTAATAAGGGTTCTAAATATTGAAGGCTTAAAAAGAAATGTAGCTCTTGATATATTCACCAATGATTGCATTTGATTAGAAATCAGTTTGAAATAATCCAATTAAAATAATGAAATCAATGTAAAAATATCACCACCCCCAATGATTAGATGAGCTCTTTATCCTACTTTTTGAGTATGACCTTTTTTTAATGACACTCACCAGTAACTTGTCAAAGTACAAACAGCGCATGTGCCTCTGCTGAAAATTCGATGAAATGAAGTGAGCTGCAAAGCTCATGTAGTCGTCATTAGCAGTAGATGTCTACAAATCTGTAGTGATAGACTTGTACTCTGCATCAGTGAGTACATTAGTCACAACAGAATGCAATATCCAGTACGTAGCAGGTATCACTATGGTGGTGATGTACTTCATAGAGGAGAGGGTTGCAGATGTAACATAAGGGCCTTAAACCCTGGGTTTCCCACAATTTGAAATGGTTTCAGCAATAACGTTGTTATTTTTTCTTGCCTCTTGCCCCCTGGTTTGAACTTCCCCTTTTTATCCATGAAACTGGGCAATGTTAGCAGTCGTGGGGGAGGATGGTTTTTAATTTATGCTGGCAGAGATGCTGTTTCACTTGCTGATGGCAATGGCAAAGAGGGCATAGATTGAGTAGGTGATAAGTGATATTCAGAATTACTCTCATCTCCGCTCTCAAGGTGGGTCTTGTCACTCACTTTCATAATTTCATCTCTGTGCCTTTGGAAATAATTTTTTTAACCTGGAGTGGTATGCAATGCCCTGCAAGATAATCTTCACTCTTCAAAAATTGCGTACTTTGTTTTTATTTTCTCAGTTTACGAATGTGAAAATGCTGCCATACTTAGCTGGTCACTCAATCATTACACAACTGTCGCACACATTAATACCAAACTTTTGTGCGTAGAGCATTGAAATTATTTTGTTTTATGATATGCATATGGAAAATTTTATTATTGATGATGTCTCCATGCTCCTGGGTTTCACCGCGTGGATTTTTCTTTGTGACGACAGTTTCACTGGTATTCCAACCGGCGTCTTCAGGTCGATGGAATGTCGGTTGGAATACCGGCGAAACTGTCGTCACAAAGAAAAATCCACGCGGTGAAACCCAGGAACATGGAGACATCATCTAGACAACGCCGCGGAAAACTACGCATCAATTTTATTATTATTAATGCTTTATCACATATGTTGCAAACCTTAAATTAGGAATTAACAATTACTTAAAAATTTGAATTTGTAAAATGTAAATTTCATCATACAATGGAGAGTCAGAAAAGGTCAGCCAATCTCGCAGGCATTTGAAAGTGCACACATTCTTCTTCATGTTGTTCTCGTGGAGTCATCAGCATTATATACATTTTTATGCTTAATTTCTATGAGAAGTTTATGTAAAAATATTATTTTAAGCATTGAACCAGCCAAATCCGCAAGCTTACATGTAAGACCCAACCATTGCCCTTGGATTTAAAGAGAATCACGGACTTTCCATGCTGTGTATTTGAAATTCAAATAGTTAATTATTTCTTGTCCTTGAATACTGATTGGCGTAAAAACTTCAATATTAAAGGCATTTGCTGATTTGACTATTCGAACGTCATATTCCTAGTATTGGTAACATCAGGCCATTAACCCTTTCCTGCCAGCACCTAGAAAGGAAAATGTTTGCATGCTATGAATAGCATGAAAATATTCTAAGCCCTTCTGTACAGAGCTCATTTTTGGGGAAGAGTTACACCGGTATTCTTATCCCTTGGATTTGGGTCCCAACTTGCCTGTGGGGTGGCTGGCCACTGGGCTAGACACTCCAACCATTTCTTAGCGCAAGTTCACGACCAGCTTATTGCATTACCAGTGCTTTTTAAAAATAAATTTTGCTCATGATTTTCTATAATTTATACTTATAAAAGAATAACTAACAATATTTGAAGCATTGTAAAGTTTTAAATGGATTTTTTTGTGTTCAAAATAATACAGTTAGTAACTTAGTCTTTGAAAAAAATCATTGATGATTAAACCACTTCACCACGTAGTTCTGTTGTGAGAAGGATCCTAAATGAGGAGAATCATTGGTCCCAATTGCAAAGGAGTGTTGCGAGGGTCTCAGGCTGCACCTAAATACTTCCAACCATTGCTACCTCATAGGTCACTTCCCTTCCCCCGTGACATTCGGTTGGTTGCTTTGGAAAATACACACCAAACTATGCCTGACCTTAGGTCTTTTGAGTATGGCAATTCACGTTGGCTTTAGCCAACATTTGAAGCAAAAGGGTTAATTGTACAGATTGCATCAATGACATTTTTTACACTTACAAGGATGTAAGTATTGTGCTTTTTGAAGTATTCTTGATTTGTTTAAAAAAGAAAATTTTCATTGGAAATCAATTTTCAGTAAGCAGCTCACACTCACTGATTATAAACACATATTTCCTCAGCATGATATTGATTGTAAATTTTTGCAGGTTCACGGCTATTTTTGGTGGTTTGTCTCAGCCTTGCTCTTTACTCCAAATGTTATTCTTTCTTACTCTTGATTCGACTTTTCAACTGTGCTATCACTGGTATTTGGTAATGTGTGTCTGAACTACTCTCTTACGCATACACATTTTAAAAAAACATCAAAATTGTTACCATCAAGGTATATAATCATTTTTCATTCTAACTTCTTTTGTAACTACAGTGAGTCCCCGTTTAACGTCATTTCGTGATAACGTCACGAAAATTTTGAGATCGTCATTTGTTTAACGCACCTTTGCTTCGCGATAACGTCAAGTCTTTTAAATTTCGTGCGAGAAAAAACGTGAAGCAGCGGGCATTGCAGGTTGTTCGTTTTGTGGGCGGTAATACATTTAGTCTAAACAAAGTGTAAAACGGTGTGTTTATTGTTAATTGCGATTACGGTTTTAGCAAGTTTTCTGCAAAATGAATTCTTAGATAGGTGCGCAAGGTGTTACTTGACATAATGGTTTTCAGGAACCTAAAAAGTGATTTCAAGGCATTTTTCCATGTAGAACTCGTAGTTTTTGTCGTCACTTTTTTCGCCGTGTTCACAATAATTTTGGTTCCTGTAACTGCGACGATGTTTCAGCGATGATGATGCCCAGGCAACGCTCACCCGGGCGACCAACATAGCGAAGCCGAAAAGCAAATGCGGGAAGATACAAAAATGGAGAAGGATTTACGTCACTGCTGCTATTGTCGTCAATGAAGTCAGGAACTCGTATTTATGCCATAGTTTGTCATTCCCATCGTAAAAAATACCCTAGATATGATACGCTAAAATTTTTTCGCGTAGGAATTGTGAGGTCTAGGAGCCGATATTCACTTTTTACATTGTTTCTTATGGGATATTATGTTTCAATTAGCATCATTTCGTTTATCGTCACATTTTTCAGGAATAGTCAGTGACGTTAAAAGAGGACTCACTGTATCTAGTTTTATTGCCTTTACATCATTATGCTCTGTCTTGTTCTTCTACAGGATCAGTGATTTTGATTATTTGATGGCATGTACTAATACTTCATACTTTTTTAGGACTAATTAATTAAGTCAATATTTTGTGATGTTATCATTAATAATTATGTTTAGCTCTTACATTTCATGCATAGTAATTTTTAAGTAGGACATATAACTCCATGCTGAACAAGCCATAATTTTGGAATACCATGAACAGTTAAGGATGGAGTTCGAATTGGATGAACTGGCAGCCATGTTATGGTGAACAGAAGATACAGAAAAACAAGAAAGATCGTCAAATTAATCATTCTGATATCACTTATCATTAGTAGAGTGATTGGCTGTGCTAATGTTCCTGATTTTTAAGTGTTAGTGTTCAGGAAAGTACCCACCAGGTTTCAAAAGAATCTAGGCTCATGAAGGCTTTGGATTCAAGGACTAGATCATTGGCATGAGTTTTTGTGACCATGAGTTTTCTACAGAATGATAGATTACATGGATCATCCAAAAATTGGAAAAACCTCGGTTCATTTAGCGAGATGGAGACTTATAAGGAAAAAACATCTGTCACCAGGTTGAGTAATATTTCACTCTGAAGGAGGGTTTTCTTGAGGCATTCTTAAACGGAGTGGTTGTGGAGGCAGTTAGGTGCTCTCAAGTTCGAAGAATCCCTGTTATCTCTTATAATAGTCCAAAAATTTCATTTTTTTGAGGTTTCGTACTCTTTGTCATTAAGAGGTTGGCAGATGATTAAGGTCATGGAGACTTAATAACTTAGCTGCTGATGAAGTACTTCAAGGCATAAGAAAGCACTCTAAGCAAAAGACCTTGCTCAAGATCTACTGTGGTAATCCCATGCATGGATGTTTCTCTCAAAACATTTAAGTGCATGGGAAATCAAAGGAGCTGATTTTCACCTTTTTACGTTCCGCAGGTCTGGAGTCGGAAACAGAGGGTTTTGTCCTCGCATGCCATGATGGCATCATAAACACTCGTGTTTCATCGCATCTTCTTCAAGGCAGACTTGATGAACACAAGATGCATGGTGTGGCAACAGCAGCTGGAGACATGTCCCATTCCTCCCATACAGCTGTAGCGTCTTCATCTGCTCAAGATTTATCTTCCAACTCTTCTGAAGCTTTCTCATGATCTACTACACCATAACATCATCATTAGAGCACATTTCCTGTGCCCCAACCTGGGGAAATGATGTTCATAGTTGAAAATGGTAGCTATATGGTGGGATGCTACTTCAACTAATATCCCTAAAATGCACATCATGCCAACCTAAGGCAGTGGAAATCTTGAACATTTCTACGTCAGCAGATCCTCCTATAGGCATTCTCTATGGCATTGGTGAAGAAGGAATGGAGAACTGATAAACATGAAGACCTTGACTCGTGAGCAGATGCAGATGCAACTGGGCTATTGAGTGCTTGATTTCCCTCATGAAGTTCTTGGTGCCTTTCAATCTATGTATGAAGTGATGCCTGCCAACATTGTGAAAGTGTATTCACCCCCTACCTTAAAGCTAAAGGCCAGTAACTTGGTGGCGTATATCATGTGTAGGCTTCGGTGTCACTCCTGTGCAGCTTAGGGCTTATTATTTTCAGTAGGAGATAGATTTTAGTGAAGTTTTGTCCATCACTTCAGAGTGAGTTATTTCAAATTATGGCAATTGGAGATTTATTCCTCTTGTGTCCATATGTGAGCTTCATCAAGGATTTCATGGGCAAATAGCACCAAAGCTTTAAATGTATGTATTAACATTAAGAATTCATAATTATTTGAAAGTTTAACAGATCCTTGTTCATAGTCAAAGGATAAACTGTTATGGTTTGACTTTTCAATTACCCTAAAAGCTGCGAAGGTTACTTGCGAGTGATAAGTTGAATTGAATGTTCACAATTTATCACTAATCAAAATTGATGGCAAGTAAATTTTTCGGTGATACACAATATGCTTAGTGGAAGTGAGTAGGATTTTGTTGTTTGGTTAACCAAGTCTTTTAAGGGCACGCAGCTTGCATTATGATTCCGAGGAGAAAATTTCATTTCCTTGCTAACTCTTTTAGAATTTTTTCATCCTCTTATGTTGCTGTTAGTGGTAATGAATACCATTCGTATTTTGTCTGTTTGTGTTGGGACTCAGCACTGCAAGAATCTTGTCCTTTCCTCATTCAGCAAACTTTAAATAGCTTAAATAAGTTTTTTAACTGTAAAGTGACAAGGTATATTCAAAACAGTGTTATCCTTTGGCATTTAATTTTTTTATGCCCACATTTCAGCTGTTTGAAATGCTATGCATGGATATACCATAGAAAGCAATTGCCATTTAGTGGCCTTCTACCATGTTGTTTCAGATGGCAATGCTCAATTGTTCATCTTTTTTAAATGTGATGTTTGGCTCTCTTCTGAGTGACAGAAAATATCCTCTCAAGTGATACTCAAATCTTCATTAATTGCTTTATTTCAGGAAGTTTCAGAGGAGCATGTCCAGAAGGAGGATATGGCAGTTGAAGAAACATCAGAATTAGTGAGCAGCCCTGCCATTGTTGCCGAGTATATTTCAGAAAAAGTGGATGAAAACTGTGTGGAAGTGGTTTGTAACTTAACTGAGGGCCATGAAAGTGCCAAGGCTGTAAAAAACTTGAAGGAATTCTCTAAGGAAAGAGTGGATGAAGGTAGTATGGATGCAGATGGCCCAAGTGAAATTAAATTAGTGTCTGATGATAAGCTTATTCAGGGAGAGGCATCTACCAATGACAAGAAGAGAACTAATGTCTCCAACTTGCCTGAAAAGCCTGTAGATAGCAGTGTAGACAAAAAGGTGGTTGAAGGTGATAGTGAAACAAAAATTTGCAATGGCTCTCCTGTAGCATCACCGTCTACAGTGTTGACTTCAGTGTCATCTCCAGCAGTAGAAAAGAGTGTACATGCAGCTCAACTTCAAACCGGACTCCTCAATCATCACCAGAACACTCATCTGTCCCCACCTGTGACAGTGGCTAATCAGCGATCATGTTCCATAGCCAATGACCGACTGATGCATGCCAGCTCAGATGCTACTGTTGCTGTAATGGCTGTAGGTTATAACAGCCTGGCTACATTGACATCTGCAGGGCACTGTGATACCAAAGTAATAGTTCCTGGCGTGGAATCTTCTTCTAACCTTCCTGAGGTAGGTTGATGTATGGGTTATTCCTTCAGTTGTGGCAGCAATTTTATTTCATGGTTTTAGTGATAAAGTTGAATGTCCTGTCCCCTAATAATATTCTTGGATTTATTCCATGTTAAGTGATGGCTAATCAGAACAGCGCTATTCAAATAATGAAGGTATTGTGGTCCACGATTCCAATTATTCATGCGATGGAGTGCTATTTCTACGCGTAGTCTCATTACTTTATGAGCCATTAAAAATTAAATTCAGATTCTTATTCATGTTATTGATACCATCCAAACACCCATTTACTGGGATGAGCCTTAGAAAAATTTTGTTGCAGAGTAATCTTATAAGCAAATACAGTCAAGTCTTGATTTTACTCAATTAGAGAAACCAAAGTATGAGTAATTGTTAAATGAAGAGTTGGTGATGAGGTGGTTGAGAACTTTGAGGATATCCCTTGCACTTTATTATTTTCAAACTTTGATACGTACTTTATTTAAGCTATGAACGACAGTAAAACCTCGTTAATTCAAACCCTGTTAATCCAAAATACCACCTAATTTAAAAATTTGTGCAGTTCCTGGCAAATGGTGCGAGAAATTTTGTGTTAAGTTGTACGGATATTTTTAATGCATCTTAACATGTAATTCAGATTCAAATTTTGTCCCTTGAATTTTGATTTTATCAGGTAATTGGAAGTTTTCCTTGGTATGGGTATATTTTGAGAGTTAGTAATATTTATTTTGAAGTGATTTATGATACCATGCTGTTTCTAAACAAATTCATATTTTATGATTTAGACTTTAGCGGGTGGTTATGATGATGGTTTAAATCATTTGGGCTATTTTGTCGAGACAATGTTTGGTTTACCTCAACATTTCCCAACCAAACTGGTGGCTTCTCAAGGGAATCCAATCCCTTGAGAATTTCATTCATTCATGTCTCGAATTCAGCTAATCAACTAAAATCAAATATCTTACAAGTAGATACTTCCCTTTCTAAGCCACTGCATCCTCTAATATTTTTCTGCGGTCGTTGATCTTGGTTCATTTGGAGTAGGGATGAATGGAATTTGTGAAAGGCTAAAAATCTTCTCGAAAATCATGAACCCTCTTTCAGAGATTGCTTATACCAAAGTAATAATAATAATAATAATAGTTTTATTAGCCAAGAGAACCAATACAGATTAGGAAATGGTATAGGCTTCGTCAATACAATACACTGATGAATAACATGGGATGATATATCAGGTAACATTCACATAAAAAAGTATACATTTAGAAAGTTACATTTGTCACAGCATAAAATTTTAAGTACAAGCACTGCTCATAGAATACGTTTACAAATGTTTTCTTTACAATAGTTCATATATTCATCAACACTATACAAGGTATTTTTAATTAGGTATCTTTTGAGATTCACTTTAAAGAGTTCAATTGATGATAAATTTCTTAACTGTTCAGGTAGAAGGTTATAAAGTTTTGTTCCCTTATGGAGAGGACCATCACTACTCCTTTTTGTCTTTCTAGGAAGAACATGCAGGTAGTCTTTTGTTCTTGTCATATGCGAATGGTAGTCAGCATTTTTTGGGAGAAAATGTACACGCCTTAAGGAGCCATTATTTTGGCATGTGTTGCTTGGAGGGCACCTCTATCTCACTCAATAGACAAGCTTAAATAACTCTTGAGACTGTTCATTGCATTTTCACATTAAGGGTATCATCATTTAGATAATTTATTGTGTTGAACAATTTTTAATACAATTTTCTGACCAGTTTTTTACGTTAAGAGTAACCTCAAAGCGAAGAGTTTGACAAAATTGAAACTTAAATACAATATGACCCAAATATTTTTCTTTAGGCTAATGTAAGTTTCAAAATTGTACTGTGCATTCTTATGTGCTTCTGTCGCATTCATTGATTGCACCAAAGGCACATATATAGTGTATAAACCTACTTACTCTCGAAAAATATGAGTCATGATGCTATGACATAAAAACTGTTGTCTTCCTTTCCAAATTTCCTGAACGAATCAGAGATTGTCATTGTGCTAATTGCAAAACCTTATGTTTTTGCATATATGTTTTTCGCAAAAGTGCACTGTCTCAAGTCTGGAATTTCTAAAATGTCCCAGTCCCTCTGATATTTATAAAAATTTCTCAACATTTGTGGGGTTAGGATTTTTTTGAGAGTATGTTCAATTGAATCCTTGTAATTCGAATCCTTCAATTTCGAATGAATGAGGTTACACTCTACAAGGAATAAAAGAGAAAATACTATTTTAATTCGTGAAATGCAATTCATTTTTTGCGGAAATGAAATTTCCATTTTTTAATTGACATTTAATTAATTATGATAAATAAAAATTGTCGGTATAAAATCAAAAAGTACTCCAGAAATCGTAAACTTTCAATGGAGACAAGAAAATGTGTTGGAAATTACGCTATTGATGTTGCATTTGTTTGAATTCTCAATTTGTATGCTGAAAAAATTAGCACTAATGTAATGCATGGGATTCATTTTTATAGGTGAGGTATATTCTGCAGCAATGCATGGTTGAAGTTGATAATAAATTATTATCTTGTTGTCCTTTCATATTTTGAAGTTCACCAAAGTTGCCTATGGTTGAAATTGGTTTTGATTATTATGCATTCAATCAAGCACACTGTGATAAATTTTGGAAAGCCAGATATCATTACAGGCATCCCCTGAATTACGTAAGGGATGTGTTCTGACAGACTCTGCGTAAGTCGAAATTTACGTAAGTCGAACATTCTGCGTTAGTACTTCAGAGATTTCGATCGGTGTGGTGAATTCTCAGCGGAGAAATGCGGTGAAGTTTTCAAGCAATGGAAGTGGTTGCGCTCACTTCTGTACGATACAGCTTGTTACACAGCATACACACCTGAACTCCGACTTTCAAGTATTTAAAAATTGTATTTTCTCAACATTCAACAACAACAATTGTATGAGCTCAACATTCTCGGTGAAGTTTCATTCAATTCACTGCGATATTCATTAACTCTTCTGCATATTATTACGTTATTAGATACAAAATCAATAACATTGATATAGTCTGAGAGTTGCATCTCAAGCATTGCCAATCAAAATGCGTAATATTATTCCCCGAGTTGACCGATCGCGTGGATTCGGGAAAGTCCGGTATCTCAACGCTACATTACTAAACTGAATACTTAAATTGATTCATTATTTTATACTGTGAACTAAGGGCCCATAGTTTGCATTGACTACTTACCTATAATCATTATATCTTCTGCCTTTTATATATTACGTTGATTGATGAATCTGTTGGTTTCATTGTCACAGTAATCTTTCACGCACGTAAACATACTTTCATATTCTCACATCTCAATAAAATGACGTGAAAATATCATCATTTGAATATTTACTTCGCTGGAACCATCGAAGAGTATTTCCAATGCATGAAGTTAATTAAAAGTGAGCTTTTATTCAGCCAACTCAGTCATTAACTTGCAACAAAGTTAGTGGGGAAAAGCTTTCAATGACGCAGTATTCATTTATATTGGCACACAATATGAGAGAACGAGAAAATGCAGCTTAATAAAATCTTTGCAAAATACAACACGGCAACCCAGTCGCCAGAAACATGTAAATAAGTACGCAATTAATATCGTGTGTCAACTTTTTCTTCACTTTTTCGCAGCGTTCTTTGCCAACACTCAAAATTTCAATGCCTTTACGTGGGTACTAACCAATTCCTTTCCGCAATAAAGATTTTTGCTCGAACTTTATTTTAATTCCACAGATGGAAATGTCCGAACTTAAGGATACAATTTTTAAATATTTGAAAGTCGGAGTTCAGGTGTGTATGCTGTGTAACAAGCTGTATCGTACAGAAGTGAGCGCAACCACTTCCATCGCTAGAACTGCAAATTTTCACGTTGTTTATTGACTTGGGGTTTATAAGCGATTTTCTACAGAAATTAATGAAAATTCCTTCGAGGAATGATAAAAATGGGTCCCTTTGTTTTGTTTAGCACGTAAAAACTTGATAACTATTCGAAATTTTTTTCTGCCATTGGGTATACGAGCGAATATCTACTTCAACGCGCTCGCATTCGAAAATTAACGTAATAACTTGAAGTACGGTTATCACTTACGTAAGTACGGATTTACGTAAGTCGAGGCATACGTAACCCGGGGGATGCCTGTATATCATTAAAATTTAAAATGTTTCTACTTGAGGATTGTTTTTGAGCCTTTTAATATTTAATAACAGTTTGAATGGCATTGTTTAACATAGTTAGAGTAAAAGTTTTTGTCTCTAATCATTCAACATTTTGGAAAATGCTTCTTTCAGTTAAACCAAGCAAGACACCAAAAGAGCGGCCATAATGACTTTGATAGAAGGAACCAGGCGACCCCAGCTCCTCCCCCTCAGCCGCTCACAGAAGTCAGACAGCAGCATCAAATGCTTCCTGGAGTTGAGGAAAGAACTCGTCAATTACAAACTCGAGTGATGCAACAAGGATCCCCGGTAGAAGTGAGGCAGATGTCTGGGAATGCTTCCGGAAGAGTAGAGAATCAGCCACAGCAGCATTGCATGAACCACAATTCAATGTCACACATTGAGGAGAGGCAGTGCAAAGGGCACATGAGTGCTGAGGAGCACAGTGGGCGTACTGTCCAAGAATCACGGCAACAGACCTCCAACACACACTTTGAAGATGGAGCATTACGACAATCTCATCAAAGACCTCTAACACAGCAGCAAATGCAGAGTCTTCACAATTCCTCTCAGCATCACAGTCACTCTCTCCCTTCACACCAGCAGTCTCAGCAGCAACAGAATAAGCAGAAACTGCCACAGCAACAGCCTGCTCAGCAACAGCTGTCACAGCAAAAACAGCAGCCACAGCTAACGCAGCAACAACCATCTCAGCCCCAACATCAGCAGCAATCCCAGCATCAGCAGCAATCCCAGCAGCTGCAGCAAGCATCTCAGCAGCAGCCATCACAACAACAGCAGCCTGCCAAGCAACAGCAGCCATCCAAACAGGTGCAATCGTCTCAACAGCAGCAGCAACCCGCATCACACCAGCAGCAGTCTCACCAGCCAAATGCTCAGCAGGCCATGCAGCAACAGCCTTCACAGGCCATTCAACAGCAAGTGCACCATCATCACCACCACCATCACCTCCACCGCAGTCATCAACAGCATCAGTTTGAGTCGAGGCAACAGCAGCATCAAACACACCATCATTCCTCTTACATGGTCTCTGAAGAATCCTTGAAGGTAGCTTCTCACCAAGAAGAGAGGCAACTTGAGCGGCGCTCCCAGGATGATGAGCGGACAACGCCTGGTCATCTGTCAGCAATGGAGGAGCGGTGTAAATCTCGTATTGAAGAAAAACAGAGGAGAGGGGTCATGGAGATGGAAGTAGGGAATGGGGATGCAGTTTCGCATTTGGAGGGAGTTGATGGAGGTGGACGTTCTGCCACTCCAACTGGTGCCCTAAAGCGCAGCAGTGCATCCACCCCACCTCAACAGCAACAACCTGACATTCCTAGTCTAGGAGTGTACACTCCTGACTCAACAACCAATTCAGTTCATTCTATTCACAGTGGGTCTGGTTATGGCCAGTGTGACTTAGACGTCAGTCAGCTAGGGCTCGAATCACCCCCTGCGTCTATTTCATCGAATGAAGTGGGGGGGCCAAGTTCCGTGGAACCCACGCCTCCACCTGCACCCCAGCCCCCAGTGCAGCAACATCCAACCGCCCCGGTCACTTTGGGATACCAAGAGAGGTCGCAGGCCCCCCCCAGACCCCAGTCAGGACCCCCACACCCCCCAGTTTCGTCAATGCAATCCCTCCATGCGCAAGTGGTTGTGACGCCATCTCCTCCCCAGCATTCAATTCAGCAGCCCACTCCCCCCCCCCCCCAGCCCACACCTATGCAGCAATCAATTTCAACTGTTGCCCAGCAATCCCATGCCCCCATCTCGGTGTCAGTTTCCCAGCAAGCAATGGGGGTGTCTTCCCTGGCTTCCACTCAAGCCTCCAAGCCACAACAGGGACCCATGGCCTTAGCACAGCACCCAATGCCCATTCCCACTCCTCCAGCCACCCACATTCAGCAACATACTCAGCAATCTCAGCACCATGCCAACATTCAGTCTCAGCAACATCACCAACAACACCATCAGCAACAGCAACAACAGCTCCATGTGTTACAGCAGCACCAAGTGGTTAGCACTCACCAGGGCACAGGTTACCATCTTTCAGCAGCTGGGCAGTTAACGCCAACACCCATGCAACATCACCATCATCGAGGTAACGTAGTCATTGGGCAAGGGAATTACATGGACGTATCTCAGATGGCTGCCGCAGTGTCCTCTCCCACCTTCTCCCAGGCACCAGTCACTGGTGCATATGTGAGCATGCCCATGACCACTGTCATTCAGCACCGAGTTGCTCCCCCTCAGCACGTCGGGCAGTCTGGCACCGGCCAGCATTCTGGGCCTCACCACTCGGGATCCAGTTGTGCCGTTTCAAGTGCGACTAACTTCTACATAAGGGCTGCCGCGGCTGCAGCAGCATCTGCTGTGCCATCACCTCACCTCCCACCTGGCCCATCCCCTGGCAACCATAATCAGGCCACAGAGCGTAACACGGGCACTGGTGGTGCGTCATCATCTTGTAGTCTTGCAAAATTGCAGCAACTGACCAATGGCCTTGAAATGATCCCTCCATCACCTTGCAGCACAATGACCCCACCACCAGCACCCGCTAACCTCACACCACCCCCTCCCCATGCCACAATGACACCACCTCCTCAAATGGTTCAGAGAAATTTGACCACCCCTCCTATGCCCAACTTGCAAACGCAGGTCACCCTAGCTGCTGGTTACCACAAATATTACCAGGCTAGTCCTGCAGCCGTAGCTGCTGCAGCGGCAGCTGCACGCTCACGGCAAATACAGCAACAGCATGGTAGTCCAAATGTTACTATCAATCCAAACTTAATGGCCGCACAATACCCAGCTCTTAATGGGTATAGGGTAGCTCAGCAGTCCCCTGCAGCGGTAGCTCTAAATGCAGGGTATATAACCAACACTGGGTTTATAAACCAAGCTCAAATACCAGTGCAAATGAGTGTCATGAACATGCATCCAGCACAGGCACAGTATCAGGACCCAAGCATTCAACGTGGTGCTGCGCAAAATACTATGTACACGTATGGTTATATTAACAGTGGTCTCATGCAACCCCTTAATAGCACCATGCGAAGGTAGTTGTGTGTGACTAACTCTTGAACACTCCATACCTACAATAAAGGTATTCTACATGGATACATTTTTGCAGGTTTATAAAAATAATTCCAGAGCCATTGCTGTGGCTTAGTGTAAATGTGGTTGACTGTGAAGACAGGGAAAGTGAAAGGTTTGGAATTAATACATGAAGAGTCAGTATTTGTGTATGCTTGTGAGTTCCTTTGTTGCTGTTTACAAAATTTTGGTAAGCTTGTGAACTATGCATACTAATCTGTAAATATTGAAATATGCCCAAATGAATGCTAAACTGAGTTCCAGGATTACTTGATCAAATCATTGAAGTTCAAACTGTGTTTGGGGCTTTTCAATTCTGTTTTGAGCCGAAACAAAGCCTTTTACGAATGTAGTTATGTTTATGAGCATTTGAAAAAATTCGAAATTTTTAGCAGAAACTCATTTCATATGAACAAGGATTAAACCAACAGTTTAGGGAAATCATCACATTTCTTTGTACAAATTAATATTATTTTGTATTTTTTGTGAGAGTTGGGTAACGTTAAAGACTTACAATCACTCTAATTTGTCCCTGCCCAAAATTTTTGGGTTCATCTTTTTTTTGTTATGTGCTTGCTCCTTGTTTTTATTCTTCAGGTCCCGAGTGAACAAAGTGCTCCAGTGTATATGTCCATGCTTAAAAAAAAAAGAGTTAAGCTCAGTTTTATGTTTGAAGACTTCATATTGTTGTAATTTTTATAACTTAATTGACGAATAGCAGTTTGTGAGATGCCCAACAAATCATTACTGAATAATGAATTTAAGGTTTTCATGTTAGAGGACGTGAAGAGCCTTTATTTATTATAGTTGTAATATTCTAAGTATTTCGTTAAAAATATTTTGAAAATTGAAAGTTTTCTTAACATTTTGTCATGGAAATGTAAATGACTTGTCAATAAAATTTGTAATCACAATCTTTGTGGACATTCAGATGGCATGATGCTCATCTTGATTACGAGATGACTAGAGGCCTATTTGTGTTTGTATAGTAGATGTCTCTTAAAAAGAAAAGTTGAGCACTTAGGCTGATGTCAGTACATGAGGCTTATTTGAATATAAAGCTGAAAAGTTGTTTTTGTCTGAGAAAGCGGCAGTATTATCGTTATCTTAAGCCCTGAATACACTATGCTCTGTATGCAACAAATATTTTCAAGCTGGAATTGGCTGACAATTATAGTAGAGTTCAAATTTCAAGCTCGTGATCAATAGACTAATCTTTTATCTGTTTATTGGGCCAAGGGCCTAAAGAGTTGACTTCATGATCCAGAAAGTGTGTAATTACTGTATTTTTCTGAAATCAGTCCTCAATTACATTTTTAATACAAATATTGAGTTTAAATTTTCTATTTTAAATGCCTAGGCTGTTATTGCTTACCTTTTTCATTGGTGATGACTTCAGTGACCAGTGTTGAAAACTTTTGAAACTGGCGAGTTTTTCCAAATTATTGCCTACTGAAGATTTCATCTCCTGCTATATGGGCATACTCTTGGATCACTCCTGTAATTGGAAGCCTATTGTATGGAAGAGTCATCATGCTAGTCCAAAGGTGGGAGATGACATTCTTATTTTGGAGAAGTCTAGCTTATTAGAGAATAATTTATTACAAATCTTACCCTTTTCTCTCCCTTTCTAAGAAATGTGTCGTGAATGTGAAGTCTGTTACAGGTAAGGCATTCTCAATATGTACTTTGGGAGACTTTTCACCGTATTATATTGATAAAGTATACCTTTCACCATTTCTCTAATATATATATATATTATTATATATTGCCTCATATATAGGCTCTTATCATGCAGAAGAATCAGCTTTTAAATACCTTATGAATGAAAATCTGCTGCGAGTTAACTCAATCTGCTGTTGACCCCATGGCTCTCAAAGCACTGCATTTGTAGCCGTATTTTTCATGAAGCTAGACAAATATAAATTGAATTGAAAATGGACTAACTAAAACTGTACAGAGTTCTGTTTTACGCTGTGATACATTTTGAGACCAGTGATGCCACTGCAGCATGAACTATTCAGCTTCTGGACATATGTGGATTGATGTTTTTGATCTATTTGGCAGTCATGATTTTGCTCCAAGTAATTTCCATCTGTTTTGCAGCATGAAAAATTGTCTTGAAACACATTGTGCTGTGATGCTTTCAGTGGCTTGGCTGCAGAATTTTATTGATTGGTTGTTTTCAGTCTTGTGATTAGGTTTGAAAAGTGTCTTAATATACGTGGTAATTTGGAGTAAAAACAGGTGAAATGGGTAAACTGCATGAACAATGTAACAGGGAGGGTGTCAATGAATTGGGTCTCTTTTTATTTCCATGTAGAACTGACTTTCTGAACAGCCTGCTGGTCAAAAATATTGTTCTTATAAGCTTTGAGAGCTCCTATGAAATATTTAGTAAGAATTTTTCAATAAGTATTTTGATCAGCGAGGTAGTCTCAGGCATGACTTGGTGGAATTTACTATTCATATTCGAAATGAAAGCAAGTACTTAGTGATGCCACATATATTTATTAAACTGAACTATGTTTCGACGTAACACATCATCATGAGTGATACACATAACAGCTATGTGTAGGGTGGGGTGGCCCTAAGCACGGAATTCAATAGCAACCTAACCTAACGGTAACAGTGAAGAACGAAAGCAATATTTGCTGCCGATCATTTTGCAAATTTGAAAAATGATAAATGAGGGTACGAAGAAAGAGCTAGTTCAACTGAAACCTGGCATTATTGAATTATTTTCTCTGTAGGTTAACAAATTTGTAAAGATTTAAAAAAATAAAGTTAAGGTTGATTACCATATGTGCCGACATGATTTGGTCTATGAAACGAATCTGAATTTGAGAGAGATCAGCCGTCGGATGTGCCGTGTCGTGCAAGCCGCATCGCTTGGCGCCACTTTCGGCACCAGGCTGCACGGGCTGCAAAGCCTAAATGGCAAAAGATACGCAAAAACTGATGAAATTTTTGCCCTATGGATCATAACTTACCCTTATTTTGACAGTTTTCGCAAAATCGTATGACAAATTAAGGGTGGTGTTATTTAGGCGCCTCTCGCTGACTAATTATTTTAAATTTTTCTAAAATATTTTTTTGCCTATCCTTGTATAACCGAGGATCATTGAAATCAGATTGACGGTTTTGAAATTAAAAAAAAAATGTTTTTTTGGAACAGCTCCCCTCTGCGTGAGATTGGGTGAGAATGGCCTTGATCCCCTTCCTCCCCTTAACACCTCTCATGGATGCCCGATAACCTAGCCCTTATAAACGACGGAATAAATTCACCACTAGCTATTCATGGTTTTTTGAAAATTACCATATAGACTTATAAGGGACACACCCCTATTTTGAGCATCGGAGCTGAAGTAAAATAGTTTTTGTGGCCCTTTTCTTTCTCCCAACATTGTCTTGACTGGGGCCAAACTCAGTATTCTCCAATTAGTAAAGACTAGTATTTAAGATTACTAAGATAGTTGAAAAAAATTACGTGATACTTTCAAGTTGCAGGCATATGCCTGGACTTTTGACAGTTATCAAAATTTCCACTTTCAATGCTAAAACTTGATGCGGCATTTTTCAGCTAAATTTTCACAACATTTATGGCACTCTGAGATATATATTGCAACGCACACACGTCGCGAGAAATGAATTGACGAGAAATAGGCGGTTAGGAGTGAAGAATGACAAAACAATAGGGTTGATTTCCAACAGTATGAATACACTTAATATGCAAAGTCAGCTATAGATACACAATACATGTAATACTAAGTTGCCTGAGGTTAATTGTAGTCTTGAAGTTGGGAAAATGCCGGGCACCAGGAGTTCCTTCCTTGTTCGAGGTCTGGAGCAGAGAGACCGAGCCAGCCCGCTTACAGCAGAGCCGCCGCGCTCAAGGCAGGCGTGAGAGGGGAGGTGAAGGCAGAAGAGGGGAAACAGGTTTCACTCTGACGTTTCACCTTACAATTGGAGAGGTGGTGGCGGAGAGTAATAGAAGTTCACACATGGCATAAAGAGGCCGACACCGTTGATAAATTCACTATAAATTGCGGAGGACTTCACTAGACGCGAGAATCAGCGGCACGCGAGAATCAAGCTGGCACGACGTACTCGAATGCTTCCCGAGAGTGGTACTCATGCGCTCGCGAATTGTCTCCTCGTGATGAAGTCTCGGAGAGATTAAGACACGGAGGGATTGAGAACGTGCCCAATTATGGCACAATATAAGTATTCATTCGTTGTAATAAAATTATGATGCTTACTAGGGGTGGTCGGATCAGATACCTTGGATCCAAATATCCGCAGATAATGCCCTGCACTGGATACTTCGGAGCAAAATTTGCGGAAGAAATCCAATCTGGATTCATCATCATCACTGGGCAATTATCCTAGGATTGGTTTGACGCAGCTCTCCACTCAGTTCTCCTATCAGCTAATCTTTTCACACCTACGTAATTCTTCTCTTTCACATCTCTCTTTACTTGTTCCATATATTTTGTCCGAGGTCTTCCTTTTCCATTCTTGCCTTCCACTTGCCCTTCGACGATTGTCTTCATCAGGCCATCATGTCTCAAGATGTGGCCTATAAGGTTGTTCCGTCTTCTTATTAAGGTTTTCATGAGGCTTCTCTTCTCTCCTACCCTTCTTAGCACTTCCTCGTTACTAACTCGGTCAATCCATTTGATTTTCATCATTCCTCTGTAGCACCACATTTCAAAGGCCTCTATCCTTGCTTTCTCCGCTGTGGTCATTGTCCATGCCTCACTTCCGTATAGGAGCATACTCCAGATGTAGGTTCTTATGAATTGTTTCTTTACTTCCATATTTAAGTTTCCCGCTGTAAGCAGGTCTCTCTTTTGGTGGAATGCTCTCTTCGCCTGGGCTATTCTGCTGATAATTTCTTTCTTGCTTCTCCCGTCACTAGTTATCTTGCTTCCCAAATAACAGAATTCATCCACCTCTATCAGTTTTTGCCTCCCTATTTTAATGTTGGTCTTGACTTCTTCTCTTCTGCTGCATACTAAGATCTTGGTTTTCTTCGTGCTTATTTTCAGTTGATATCTACTCATTACCCTCCCCATATTAGCCAGAATATTTTTCAAATCCTTCTCTGTTTCTGCTATAACGGCTATGTCATCGGCAAATCTTAGCATGCTAATTTTTTCTCCATGGATATTCACTCCCAATTCCTTTTCTTTGATTTCATTAATGGCTTTTTCAATGTAAACGTTGAAAATACGTACGGGTGACAATGTACAGCCTTGTCGTACTCCTTTCCTAATTCTTGCTTCTTCACAGCTGGGCCCTGATTTTATCACGGCTACTTGGTTTTTGTATAAACTGTGGATGATTCTTCTGTCATTATAAAGAACCCCAATTTCCTTTAGGATTCCAAGCATTGTGCTCCATTCCACGTTGTCAAATGCTTTCTCTTAGTCCACAAACGCAACGAATGTTGGCTTGTTCTTTTCCATTCTCTTCTCTATGAGCAGTCTTAGGGCCAATATTGCTTCCCTTGTGCCTTTGTTTTTTCTGAATCCAAATTGGTCCTCATCCAAGTACTGCTTTTCGTTCTATTCTTCTATAGATGATCCTTGTCAGTATCTTTGACGCATGTGTAGTAAGGCTTATGGTCCTAAAATCTTCGCACTTCTCCGCTCTTTTCTTCTTAGAAATAGGGATTATAATGTTTCTCTCGAAATCCTTTGGTATCTCACCTGTCGTATACATTTCACTAATGATTTTGTATAGCTGGTTCAACGTCTTCTCTCCTGAATTTTTGATTAGTTCTGCAGGAATGTCATCAATGCCAGACGCTTTTTTTATCCTGAGGTCTCTTACAGCCGCATCAAATTCCGATCTTAAAATTGGGGCTCCCATGTCATCGGCATCCACTTCCCTCTCGTTTTCGATAGCATTCGTTCTGAGGCGACTTCCTTTGTACAAATCTTCCAGATATTCCTTCCATCTCTTCCCTTTTTCTTTGTTTTCAATCAATAGTTCTCCGTTTTTGTCCCTAAGGGTATTACATCTTACGCCCCTTTCCTTAAAGTGGTTCCTCACTATCCTATAAGCGGCCTCTACTTTTCCATGTTTAAGATTGTTTTGCACGTCTTCGTAAATGCTTTTCATCCAAGTTTCTCTAGCCTTCCGCGCTTTACGACATATTTCGTTCCTTATTCTCTTGTAACAATTCTGTCCTTCCTCTGTTTTCGCATCCTTGTATTTTCTTCTTTCTTCAATGAGATCTAATTCAATCTGGATTATAAATTTTAAATTAATGCCTTCATCAATGCAGCGTCCCATAAGAGGGAGTGGAAAGAGTTCCCATCCTCTCTTCCCATTGCACGGCAATGCTTGTCCTACTCATGAACCGATTTGTTTCAAAGCTCTTGTGGTAATAATGCAACCGAGTTCAGCTGAGGAAAATTTTAAGGAAAAATACAACAGACAAATGGTGTTAACGTTCCCAAGAGACGACCATCAGGGGAATCTCTGTGCCGTAGGATAATAATCATGCCAAAAGTAACCACTTTATAGATTAACAAATCCACACTCGGCCCTCCATCAGCCCATGCCTCTGAGGTTTTTTTTCATTTCCGAGACCACACATGATAATGAGCTTCGAAGGAAAATATCAAATTACACGGGAACAATGGATATGTCTTTCATCCCTACCCAGTCTCACCAACTGACCTTTTTTGGCCTACCTATTTTCCCAGTTTCTGGAGGCTAAATTGTCAGTGAGCCACCTACTGAGCCCGAAGATATCTCGATAGCTTTTGACAATGGGTGACTCACACGATGTTCAAATAAAAAAGTGACCAAACGCGATGCATTTCTGAGAGTATATAATTTTTTAAGCTCTAATTGATGGACACAAAGCAGTCTAGTTACAAAAAGGTTACTAATATTCAACACAGCCGGGGCACAGCTAAGAATTAAGGTTAGGGTGGGTTTTAGGTGCAAGTAATACTTAGGAGTGTGGGGGTATTGCATAACCGCCAAGGTAAGCAGGAGTTGCGGGGCCGTCCTCCAGGAAAGTTTTAAGAATAATGGTTCAAAATGGCGAGTTTTACGGCTTTTTAAGGGATATTTGATTAATCCTAACACTATGCTCGAAGTAATACTGATCCAATTAACAGATTGCGTACAGATGGCGAGAATTCTCATCATTTTTTTCCCAAACGTGCCAGATGGATGACGAAGATTCTTGTCATTTAGGCACGTCAACCTTAACAATTATAAAGCATACAATACGTATTCGTTAGTACGTTTTCAGTTGTTGTTCGTTATTCATAATGAATTGATGCATCATAATGTTTGATTGGGTAAAGTTATATTCTTAACATTATCTTTTTAACCATGTTTAAACCAAAGGCATTTCACCCTAATAGGCACATACATATTTCCAAATCGGCATTCCTAGGAATTTAAATACCCTGGTACGCAACGTGTTAAGTAAAATGGATTAAACTTAAAAATTTCTCTGAGCTCTGGGGGGGTTTTATCCCCCAAAACCCTGCTGTGCCACTGCAACACAGTCTGAACACCACAATTTCCGAAGAAACACATCGCTTAGCTTGCCCGCCTTCGCTTTGAAGGCAACTACGTCACAAGTAGGATTGGACGTTTTCGTCCCTTGACAGAGGGAGCATGCTCCTTCCCCTCTACCTCCTCTAAAAGGGGTAAATTTTCATGTTCAATAATGCTAACATAAGTGAAAGCATAAAGGAAATCTTTCGGTAGGCGTGCTCACGGCAAATTGCCTCTAAGTTCAGTTTCTTTGCTGTAGGCTTGGTGTGTAATTTACTGGAATAGAAATTTGCAAGTGCTCTTTAATGACAAGCATTCCTGATTTCTTCTATCCGCCATTTAGTACAACAATGTACACACTAATTTGAATTTTTGAAACCGCAGGTTTTAACAATAATATAATTTTCAATTGCAATATAATAGAGTCTGGATATGATTTTTGAAAAATCAGACTCAGTCTTGTAAGAACTACTAACTATTAGCCAGCTATTGTCTTTCAAAACTATGCTTTTCCCTAACTTTAATATGTGATTACTATTTGGAGTATTAATGTCATTGGTTAACCCCCCCATGGCAGCAAAATTAGTGCCCACGGGAGCATTAGTGAAAAACCCCACCTGATCTTTATCATGTTCACATCTGATGTATCGATGAGACGATGTGATGCTTATGATTAAGAAACAGGAACAGGATCATTGTAAAAATATGTCACCTAGGGAGAAACTCCCATGCCTTCCGCTTGTTTCACCTAGGTTTTTAGGTGACTAATTAACTCTGAAAATGAAGGCCACTACGTTCTCCTTTGGAATTGCAACCAGCGGGCAGAATTCGTGGATGAGATGCAGCCCCCATTTTCAGCTGCAATTTCTGAGAAAAAAGGTGTGGCATCACTCACACAAGTTTATGAGGTAAATTTCGTAATTGACTAATGTATTATTGTTTCATGAGTGGCTGTGGTGCTGCCTAATGGCATTTTATGTCCTTCAGCATATTAAGAAATTTTCAAATCATCGTGGGAATAGAGTACATTGGTATCTAGTTCAGATATGTAGGCATTCAATAACAAATCAAGAGCTCTCAGTGTGGGCCTGGGTTAACCCAATAAATCCCAAGTAAGTTAAAAACTTAAATTGATGAATTAGCTATAACACAAGTTCCACGGATCAAATGAGTCAATATCTCTTTTTTCGGAACTCTTATTTTTGCAAAGAATTTTTTTATTATAACACAAATAACTATATGTTTTACACAAAATATTCATTGAATTTTGTTTTACCCATGAAATTTTGAAAAGTAATCAGTAAGTTCTGGGTATTATGCCTGCCTCGGTGGCGGCAGGGTAAAATCCTTGCCTGCCAAACAAGAGGTCGCCGGTTCGAGTCCTGCCTGGGTAGGTTTTCCCCTCTCCAGCGCATGGTTGCTCGTGCACGAGTAATTGTTAAATCTGTGAAACGCCCCAATTTAAAATGGCCAATAGGAGCTATATTCGGTGGTTTGAGAATAAAAAATAAACACTGCAATTTTGGCAAACACATCATCTGGCTGCTACAAACTCGGCATCTTTGTCATGGATGTTTTCTTCACAAATGATATTGTGGCTTACCTTGTCTTTCCTAACTGCATTTGGCAAACTATTTATTCCGTATATCACTATGACACTTACTTATCGCATATATTATGACACTATTTAGTGATTAGTGGTAGCACATTCACTTTCTTCTTCTTTCTACAGGAAAGATAACACTATTTCTTGCCGAAAATCTATCTGGCTGATGGTTGATCTAACTGCAACTTCAAAATTAAAAATGGGTCCAATTTACCAAAATTTGTTCCTGCAGTTATTTCTGAATTATCACACCAACGGACAAAGAATAAATCATTTCCTTGGACTGTAGAGAAGGCAATTTGTGATTCTGTTTTCTCTCACAGTATCAGGGTCAAAAAATCCCATTTTTGACAAATAAATCAGTTGACTTGCAAAAAATTCTCCAAATAAAATGTGATTTCTTGGAATTTCAATGGCTTTTGCCAGGCCAGCTGCTACCCTTTCCCCTAAACTGAAAGAGGTACCCCTTCTTTTGGGATGCTCCCCCATTGGCAGAAAATTGGTATAACTATGCTGTGGAAGATGTTGTTCACCACAACTTAAAACCAAATCATACCGGTTTTCCTCTTATAAACATTGGAATGGTGCCCAAAATACAGGGTGTGTCCTGAAAGTAGTAGGACTGATTTTTTCCCACACACGCGGACGGTCGGACGGGAGTTTTCTGGGTTGTAGGTGGTGGAAGGGACTCTAACAAAGCGCTGCGAACACGCGGCAGTCGGCTCTGAGCTCTTGCGGAGTGTGAATCGTATTTCTTCCAGACCTCTGTCAAGTGTCCTCGTCACGGTGCGTCATGGAACGTTTAGTGGAGCAGCGTTACGCAGTGAAATTCTGCGTTAAACTCGAGAAAAGCGGCAAGGAGACCCATGAACTCATCAAGGCAGCTTACGGGGATAGTGCCATGAGCAGAAAAACCGCTCAACGTTTGAATACGACCCAGAAACGAAGCGGCAAAGTGCAGAATGGCACACAGCGACATCTCCGAAACCCAAAAAAGCTCGCATGTCCAAATCGAAGCAAAAATCCATGCTCATGTGCTTCTTCGATTCGAAAGGTGTCATCCACAGTGAGTTTGTGCCACCAGGGCAAACCGTTAATGCAGCTTTTTACGCGCAAGTACTGGAAAGACTGCGAAAACGCATCTTCCGCGTCCGACCAGCCATCGCCGCTTCGTGGATCCTTCATCATGACAATGCGCCGGCCCACACCGCGTTCATTGTCGTTGACTAACTGGCAAAACACGGCGTGGAAACCCACCCTAAAGCCCGGATATTGCCCCCCCCCCGGACTTCTTTCTCTTTCCCAAGCTCAAGACCCCTCTGAAAGGGCGTCACCACGGGTCGGTGGAAGCTCTCCAAAAGGCCGTGACGCGCGCTGTAAAGGACATCCCGGAGTCAGCCTTCCAGGAAGCGTATGTTGCGTGGAAAACTCGCTGGCAGCGTTGTGTTGATGCCCACTTAGAAGATTTTTGAAGCGATGTACCTATATGAGAAATACATTTTTTGTTCTCGACTCAGTCCTACTACTTTCAGGACACACCCTGTATGGCATCCTCTTCTCGACAATAGATGATTTCCAAGCAAGTATATCAAACAGTAGAAATTTTCAGTTGAGCTTGTCAAAGCATGGACGTATCTTAGAAAACTAATCCCCCTTGTTCAAACTTCTGTTATCTGACAGGCATAAGAACATTATAATTTCAACTAAACGGTACTGCAACCATTCAACGTTTAATCAGCTTTCTTACTCCAGTAATATTTTGTTTGAGGTAAGGTGTGATAGCCATTAAACAACAGAATATAAGAAACCCCACATTATTGCAATATTTTATGTTAATTTCATGCACTGTGGTCACTGCCAATAATGAGCTACTTAATAAGCTGCAAATGTGGGTTGAAGTCATTTGGAGGGAACTTAAATATTGTACAACTGCCTGACATTAAAGTATAGCCATAAAAATGTAACTTATTCTTGAAAAGCATTTAACTTTCAAGTCCCAAAAGAAATACTCGTGACGACTAGCGCCATTGCCCTGGATTACTGGAGTCCAATGTAGCGTGAATGCAACACTTTGCTTATTCTTAAATACATAATTTGAAAACTACATATTGCTCAATTTATTGCAGTAAATCGAAAAATTTGTGTCGCCCTCACACAATGTTAGGAATAAATGGGTTAAGACTTTCTTTTTCTGCTGTATTTTTTCATCTAACTTGTATTTCTTTGTGTCCATTTTCCATCTGATTGCTGTTAATATATGATCAACTAACAATTGGGTGGTTTCCTATTATTTTTTTATTGCCTAAATCGAAAGATTATTACTCCTGGAGTACGTATTTCACGCTTTTAGATTTTTAATGACGATATCTATTTTTCGCGATTAAATGAAAAGTGAAAAATTTCAAGCGCGCGAAAACGCGACGCGTAAGTAGGAATGATGGGAAAAAGTCCGTGCGACGCATTTCTGGTTCCCCCTCCCGCCTTGTGAGGTGACCTTGATCGAGGCTCTGAGCGCTGATAGGACGCAGGATGCTAGCGGGTAGCTGAGTACCTATTGCTGGCTGGTAGCGCTTGGCTTAAAAAAGGTTTATTAATATCTACCTTATCAAACGAAGAATACTTTCCGACCTTAGCCAGTTTTAATAGGTGATTATGGCTGCTATTCTGGATAAGCGTTGCAAAAAATAGCATATGCTATTCTGCGGGTCCTCGCAAGTCCTCGCAAGTATCTCTCTCATTGTTTAGTCCGCAGTTCCCAGCCAATCTGGCTGTCTCCTGGGTGTTTCCCTTTTCTTGTTGTTTCTTGCAGCTAAAGACAATCACTTTTTAAATTTTTACATGAGTCATGGCATAGTTAATTGGGGGAGTTAGGGATTGGGAATGTGGGTAGGGTTTAGGGCAGATTTGGGATAAAGGTATTTTGGTTTAACAGGTATTTCGTAGTCCCAGAGATTTTCTAATAATGGATTTTTAGTAGCAGCGAAAGATTTTTCGAATTTAGACAAGTGCGATTTTAGATAAGTTAGAACTGGACATAGTTTGAGGTCTTTCCTGATGTCTTTGTTGCTCATAAACCATGGCGCATTTATTATTTTACGAATGATCTTGTTTTCGGCGACCTGAATTTTCTTGAGATGAGATGGTGCTGCATGAAGCCAAGCCGGTGCTGCATATGTGAGTATTGGTTTGATTGTAGAATGATAAAGCAGAAGTTTAGTTTTGATGGAAAGCGGCGAACTCTTCCTTAATAAGGGCTGGAGAGATGAGCTGATTCCTGAGGCCTTCTGAACAGCAGATTGGATATGAGTGGACCAGATTAGTTTATTATCTAGTAGAACTCCGAGGTATTTAATTGTTTGGCATTTTGGAATTGTTTTATTTCGGAAGTAGATGCGATGTCCTTCGCCGACTTTTCTTCTTTTGCTGAAGACTAGATGTGAGCATTTGGTTGCGTTGATGGATAACTTCCAAATGTCTGCCCATTCTTCATAGGAATCAATATGGTCTTGAAGCTGGTCCGCTGTCCGTTCCGGGTCGGAACCCTGGGCCAATATGGTGATGTCGTCAGCATAGAGAAATAGTTTGGTTTCGGGGAAGGTAGGAGTATCGTTGACAAATAAGTTGAAAAGGGTGGGGGAGAGTATGGCTCCTTGTGGGACGCCAGAGGTGATGGAGTAGAAGGAAGAGGAAGCGGAATTAATTTGGACATAGAAGGTTCGATCGGAAACAAAGGACTGTAGGATTTTCAAGAGGTAGGTTGGAATTGGGAGTAAGGAAAGCTTATATATTAGGCCCAGAGTCCAGACCCGGTCGAATGCTGCTTCGAGGTCCAGGAAGACGGCATGAGTGATCAGTTTTCCATTGAATCCGGCAATGATTGATTCAGTGAGTCGGACAATTTGATGGGTTGTTGATGTCTTGGAGCGAAAACCTGTTTGTTCTGGCTTGATTAAGTCTTGTTCAATGAGGATGTTCTTCAGACGGTAATGAAGTACTGCTTCGAATAGCTTCCCGATGGTGTTTAAAAGACTAATCGGCCGGTAGGATGATGGATTAGGGCTGCTATTCTGGATGGAATAGCATTATGCTATTCTCCGATATTGCAACCGATGTTGCTATAATATAGCGTATTGCAACGCCTATGCTATTTGGTATTCAGAACGGTTGCAATTCGTGTTTTTACTACACCGGAAGTGGTAAATCTCAGAATAGCATAGGCCCGTAGCAATTCACTATTCTGAACGGCGAATTGCAACCGGTAGGCTTGCTATAATATTACGCGGTCATCGAGGCCGAGCTATTCGGTATTGCAACCCTGAAAAGGTGCGCATTGCGATGTCGAATTGTTTTTCTGAGGTTAAAGTAACATAATCAAGCATTGAAAAATGGAATAATAGCCAAAAATAAAATGATATCTGCTTTATTTTAATTAAATAATAGTAGCATAAGTGATGAATATTTAACTAGTTAAGTGAATTGGGTAGAAATTAACATTCGCGCTTAATATATGAAGCACCAGCTTGCTTCATCGACAGTACGAAAACAATAACAATTAATGCAAAGAATTACTACGATTAGCCCAAATTTTCCGTGTTTTATTCATATTTACAACTCATAATTTTATTTCATCACTTGACTTGCTACTAAAAATATCCTCAATGTAGGCTATCAGGTCGATTCTTGAAAATTTTCAAGCTTGTGTTATCACACTAACTCGCCAAATATAATAATAGTTATAGCTTTCAATGAAAACCATATATTACCATAATAATACCATATACTTTGATCAGTCGTTCATTTCCTCAATTGGACAGTATATACAAATACATGCAAAGAGTCGAAATTATTTTCCCCACTATTCGCTACCTTCTACAATTAAAATTTACAAACTTATAACACGGGCAGTCGACTTAAATTACTTGCTTGAAAACAAAGGATTTCTCCGAACACCAATAAAGTTTCCGAACAAATATGATTCGCCACAAACGTTTAATGGAATATCCATGTACATCATTAATGCAATATATATCCCTGACAAAAATAAACTCCACCATGGTGGGTACAGGAAGGGTACAGGAAGGGTGGCATCCTTCATGGTGGGTAGTTACCCTTGCACAACCCACGCCCTACCCACCATTAAGGGTAAGGGAAGGAGAGAAAAATCCTTCGTGTACCCTTCCTTGGAACTCCTTCCCTTACCATCCGTGTACCCTTCCTCTACCCACCATTAAGGGTAAGGGAAGGAGAGAAAAATCCTTCGTGTACCCTTCCTTGGAACTCCTTCCCTTACCATCCGTGTACCCTTCCTCTACCCACCATTAAGGGTAAGGGAAGGAGAGAAAAATCCTTCGTGTACCCTTCCTTGGAACTCCTTCCCTAACCATCCGTGTACCCTTCCTCTACCCACAATTAAGGGTAAGGGAAGAGGAGAAAAATCCTTCGTGTACCCTTCCTTGGAACTCCTTGCCTTACCATCCGTGTACCCTTCCTCTACCCACCATTAAGGGTAAGGGAAGGAGAGAAAAATCCTTCGTGTACCCTTCCTTGGAACTCCTTGCCTTACCATCCGTGTACCCTTCCTCTACCCACAATTAAGGGTAAGGGAAGGAGAGAAAAATCCTTCGTGTACCCTTCCTTGGAACTCCTTCCCTTACCATCCGTGTACCCTTCCTCTACCCACCATTAAGGGTAAGGAAAGGAGAGAAAAATCCTTCGTGTACCCTTCCTTGGGACTTAGCATTTATAACTGAAGAAAACATATCCTGAAAGACTCTCCTTAGCTACTTTTTCCTGCTAAAGAGTATTGAGTTCCGTACAAGAACGTAAGCATCTTTGAAAGCAAATATAGACGGGCTACACAACTAATCTTTAAAATTTCCTTAAGGAAAACAATAGTATACATATTCAGTGGCGTAGCCAGGGGTGGGGTCCGGAGGGTTCGGACCCTCCGCCCCCCCGAAGTATAAAAACACAATCATTTTCCTTCATAATAGAAATCAAAATATTAAAAAATAATGAATTTAAAAAATATTTCTTTGACTATTGAAGTTTTTTCGATTATGAAAAGTGTTTGAATAAGTTGAATTCCAATACTTACTATCCTGTTTTTCAAAACTTTTCCCACCTGGTTTTGGACCCCCCCCCCCAAAACGAAATTCCTGACTACGCCACTGTACACAATAGTTTCTGTAATTGTGTGAAAAAAGCTCATTTAGAAGTTCTTCCATTCACGTTTTAGGATGTAACCTATTTGTGTGGCTGACAATGAGACATCGCTAGAGTGATGTTCAGTATTAGAATGCCGATCTTATTTTCTGAAACGAAATAGGTGTGGTAGAAAAAAGTCACAGCTTTCTTCCACATAGGCCCGGGTGCGATTCTCATCTTAAGATTTTGTAGTATAAGTTCCGTTGAGAAACTTCTCCTATCAAGTACCTCGATAGCCGAGGTTGTTAAATCTATAGTTCGTGATATTGTAATATGTAGGTCCTGGGTTAAGTCCACGTGAAGGCTAATTTTTTTATGCCCTATAACTTTAGAAATCACTGTTGCAACTCATCCCCATTCGTTTAATTTAGTTTATTAGCGATTTTTTAAATTTTTTATGTTAATTTATGGATTTTTAGTTTTTATTTTATCCTACCCTTCCTGTACCCTTCATTGAGGCTGGCCAAACCCTTCCCGTACCCTCCAGGAAGGAGAGGGCGTACCCACCAATGTTCTAAAATACCCTTCGTGTACCCTTGCTGAAGGGTACAGGAAGGGTACACTTATCCTTCCTGTACCCTTCATCGAGGCTGGCCTAACCCTTCCCGTACCCTCCAGGAAGGAGAGGGCATACCCACCAATGTTCTAAAATACCCTTCTTGTACCCTTGCTGAAGGGTACAGGAAGGGTACACCTATCCTTCGTGTACCCTTGCTGAAGGGTACAGGAAGGGTACACTTATCCTTCCTGTACCCTTCATCGAGGCTGGCCAAACCCTTCCCGTACCCTCCAGGAAGGAGAGAGCGTACCCACCAATGTTCTAAAATACCCTTCGTGTACCCTTGCTGAAGGGTACAGGAAGGGTACACCTATCCTTCCTGTACCCTCAATGGAGGGTAAACCTCTCCTTTATGGAGGAGTTTATTTTTATCAGGGATCATGTGGAATTCAATACAAATTGTTTCCTCTATAGGCAAGTAAGTTATTCACACTATTAAGTTTCAGTATATCGGCACAGTTCAGGGTCTATCAAAAATTTCAGTGAGCATATTAAAATCAGCTGATACGAAAACAATAATAAGTGACACAAAAGCACTTTCCACACGATTCACTTTTTCACAGTTGTTCCATCCATCCTCAAATTCACCATCACATCCCTCTGCTTTTTCCAAATCTGCAGCTGAAATATCGATACTATTCAATCATATTACATGAAAGCACAGCGGTGACGTTGCCACCTACTTCATTTCCTAAACAGAGATTGAATACTGACATTAGGGAGTCATATAATATAAAGCTAGTATTAGAAACGAAAGCTTCTAGTTCATACAGTAAAGCTATATCGTCACGATCAAAGCAATAAAAGTTGGTACATATTTATTTTGACATGCAACGAACAGACAGACTTCGAAGCCTAAGACAATTACGAAGAAAATCAAACATATTTAGCTTTCAATGATTATTTCGCATAACATATATCTCACGCTAAAGGACCGATCGGATATAGGTAAATGATTCAATATTTATGCCCGATAAATCATCATTATAACAGTAAAATTATGACCTAACCCACCTGTCTGAAGCCATTGTGATATTATCAAAACAACAACAATCAGCTGATTTCCTAAACGAGATTTTCAAAGCGTATTATATAAATCCACGGTTTAATATAATTTTTAAATGCAAATGAAGCAATTATTTGTAATTGCAAGTCAATATTCCATAAAATACAGAAAAATATATAAAATATCTTCTTCCTCATTGGTTGCGCAAACTGTTCAGAAAGTTTTTCATACGGGAAGAGGCGGAGCTTCCAAATAGCTCGCGCAAGAAATAGCATGCTGCTATTCCGAACAAAATTATTACTACGCTTCATTCTGAATACGGGGTCGTTGCAATAATGACCCGCAGAATAGCATATGCTATTTTTTTGCAACGCTTATCCAGAATAGCAGCCTTGAAGTCGGTTTATTGGGTTTTGGTAACATAAGTATCTTCGCAAGCTTCCAAGATGTAGGGAAGTATGAAATTTGGACCAAAAAGTTGAATAATTTAGTCAGAAGGTCAATGATGGGGTTTGGCAGATTTTTTAGAAGCCTGTTTAGGATCCCGTCTGGGCCAGGAGCCGATTTCCGCTTGAGATTTTTGATGGTAGTTTTCACCTCAGCAGACGTGATAAGATGTGGCTCAGACAGCGGGCAGAACTGTAGACTCAGCCAGGCTTCTGTGCACTCACTTTCTTTTTCTGATTGTAAATCATTTGTAAATCGGAGTTCCAGCTGCTTCGCAAAAAGTTCTGCTTTTTCATTATCCGTGATGGCGTGGCCGTTTGAAGATTGTAGTGCAGGAATCTGGCGTCTCGGTTTACGCAGGGCTTTGGAAACCGGCCAAATGGTGCCGTCTTCGCTGCGAAGTAATTCCACTTTTCGGTCCCAGCATTTCTGACGATGTTCCTTTAACATTCGTTGTACTTTGTTGCGTAGCGCGTTAACAGTTGGCGATCTTCTCTTACAATTGTGAGAATTGTGAGTGAGTCAGAGATTGAAGTTTCAAAATATTATTTCTTTGAAATAAATTTAAGTCTATTTGGTCCAGCAACACACGGTCGGAGAATTTTCTCACGAAATTCTTCCACATACGGAAAAAATACACATCCAACGGCTGTATGATGCCTGTAGTTTTGGGCGGTATTTGCTGCATTTCAAAGTGAAATGATCCTGTCTTCATGGAAAGAATTCCTTCCCTATCATTAAAGGCACTCCACGAGTCCACCAAGAGAATTGTATCCTTTTTTAAAGTTGGAAACAGCACTTTACCAAAATACTCTTCGAGCAAAATGGTTTTCGTCAACAAACCGGAATTAGAAGCTACGACGTGAAGATTTGGAGCTTCAAACACAGAAACATTTTTTGGAAAAATTCCACCTTTCTCCTGCAGGCAAATAAATAAAGGAGACAGAAGTTCACCATCCATCGAGATCGTCGGCTGTATGGTATAGGAATGGGTCGTCGCTCCTAGGGACTGCACCGTTGACTCCACTGTTTTCACTCCTCGGAAATGCAAGGTTCGTCCCGAGTGTAATTCTTTTTTAAACCCACTCTGGTCAGTATTTAATAGAAAATAATTTGGCTTCTGGGCCAATAATAGCCGGATATCGTTTACAAAAGCATGTGCCTTTTCGGATGTCTTTTGCCAGTCAAAGTTCTGTTTCCGAGAAACAACTTTGGTAACTTTCCTAGACACTATATTATATGATTTTTTAAACTTCCACAACCATCCTGATGAAGCAGAAAAATTTTCTAAGGGATTAGTCATTTTGCCATTATCCTCATACGCCCACCTTCGTAAGTCACTGTCGTGCACTATCAGGAAATCTTCTTTTGCTCTTCTAAATCTTTCTATTAAGCATGAAGAAATTGCGTTTAATTTCTCCCTCCGAGAGCCAGCCTGATTAATTTGCTCCTCAAACCGGACAAGCTGTTTTCTTGAGGTCACGAACCTAAAACGGTGCCTCACAGTATCTATCTTTAGTGGCCCAGTTTTTCCGGACCGCCAATATTCCACTGCCATCTTCTTCTGTGACATACTAACATCACCCTCTTTCTTCCTTTTCAATGGAGATGGCTCGTACGATGTCGAAGAAGAAGGAGAAACATCGTCTCCATTTCCATCTGGACTGTCGCATTCATCTTCGCTTACTACTTCCTCCTCTTCCGTCCTCCCTTCGAAGTCAAAAATTAGATCCTCCTCTACCACACAGGATGATCCTTCGCTTTCCACACAGGACTTCAAGGAATCTGAAAATGGGAAAATTGTATTACAACAGGGGAAAATAAAGAATGGATGGGATGCGATTAACTTCACCGTAGTAAGAAAAACAAGGAAAAATTAATTAAACTTACCAGCTAAAATTTCCGCCAACTCGATTTCGTAATCAGTTGGTTCTTCTGTGGAAATCCATGCAGTAAACTTGCTGTCCAATATTTTTACTACATTCCTAGGATTAATCACCATTTCAATGAAAATAAAAGGAACGGCTTTGCAGGTCACGCGTCTACAAAATCTCTCGCTTGTTCGTTCTCGTTCGGAGTTCACTTCGCAAATGGTGTAGAAAAAGCATTTTTGCTGATTTAGGGGGCCTTCACAGTTCGGCGTTGCGTTGACGCCGCGGCTAGCGAGCCAATCAGAGCCCGTCTTTGAGAATTGATGACGTCACGTCTCCAGCTCGCTGCGTCGTCGCAGAAAAACTGAAACTGTCGGATTTTCTCTGCGTCAAGGCGGCAGTACGCCGACGATTTCGAATTGGTGTTTGTTTCTGGGTATACAAATATGCAAGATTAGCTCTAATGGGAGTGGCAAATGCTATTTATTTCATTATTTACTATTATTTTGAAGTGTTCAGCTTAGATATTTCGCATCTTTCCTAAACATAAGACAAATGTTAACCCTAAATTAGATTACAATCACTGAGTAGCATAGATTAGCGTAACTCATACCCGTAAATGGCATCAAAAGCTAAATACAGCGTGAGAGGTGCTTTTTGGTAGCTAAGGTAGTTAAAATTCCATTTTATATCCAATAATTGTGCCCTCATGATCTACTCAGAGCTATTTAGATAACATTACTAGGACAATCTGTTTGGACAATAGATATCATTAATAAATATTCCTGATAACATTCCACGTTAATCATGTTCATTGATTGTATGTAATTAGCTATTTGTCGAATATTCTGAGTTAGGAAATAAAATTTAAAGGTCATAATAATACATAGGCAAGGGCCATCACTACATGGGGTACATTATCTTGACCCATGGAAGGTCATCCCACGCTCAACGAAATAACGCCAATGTATAAGCTAAGAATTAATGCTTTATATTAACGTTATTAATGCGATTTTGGAATTGAAACAAAGTATAATGCCAGAATAACGTTTATTTTTTCATATAACCACATTAAATTATTCTTTTTTATATAAAATACGCGAAAATGAGACTTTATCATATAAGTGTAGTCAAAGTTTCAGTGGGTCATTCATAAATACAATAAAGCCAGAATGCAAATGAAACCAGCTTAAAGGTAGAGAAAAATGATCAATATTTATGAAACGTCCCATTACAACCATCATGCAGCATAAATAAATTAACAATAAATCATTTATTACTAGGACGCTATCCTAAAAGCAGTGCCGTTGGGAATCGAATAACTGATGCAACTTATGACATTGGATTTTACAAAACATAAACGCCAAGCACGAATGAAATTTCTTATTAATATACTTTACAATAAATTAATCTATTAAATGAATCATTAAAAACATTGTAGTATTAAATTTAAATGTACAGAGGCCATTATAAATACATGGGCGCTATCGGAATCTCGCGACGGGGAAAAAGCCATTGCAGACCATATTTTACTGGGTCATTCACTGTCAAACCAATATGAAAAATCTAAAACAACGCACTTTATATGAAAGAAAAAGAATGAAAATTAATGAAACAGAGGATCCCCATACACATATAGTACGAATAGAAAAACCTTAGTTATTTAAAAAATAGGGCGCTATCTCATTTCAAAAGCGAATTAATCACATGCAAGGCAAGGGATTTGCACTGAACTATTCATAAATATAAGAATGAATTTTCTTCAAAACGCATTCAAATTTGGACATACTTTAAGGAAATAAAGTGAAACCGGAGCATTTAATAAAATTGGATCTAACCTAATAGGACAATATAAATAATAACAATTGACATAACAACAATTCGGAGTAAAGTTATCAATGGGTCATTTAAAAATTACTGAAAGCGAACTTCACATATAAACTACTATAGATCACGAGATAAAACATCAAATATAATGAAACGTCTATAGCCCACACTGTTTTTTCGTATATAGAGTAACATGGTGCCATCGAATTCTACGCCTCACACCCGAAATCACCCGCACGATGGTGGAATGACATGACTTGGAATTCATTTCTTTCTCACCACTGCGATGAGCCCACACTTGAAAAAACGCTTACATCATTGAAAAAACATAATATACCACACGCTGGAAATTAAAAAACTCTAATAATTCATTTCCCTCTTTGAAAATTAGGCATGGGCTGGCCCTACCCACACCCTACGCAACCAACTCGCGTCCAGGAATAGAAAAAATTTTTAACTTCGTTGTTTACCAAAGAAATTCAACGATTTTTTCTGCATACGTAGGTGGAAAACTACAATGATAACAGGTTTTACAATTGGATTTTATCCATGTCCGACAGCGTAGATAAAAAACTAATCAACAGAAAAATCGAGGTAAAGTTATCAATGGGTCATTTAAAAATTACTGAAAGCGAATTTCACTCTCAAACTACTATAGATCACGAGATAAAACATCAAATATAATGAAACGTTGTTAATAACATTTTGGTATTGAAACAAGGTATAATGCCAAAATTACTTTTATTTTTTCCATATACCTACAAAAAATTATTCTTTTTTATTTTTAATACGCGAAAATAAGACTTTATCATATAAGTGTAGTCAAAGTTTCAGTGGGTCATTCATAAATACAATAAAGCCAGAATGCAAATGAAACGAGCTTAAAGGTAGAGAAAAATGATCAATATTTATGAAACGTCGCATTACAACTACCATGCAGCAGAAATAAATTAACAATAACACATTTAATACTAGGGCGCTATCCTAAAAGCAGTGCCATTGGGAAACGAAACTGAAGCAACTTAGGACATTGGATTTTACAAAACAAAAACGCAAAGCACCAATGAAATTTTTCCTTAAAATAATACTCAATGTCATAATGTGCATAAAGAATCATTTAAAATATCATAGTATAAACGCTAATCAAAAAGAAGCAAATATAAATTCTTGAGCGCTATCGCAAAGTCACCACGTGGAAAATAGTGATTGCAGACCATATGTCAGTGGGTCATTCACTGTCAAACCAATGTCAATAATCAAAAACAACACTAAATAAAAAAGAAAAAAAATCAAAATTAATGAAACAGATATTCCCCGTGGCCATTAAGTAAAAATAGAAAAACCAGAATTATTTAAAACATAAAACTATCTCATTTCGGAACCGAAATAATCACATGTAAAGCTTAACATATGCACTGAAACATTCATAAAAATAAAAGTGAATTTTAATTCATAACTCATTCAAATTTCCACTTATAACGAGAAAATAAACTATAAACCGGAGCATTTCATATCATTGGATTTAACCCAATAGGACAATATAGATATAATAAAAATTGACCTCCCAACAAGTCGAAGTAAAATTTCAATGGGTAATTAAAAAAAATTAAAGCGAAATCCCCATCGTAATACCTCTAAATTACGAGATAAAACATCAAATATTATGAAACGTCCATAGCCCACAAGGTTTGGCATATATATAAAGTAACTTGGTGCCAACAAATACTACGCCGCCCAACCGAAATCACCCGCACGAAGGTGAAATGGCATGACTTGGACTTCATATTTTTCCTACCACTGTGATGTGCCCACACTTGATATACCGCATAGATCATTGGAAAACCTACACATAAATAGAGTAACCTTGTGCCAGCAATTACTACGCTGCACACCCAAAATCACCCGCGCGAAGGTGAAATGACATGGACTTGGAATTAACATTTTTCTTACCACTGTGATGTGCCCATATGCTTGATTTACCGCATAGATCATTGAAAAGACATAATATACCACACGCTGGCAATTAAAAACACTCATATAATTCTTTTTCTACTTTGAAAATTAGGCCTGGGCTAGCACAACCCACCCTCTCCGCAACCAATTCGCGTCCAGGAAAAGTGAAAACTTTATAACTTCGTTGTTTGCCGAAAATATTTTTTTTAAATTTCCACACGCGTAGGTGCGATTAAATTTCAAGGATAACAGGTTTTACGATTGGATTTCATTCATATTCCACTGCATAGAAAAATAATTTACCAAAAGAAAAATCGTGGTAAAGTTATTAATGAGTTATTTAAAAATAACTGTAAGCGAATATCTCATCAGAATACCTCTACATTATGAGCTGAAACATTAAATATAATGAAACGTCCATAGTCCACAACGTTTTTTAATAAGTAGAGTAACCTGGTGACAGCAAATATTTTGTCGACCACCCGGAATGACCCGCGCAAAGGTGAATTGACATAACTTGGAATTTATTTTTTTCTTACCGCTGTGATGTGCCCACACTTGATATACCGCATAGATCTATGAAAAGACCTATTATACCACACGCTGGGAATTAAAAAAACTCACATAATTCAATTTATTCTTTGAAAATTAGACATGGGCTGGCCCAACCCACACCCAACGCACCCAACCTGCGTCCAGGAAAAGTAAAAACTTTATAACTCATTTGGTTATCGAAAATATTAAAAGAAATTTTCCACAAGCGTAGGTGAGATTAAATTACAAGGATAACAAGTTTTACTATTGCATTTCGTTCATATCCGACAGCATAGAAAATTAACTTACCAACAGAAAAATCGAGGTAAATTTATCAATTGGTCATTTAAAAATAATTGAATGGCAATTTCTCATCAAAGCACTTACACGTCACGAGGTAAAACATTAAATAATATGAAACGTCCATAGTCCACAAGGTTTGGCTATATATAGAGTAACCTGGTGCCAAAAAATACTACTCCGCCCAACCGAAATCACCCGCGCGAAGGTGGAATGACATGGACTTGGAATTAATTTTTTTCTTACCACTGTGATGTGCCCACACTTGATATACCGCATAGATCATCGAAAAGACATATTATGCCACACGCTGGAAATTAAAAACACTCATATAATGCATTGTCTTCTTTAAAAATTGGGCCTGGGCTGGCCCAACCCACACTCTCCGCACCCAAGTCGCGTCCAGAAGAAGTAAATACTTTATAACTTACAATTAGTAGTTTAACGAAAATATTAATAGAAATTTTCCACACCCGTAGGTGCGATTAAATTACAAGGATAAATAAAGGAAGGGTAACTCTACAGTGTGTTAGTGTAAGAGCTGCTAGTAGTGGTTCTTCTTCTTTTTATTACTGACTGGAACATGAGGAATGTAGAATTCTACCTTGTAGGAACTTCTTGTTTCAATGTTGCGTAGTTTCCTTGACCATGATTTTTTTTAAATTTTATGTTGGCTGAAGAGCTCCTTTTAAAATATTCAACAACATTCTTCACTCTTGTTCGGAGGTCTCTAACCCCAGTAAGTGAGTTCTGTACAATCAAATTGAATGTATGGGCCTATATTGCTAACACCGCTGAGTCAGAGGTGTTGCGTGGGTTACGCGGAATAATGTCATGACCACTGTGCTCCCGATAAATCCGTCTGTTTTTAGGGAAAGTTCCTTTAGGGTGTAACGCTAATTTATATAATCTAATTTAATAATAAATCACCAAAAAGGAAGGAAACATGTTCAGTCGTATTTATTAATTATTACCTTAAATTTTTTATAAGAAGATATGCTTACTAGTAATTACATATATAATTATGTAAGTTCATGCGCACAGCCTTCAATGTTTTCAGTTAACTCTGGATTATTTCGCTTCATTGCAATCATTTGACTCACATTGTTCTTTTAGTTCCCATTGTTCATTTGGTTCTCAGCGCTCATTTGATTCGCAGTGTTCATTTGGTTCATGTGATTCTTTATGAACGACATGAAAGAACGATTCATTCACGTGAATAGAACCGAATGAATCGAATCACGGATATGAACCGAAAATCCATTTGCAGTTGTTACGAAAAAATGTAGCTCTCGTACTAGTCTCTATTTCAAGATTTCACGTCTTGCGTGATGCTGTGAATTTAAATAATTTAAGTATTTATTTATTTAACGTGGTTGAGAAACAAGCGAAGGAAATCATTAAGACTTTTCAAAAATTCTTCCGTTGGAACATTGTTCCCAGCGTCCCCTGCGTCACTGGCTGCCGTTCTCTTTATCGCTGGGTGGTTGGGGGGGACTCCTCCCCCACCACCACCGGTTCCAAGCGTGGGAACCGCGCGTCACACAGATTCCCATGCAAGTTCTCTCTGCGTAAGCTCCTCCCCCCTTCCCTCCCGAATTCTTCCGACTTTGGTCCCTGGTACGGCAAGAACACGCATCCCGGAAAAAGTCAGTGTACGACGCGTATTGCCTAAAAACATTTGGCGAACGAAATAAAGAAGAGCGAGAAAGAATGTCTACCGCAAACATTTACGTTACGCTTTATTTTCACTGAAAGTATCCTCAACAGTTACGTTTCCATTGAATGGCAGGAAGGATTAATAAAAAAGAAAATAACGTCAATAATTGTTGGTGCATAAATCCAGCAAGCATTTACAATTGTTGGCAGCATCGCCGCGCTCCGTTTCCCGTTGCCACGTACAGTAATAATAGTCGTAGGTTAGTGATACAGAAAGGAAGTATTTGCAATTTTTCTATGACCAGAAAATACATGATTTTCTGTAGCATAAATTATATATGGACATTAAGAAAACACGCCGGAGTGAACAAATGCTGCGGAACCACGTTCCCGGGAAGTGGAAGCGGCCCGCTGCGGCCACATTTGGCAACATGGCATCAATAGAATTGATGAATATTCACAAATATCAGTATTTTTATAGATTACGGATCATAAATAAATTACAAATATAGAAAAAGTGCTTTTATTAGCTATATGTCTTATTTCGAGGAAAACTGAAGGACTACGTAATGTTTATGGGTTTTTACAGTCGGAAGAATTCGGGAGGGAAGGGGGGAGGAGCTTACGCAGAGAGAACTAGCATGGGAATCTGTGTGACGCGCGGCTCCCACGCTTGGAACAGGTAGTGGTGGGGGAGGAGCCCCCCCCCCCAACCACCCAGCGATAAAGAGAACGGCAGCCAGTGACGCAGGGGACGCTGGGAACAATGTTCCAACGGACGAATTTTTGAAAAGTGTTAATGATTTCCTTCGTTTGTTTCTCAACCACGTTAAGGGGGCGCCCTAGCGTTTGACTTTCCCAATTTAACACTGAGGAAAGAAGACGAGAGAAGATTGGAGGCATTCGAGATGTGGGTATGGAGAAGAATGGAGAGAGAGGAATGAAATGGACGGAGAGGAAAAGGAACGACGAAGTGCTGGATATGGTTGGCGAGGAGAGGCAGCTTTTAGATGAGATACGCAGGAGACGGAAGGTATGGATGGAGCGAGTCGTAGCGGGGAGGGGATGTTGAAAATGGTGTTGGAGGGTACAATGTTAGGGAAACGAGGGAGGGGAAGGAAAAGAATAGAATTTTTGGATAGATTGAAAGACAGTAGACCTTACAGTGAATTAAAGAAGGCAGTGCAGGAAGGAAAGGGAGGCTCCCAGATCGCTTCTCGAATACTCCATGGAAACCTACCTTAATCGGAAGAACACTATAATAATAATAATAATGGCTCACGAAGGCCTCTAGCTGCAGCGCCGGGATATGGAGACGGAAGCCGAAGAGCCTCGAGGGAGAGAAAGGGGGGGAAAGGCAACTCCCCTCCCAACTTCACCCGCGACGACTCCGAGGAGAAATTTGATGCTAAGGATAAACTTGATACGGGTCGTTGGAACAGGGTTAGCAGTCGGAGTTGATATGTGACACCTAAGTAGGGGCGAGCCAATTAAAAATATTAGACGCCAACTTCTTGTTCCTCTCTCATGCGCTGAAAAAATAGGCCTGTGAATGCAAAGGTCCTTTTGAGTTAACATCTTTTCCGAAATTGTTGGCGATGATATCTTCATTACGTAAACAAGCATGTCGTCAACATAACACCGCCGACCTCGGTGTCGGCTGAGTAATGTCCTCGCCCGCCAAACAAGAACTCGCGGGTTCGAGTCCCGGCTGGGTAGGTTACCCCTATCCAGGGCTTGGTTGTTCGTGTAAATAATTGCTAAACTTTTTGAATAATCTATATAAAATGGCCCAATTTGAGCTGTATTAGGTGGTTTTGGAATAAAACAAAATTAAAAAATAAAATTTCAGCTATTTTAACCAGTAATCAGCCAAATTTTAAAATTTGGCTGGTTGGATATTCTTTACGTGATTTTGCGCCGTGGTATTAGTCATTGAAAAAAATCGAAATTCGTGAAATTAAGCGTCAAGTATCTCCTGTAGGAAACCTGGTAAAAGACACGTCTTCGTATCAAGGCACAGATTTAAGCTTTATAAATATTCTGAGTCAAGAAACCGCTATGTACCTATAATAAGCGAAGCACAAACTGGTTAATAGAAAGGGTCTGCATCGTCTTCCGCGACCGTGCTAGGGCGCCCCCTTAAATAAATAAATGCTTAAATTATTTAAATTCGCAGCATCACGCAACACGTGAAATCTTGAAATAGAGACTAGTACGAGAGCTACATTTTTTCGTAACAACTGCATATAGTTACACATTATCTCAAAGGTGTATTTAAAATATCTAGTGTGCAGGAAAGCTGAATAAATAAAAAATAATAAAAAAATTATAAATCTTGCATATGACAGCAAATCTGAATACAAACTATATTGTAATGAACAAAGAATTTCTTCTCTAATGTAATTGACGTTATTAATATAAAAAAGTAAAATGAAGAAAAACTCATGGTCTTCAACCAATAGAGCATTGAATATTTATTCGTTTATTTTAACTTTTACCCCGAGAAAGACAGGCTAAATGTTAAATTTCTTCGACGGCCGACAGAGGGCTTTGGTAATATTTTTACAACATCTTCCCCAAGTATTTCGCTGGAATCCTCAATCCGTGGACAGGTGAAACTTATTTCAGTTCCAAAAAATGTCCTCAAAAAGCAAACCACGGCATCACCTTATTCATTAATCTCCAGAATTTTCCCTACATAGTGAGCAACTGACTTTTTGCTGCTGAATCTAGCCAGAATCCAATCTCAGCTTTGAATGTTAGTCACCGAATTTGTTAAGCTTTTTCCACTCATGCTATCTTGTTTCAGGCATTAATACCATGTCGTCTACATCCTCCTCGTCGAAGACATGATATCCAATGCCCTATCATAATCAATCAACAAACTGAAGTAAGCTATCTTTATCAGATAAACCTTCAAAATAAAAGTTGATGAGAGGGATCTAATTAGAAGACCTAGTTTTATAAACTTCGGTGTTTTGCAACATTTAAGAAAGTTTAACGCAAGAACTGCCAGGCAGAAACGAAAAGTTTACCGCAAGAACTGTTAGACAGAAACTAAAAATTCAATCCATACTTCAACCTCGAAGCCTGGGGTAAGTGCGACCCCCTGTCAGGCAGGGCCTGTTGCCTGGGGTAAGTGCGACCCACTGTCGCACTTACCCCAGGCAACGGGGTCGCACTTGCCCCGGAAGGTAGGAATGAATGGTTACGACGGGGAAAGTGCGACCCCCCATCGAAACTAAATATAATGACCCGAGTTCCTAAATTTAAAGTAAAGCAAGGAAAACCAATCCATGAAGAAGAGAAAACAAAATATAGTTCTTACGTAACACCTCCGATGCGTTGATTCAGAGGGAACTGCGGTATAGCCTCTCCTCACAAGCAACTAAGACTGCGAGATGAACGGACGGGTATATTTCCTAAGCATGTGGAACGAGAAATTAAGGGATAAGTATTACAAAGTCGTTGGCTCTGGTTTCATAACAATGTGTGGAATATGTTGCACGACCGCCACCTGCTTCGAGAACGGAAATACGATTTTCCTGAAGGGGGGTCGATCTTACCCCGCAGTCGCACTTACCCCACCTCACCTTACTTTTATTTACAAGTGCGAAAAACAAATGTCGAAATAAATAAATGAATTGCCTGCGTTGGGACTTAAATGTGCGAAGGATGAGATTACATTTCCACTGCTTCAATGAGGATCATCACTTGAACGCTTTCCTTTTTCCGTCAACATAAAACATTTCATTTTCGCATTTAAATCATTTTCTTCTTTTCAGATTTTGGAGAAACTTATTAGTGTTTTTAATTTCCATCATGTGGCATAATAAGTCTTTTCGATGATCTATGCGGTATATCAAGTGTGGGCACATCACAGTGGTAAGAAAAAAATGAATTCCAAGTCCATGTCATTCCACCTTCGCGAGGGTGATTTCTGGTGTGCGGAGTAGTATTTGTTGGCACAAGGTTACTCTATATACAGGGTGTACCATTTTAAGTTCCCACCCCGAATATCTTGAAATCTGAGCAAAATGAGAAAAAATGTTTCAGATAAAAGTTATAGGGTTTACAAAGGGACATACGATGGTGATATTGAAAATGACCTTGAAGTCGATTTTCAAGGTCAAAGAAGGGGTTATCATTGTAGTTTAATTCCACCTACGTGTGCAGAAAAAATCGTTGAATTTCTTTGGTAAACAACGAAGTTAAAAATTTTTTCTATTCCTGGACGCGAGTTGGTTGCGTAGGGTGTGGGTAGGGCCAGCCCATGCCTAATTTTCAAAGAGGGAAATGAATTATTAGAGTTTTTTAATTTCCAGCGTGTGGTATATTATGTTTTTTCAATGATGTAAGCGTTTTTTCAAGTGTGGGCTCATCGCAGTGGTGAGAAAGAAATGAATTCCAAGTCATGTCATTCCACCATCGTGCGGGTGATTTCGGGTGTGAGGCGTAGAATTCGATGGCACCATGTTACTCTATATACGAAAAAACAGTGTGGGCTATAGACGTTTCATTATATTTGATGTTTTATCTCGTGATCTATAGTAGTTTATATGTGAAGTTCGCTTTCAGTAATTTTTAAATGACCCATTGATAACTTTACTCCGAATTGTTGTTATGTCAATTGTTATTATTTATATTGTCCTATTAGGTTAGATCCAATTTTATTAAATGCTCCGGTTTCACTTTATTTCCTTAAAGTATGTCCAAATTTGAATGCGTTTTGAAGAAAATTCATTCTTATATTTATGAATAGTTCAGTGCAAATCCCTTGCCTTGCATGTGATTAATTCGCTTTTGAAATGAGATAGCGCCCTATTTTTTAAATAACTAAGGTTTTTCTATTCGTACTATATGTGTATGGGGATCCTCTGTTTCATTAATTTTCATTCTTTTTCTTTCATATAAAGTGCGTTGTTTTAGATTTTTCATATTGGTTTGACAGTGAATGACCCAGTAAAATATGGTCTGCAATGGCTTTTTCCCCGTCGCGAGATTCCGATAGCGCCCATGTATTTATAATGGCCTCTGTACATTTAAATTTAATACTACAATGTTTTTAATGATTCATTTAATAGATTAATTTATTGTAAAGTATATTAATAAGAAATTTCATTCGTGCTTGGCGTTTATGTTTTGTAAAATCCAATGTCATAAGTTGCATCAGTTATTCGATTCCCAACGGCACTGCTTTTAGGATAGCGTCCTAGTAATAAATGATTTATTGTTAATTTATTTATGCTGCATGATGGTTGTAATGGGACGTTTCATAAATATTGATCATTTTTCTCTACCTTTAAGCTGGTTTCATTTGCATTCTGGCTTTATTGTATTTATGAATGACCCACTGAAACTTTGACTACACTTATATGATAAAGTCTCATTTTCGCGTATTTTATATAAAAAAGAATAATTTAATGTGGTTATATGAAAAAATAAACGTTATTCTGGCATTATACTTTGTTTCAATTCCAAAATCGCATTAATAACGTTAATATAAAGAAATACTACTTGGCATATACATCGGCGTTATTTCCTCGAGCGTGGGATGACCTTACATGGGTTAAAATAATGTACGTCACTACATGCATTATTATCGACTTTATGGTCGCCATATTAACTTCAAATGCTATTTATAGTTAAGAAGAACATTTTAAGAAATGAAATTGGGTAAACATGCAGAAATAAGGTCGTTTAAATTCCATTTTATATCCAATAATTGTGCCCTCATGATCTACTCAGAGCTATTTAGATAACATGACTAGGACAATCTGTTTGAACAATAGATATCATTAATAAATATTCCTGATAACATTCCACGTTACTCATGTTCATTGAGTGCATGTAATTAGCTATCTTTCGAATATTCCGAGTTAGGAAATAAAATTTAAAGGTCATAATAATGCATAGGCAAGGGCCATCACTACATGCATTATTATCGACTTAATGGTAGCCATATTAACTTCAAATGCTATTTATAGTTAAGAAGAATATTTTAAGAAATGAAATTGCGTTAACATGCAGAAAACAACGTATGTATTGTGCGTTTAGTTCGAAATCATAAGATGATATGCTCACAGGCTGATTTTTAGGAGCCGACGCTTTTTGCCTTTCATTTGTTTTCGCAACGCAGAGCTGTGAAGGGCTCCAACTTGCTGCGATGAGTTAGCTCCGCCCCCAAGTACGCAACGCCGAGCTATGAAGGCACCCTTAAACAGAGGTACCGAAGACGGCGACGTCATTCGCCAGATGGAGAAGACCTTTTGGTTTTCCCATTCAGTCAACAATAGTTGAGGGTGGAAGGAATGGGTTTTATGACTCCTCTCAAACCTTTCTGAAAATCTTTACTAGAAGCAGGAGCCGGCAAGTGTATGTGTACAAATTTAAGCTATTCAAAAATTCCTCGAAAACATTGCCCATCGTTTAGTCCTCGGATCACCCACCGCTTATTTCGTCTGTGGGAAGATAGTAAGTAGACCGCTGACGCCCGGACCGCCCGCAGGCCTTCCCCCGAGCGCTTGCCGGCAGAGACGCCTCGCTGCCGGCCCGTAGTGAGGGGCCCCTCGCCTCAAAAAGGGTGGCCGGCGCGCAACTTTGGATGCAGATATCTCGGCTCACAGGGCTTAAGGGCACGGGAAATTTTGCAAATTCCCATTAATTATGGAACACTACCATCCCACCAAATTTGAACGAAATCGGCGGAGGACACTTCGTGAATGTTCCTTGTTAGTCGAGTGCGCTGCCAGATTTTTCTTGCTGTGTTCCTCCGCGCGATGGTTTTCAGGATGTCCTCCGGAACAGCATCAGGAAGAGTTTCCGGTGGTGGTGAATAAGTGGCTTCTTTTTCTGCATGTTTAATCAGGGAGGTAATTTGATGAATTAAATTATCAGCGTCACTTCTGCATTCTAAAGGAATATCTTGCAAGTGGTGGCAATTGTCTCCGAGAAAGTGTGCAAATTTGCTGTAATTTACACGCTTCTTTGATGTCGTTGATTTATGAGCCGGTGAGCAGTTTATTGTGAAAAGGACAGGCAGATGGTCGGAGGAGGAAGTGTCTAGGGTAATTGCATGGCTGGTTTGGGGAAGGTTTAACCCTTTCGCTGCTGTTCAATCTCCGAAAACCTTCTCCACACATGCGGCGAAAATGTTAAAATGCATTTCCTGGGCCCAAGGAGCAGGTACTTCCAGGATGGGTGTGGTACACCCTCCGAAGGGTCACTAATCCGCGACCCTATCCTCGACGAATTCACCCTCGCAGGACCGTCTCATCGGCCCTACCAGCGGGGGCCCTACCTCCGGAAAAGTGACCGCTCTGACTGCAATTTGAAAATCAATCAATAAATCCGATCATCACAATATGATTGTTCTCATCGCTTTCCTGCCAATCAAGCAATCAAGTACGTCTTTGAACCGTGTCTCTGCGATAAAAAATAACGATTTTATTAACTTTGATATAATGGCCGTTTTCCGGTGGTCCGCAGCCACATTTTGTTGCAAAGTTAACAAAAACGTTATTTTTTATCGCAGAGACACGGTTCAAAGACGTACTTGATTGCTTGATTGGCAGGAAAGCGATGAGAACAATCATATTGTGATGATCGGATTGATTGATTGATTTTCAAATTGCAGTCAGAGCGGTCACTTTTCCGGAGGTAGGGCCCCCGCCGGTAGGGCCGATGAGACGGTCCTGCGAGGGTGAGTTCGTCGAGGATAGGGTCGCGGATTAGTGGGTCCCTTCGAAGTGCTTCAGCGAAAGTGCTGACCGCATGACAGGGAGGAAGAAAAAGTACGTCCACCGCAGTCTGCCGTGCGGACGTACTAGGTACGTCCACAGCAGTGAAAGGGTTAAGGTGAGAGAGATATCTAGGATATCAGAGGTTGCTTGCGGAGTGAAATGGGTTGGGGTACTGGGAGCGAGGACGTTGAGGTTTCTGGTTTTTTGAAGTTGCTGCAGCATTAATCCGGCTCTGTTCGACGAATTGCTGCCCCAATCGAAACATTTTGCATTGAAGTCCCCGCCGGCGATGGCTCGTCCGGTGAGAAGAGAGTTGATGTGTAAAATATCTTCCTTCTTTGGACATTTCGGAGGCCGGTAGACAGACCAAAGATTGATGTCTCCAATGCTGGTTCGGATCTTGGCTCCAACTGCTTCTACTGACGATTCATGACTGGTTGATATTTGTGTTGATGTTACGGAACTCTTGATCAACAGAAGAACGCCTCCTCCTCTGGGGTCTTCACGCTCGCGTCGATATTTCGTGAAACCTGGCATATATAAGTTTTTGTCTGGCTTAAGAAACGTTTCCTGGATGAAAGCTGCGTCGATTGAGTGCGTAGAAAGTAAGTGTCGGAGTTCTTCCTGTTTTTGTGCTATTCCGCAAATGTTCCATTGCAGTATTCTGACTTGCGTCGCTCGGTGACTAGCCATCGCTTAGGAGAGTAACCGCCGCTTGAATCACTTCGTTTATTATGATTTCTGATTTAGGAGTGGTAGAGGGAGCAAGGAGTTTTTTAACCAAGTTGGAGAGGAAAGAGGTAAGTTTTTGTTTAACGGAAGGAGTGAGAAAGGACGAAATGATCGATTGCAGGTTGAAGTCGGAGGATGTTGGATTTTGCTGGGAAGTAGAGGGAACAGGGTTTTGTTGATTTGGAAAAGGAGGAAAGCTATCAAGCGGTGGCACGGTAGCTGTATTTGCAGGAGAAGTTCTGTTGCCGCGAAGTTTTTCTGCGAAGGTTTTGTATGAAGGACAGCCTTTGTAATTCGCTGGATGATTTCCGGCGCAGTTGGCACATTTTGGCGGTTCCGGCTTGAAGAGCGTGCAACCTTTATGTGAGTGGAAGTCTCCGCAACGGACGCAACGTGTCTGCATTCCACAGCTTTTGTAGGTGTGACCGTGACGCTTGCAGCGCGTACATTGCGGCGGGCCGGTGGATGGTTTGAAGATTTCAATTGTTACATGTAAACCGCATAAATATGTAAGTTCCATAAATTTCGGCTTGTCTTCCGGTTTGGAGAGCTTAATTTGAAACAGAGGAAGCAATCTGGTGGGTAATGGTGGCAGTTCTGCATCAGGATTGTCACGGCGGAGACGTTCTCTGCGTTCTCTTTCAGCTTTTGTCGGCCCGGTTGTGCGTAGTTGCACGACGTCATCAGCGGTGAGTCCTTCTTGTTGAAGGGATTCATGGATTTCTTCGCAAGTTGTGTCATGCAGTAAGCCGCGAATAGTGAGAAATATTTTCTTATCCTCAGGCAACTGGTAGGAATAATATTCCCATTTCTTTGCATCAAAAAGCTTGACTAGGGCGCGGTAATCGTCCACTGATTGAGGTTGAACCCTGATCTGGCTGCCCGTTGAGTGACTAATCGGAGGAGAATTGCATGCAGAGATGATCGCGCGGTGTTTGATTGACCATTGCGTGGAATCTTTTAGAAAAATAGGTGGAATTTTAGATCGTTTAGCCTGAAATTGCGATGAATTTCCACTTTGACGGTTCTGAAGAGGGTCGTTTTGACTTGTTGTACGTAAGGTAGGTGATCTGGGCCGAGAGGCGGCGGCAGAAGTTGATGCCGCGTGATTTTCTGAGTAACGGTCCAGAAGAGGGCCTAATTGATCAGCGTTGTCGTCGAGGGCGGCGAACTGGTTGACGGTAGTCACTGGCTCTGGCAGCGGTGGAGTTCCGACGCGGCAGCGCTTTTTTGGCCGAACGAATTGATCATCAGATGAACAGGGTGGTTGACTAATTGGCAGAAGGCCGAGAATGACGCGCACTTTTGCATCTAAGAGCTTGTCAGGATGGATCGAAATTTGCACTGAATCACTGTTACACTCTGGGACCACATGGGAGGGAGTGGGGTTAATGCCATGACTCACCGAGACAGGAACTGGGTTGTCCGGCTGTTGGCTCTCTCCTGGCGATGATGGCGCGGATTCTGGTGGCAACTTGGCTGTATCTTCTTGTGGAAGCTCGAATTCCCAGACGGAGTCCGGCGACTCCGGCGAATCGTTGTCCATGGCGCCTTGTGGCGCCGTTGACGGATTCAGCAACTCTGTCGTTGACGCGTTAAGATGCACTATTTTAAAAAAATACTAGTACGTTGTCGCAGCTTGGCACACACTTAATGACCGAATGGTTCACCAAGGCAGGTTCCAATGCGGGCAGAGTTGTCGCCCAAAATTGTCTCCCGACCCAAGTCCGTAACTCGGTAGAGAGAACTCTATTCTGCGGGTCATTATTGCAACGACCCCGTATTCAGAATGAAGCGTAGTAGTAATTTTGTTCGGAATAGCAGCATGCTATTTCTTGCGTGAGCTATTTGGAAGCTCCGCCTCTTCCCGTATGAAAAACTTTCTGAACAGTTTGCGCAACCAATGAGGAAGAAAGTATTTTATAAAATTTTCTGTATTTTACGGAATATTGACTTGCAATTATAAACAATTGGTTTATTTACATTCAAAAATTATTTTAAAATCTTGGATTTATATAATACGCTTTGAAAATCTCATTTAGGAAATCAGCTGTTTGTTGTGGCTGTGATAGATTTCACAATGGCTTCAGACAGGTGGGTTAGATTATAATTTGATTATGATAATGATGATTTATCGCGCATAAATATTGAATCAATTACCTATATCCGATCGGTTGTTTAACGTGAGATATTTGCTATGCGAGGTAATCATTGAAAGCTAAATATATTTGATTTTCTTCGTAATTGTCTTAGGCTTCGAAGTCTGTTCGTTGCATGTCAAAATAAATATGTATCAACTTTTATCGCTTTGCTCGTGACGATATAGCTTTACTGTATGAACTAGAAGCTTTCGTTTCTAATACTATTATAGCTTACTTAGCTTAATACTTAGCTTTATACTATACGACTCCCTAATTTCAGTATTCATTCTCTGTTTAGGAAATGAAGTAGGTGGCAACGTCACCGCTGTGCTTTCATGTAATATGATGGAATAGTATCGATATTTCAGCTGCAGATTTGGAAAAAGCAGAGGGATGTGATGGTGAATTTGAGGATGGATGGAACAACTGTGAAAAAGTGAATCTAGCAATAGTGAATCGTGTGGAAAGTGCTGTTGTGTCTCTTATTATTGTTTTCGTATCAGCTGATTTTAATGTGCTCACTGAAATTTTTTATAGACCCTGAACTGTGCCGATATACTGAAAATTAATTGTGTGAATAACTTGCTTGGCTATAGAGGAAACAATTTGTATTGAATTCCACATGATATATATTGCGTTTATGATGTACATGAATATTCCATTAAACGTTGGTGGTGAATCATATTTGTTCGGAAACTTTATTGCTGTTCGGAGAAATCCTTTGTTTTCAAGCAAGTAATGCAAGTCGACTGCCCCTGTTATAATTTAGTAAATTTTAAGTTTTAATTGTAGAAGGTAGCGAATAGTGGGGAAAATAATTTCGACTCGTTGCATGTATTTGTATATACTGTCCAATTGAGGAAATGAACGGCTGATCAAAGTATATGGTAATATATGGTTTTCATTGAAAGCTATAACTATTATTATATTTGGCGAGTTAGTGTGTTAACACAAGCATGAAATTTTTCAAGAATCAAGCACTCATAGCCTACATTGAGGATATTTTTAGTAGCAAGTCAAGTGATGAAATAAAATTATGAGTTGTAAATATGAATAAAACACGGAAAATTTGGGCTAATCGTAGTAATTCTTTGCATTAATTGTTATTGTTTTCGTACTGTCGATGAAGCAAGCTTGTGCTTCATATATTAAGCTCGAATGTTAATTTCTAACCAATTCACCTAACTAGTTAAATATTCATCACTTATGCTACTATTATTTAATTAAAATAAAGCAGATATAATTTTATTTTAGGCTATTATTCCATTTTTCAATACTTGATTATGTTACTTTAACCTCAGAAAAACAATTCGACATCGCAATGCGCACGATTTCTGGGTTGCAATACCGAATAGCTCGGCCTCGAAGACCGCGTAATATTATAGCAAGCCTACCGGTTGCAATTCGCCGTTCAGAATAGTGAATTGCTACGGGCCTAAGCTATTCTGAGAATTACGTCTTCCGGTGTAGTAAAAACACGAATTGCAACCGTTCTGAATACCAAATAGCATAGGCGTTGCAATACGCTATATTATAGCAACATCGGTTGCAATAACGGAGAATAGCATAATTCTATTCCATCCAGAATAGCAGCCTATGAAGACATGTTTCCCTGAGCTCTGTGCCTCATGCATGCATTGGTAACCTCAGACGATGTATAACTCCTATCCTCTCGTGTAGAAAATAGGTCCCTGTGACGTCACGTGGAGTGGAATCGTATGGGCGCCAATCTGGCCTTTTTCAAATGAGGATAAAATTTGACCCTTGCCATTCGTCTAAACCGGAATTTCAAAAACCAAATAATTTGTGTATTATGAATACACTAATGGTGGGTAACGAATCGCAATCAATGCCTTTCGTTTTCTTTGATGAAGGAAACTACCCTATTCAAGAAAAAACCATCTTATTGCTTTCAAATAGAGATGGGTCGAATAGCAGATTTCTCGAACTCGAATTCGAATATTAAATCATTGTTCAAATATTGGAATACCTCGAATACTAAATGATGAATGCGAGAATGTTTGACTCGGTTGCCTATGCAGCAGGAAACACAAGATTTCGGGGAGTAATTTTGATTTCCTTTAAAGGATTCGAACAGGAATTAAGCTCATTAATGGAATATTTTAATTTTATGGAAACACTTAGGCATATAGTTGATTCAACTAACATCTCTTTCGAATATTCTAAGGGGGCACACCACCTCGCGAAAAATGATTGCATGCCGTCTCGGCATTTACACTGCTACGATGGATTTCTGTCTGATGTATACATTCTTATCTACCAAACGCCATTTCAGTGGCACGCCCATCTGATACTCGGCCTTATCGAACTTCTTATTTTCAACAGGTAGCTCGCTTTACCCCCACTCCTGCTGTCAAGTGCTAGCGGACAATCTGAGGCGTTTTGCAAAATACACGCGATTTTCCACCGGATTTTCTTCAATTATTTTCAGTCCATCTTTGAAAGTTCTCACGAGATAGGAAGATGAATTCGAATTGCTAGCAGGGAGAAACCAAATATCCTGAGAAAATATCCCTTCGTCTGTGACTGTAACGATTTATAGCAGAACTCATACATTGTAACTTGATACATGTTTTCGGAAAAATATATCCCATCAGCTTCCGAGAAGCTCTGCTGCTAACATCGAGTCTCGCCAAAATGCTAAGTATCCGTCGTATTTTGACATTTAATTCCTCGCGTAAAATGCTTAAATAAAGTCAGAAATGCGTCGCGTTTGGTCTTATTCTTTTTTAAATTACGCGCACATTACTACCCACACAGCACACTCAATTAGATTTATACCGTATAAAAGTTGCATAAATGGATAGGTATAAATATGCAAATAATATTCCGTCGATTATGCACATAATGTGCGAATAATATACGCACATTATATTTAAATATTATGCCGCCGTAGACTATTAATAATATTAAACTATTAATAATAGGGAGACCACCCGGCTGGAAGCCCGAATAGCCTTTTTTGAGTATTAATAATATTGACATAATATGTATATTATTACGTTGTTATAGCAACATTTCATCGTTAATTATGATTCCTATGAGAATCATTAATTAGCGGCCACCCAGCAAACTCAAAATTCTATTCAGTATAAAAGTTGTATAAATGGATACGCATAAAATGCAAATAATATTCCGTGGATTTTGCTCATAAAATTCGAATTATATGCACATTATATTTAAATATTATGCCGTCGTAAACTGTGATTGTATCCGTAAAAATCGATGGCATACATCCTCTGTATCAAAAAATGTGAAAAATGATGTTTTAATATATCACTGTAAGGTTCAGTATATCGATAGCATCAGGGAAAGGCAGGATTAGTTTAAAGGAAAAACTCCATTACTCAAGCAGGTTTATTGGGCACATCCGCACTCTACAGCCGCCAAAACACACTCTCTGCTCTTCGTGGACGCAACTCCGATGGCCGTTCTCATAGCACGCCTCTCCGCGTGATATCTCCTCTATCTTCTCACTCGCGGCCACCCAAGAGGCTGCCTTCTGCTGACGCTGCACGGTTCTCACGCATAAGGCGATGGGGAGTGGGGTACGTGACAGGAAGGGTGATAAGACGAGACGCAAACCGCCAATGCAGCGGCCCGTGGGCGGTGGGTGGCGAGAGGTGGAAAAAGGAGGTCACGTCCCATCTTCGTGATACTTACATCACTAACAATTTCGTATCGTTCGCAGAATACTCCACAATTATTATTTTTTTATTTTCCACACCGGAATATTCCGGTCTGGCGAGGTAGGTAGCTTCGTAGCCATATTGCCGTTGCGTTGTTGTTAGTTGTTGCCGTAGCCAAATTGCCGTAGTTTGGTGAATTGAACGTCTATTGAAAAATCTAAGATTAATGAGGAAAAGATGGGTTTACGGAATTATTTTTTGCCAGAGTACTATTCTGGCAACGCATATACGATAAGGAATTACAAACTTCATGGTATGAAGAACAGGACTTCATTTAAAATCAAAGGAAGTACACCCCAGCCGGCACAGCCCATACTGCATCTTTATGTGAAGTGGATGCAATGTGTGACAGGATGCGTTAGGTACCAAATATCCTTCTGTCATCCTTTGCTAGTTGCGCCTATGCATGCCATATTTTTCATGATGTGGTTTAATACTTAAAAATATCTGCAAATCCTCGCATTAATTATTATAAAATTTCAAGAACTATTATTATTATAATAATTCATTGTATTCAAGATTTTCACGAACATACGGTACTACCACCCAGACGGCACAGAATCCTCCGTATCTAATTCGTATGCAGATAGTATCCATTGACTACTGCTCCGTCGCTTTTCGTCAATGGATACTATCTGCATACGAATTAGATACGGAGGATTCTGTGCCGTCTGGGCAATGACTACAGCAGTAGGTATGGACTTTTTGTCTGGTAGCCATCTTTCCCTATCTCGACGTATTGGAGCCTCGTAGATTGAGTGTTGTGTTGGGCGTGTTTTATAGTGATATTTTTTAATTCTGACCATTGCAGCAATTTTGACTAATCTCCCGGTGTCGACCCTCGCTCGCTCATTGGCCTCTACTCTCCTGGATTTGAAATTGCGTTTGTTTTGGATTCCGATGGATAGCTATGTTGTACCTCGTAGATTAAGTGTTGTGTTGGGCGTGTTTTATAGTGATATTTTTTAATTCTGACCATTGCAGCAATTTTGTCTAATCTCCCGGTATCGACCCTCGCGCACTCATTGGCCTCTACTCTCCTGGATTTGAAATTGCGTTTGTTTTGGATTCCGATGGATAGCTATGTTGTACCTCGTAGATTAAGTGTTGTGTTGGGCGTGTTTTATAGTGATATTTTTTAATTCTGACCATTGCAGCAATTTTGTCTAATCTCCCGGTATCGACCCTCGCGCACTCATTGGCCTCTACTCTCCTGGATTTGAACTCTTGCGTTTGTTTTGGACTCCGATGGATAGCAATGTTGTACTGAAGTTTTCATATGTTGTCTTGTGTACGCCTGTATTTCTGTGTTCGCCTGTCTCTTGTTTTATGCTGAGTCAATAAAGTTATACTCTTGAAATAAAACGTGCTCTGATTTATCCCGAGTAGTGAAAAACAATCATGAGATAAAGAGAACCAAACAAGCAATATAGGAAATTAGTTCGACCGAGTTCAATTTTCGGCCGTTAGATGGCAGCACTTTCGTGCATCCTCATCCTCACGGCATCTCTCTAAGTGCGGCGGTATCTCTCTTCCGCATCCCCTCGGCAGCGGACCGGCATATGGATGGCATCTACATGATACTAATATATAAGGTAGGTCGTTCCCGAGGACGAGAACGAGACCGTTCTGCGCATGACGTCACGTGGAGAGCAGTTAGTGGCGGAGCATTTGAAAGTAACTCAAGATTACGAAGACTACTTTCGCTCCGCATTCGACATTTGCTTGGCAAACCTTTCTCTCTCGCGAGCAAAGTTAACCTGAGAGAATCTTGAAAAGCCATTTACACGGGGCAAATAATTGCATTATCTGACGTGTGTACGAAGTCGCAGTCAAAATTGTGTTGTTTAAAGCGGTGAATTTTTAAGGCCTGGTTACACGGTACATTAACACGTACAAGTTAATGTACGTTTGCGTGAATGATTTTGGTGGGCCGGAACGGAACATGTACGAATGCATGAACCAAATTAGAACAGGTTCTATTTTCCGTTCATACATTCGCACAAGTTGGGTGGTTACACGGTACATTTTCGTGTTCATTCACGCGTTCATACATTTAGACATTAACCCGTACGTGTTAATGCATCGTGTAACCAGGCCTTTAGAACTAATGCGAGAATGCTTAGTGCATTCAAGCAATTGCATGCTATAATGAGAATTTACAGTTCCAACCTGCGCAATTACGCCCCCCGTTCAATACGACCTTAAGTCATGACGTTTCGCATAAATACTATAAACCCTATGGCGTTTTGGGTGAAATGAAGCTGGAAAGATCAAAAGATATACCAACTCGTACGGAATCACCTCAGAGAAGCTTCCTATTTCGAGACATGGGCGTACCCAGCGAAGCCCCCCCCCCCCATAAAAGCAAAAATCGCAAATGTCTTTGAGGAAAATAATATTTTTTCAAGCAAATAATTTGAAAAACCAATAAGGAGCTGTTGCAGTTTCCGTAAATGTTGATTTCATTCACCTGTTACATGCTTAAATCTTCCCTAAAACTTGAGCAACCATGGCTTTTAAGCATCTGCAGGGGGACGTGCCCCCATACCTCCCTGAATCCACCTATGGTCGAAGCAGCATCTTCCTTACCAAACCCACCCAAGTATTTGCTATATTCATTCACTGTTTGGGGCACTTACCTTAATATTCACAATCCTGTACTCTGCTCATCTGAAATATCTCATTATCATGATATATGGGGAGGAAATGATGTTTTAAATTTCTATAAGTCACTTGGGAAAGTCAGCCTATTTAGAGACCTTACACCTGATATAATAAGAAGAGGTAATAATGTAGGTTACACTCAGGCAGTGGCGTAACTATGGGGGGGGGGATGAGGGGATGTATCCCCCCCCCCCCCAAAGCCTCAGAGAAATTAAAAAAATATTTGAAAATCTTGTCTGGATTTGATATATTATGACTGCATCTGCTAAAAGTTAAATTTTGAGTGCCAAAATGATGTAAAATGCATTTTCAGGCATGTAATTTTTCAAAAAGTTTCCTGAAATCACCGTTTCCTGGGGGGGTAGCCCCCCCCTAAAGCTCCCTCATCCCTATTGAGCATATTCATAGCATATTCCATAAGCATATTCCTAATTACGCCACTCAGGAGTTCAAAAATACAATAATACAGGATCGACAGTTTTGATATTTTATTCACTGCGCACAAATATTTAAAACAAAATTTACAAGATTAGTCAAATGAAAACCATTTACAAATACAGTAGAATCCTTCTTGTTGAGTAGCAATTCATAGATTTCGACAATCATTTGAATCAACCACAGTGAACTAAACATTAAATCAGGCAAAAAAATCTTGAGCAGGAAAAATCTTTATAACCTTAAATGCGGAAATGCTAAATAAGGATAATATTTAGATTGCTCGGATAGAAATGAATCAGGACCCCAAAAAATAAACAGTACATGTGGAAAAACATTAAATGCCCCTGTGGGATGTCTGCAAAGAACAAAGAATCCACCAGCTTTCTTTTGGCCCTGTTGGTATGCCTTTCCCTTGTTGATGTAGACATTCCTTTTTCCTTAGATGAGAAAGGTAACAAAAGGGTCGGTGTAGCATCATCCCTCAGCTTTCTACTATTCTTTGGCGAATAGCCTAGCAGAGTTTGCTGAAGGCTTATGAAGAATGAAGTCTCGTCAAAATGAATCGAGCAGAGCTGAAAAGGTAATTTTTTTAAATAAAACAATATGAATATACATTACTTTAAAAAGTAATGAAGGATGTTCAAAAGAAATGCTTTCTATCGCAGTCATCAGAAGTTAAGATATTCATTATTTACCGGGGTAGTTCACCATGTAAGGCTTCCTATCATCGTATTGCAAAATGAGAGGTCTACGTTACATCTATTTTGGAATACAAATAACTCCCGTGATATTAACGAAAGAACTTCATTACTAAATGTTGCTTTAGTAAAACATGATAATTTCTGGGCAAAAGTTTTCAGGCTCTGAAGTTCACACATGCAAATATTTATAATGCATTTTGCATTATAAATACATTGTATATTTTCATTTTTGCCCAAATTTCCAACTGTTAACGTCTATCCACAATGCCTCACTTCAAATTGCATTTAAAAACTAATTCAAAGATATAATACTTAATAAACGGGTCTTAAAAGAGAGAACAACTAAAAACACATACCACCTATTATCGCGTGAATAGTAATTGGCAATTGTCGGCTAAGAAGGACACTTTTCCATTAATGCCCGTGCTTTTCAAAAACAATTTTCGACCTCATAAACGTCCGTTTCAGCGGTAACAATCGAGGATATCAACCAAATACTCAAAACTAAAAAAATGCATTAAAAACAAGGACTCTCCGCTCTTACTTAACCGTATTTAAATTAAAGCTGTCCTTTCGCCGGCATGCATTTAGCCACTTCATCCTCATGTTGTTATCTCTAGGAAAACGAAAAAACTTGAATTTTCCATTTCTGCGGCTGTTGTTGCATCATAACACAGAACATAAAGACATTTCGATTCAAGAATCGCTGTTTTCACAACTATAAATCTACAACACAGTGTGTCACTCTCAAACGCTCTCATCACGGCCACTTTGCTCTCCACACTACGTCACACAATCGAAACTCACGAGTATCGATATGTGACGAGATGCGCAACGACCTACCTGATATATTAGTACCATGGGCATCTATATGAAAGGATGCACTCATACTCTTTGCATCTGGATGACATCCAGCTGCCAAAAAGAAATTTGATGGTTTTTGCCGCCTGGGACGTGAGTCGCTGTCGTATGTCATAGCATTTGCAAGCAAATCTGAAATCATTACGCCCCTAATTTTGTGCGTTATTCCCAGTATTTTAATTAATTTTTTAAATTTCCTAAATGTATATATTATGACGATACTTTTTCAGTCTGAGTCCCAGCTTGAAAAGTGAAGGAAGGCTATTCCAAGGAAAGATGAAGTTTTGGCACTGTGGCGGAGCCCTTCGTTACGAGCGCCGTCACCAAGGTCAGCGACCTAGTTGAGGTCATTGCCCTGGGACCCTGAGGTCCCTGCCGCTGCCGCCAGGGTACGCGGAAGATAGCGCCAGCAAGGCGCCGCGCGAGAGAGAGACGCGGAAGAGAAGGCGGGAGAGAAGGACTTCCGCGTGTCGAGAGATCTGTATCGCTCAAAATCGGAATAAACATGGTCGAATATACTTTCGTGTATTAATTGAGGCGAGGTTAATATCGCACAACCCTAACCCCCTTCAGCACTAATGTACTGATCTAGGTTGTGAGCTGCACTTTCGCCCTGAAGATATCACGGATACAGGGCCGGCCCTAGCAGGTGCGGGGCTAGGGGCGAACCTTCAGTGCGGGGCCCTTCACTGAAAATATTAAACTCTATACCCCATCTACAAACTCGAGCATTTTGAATCCCTACCACTCTCTGGCTAAGTATGTGTTCCCCTCCCAAATTCAGACTTCGTAATCACGCCGTTATGATACAATCACGCAGTTGAGTTCAAAATAGTATAATACAAATAAAATTTATAATTACATTTATTCATAAAATTCAAAAGCGCCCGCTCCCACTCATGTCAAGTTCTCTCACTCGTTGTTATCACTCACACGACACAGTACTGTACTGACAAACGAAATTGCACAATAAAAATTATTGCATTATTATTCATTTTTCATAATATTATTTTTTGTCTAGCATGGACTTAACTATACAGTAATAGTTGAAATTGCGTTTTCAAAACTATCGTATATTTTAATTTTTTTTTCACGAAAAGCGCGGGGCTCGGGGCGATCGCCCCGATCGCCCAGCCCTAAGGCCGGCCCTGCACGGATATCACATACTTGATCATATATGCATATAATTATTTTAATTTGTGATTATTAGTGACAATATTATCTTTATTGTTTCGGAGTGCATTTTCAAGAACGGCTTGTTTACATCGTTTGCGTGATTGCTCGCCACAACTCTAAAGACTTTCACAGAGATAATTATGCGATTAGAAGATCTTTTTGTGGCTTGGAATCACATTTTGGACCATTTACAATAAATTCGTTTAGAAAAGACCGTAGATGTTCACCCATGCGGATGTCATGGAAGGAATCATCGCGAGTGTTGCGATTGTGAATTCGTGTGACATACTTACAATTAGTGCTTTCTAATCACAATTTCATGAGTAACGATTATGGAAGGGTGAATGTTTGCCTTTAGATGTCATTTACATGTTATTTCAACCAAATTTGCGATGATATAGGACTCTAGATGAATATTTGTAAATTTGTGATTCAACGCTGAAGGTAGGAGGATTGTGCCCTGTTTTAGTGCAATGTACCTATGCTGTCTCTAGATGAATGATTCATTAAATTTCTCCTCGTTTCCAGAAATCACTCATTTTATTTATGTAATTTTCAAATATAATGCAACTGCATATTAGCACACATCAACGGTATAAAATGTGCATAAAAGATACGTAGATATGGTATATATGTGCATAATATGCAACTATATGGTAGCCCACATCAATGGTATAAAATGTACATAATATGTACAATAAAGGTGCATATAAATGGTATACATGGGTATAATATGTGCATATATATAGCCACATCAATGGTATAAATCGTGCATAAAATGTTCATAAAAGGAGCATATAAATGGTATATATGGGCATAATATGCGCATATATTTTAGGCCACATCCATGGTATAAATTGTGCATAAAAGGTGCATATAAATGGTATATATGGGTGTAATATGTGCATATATATAATGCCACATCAATGGTATAAATCGTGCATAAAATGTACATAAAAGGAGCATATAAATGTTATATATGGGCATACTATGCGCATATATTTTAGGCCACATCCATGGTATAAATTGTGCATAAAAGGTGCATATAAATGGTATATATGGGTGTAATATGTGCATATATATAATGCCACATCAATGGTATAAATAGTGCATAAAATGTACATAAAAGGAGCATATAAATGGTATATATGGGCATAATATGCGCATATATTTTAGGCCACATCCATGGTATAAATTGTGCATAAAAGGTGCATATAAATGGTATATATGGGTGTAATATGTGCATATATATAGCCACATCAATGGTATAAATCATGCATAAAATGTACATTAAGAGCATATAAATGGTGTAATGTCCTCATATATTCCGTATGTATGCAAACATAATGCCATTCCATCAGTGCATATATTCCGCATATTATGCGCATATATCGCAATTTATGAGGACATTATGCCATTTATATGCACATTTTATCCGCAATTTATACCATTGTGGTGGCATAATATTCGCATAAAATTTGAATATTATGTGCATATTATTCACTTTGTGCTGTGTGGGTAATATTTCAATCCAATAAAGGTGTAGTATCAATTGCCGAAAGTCATTGTTAGACACCTTTTGGGATAATAGGTGATTTATGCAGCATTTGGCCTCCAGAAACTGGGAACTTTGAAGCAGGTAGGCTGAAAAAGGTCAGTGGGTGAGAAAAGGGGGGCGCGAAACACTTTTCTATTGTTCTCGTGTAACTTGATATTTTTTTCGAAGCTAAGGTCTTGGTGATATGATCTCTGCGCGAGCTGGGACCTTTTTTATTTCAAAGAAGAGGAAAGCCTCAGAGGGGGGCTAGTGCTGAATGGTGGGGGATAGCGGATCTTGGGAAATGCGCTAATGTAACTATCCCACGGTACTCATGCAGCAGTTGACCTCCAGAAACTGGGAACTTTAAAGCAGGTAGGCTGAAAAAGGTCAGTGGGCGAGAAAAGGGGGGCGCGAAACACGTTTCTATTATTCTCGTGTAACTTGATATTTTTTTCGAAGCTATTTTTTTGTAAGGTCTTCGTAATACGATTCCTGGGCGAGCTGGGACCTTTTGTTTGATTTCGGAGAAGGGGAAAGGGTCAGAGTGGGTGAGGCAAGTGCTGAATGGAGGGGGATAGCGGATCGCGGGAAATGCCCTAATGTGGCACTGAGTTTCTTCTGGTGGGGGAAACTGGGGATTTTCGGATTTTTTCACCCAATCATTTTCGCTTCCCCACGTCGAACTCTTTTCGCCGCTCTAATCCGCGAATTTGATGTAGTTCGTCAACTTGCCTATAACGGCGCTGCATGCGCTAAACGACTAGAGTTCTTTACAATTTTCCGAGTCAAAAACGGCGCGAAATTCAAAGTATTCGAGAGCGTGCCTTTAGCATAATTATTCGAGACCTCGAATATCGAATACTTCCTAGTATTCGAGTATTCGCGGATACTATTCGCACATCTCTACTTTCAAAATACATCCTTATATTGGCATTTATTGTAGCTCATAATGTTTTGCATTGAACATTGTAACATCCTATTGCCATTTAGTTAGTTGTTTTCTACCAAATATGATGCTTTATATCTATTATCATATCTTTGTGCTGTATATCTCTTAGTGTGTGTGTGTGTGTTCATTCATGTTCATGTTCTGTAATGCAATGGGTTGCTAGGCAAAAAGCACGTATTCAAGAACTGGCCTCATTCGTGTATCAATTTTCTCATGTATGTCCTCTTATTCACATTTTTTGTGACAGTGCGAATGGATTTTTTTCTTCCCTTTTGACCAAACCAATGTCTCCTATCTATTTCCCAAATTACATGCATGTAAATAAATAGCCCAGGATCTGTGCGGTATCAATAATTACAGTCTTTTGTGCTCCCATATTAATCGGCTGTTAATAGAAGAAAATCTTACATTCATTAACCATTGATTCCTTGAGGACTAATTCCTTTTATTAGAACCCTAGCATAATTTTTCTCATACACTGGAAATTGGAATATTGAGATGCTTGTTAGAAATTTCCGAGAGACGAACAAGTGGACAGACAGTAGATTAATGGAAAGACTATGATTATGCTGCACCGATATCCTCATGATGGAGAACTCTTGTAGGCTGTGCAATGTCAGCAGTGCTCATTTAATTAAAGGAAAGAAAAATTACCAAGTCTAGCTTTTTTATTTTAAATAAAGTTAGAAATATGTCAGGAAATCAAATGAACCAGTTTGTTCATAACCACTATCAGTGCGAGGTTACTCAACCCTTCAGCCAATTGCCAATTGGGGAATTGCAATGCCATTCAAGGGGAATACGTAAATGCTTGTATGCAGGGATGCCAACTTGCAAAAAATATTGAGGGGGCCCAAACCGGGGATCTTGCCCGGGAAATTTTATAAGCAGTGTGTTTTAAGTTTTTAAGCATTTTAGAAGAGTCATATGATCAACATTAGAACTCTGATAACTCGAATCTCAATATCTGGACAATGCGGGGAAAATCGACAAGCCTGACACATTTTTTCCTCACACCCATAACGAATTTTTGAGGGGGGCTCGGGCATGGAGTCGGCGCCACTGCTTGTGTGCTCAATCACCCCATTGTTACCTTTTTGTTGTCATTACCCAAACTTAATTTCTTTCTCGAGAAGGATAATTAGTGACCCTCCCCTCTCACCCAAACTAGACCCTCACTCTGTCCGAGCGGTATTACATTGCCATGATCTTCAAACCTTTCTTTCCTTTATCTTTTGTAGTATTTGGTAGTCTCCCTTGAAATGGGTCACTGATAACATTTTTTCTTTGTTTTTGGGATTGAAACAAACAGAAAATTACCAAAAAGAAGTTAACTAATTAGTATTGATGCTTCACACCTGCTAAAAATTGACTGCTGACACAGTGATTTGAAGATTATATAAAAAGTCACCGAATGGCACTGGCCTTCCCTTTGGAATGAAAGGGTTGGAGTTGAAAGGTTGTACATATTCTCTGTTCCTCACAGCAGTGGTGTAGCGAGGGGGGTTTTGGGGGATAACCCCCCCCCCCCAAAGCTCAGAGAAATGTTTAAGTTCAATCCATTTTACTTAATTGAATTCATATTACTAATAGAATGGTCTAATGATTAATGAAATACATATCCCTCAGAAAGCCGTAAAACTCATCATTTTGAACCATTTGTCTTAAAATTCCGCAATTTATCAATCTCGCACCTACCAATTATCCTGGTGGGTATTCCATACCTCCACACACCTCGGTATTAGTTGCACCTTAAACCCCACCCCCCAGCCTTAATTCCAGGCTGTGCCCCTGCCTCACAGGGTCTGGCCTCCTTTGATTATTTCTGCACACACGGAAAGACCTCTGCCATGCGCACCCGCTACAGCTGAGGGTGGAAAGTTCTACAATAGGTAATGGTCATTGGTAGGAAGTCATCTGAGGTCCTTTTAATGTTTAACCCTTTTATTGAGGCTCACTTCATAGTATTTGCTGCCATAAGTGTAATATTGTCATAGCCCTTATCTTACACAATTTGTGTTGGTTTTATGGTGGATTAGCAAATAAACGTAAGATATAAAACGGCACATGTTTAATAAGCCTTCACCAGTCACATTTGATGCCCCAGTCCCTCCAGATTTGTTAAAAGGCAGTCTATGCCGGTAATGGATCCAGAATAGGGACAAGGGGGGGTGGGCTGAGTGGGGGTCAACCTACCAGTAGTAGTGGGGGTCCGAAAAAATTACAATTCTATCTAGTGTAAATTGGATGCACAAGGGGGGGGGGGGGGCTAAAGCCTCCTTAGCCTCCACCCATAGATCCACCACTGGTCTATGCTGCTTACCTTTGATAAATGACAAACAAGATTTTTCACAATCTGCAACATCAAAATCACAGCCATGCACATTACCTTTTTTCAGCTCCAACATTCCTTTAGAGTTAAAGTGGCCAAGCCATCTATGCCATACCATCTGGGAAAGATCCTCTAAGGCAGTCTGCGCTAGAACAGATTAAACATCATCCATCTTGTAGATCTCACCAGTCTCCGACCCTGAGATGACTGGGTCACCTTGAACATCACACTCAGCTTTTATATAGTTATTACAACCTGTGGAACTAAATACATAAAACTGTAAAATCCTTTCCAACAATTTTCGATAAAGAGAGGAGATAAGCAGAAAGGTTAATGTCAGATATGGATTTAATACTTCCATCTTCAGTTTTTATGAATGCAACCCCTTTCCCAGCACTGGTCAATTTTGAAGAACTATTGGCATAATTAACATCAAATTTAGCCCTTTCCCTCAATTAAAAATCATGCAACCTGTTTTTATGCATTGTCATATGCGATGAGGCACCTGAATCAATATACCAGACCGTAGAATTTAATACTGAGACACCCAGCCAGAGGTGAATTCAAATGGGGGTGCGCACCCCCCCTTGTGGGGCCGCCCGTATTGCCAAACATTGCAGAACCACAATTGTAACTTTTTTATTTGATAAGATGGCATAGTCTTATATTTTTACATAATCACTCTAATTAAAACCTTCTTAAACTTTGTATATGACTTGATTATTTTTATTACGATAGAAGTAAAGGTAACACAGTTACTGGATTTCTACCCGTCCAGGTTAAACCAGGGTCCAAGGATGGGAAGAAATCTGGTAACTGGAGGTATTTGACAGCACTGGGTGTCTCGGCGTTCATTTCTACCTACTGCTAGGGTGTACCCAGGATCATAACTAGGGGGGGGGGCGCAAGCCATGGGATTTATGAGATTATTTCCTTGAAAAAATAGTTTTATTTTAGTTATATGTCTTATACTAATAAATATATATCATTTTTCGTGGGTTCAAAGAAAATTAGTTGAATACTTTCATTTCAATTCAATATGACTTTGCTTAAAGACTTTTGCAATTTCTGCTTCTAGGGGGGGGGAGGCAGCTGCTCCTCGCTGGGTACGCCCATGACCTACTGGTATATTGATTCAGGTGCCTCATCGCTAGGGACATGCAAAAGTCGCATATGCGATAACGCGAATTCCGGTGTTTTCCCGCGAAAATGCGAATTTCATGTTGATTGCGATTTTCTCCATTTCATGAGCGACTTTCACCAACTCAAACGCAATTTTCACCATTTTTTTCTTCAGCTCATGTTTCTACCACGAAATTGCTTTTCGAGGCGTATATTTAAGCGACAATTTTTTCATTGCATTGGCCGCTTTCCGACGCGACGAATTTCTATGGGCCGGCGTTCACGGCATAGCGCCGTGAGATGTCTCGTTTGAAAGTGAGAGAGATGTCTCGTTTGAAAGTGGCCTGAATTTCACGGCACCGTGCAGTGAACGGCGACCGGCGAAAAGTCGTCGCGTCTGAAAGTAGTGCAGTGAAAAAATCCAGTGAAAAAATTACGACTTAAATATACGCCTCAAAAAACAATTTCGTGGAAGAAACATGAGCATAAGGAAAAAATGATGAAAATCGCGTCTGAGTTGGTGAGAATCGCCCATTTCCACAAAGAAACACATTCAAGGAAATAAGGCGACTTGTTTGTCAGGAGGATGTCTCTTAAACCACGTTCACACGATGTCTACGAAGTAGCCAAAATGCCATGGGAATCTGATAGTTGACTTAATTAAATTACTGGAAGGTTCAAACTAACCAAATGCTCACATTCTATAAAGAGTTAACCCTTTTGCTACTAATGATGAAAATATGCAGCAGGACGTTTCTTGACCCGGGAGACGAAAGGTGAAAATATTTGTCTGAGATTTTCCTACACAGGCGAACAAATGCCGAAAATACACGTTTCCTTGTTCTCCTCCTTTTATGATATTCGTGGGTTCGCAAAGTCTTAGTTTGGGGACCCAATACAACGTAACAATGTACAATGTAACTGCTGAAACCCGGGAGCATGAACCTAGACCCCTCATCTTATATTACCCCTTATTTGTGGCAAGGGATCACAGTCATGCAATTGTTCATTCAGTTAGTTGCGAAATAAATATGTATATGCTTCTTTCTCAAAAAATATAAACTAAGAATTGAATTCTTTGTCTTTTGAGCAGCGTTTACAATTTTTAAACGAAATTCTACCATAAGTAATAACTTACATCTCGATTTCAGTATAAAATCAACATGGAAATTCGCTAATGCGTTAATTCGGTAGAGCTTCATTCAAAGTTTTAAAATTCTCAGAATAAAGCGAGGAATTCAATTGGAAGTCTGCAATTTACATGCAAGCAGCAATCATCCACATAGCTAATTCATATAAACAAAGCATGAGTTGACAGTGAACCAATGCCGCTGGTAGGGTTATAAATCACGAAAGGAGGGAGCCCAACTACCCTAGGAGTCCGAGATAATGCGAAATCCTCACTAGGAAGGATCAAAAAAGGTTGGTGTTGAGAGTGTGTGATTATCTGCGAGACCCTTCTTAAAAAATTTCCATTATAAATGCTCCATACAGAGAAGACAGAAGAGTCTCACGGAGCGCAGTCCTGCATTCATGCTAAGAAGAGAACTCCACCGTTTTGAAAGGGTTAAGGAAGTTAAAAATGAGCCTCGAGAATATTCATTAGAGTACTTTTTTATAAAACCACTTATTCCATCTGCAAAACATGACAACCTCTCAAACAGCTGCTGTAAAGTCAATTATGCAGATGGCTGACAAGGCATCGACCAAACTTAGTTCTCTTATGGTGGAGAGCCTAAACAAAATAAGCTCTTATAAAAATTTTTTTTTTAAAAACCAGCCTTTATATTTAGATTACAGGGGATGAGCAACGTTTATATATGACACAAAGCAAAAAAACTCAGTGACCCCGAAAAACCAAAAGTGACGTATTAAAAAAGTCACTATATTTATTACTACGAATCTGCAGGCGCTCGAAGGGAAGAAAAAATTTTTGACGATTTTCGAAAAAAATCTTAAGTGCCGAAAAATTTCAGTCCAGAGTCCGGACCTGGGACGACGGAATTCGGACGAAATTTTTCCAAGTCCGAAGCCGGACCCGAGACGACGGAGGGACTTTGAAAAATTTTCGAAAGCGGGGGTCTCGCCGAGTAAAGCAAGACGAATCCCCCAAGCTAGGGCTGAGTCGATGGGAAATTTTATGGTGGATAACTTTTACTGTGGTCGCAAAACACGAAAATCGACCATTTGGAACTTCTTTGATCAAAAACATGTTTTGGGGGGCTATAGGTTGACTGGGGGGTGGTTAAAGGGGGGTTGGAGAGAAAAAGTTATATTTTCATGTATTGTCATCGGAAATGAAGAAGTGTGCAAAATTTCAGCGTTTTTGCTTCACAGGAAGTGAGTCAAATTTGAGTTACAAGATTTGTACCAGACAAACAAACAGACAGGTTGGTGAGTTGATATAAAGGCTGGAAAAATAGTTTTTTGAAAAGATCTCAGTTTTTGATCCCCAAGAAGTTCTGACTACAGACATGAACCCTGACTTAAAGAAAAAAAAATCATGGCCTGGAATCAATGGAGACAGAGAAGTTGATGTTGGGGCGGGGAGAATAACAGAGTAATTAAAGCAATCCAGGAGCTCAAATGTCTGAGACATCGTTTGCATCTAAGCGCCTTTAAGCAATTCGGATCCCCTCTGCAAACGTGGACTGAGAAAGATTTCTTTCCTACTATTGCACTGTGTTAACAGAGAAGAGAACAAATGTAAAAGATTACAGCTTATCACAATAGCAATATTTCATTTGAAATTACAGACATTTAAAAGTAATTTCTTTCTATGTAAGATAGATATATTGATACATGAAGGATAATATACATAAAATAAGTGAATTCAGTCAATACTCCATGTATATTATTGCTTAAATTATTCCTGGTCAATAATATCCTTAATTTAGGGCAATAGGTGGGCCACTGAAAGGATGGCTCTCAATCAACATCAATTATTTTGCCGTTAGAATAACACCGATTTCAGGGCAAAATAACATCGCTTTTGGAAAAAAATAACACCACTTTTGGCTATAAAATAACCCCACCTTTTGCATGTCTCTACTCATCGCATATGGCAGTCCATAGAAATTAACGCTGAGACATCCTACGCTGTCAGAAACCCCCAGTTACTGGATTTCTTCCCATCCTTGAATCCTGGTTTCCTGGACGGCTGCTTGCCTTCTGCAGACAATGAAAATTAGGAAAACAAGTTTACAGAGAGCATTGACTGGAAATTGAATTAGCTCCCATATTTCCTGAAGTTTTTTTGCCAAATTTTTGTTGTAAATTCTCATAAACACAGCACTGAAATTTTCCAAATGATACTGCTCAGCATGTTTAAGTCATTTTCGGTAGACAATGTTGATGATATAGGTTCAAATCCTACCACATCATGGTTGTGGCATTCTTGAAGCAATGAGAAAATAGGTCCTCAAACTTGAGCCCCTAGTTCGCCCTCCCAATTTTTATGTTGTAACGCTAAGTCAACTTACTTGTTAGTGCAATTAGCAAATATCGCTGCAAGGGATGTTGGAATTGTGCTTGTAGCAGAAGGATGATGCCTCTTTTGTGGGGGTATTCATATGGCACCATCATATCCAATTCCTTTTTGATTTTGTGTATCTACTTTTCCACTGGCAAAGGATTTTGATGATTGCATGATTTTATAGCTTTTGCTGATCCTCCTACAGGGGAGGCAAACCCAAAAAAGTGGGACTCCAGTCCTTAAACTAACACCACATGTTCCTCTCTAACCTAAAATTGATAAGTCCTCTTGTCTGTTTTCATGAGTATAAGTGTAGTCTTTCCTTCCCTCACAATGAAGCCCTTTGATGGCACTATTTGATTCCTCTCTTTCTGTTGTCACAGTATCTAACATCTTTTTCTGTATTGGTAAATGATTCCGGTTCACCACCTCGTTTGTGTCTTATGAAGTTATGACCTTTGCGTCAGCTAAAGTTGCGCGGATGATCATTATTGCTGCTGCTCGGAGAGACACGCTGGTTATTGCATTTACTTCCATCACATTTGGCGGACACATTTTCCCCACACAAGGTCAAGGATGATTTTGGTCCCTAATATTCATTTAATGAGGAACGTAGAGATACAAATCGGCTGATTTCTCGTCTGTTTAATTTTCTTTGTATGAATTGATGAAGAAAATTCTTGAAAATTCTTCTTCAATTGTCGTATTACTGTAGGATTTAATCCAGCAGCCATCATCTTTCGTTTCGTCCGCTGGTCTCTCAAAAATTCTTATTCATTAGGGGGAACTTTATGCTTCTTATGGTATTATTTGCTTTACACGCACAAATATCGCTCAATTTCAGAGGGTCCTCTAAAATTTGTGAGTATTGTTAGTCAATGTAACCATTTGTTTGGGCTATTCGCATTTTTTCGTAAGTTTTAGTACTTCATATGGTGCCGAAAAATCCATGAAGTTACGGACATTATGGAAGAGAAGCGCGTCCCCTAAGTTCGTACACCTTTCCAGGCACTCGATTGGCCACTTCATAGACCGTAGGCTCCTTGCCTGCGTTCTCGGATCTAAAAATATCGCGAACAATACAAATATATTTCATCACTTCTCTGAAAGTTGGCACCATCGATTTGGTTAATGCCGACGAGACGCCAAAAAGGGGCATTTCTCCTCACTATGCATTCTGCTTTACCCTCTGCCATCTGCCGATACATATTATCAAAGATGAGCGCCCTCCTAGCCTCACGCGCAAGATGAATTTCGCTGTGTCCGCGGTTTGGGAGGGGGACGGGCGAGCGGGGAGGGGACGCGAACGGCCTGCTGGAATGTTTTCTTCGCGGACGCGCACTCAAATTTTTGCCCTGACGGGCGGTGACTCGGCAAAATCTATAAAATCGATTTTTCCTATCCTACCCTATTTCGTGTGCAATGACTTTATCTATCCATCCATCAAAAAGCATAGCAAGTGAAAGTGGTAACACAAATGAGAGAAAATCATTATATGGTGGCAAACCTCATGTTTATTAACCAATATCTTATATTTCTGTCGAGGTAATCAATATAGATAATGACACAGTGAATTATAGAGGCGTATTCGAAGGGGCAGAAAAAGATAACATTGCAGAAAACCTCATTATTTACTCGGTGATGAGGTAAAAACAAAATAACACGTACAATGCGCACCCACTGAAACCCACTAGTCGGTGGCCGTACCGACACCTTTTTGCTATCGGTACGGCTACCGACGATCTCCCGTCCTCACGACGCGTCGGTGCCGCACCGATCGGGTTCGTACAGAATCGCACCACTGCTTGCCGGGAGTCGGTGTGACGTCGCACCCGACGAATCGGTGCCGCACCGATCGGTTTGGAGTTACAGAATATGGCCCCTGTATTGGCCATCAGCAACGCGATAGTCTATCAGTCATACGTTTTGACGTTGCTTATCTAGCAACATTTTCGAACGCGCGTCCCCGTGGGATAGTAAGCATATAATATGGTTAAAATTCGTAACTTCATAGAATTCGTCACATACACGTTAGGCTGTAAGTGCGAGTTCCTTTACGCCACACCGCCAGTCGCATCGGCCTACTACAAAGGCGCCAAATTTGAATTTTTCAGCAGTCTTGAATTTTTCGTTTGTGCATTACTGCTCGTATCTCGGAAAGTCAGTCGTCAGTTGGATATTCGTAAGTAGAGGACTTGGGTGTCAGTGGGTCGGGGATTAAACTTCGTCATGCTTTTAGTCTATGCCTGTCAATTTTAATGTTTATTCAAAAGGAGGTTACAGAAAGAATAATTACGTGGCGTAAAATTGAAGAAAAAGGCTGAAGTGAGAAATATAAGTGCTAAAAATAGCGTAATCAGGCACCCGAGCATCATCAATCTCGCGCATCCACGGCTATGCTATAAAAAGACAGCCTGCAAGCTGTCACTACATGCCTAGTCAAGTAATTATAAATTGATTTGGAAAAGTATAATTTTAGAAAGTGATCGTGATAAACGACATCAAGGAAAATAACATAGAATTTTTCAAAAGTATCATGACCAGTTTTAGACGTTACGTAAATGACTGTGGCGTACGCATTGGATGAGGTGAGAAATAACCAAATATAAGTTTTGAAAAGAAAATGAAAATATTCTCCTCAAAACATCGATGCCATGTTGCGGTATAGTTATTCAAAGGGATATGATTTATTCCGCCCGGGTTCCAGAGAGCGCAGCTTCATAATTCGCAATTCCCAAGGCGTGAAACCTAAGAAACTGTGTTCTTGCTTTCAAAATTATATTCTAACCACATTTTACACGGTTAATAATTTCAAATGAAATGAATATCAGCATTAATGCCTTCGTTTAAACCGCACCAATTTTATCCTTTCAGCCTAATTTTTCTCTTAAATTCTTTTTCTTCCTACGATTATGGAAGAAAATAAAATATTTTCATGAATTTTTACCAATCAATACTTACTTACTTACTTCCTTGGCACTACAGCCCGGTATGGGCTTTGGCCTCCCTCAAGACGCCTGTCCATTCTCTCCTGTTCTGCACTTTCTCCCACCATCTGACAATCCTCATAGCCTTTATGTCTTCTTCCACATCCTGCATCCATCTTTTCCTCGGTCTTCCTCTTTTTCTCTTTCCATCCATATTTCCATGTAGAATCTTCTTAGGCATCCTTTCTTCACTCATTCTTTTTACATGACCTAGCCAAGCTAGCCGTTGGGTCTTCACAAATCTCACTATGTCTTCGCCTCGGATAATATTGTCTATTTCCTTGTTTGCTCTTATCCTCCAAGTTACCCCATCTGTCACGGGACCATATATCTTTCGCAAAACCTTCCGTTCAAATATCCGCAGAGCTTGCTCGTTTCCAGCGGAGATGCTCCACGTTTCTGCTCCATATGTCACGACCGGTCTGATAAGTGTCTTATAGATCTTGAATTTCATCTCCTTAGATAGAAGAGTTGACTTCAGGAGCTTAATATTAGCAAAGTAAGCCCTATTTCCAGCCATTATCCTCTTGTTGATCTCTTCCGTCATTGAGTTCTTACAGTTTAAATTAGTACCGAGGTAGCTGAAATATTTTACATTTTCAAAGTTGTACTGCCCAAATGTAACGTTTTGAGTCCATCTTCTGTCTTCCGTGGTCGACATTCTCATGTATTTCGTTTTTCTCTCATTCTTACTCTTCTGTTCTAAGATTTTGAATATTTCTTTCAGAGAATCCATATTCCGTGCCATTAGAACTATATCGTCGGCATAGGCACATGCGTGAGTAGTTAGGAGGGAACACTCAAAATTAGAAATTGGATTTAGTTATTTTAAACCAAAAAGATATGAATGAAAAACACACACGCCTAATTTTAGAGCTCAAATTCGATTTTTAACCGAGATACGTAGCTTTAAAAGTCCGCTAGGAGCTTTGGCCACGCCCACGACGCGAAACGTATTTCTATTGGCTGACGCCGTGTGACGTGTGAACCTCATGAATGCCGCGGGAGAAACTCGTGAAGAAGCCGTAAACACATTGGGTTCGTGGAAATAGTGGCCAAAAGTTTATCATCATGGTGAAACAAAACGTTAATTTTGTTCTGGCTGATTATCGAAATGTACTGACATTATCAACCGAGGCTCTGAACAATTCTTTTTTCCCAAAACGAATCATTTCATTGAAATGAAACTTCGTAAGATGAAATTTTTACAGTTTTCAGAGAGACAGCAAACACGGCAATTATAGTGGATGCTTTAATTTGTTGACATACCATCGTAAAATCCTTTAATTATTAATGGTTTTTAGTTTCCGGATTTAAATTATGAAATAAATTAAAAAATGTGCTTTAGTTATAGCTGTTTTCATGCTCTCTGAAGTGAGGAAGTTCGGGGTTCTCTTCCTTTCTTTTAGGATTAGCGTTAAAATTTCGTTGGAACAGCATTTTTAAAAGAGAAGCCTCGCTTTGGTCAACTGTGCTCCTGATAATTCTTCAAGTCAGTTTCATACTATAAAAAATGGTAAACAGTTGTCATCAAAATGATAGAGGAACTCAGAGATCGGGATTTTTACGTGAAAATATCCGTTAGTTCCCTTATATTTACATCTGAGTTACACGTACAGCCTCTTTCAAAAGTTTTAGGACAAAGTTTGTGGCACCACTTATGCTTCTAAAGGAAATTTAGTATCCTATACTCCTTTCGTAGTTTTCTGCTGTGCTCCACTAACATTCCGCTTGTGAATGAAATTATATATATGCAATCAAAGGGATAAATTATTTTATACTGCAAATTTATCATTCCGCTTCTATTTATGCAGGATGTAATGATTATTTCGTATGCATTCACTGCATACTTGAACCTGTTTTCACCTTTACTTTTTATAATACTTATTTTTTGAGTAATTTTATGTAACCGAGGCGGCCAAGTGGCCATCGATTTGAGCTGTGCTAGTGAAGGTTGAAGGATCGGGACTGTTTTTCATAATTTTTTCAGCTTTTTCTCTCGTTTTCTTTCTTATTTACAGGTTTTTTGTATTCGTAATTTCGCTGTCAATGCCAATATGATTTAATTGAAGCTAATGCAAATTTTTTAAATTAATAAAAAAGATGGTGGATAAAATCCTGAGGTCGGCGTTAACGTACCTACAGTTTGAAGTCTGGCGAGAGGAGTCGCACATTACATTGTATAATTTGACACTTATTCTTTTTCGATTGATGATAGTTCAAACTATTTGCTAGTATTCATTCAGTACGCATTTGCCTTTGGTTTCTCTGTTTTGTTGTAAGATTAGAAAAGTTAAAAAAGAAAGAAAAGTTATTATTTACTATTTGTGCTTCCATTTATAAATCTGGCGGCACGGTGACTCAAATGTGCTTAGTTCTGCTTGCTTAGAGTAATACGATATCGTAGTATTTCCTTGAGTACAAATTTGTGATTATGATGTATTACTTTGTACTATTTGGCACATCACCAGGTTAGCGTCGAAGACCCTTTCCGTTACAGTAGTTAGCTTTTGATGCGCAAGATAGATACAAAGAGTGAAAACCGGGGAAAATATGTAGTAAATGCACACGAAATAATCATTAAATCCAACATTAATTGAAACATAATGATGTATTTGCAATTAAAAAGTCAAATTTCCCGTTGAGCGCGTACGTATTTTAGCAAATACGAAATTTTGCCATGTGTAGCCAAAGATAACAAAAGGAGTAATGGAAACTAAATCCCATTGAGAAGCAGAAGAGACTTACATTAAAATGGCCCTCACTAATTCTATAACAGCCCATCTCTGAAGGAATATGCTGTCTCCATGCAACGTCGTACCACCGCCTTCCTCGGTCTGGGTCGTTTGGTACAGCAAAAAAATACTTTCCTTGTGTTTAACGAGAGGTAGATTCATATTAGGCACACAACAGTACACGTAAGGTTTCCTCCCACTCATTTAAAATTCTCCGTTTCATCTACCATTTATTTATACTCGAAATAACGCCTACGATAATGCACTCCTTATGCAAGCAATGCAGACATCATGAGGTTCACACGTCATCAACATGGCGTCGCCCTAGAAATACGTTTTTGGCGCGGAATTCAAGTTGAAAATTCAAACTCTTCTAGGGGCGAAATTATCCAGCGCTCAGTGGTAAAAGTTGGTGAGAGGCTTTCTTACACCCATTGCTTTATAAATCAAGCATAATATTTGGTAGTGTAATCCCTTCTATTGTCCCCTCTAACCCCAGTTCTTTCATGGCTTCATGTAGACACAGATTAAATAGTGCTGCTGATAGAGAATCTCCTTGTCTTACTCCAGTTGTTATCTTAAAGGCTTCACTAGTCTTGCCCCCGATATTTGCCTTAGCTTGAGATCCTTCCATAGTCATATTTACCAACTTAATTAGTTTTTTTGGTATTTCAAATCCCTCCAATGCCTTCAACATTTTTCTTCTATTGACACTATCAAAAGCTTGCTGGAAATCAATGAAAAGCCTATGTAGGTCAATGTTGTACTCATAACATTTCTCCATGCATTGTCTCATTACAAAGATTTGGTCGGTTGTTCCTCTTCCCGGCCTGAAGCCACATTGGTATTCACCAAGGATTACTTCAGCATACGTGTTAAGTCTCCTCTGCAGTATACAAGAAAGTATCTTATAAGTGACATTTAGTAATGTGATTCCCCTATAGTTGCTGCATTGCAATTAATCTCCCTTCTTGAATATAGGGCAAATTAAACCAATCTTCCATTTCTCAGTCATCTCTTCTTTCTCCCATATCAGTATATGTAGGTTCTTTGTTAAATGTTTTCCTCCATACTTGATTAACTCCGGTACAATTTGATCTTCCCCTGGAGCTCTCCCATTCCGCTGCCGTTTTAACGACTCCTCCACCTCCTCAATTGATGGCCTACTAATATTGGTGTCCACCCTCATGTCCAACATTTCTCCATCCTCCTCATCTATCTCATTGACATTCAGCAATTCCTTAAAGTACTCGGCCCATCTTCCCATTACTTCTTCCTCTGTTCCAACCAACCTCCCATTCTTATCCTTACATGCGTTTGTTCTTGGTTGAAATTTATTCGTCATCCGTTTGATTGCCTGGAATAACTTTCTACTTTCATTTTGTGTGTTCAGTTCCTCAATCTTTTCTACAAACCCTTTTAAGTACTGTTTTTTTCTTTTTTCGTAGTATTTTATTTGCTTGTCTTCTGCTTTCTTTATATCTTTCAACATTTTGTCTTGTCTCTTTCTGGATGGTGTTCCTTCGATCTATATTCTTCCTTTCTATAGCTTTTCTGCACTCATTATCAAACCATTCTTCATTCCTTGTTCTCTTTCTTTCTCCTATGGTCTCCTCTGCAGCCTCTTCCATAGCCTTCTTTATATTAAGCCATTTTCTCTCTACCGAGTCATTTACACTCAGGTTCTCTGCTCCTTCTTCTAGTTTCTTACCCAGGATTTCCTGATATTGGGCTACAGCTGCTGGTTGTCTGAACTTTTCCACTGTATCCTCTTGGGTCCTTTAATACGTCCCACATTCGCAATTCTTTCCCTGAGCTTGGCCTTTACCAAATAATGGTCTGAATCACAGTTTGGGCCTCTTGCAGACCTTATGTCAATGACTGAAGATGCATGTCTTCTGGAAACCAGAACGTGATCAATTTGGTTGACCACTCCTGTACCTGCCATTTTCCATGTTCCCTTATGAATATCTTTGTGAGCAAAACAGGTACTTTTGATTATTAGCCCTTAAGCTTCTGCCAGCTGGCTTAGCATCATTCCGTTTCCATTTGTTTCAGTATGTAAAGAGTGTTTTCCAGCTACATGCTGCAATCAATGATCAGACATAATGAAAATAATGAATCATGTTAAATGGGGTAAGGCATTCGATCAACCAAACTAATCAGATCCAACCCAAGCAGACGAAGCAGGCTTTATTAACGCATTTGCAGGAGCGTATGGTGTGTTGCCTAACTCACAGAAAGCAGAATTTGCACAGCCTCCGCTAAGAACCATTAACTTATCAACATTACTGTTAAGTATATATTAGGAAGATATAAAGTGAATTGAAAAACTATCCACGGTGCAATTATGATGGAATTTAATGGACAATAATGGACAGAACCCACACGGAAAATAGATATCTATAGATATCTATATTTTGTCTATTTTCATCTACGGATAGATGTATATCTAATAGATGCCTATTAGACATCTATTAGATGTGCAGGTGACAATGGCTGGTTTTGGATCCATCTCCGAAAGTGTGTTTTAAAACGCGATTCTTGAGCTATGGAAGCGATTAAACATTTGATTAAGGGACATTTTTTTTGGTCCCTTACTCGATTGATTACGGACTTAAAAAATTTCGCGACGCGTAGAACCATGCCTGGCGACTATGCCAACTGTATCTATATTTTGTCTATTTTTATCTACGGGTAGATGTATATATAATAGTTGCCTATTAGACATCTCCCACACGGAAAATAGATATCTATAGATATCTATATATTGTCTATTTTCATCTATGAATAGACGTATATCTAATAGATATCTATTAGACATCTATTAGATGTGCAGGTGACAAGGGGCGATTTTGGATACATCTCCGAAAGTGTGTTTTAAAACGCGATTCATGAGCTATGGAAGCGATATAACATTTGATTTAGGGACAAATTTTTTGGTTCCTTACTGGAGTGATGGCGGACTTGAAAAAATTTGCGACGCGTAGAACGATGCGTGGCGACTATGCCAACTGTATCTACCTATATATTGCCTATTTTCATCTATGAATAGATGTATGATTCCATTGAATGGGCCTTAGTTTGGCTGTAATTAATTTATTTCCGAGTGTTATTTTAACAATTGTTATAATATTTCAAAAAAGCACAATTTTCTCAACAAGATCTGCTGGAGTAGTGGTGAGCGCTTTTGGCTACGGAGTGGGGAACACAAGTTCAATGCTTTGTCGCGGTATTTTTTTTGTAGTTTTCATTTTGATCATACGGCGACAATTTTTTCATTAATGTTAATTGCATCAAGCATAGGCATGAGAAATTTTTTTATAGATATAGATAAGTATAAAACAGATAATTAAATATCTAATAGACAACTACAGTAGACAACTACCGTAGATATCTATTAGAACTGCTGCTATTTTGACAATAATATATCTAATAGATATCTATGATAGATGTCTATTAGATAACTATTTATCTATCTGTAGATATCTATTAGATATCTAATAGATGTTTATTTTCTGTGTGGGAACGCACATTAACCCTTAAGGGTTAATGTGTTAATAATTATAAGACCGAACTAACTTATCAACGTTTTTTTTATTTTTTGCATATCCTATTTATTTCACAATTTACTCAGAGATATTATGAAAGAAAACCCGAGCAAAAATTTTTAAATGTGTTTTCAAGCATGTTCCCAAATGGGAACACGGCACACAGTTTTTCTTTCGCTTGTAAAATAAATATACACTTGACCAAAAAACTAAAATTAACATCGTAATACATATTGATCTTTTGAATAAATGAGTATTTGTTAATGGATAGCTAGTGTAGGGAAAATATCGTATAAACCGCCTATTTACTATAGGGGTGATCAAAGTAAACAATTTTGAAAAGGTATAATTAACGACCAATGTATAATTAAGTCATGCGATTAACTTAAAAAAATACTTCCGATCTTTATTTACACAACAAAAGATGGAAAAGTAATCACAGATACGAAATATAATTTTCATGAATGTTTTATAAAAAGCTGTTCCCAAATGGAAAGATTGGACTGTAAACGGTTAAATTGGCGAGGTATTTCTTCTCTCTGAAATCGGTTCTCACGACAGCCTTCACGCGAGTAAAGATAGTTATGAAAACATTTTCGGGGGAAGAGTTCAGTTGGAGGAGGCACGGTTGAAACTGTATCACCCAAGAATTTCGGGTGAGTGGGTTGCAACCCTTGATGATCCTCCCCCTGCGGTCGTGACGTAAAATGGCGATGTATCCCTGGCATTTTAGATGTAAAATTCAGTCCTGATTGCTAAACAGAGGAATAAATTCTTGTAGATATTTATAAAATAAGATTCAGAGATTTAAATATGTATTATCACCGAATCTTTTGTTGTCTTCAACACTTGTGTTGCTGATCAATTATCATTAATTTCCTAATGATGACTTTTATTATCTCCTCATGATGTTTTACTACGCTAATTCGGTAACTATATATCAAAGACCAACTACGATTTATAGAGACATTCCTTCCACCAGCGAAGTAAATGATAGTACTTATATGCATTTTGGTAGAAATTAGGTCTGTATATTTAGTGTTGCCGCGAGACGAGACGAGACGAGACGAGACTTTCGCCAGTCTCGTCTCAGTCTCGTTTCCTGACCTCTGGTATCGTCTCAAGTCTCGTCTCGTGAACCCCAGTCTCGTCTCGGTCTCGAGTCTCGGGCGAGACTCTCGTCTCGTCTCGTTTCCCCCACAGTACATTTAGCGTCGTTTTCATGCGTTAGCGTGCTTAATCGCTTAATCGATAGTCTTAGAAATAGGAAAGCCATTAATATAAATTGCAAGCACATATTTATCTGGACACCAATTGCATCAAACTGGTGCTAAAATCATTGATTTTATTGATAATCAATGAATAAAATAGTAACATAAAACGAAAAATGTCTAAAAATGGAATGTAGACATAACCCTAATCGATCACCAGAAAAATTCAAAAAAATATATTATCTTAAACATTGTTTGAAATTGATTATTATTAATACGTACTTACAATTTTCAGCGTCGTTTACTTTTGCCTGCTCCCTGTATGCCGTGTCTAGTAGTTCAAAAGTCTGTGGGGTTTCTCAAAACCCAGGTTCCTGGGCAGTTTTACATCTGTATCTTGTCTCGTATCTCTCTATGTTTATCTCACTCACTGCACACTTTCTTCTTTCAACCCTATATGTTTCAATATATGCGTTTTGTTGAGCAAAATATGCCGTCTGGTCGATCGAGCACATTCCGTATCGGTATCCGAGAGCCGTCCTTTGTGCTGTTATAAATTATGTCCTGCTATAATTTTGTTCTCTATGATTCAAATATTCACTAATAGGCGAAATGTTATAGTGAAAGCGCATTTTTTTGCTTTGGAATTTTCTTTGTAAGTTTTAAAGAAACTATGCCACGTAGCGGTTTGTCTCAGTCACTATAATTGTAATTATTTCATCATCGAAAAATAACTCCAATTCCAAGGATCCTTTTTACACGAATAGGCGATATTTCTTTTCAACTAAATCACACGCAAAGGTTAGAGGCGCGTCTTCACAGCCGATCTCTTCCCAATTATTTTCTTGAAAATTCACCGAAAAATAAGATGTTATAAATCTTCGAACCTGGAGTCAAAGGAGTATCCAGTTGAAACTTCTGAAGTGGTATCAGAACATTCTGCACTCTTTTATTCCCGAAAGTCAAGCACACTCTGATCGGACCACTCACGAGAGCTAGAAGGCTTGGTTAGTAGAAGGGGTTCAGATACGGAAGGGGCCCAAGGCCGAAAAAAATAAAACCACCAAAGCAAACGTAAGCATGAAAAAACTCCAACCCTCAGCTTCCAACGTCATAAATAAGATACCATATGCTGGCAGGTCTTCGAGGCTCCGAGAACTATTGAGTGACAATGCCTGGACGGTCCAAGCCTTCACTATCATTGCCACGAAGAAAGAGAAAGGAAAAGATGAGACAGAAGATGAGATGATAATGAACCACAGAGGAAGGCATTCAGCGTCCCCACATTGAACATACAATCGCTAAGAAAGCACATAAATCGGAGCGTAAGTGGTGGACTATCTTTCATGGGCGTCCACCAGTCGCCGCTCCTAGAGGAAGCATCCTGGCATCGGCTGGAAAAAATATTCTAAAAAAAGTCGACCATAGGCGGATCCAGGGGGGGGGCACGGGGGCACGTGCCCCCCCCCAGACCCTTAAAAATATGCTAGATTTTTAATACGGTCCCATTATCATTTCGTTCGTTTTGTATTACGAGGTATCCTTGTGCCCCCCCCTGAACAAAATCATGGATACGGCCTTGCTTGTGCCCCTCCCAGAAAGAAATCCTGGATCCGCCCCTGAAGTCGACCACACAAACAGAGGAATTAAGAGGCACAGACCGAAATCAGGCAGATATGCCTCACATATATACTCACTGAAAGTACATATATGGAAGATTAAGAGATAGGAATACCTAATGAAACTTTCAAACTCATACAGTGTGTCTTTCACGCTTGAAGCATGGCATTCAGAAGACGCAGACGCACGCTAAGGGATCGACCACATTTAAAGTCACGCTAGAGGAGTTAAATAGCAATAATAGTACTCCCTCGTTTGTACCACCGAAAAAATACCGGTATACTGGTACATTCATAACTTATAAAATTTGTTAATAAGTTGAAAATAAACGTTCGTATTAATGTATTATAATTATCCGGTGTTTCCGAAAATTAGATTATTATACGGGACGATTACACTGAAAAAGTCATTCACAGGCATTTATATGAAAACCCATCGGAAAACTTCATCGGAGGCTCGATTATCGAATTGTTGAACGGTGATAGCGATGTAGTTGTCAAAGGCAACTTTATACAAACGATTTCGGGGCATACGTTTTAATTTTTGGTGTTTTCCTAGCGAATGATAAATTTGAAGATCTCTCAGACAAGAAAAAGATACTGTCAGTAGAACGTCTTCTTATTCAAACACCCGACGGTGGCATTCCGACACAAACTTTGGCTACTTATACAACAACCACTCACTTGGTGTCCGAGAAAGCTTTTGTCATTTTAATTTCTGCTGTATTTATGTGTGTAAAAATATTTTTACACTTGTCTCACGTGAAGACATTGTAGTTTTTACATTTCTAGATTCGGAATTAGTTATGCCTAAAATACTGCGATCGAATAAAATTAGATGTGTAGGTCACATTTATATTTAGTTTAGAAAAATATATACATTGTACGGTTCAATAACATTGAAATTCTTGCCTTCCCTGGCTAAAAAAATCTGAAATGGCCATAGTGATAAACACTCAGGGAAAAATTTTTGCTTTGCAACTGCTTTGGAACCCTTTTGAAACTGCTTTGGAACACCAAAATCTGCATTGGAACTGCTGTGAAACTCATTTTTACTCATTTGTACCAAAAATTAGAAATATGAAGACGTTTGTAACTCATTTGTGATCCCCTTTGGAACTCCTTTGTACAGAGTGTGTTCGTTTGGAACTGCTTTCTACTCATTTGGAACTACTTTTGAACGATTCGGCAGGATTTCCAGACGTCATCATTCGTATTGTAACTGCTGTGTACGGAGAAAATTCATTTGGAACTCCCTTTGAACGAGATGACAGGATTTCCGGGCGTCATCATTCGTATTGTAACTGTTGTGTACTGAGAAGATTCATGTATAACGGCTTTCCATACGTTTGTAATTCTTTGTGAACAAATCCATGCGATTTATATACGCCATCATTTGTTTTGGAACTGTCTTCTACGCGCCAACATACCATGGCCAGGTTCAGTCTGATAAGTTTGGTCGAGAAAACGAAAATTCTTTAATATATGCAATAAAAATGCATAAGTGGTTTAAGAAATAATCGCAAGTCAGTTAATAGAAACGGAACTCCCAAATAATCACTCGAATTAGTTTAAAAATTATTCTATTTTCCTTGTGGCTTAAATCGTATTTTTGGGTCCGATTTGAAATGCGACAAGATTATCTTCACTACGTACCGAGAATTTTGGTTGCGTATAATAAAGGTATTCAATAACAAATTCATAGCGCTCGCGTTTTTTTGCGTTTCCAAGTATATTATTATCGTAAAAATTCAAGGTCTATACTTTCAAAGTATACTTCGCAATTATAAATATTGCGAATTTTACGGCATTTTTGCAACCTTTTCTTTCGTTGCTTTCGTTCTTTGATATTACCGGAAAAGTAGTATTTTGCATAGATTAATATACATAAAACCATAGAGTAAGTATATAATATACTTACTCTATGATAAAACATACCGATGTATTGTCTTCGCGATCCCTAGGAAATGGTTTATGTCCATATTTGGATCCGTATTTTAGGACTGAATTTTTTCGCCATGAATCCCTCCTTCGAAAATATATTTCTATGTCAAGGTTGACAAGTTCGATTACCCGGAAAGGCCTTTTTTCGCATTTCCCATTGCATTTTCAGATATTTAACATGACGGTTTTCAAGAAAAAATTTCCAGAAACGAAGGCATTTCACTCAAAAATGGACACTGAATGATCCACATCAACCACGTAAGATCGGAATTAAGCTCTCGATAAGGACTTTCTTGACCACCAAAGTGACTTACCCCTCACTCCGCATTAAGAAAACATGAATCTTGTGTTAAGCTTGTCGAGCTTGAAGGTCTTTCGTTAATGACTAATGTTTTTCAAAGCAATAGAGCTATTGCGAAATGGCGGCACTGCCGCACTTCAATTCGTAATACTCATCTTGTCTGAATATCCGAAACAGACTAAAATAAACTTCAAGAAAATTGAGTACGCCATCTTGAACTGCTACAAAGCAGTTGGCATGGTGTACAAATGAGTTCCAACTGGTACAAATCAGTTTCAAAACGGATGAACGAGTGGTACAAACGAGTTCCAAATTTAAATCCAAATGAGTCCCATGGCAGTTTCCAATGGAAATCCAAGGCAGTTCAAAATGTGTTACAAATGAGTTGATGACATGGTAGGATGCTATGACGTCATGAACTGCTGTGTACCGTGTTTCAATTCCACAGTAGTTCAAAAGCACATACAAATCAGTGGTACAAAGCAGATAAATGACAGTTCCAAATGACTTACACAGCAGAAATTTTTCCCTGAGCAGTCAAAACAGTCAAGCATGTAGCCATAGTCAAAACACGTAATCATTTTGAACAGGATATTTGGCTGAAATTCTCGTAAAATGACTTTGCAAGTCATATTTAATTCGAATATTTTCATTTATAATTGATACTATATTTATCTCTGTGCATCGCGGTGCGGCCAACAGCAGCCTCCTGCCCGCCGCCACAGGCTTTTCCAGGATTATTACAAGTGTGGCATAACTGTGTACGACACATTTTTTCACCGCCAATTTTAAAAATTTATTAAAATTGTAAAAAATTTAAGAACAAATTTCTCTCCATTTTCTTATCAAAGTTCAATCGATCAAAGTTCTTACAATATGCAATATATTGAAATAATTATTTGCTGACAGCCGCGCGAGCCACATTGTTTTGCAATTACATGCGGATCAAATGTTTCCGGACATGGCCTTAGAGGTCCAATAGAGTAATGAGATAGCAATACACGAAGATACTAATACCACCTCGAAATACACTCTACCAATTATGAACCAATTCGAATTTTTTCTCCCAGAAAAGATAAAATGCTGAGGCACGACTTTCATTTTCTCCGAGTATCTTCAAATGAGTGAGATAAAAAATTGAGGATACCATGACTCTTCAGCTTACTGAGATTTTAGTGCCGATGACAGCACCACAGACTTCATAGTTAAGAAAAAAATGAAGTTGGCAGGATCTTAGAGGAGTTCAGCTTGAATAACTATATATGAATTTTATGAATATAATTATAAACACGTTTATGTCTCTCATGAAATTCACTAATTGTAAAAATTTTAGAATTTTAATATATTTTTCCTACTTAATGTATAACTTGGAGTTAGCATGGCGTGTGAAAACCTTTCACCATTAGAGTTGAAGCGATCGAAATAGAGGTAATTTAGGATTCCTCTCAGCTGTAATAAAAATTATACTGTCGTTGCCATCTTAGGAAAAATTTAGAAATGAAGGGCGCAGTAATATGTATTACTGAAGTAATATAAACGTGAATTTTGTGATGGATTGCTAAAAAAACGGTAGAAAGAAGAAGGAAACAGCAATTTACGAAAGTCGTACACGATTTCTGGCGTTCTCGTAACTATCTATTATGTTGTGCGGTATTGCTTACCGACGCGGAATAAGTCTCGTCATGCGTCCTAATTTTATATTTGTATAATGCAGTCTTTTGTTTACGATACACCGATGCTTTCACAAGTGCAGAATGAAGAAAGACCTTGGAGCCCTGAAGAAATCAAGAGGAAATAAATGCAGGAAATACCCAAAGCAAAAGATACCGAGCAAGGGGCTGACCACCCAACGTAACACATTTTTGTAACACAATGCTGTTGCTCTCGAGAGTTTAGCCCGAACTTATTTACATTAAAATAAGGCTCCAATTTTCCAAATGAATTATCCCGGGAAACAAGGAAAAGTAGTCAGCCATTAACACTCCCTTACTTTGCTCCATAAGTGTCGCTCATGCATTCAGAAATTGGTTTTTCAGCAAATATTCTAGTTTATAATTTGATCATCTATCGAAAAGTTATTATTCAGCTGTATTTAAAATATAATGCTTAAGAAAAACGTAAAATTTATTTCGTCCTAACTGAAGGATATAGTTTTAGGCATAAAACTATACCAAATATCAATTAAGGACGTGTATCTAAATTTCGAGACTTTCGAGAGTCTCGTGGAGGTAGTATCGTCTCGTCCCGTCAAAAGGTGGTCTCGTCTCGAGTCTCGTCTCGAATTCTACCCTACGGTCTCGTCTCGAGTCTCGTCTCGTTTTCGAGACGAGAAAGTCTCGAGTCTCGCGGCAACACTATGTATATTGTATAGCATTGGGAGGAAAAATTTCAAATGCATGCTAATAATGGCTAATTGTACAGGAATTGAAGCGTAGAACAAATTAAGGTGTCAGTAAATTAATTTAACTCGAGGGAAAAGAAAGAAGCACATGTAGCTCCAATTTCATGAAATCGATAATGATATCGTAAGTGGCGTGCAAGTTTTATGCGTTGTTTTTTATACTTTCATTGTTAAAAATACCGATTTCACCCTAAAAATGTACCCATGGCTAGACCCAAATAGAACGGCCTAGGTTTTGAATACAAATTAACAATATCATGTTCATTACAAAACCCTATTTTACGCTCTTAGCAATAATATTGCGATCGTCTTCGCAATATGGTGACCATGGTTTAAAAAACGCGAGGCTTCACAACGCAGATTATTTAGTGCACATTTAATTGTTTCATTCAAATTAAGTCATGTAGAAAATTCCTGGAAGAATTGCGAAAATATCCACCAGAGATCTAAATTATTTGCGCATTTAGATCTTGAATATATGTTTCGTATTAATAATTAATAACCCTTCTGATATACATGCTATATTAATCAGAATTTATTGTGGAGTAAAAAAATGCGCTCATTTTTCGCGGGGTGAATGAAGACAATATGGCGGGGTGGGAATATGGCGGCGCCCGTGAGGAGAGGCGTCGGCCGCGCGTTGACCCCCGCTCCCCCCTTCGAGATCGATCTGTGGATGCTGCTGCGCTTGCCTCCTGCCCCAGTGCCCCCCTCCCGCACTAGTCGGGGAGAAAGCTCAAACATATAGATCCAGAGGATGTCCCGAGCAAGATTCCTGAAATTTATCCCCGTTTGATCCGGCCACTTCATCCGAGGTGTACACGAACAATATCTCGAAGAAATATTTTGCATCCTGGGAAAAGTTTGGTCCCCAGTACCACTTTATAGCTGAATTAACCACCGTGTGCGAGTATAATCGCCGCGCATAAACAGTTTCCGAATGATGCAGTGTTTGATAATGACCACGGACTCTAGTTCGCCGCGTTTGATGTTGAGGTGAGCTCGTGGAGAGGACCTACTTCAGCGAAATTGTAGAGTAAAGGGAGCCGGCATGAGTGGGAACACAGTCCATCCCTCGGGCTTCCACGGCAAGGTCGCTGAGGTACACGGACGGAGCGCTCCCTCCGATGACCAGAAGCTGTTCATTGTCGTGTCGGTGGCCGCGGCCACCGCGTGTTTCCTGGTCAATGCCGTGGTCATCGTGGCCCTCCTGAGTCGCCGCTTTTGCCTGCCGTCGTGCCGCCGGAGAACCCGCACCTCGGAACACCGCCTCACCAGCGACGCCCTCCACTTGAGCCAAGCGGTGGCCGGGATCCTAGCGAGCGCCGCCGCTGTGTATCCGCTCGAGGTGACCGCCATCCAGGAAGGCCATAAGGCCGTTGGACACAGCAGCGCCCGACCCCCGCCTGACATGGCCTTCTTTACATCGCGGGTCGCCTGCTATGCCCTCGCCTCGGCCCCCCTGCTCTCCACGGTACTGGCTGCCCTCGGCACAAACACCCTGATGGCCCTGGAGCAGCGTCTCTTGACGCCATCGTCCTTGCGGCCGGCCGTGGGTGACGGCCGCAAGTTGACCCGCGCCTTCCGCTGTGCAGTGCCCGTGGGCCTAGTGGCTGTGTGGCTCGCGGCACTGCTTTTGCCGGCCCTGCCCGTCATGGGTCCGGGGTCCCATTGGCTTGGATTCTGCGTCCTCCCCAGGGTTTGGACACAAGCGTTCACGGCAGTCGTGGCTGCCATCGTGCTCCTGTTGGTCTTACTCTCACTCTACTTGTACGCTGGGATATTTATGAAACATAGGGGAGGCTCGCCCACGGTCAGGTGCGAGGAGCGTGGAGGAACTTCGTCAGAGGAGATGCCGATATGTGAGCCACCTTCTTCCCAGTCCTCTGATCCAGACGATTACCCTCCAGTGCTCCGTTCCATGCCGTCTCCTCGAAGGGCAAAAGCCAACTTCATCCACTTCTGCCTCTTGCTTGTCTGTTATGTGCCCATTACTTGGCACTTTTTTTCAAAGTTTGGTGATCCAGACTCATCGGCTGGGATTGGAGGCATAGCAGCTGTTCTGGAGGCGGATTCGATGCTACCATGGGCAGCCCTCCTGGTTATTGTTGCAGGTGTGGCTTCCCCCCTTGTGTACCTGCTTGTCGATGATGAGCTGCCTGGGCTAACGATGGACATTGCTCGGTCGGCTGTGTGTGAGTGCTGTTGGTCAAGCAATAAAAATGTCAACCATAAGCCAGTTAGTATGGACTCTGATGATGATATTGGGGAGGAAAACTGACTTCAGGAAAGACAAGAGTACATATCATTTGTTTTGAATTACCATATTAACCATCACCAGACATACATATCAATAAGTAACTTTAAAAAGTTAAGAAAATGGAGATTAGGACTGTAAAATTTGGGTGGTTTTCACCGGAAAAATATTTTTTCCTTTTCCAAATTTTGGCTATTTCAGTGTACAGCTAATCAAGTCTAATAGGATTAGGTTACTAGCTTAGAAGGTTGTAATATATGTCATTTAAATTTCATCTTCTGACAAGATGCCTCTCATCAAAATTTAATCCCATTCAAAATTAATCATCAAATTGTTGCTCTTTATGTTTCAAAGTTCCTTTGAGAAATATTTAAATTTAATGAAACAAATATGGTTCAGATTTCTTCATAGTTAACTATTAAATAATGAAAAAGCATTGCTTAGTGCCCTAATAGACATATATTTTCTAGCTAAATGCAGATCAATAGCTGCCTTTGGTGTAGTAGCTGGGCAAAGTAAGTCTTCTGTGCTTCAGGGTTTTACTAACACATTAAATTGGTGAAATCTCCTATTTAAATTAATTCTTTATTGTTATTACATTTTTGCTGTTGTGGTGTATCTCACTGCTAGCATTCAAAGTACCTGATACTTAAGTTTTTCATACATGAAGTCAGTGGAGTCTGTGAAGTGCACAAAGCTGTTTACTTGAGGTCCGGTTCATCTATCCATCCCATAATTTTATTCTATGGTCATTTTCCTATCATGTTCCTTTTATTCAATCAGAATACTTTGTTTCCTCATTTCTGCACCCTCTATTCATTCAGTGGTGGATTAAGAGGGCCCCTGGATTGTAAAGATGATTGATAATCTTTAATTTGACTCTCCCATGAAAGTTCTTATTCTTCCAGCTTTATCCACAATGCTTAGCAATAACTAAAGATTATTTAAAAGCCACTTTTCTATCCTGAGACCTGGATGCATTGCCAAGAGGTATTGCACCACCAAGGGGCCTCGGAAAGCACTGAACTGCGTACTGAACTCTGATGATAGTATTGGGGAGGAAAACTGACTTCAGGAAAGAAATTAGTACTTATCATTTGCTTTGAATTACTATATTAACCAGCACCAGACATACATATCAATAAATAACTTCCCCCCCTAAACACAACAACCATAATCTGCCCCTGCATCCATCTCTCCGAAGGTAAGACAGAAGTGCAGCCTCACCTCATCCATCTTCTGAGTTAAGGACTACCAATTATATTGCTAGTCAATTTACAAATCTGGTTTGTTTATCGCAATTATTTTCAATGCAATTTTGTATTATTGATAATCTAGGAGCATACTTGATCAGAATTCATGTACTCACTAAAAATGTGCAAGGTTGTTGATGTAAAACTTAATTTAATTTCCTTTGTATATTATTTCATTTGAGAAGGGATATTAATGTATATTTTCTTACAGATGTTGAACTATTTCTCTTAGTCAGTTATTGAATTAATTTGTATAACTTGGTTATATTAAAAGCTATCGCATAATTGAAATTCCACTATTTAAATTATTTTCCTTGCCTTTTTGATTTTTTAAATAGATTAATGGTTGACAATCTTCAAATAAAATATATATTTTTCCATCACTTCATTATTTTATGTGTAATCCATCATGCACTGATATTTTTAATGTATTCATTTCTCCTAAAATATGGGAACACATCATGTAGTTTATCAAATAGAAACAATGTGACCTCAAAGATTTAGATAGAATGTTTGTGAAATCCCATAATATTTTATTTGAATTATAATATTCTTGTTAGCAGAATGATTTAAATGGTGAAGCATTTAGTGGAATCCTATCTCCACATTTCCTTTTAGTGACTCTATATCATACAGACTTAATTGGAGAAACAAATTTGAATGGGCCAAATAAACCCATGACAAATAATCAGCAGCTCTAAAATTTTCAGTTTTTAGCCTTATGATAGGATCTCTCACTCACTTGAAAATCTGGATCATAGAATCCTTTTCAAACTTTCTCAAGTTAAAAAAAAGAAAAACTTTTAGAAAAAATACTGCATATGATTTAGATCAGAGGGCAGCAATTCACAGTCTGTAGCCAATTTGAAAATAATGTCTGCAGGCATTAATAAATGGCCAAGCCTTGATTTAGTTGATATAGATGTTCCTCTCTCAGCGAATTATTTCATTTTACTTCCTCATCATAAAATGTTTAAGTACCTGCATATACTAGTCCAATGATAGTAAAGACCTAAAACTTTTAATGCCATGTGAAGGAAATTTCATAGTAGGTACTTAAAGTTAGGCTAATACATTCAGAGCTTGCAAAGTCAGTGTGCCATGGTTGGGCCTTGAGGCTTTGGAAATTACAGATTGAAAACTTTTTTACATAATGTATTGGGAAAGCACAATATCATACTTGGTTAATATATTCTGGGTAAACATAATTGAAAGAAAAAGATAATAATAAGGTGATTCTTCATGAATGTTTGATTCTATGAGATTACAATCTTTATTAACCAAACTTTTGCCGGTGATGGAAAGCTTTTTTAGCAGTTTTGCATAAAGGGTCTAACAGGCTAAGATGGTGAAAAGTGCCCCCAGATATTTTGAAAAATAAAAAATACATACTTGAATTGCATCCAAATTATGTGTTTTCCCAAAGTTTCAGGCCTTAACTATGGAAAACAACAAAAAAAAATTGAAACACGATTATTAGTTTTCTAACCTTATCCCCAGTTTTTATTTTTGTAAAACTGTTTTCTTGATTTAAAGTGTATATATTCTATTACATTCTACCATCCTAATTTTTTTCAAAATTTTTTGACCGAAAATTTAATCTACATGAGTTTGAAATTTTCAAAATTAAATTAAAAATTTTAGGAAACCATAGACATGCCAAAAAATATATGTTGTTACCCCTACCTCAAAGTATAATCTCAATTTTTTCAGATTTTTAAAATTGGCGGAAAATGGTCAAAAACATGAATAACTGCTTTGCAACATTTGCAACTATGAATTCCAGGAGGATATTTGATTTGATTGTTGAGAGCAGCGGTTGTTGATCAGTTTCTAATAAGAATAAACATTAACATAAACAATGCCTATCACACTCAGATTAATCATAATTATTGTTTATAACCATACTGTCAAGCTTCAACCTTCCGTCGGCCGCAATGGATCTGATTGGCTCAAGGGAAGTTTTTTTCACTTCTCCGCGCCAATAGGTGGCATTGGCCCTTTACACTCACAGCAGCTATTTGTTTTGGCACGCTACATGCCACCTTTTGCTTTTTTCGCCTTTTCAGCTGAGAGATCAGTGGCGGATTTCTTAGCATAATCAAGCAAAGTAATGGTAAAATAGAGGTAAATATGTAAAAGCATTATTGGATGTATAATATAGCAAAATAAAAAATACTAATCATATAGAATTCACATGATAAAATAATTACATACAATAATATCTAATAGCCTAAATATCAGATCAAATCCCACCTTGCTGGATTGGTCTGGGGCAGGATGACGGTGTGTATAGGGGTATATACATGGCAAATAAGACATGATATATATTTTAGACTACACTAATAATGGTGCTTTAAAGTTTAAAGGTGTACCACTGAGCTGTACTTAGAGTTAATTATGTTATTTTACATCTGTGTTTGTTAGGCACATTGGGTCTGAATGCAGCAATTCCAATATTGCACCTGACAAAAGGCTAAGTTAGTCTTCAAGCTTCGAGATATACGCCTGCGGAAAATGATTTTTTTCATATCTCCTGACTCTAATTTACCATGTAGTTATTGCCTACCTTTCAGCCAACTAATAGTGCGAGAATATAACTAAATTTTTGGGGACCAGTTTTCGACGAAGCGATGACACTTCTTTATTGTTGATGCCAGCAATATGCTTTCACTGATGCTTAATTTCTCAATTGGAGAATGTTAAACAATACAGAGGAGTCATATGCAGCACCGAGAGAGAAAATTATTTGGATAAATTTGCTAAATGAGAGGCTGATTTCCACGAATGCTATAATTTCTATGAATGTTATAATTTCCATCAATGTTCTGCTGCACATCAGTCTACATGCATGTACATTGCAAGGGTTAGTACAATTCCATGGAAATAAGTGGGGCAGTCGAAGGATCTCGTCTGTTGACACCTGGTATTCTCTGTGAGGGGAAAGGTACCAGAGACACCACATTTGGAAAAAAGTGACATAGGGCAGCTGCCTGGTTCCAAAGGAACCAAGTTCCATTTCATTTCCAAGTTGAGGAACGCGAAGAGATACGATTTCCAACAGTAAATAACTGACAGGGTTAGAGATAGTGATGCTAACGATAGAAACTTTTATAGTAACAACATATATAGTTTTTTTTTCATTAAATATTGCTCTTTTCTATGAATGGTATTATATAATGGAGATATTGTTTAAAATTATTTTTTAAATGTAATATAAAAAATCATTTTGCAATAAAGCATAGCTACTTTAACATATGAATTCATTTTCAAATTGCACACCCTTTCCATTTCTTGGTTTATCAAAGATTGACCATTTCTAACTTCATCGGCAGAGTATTACATTAAAGCCAATATATCTGTTCTAATGGACAATCAGGTCTACAAGGAGACAGAATATAGATAAAAATGTGTAAGGCGTGGCATTCACTGTAAGGAAATAATCTGACACAAAAAGCTGCCTGACACAGCTTAGTTTATGAAGGAATTTCTAAGGAAATTAAGGACGTGGTCTTGTTTAATGATATTTTATGCCGTAAATGCATTTCTAGTTAGACTTAGGCCATTTCACTCAGGGAACATCATTGCGCAATCTTACATACGTACGAAGGCGCAGTCAAAATTGCTTCATGTAAAGCTGTGAATTGCTTCAACGTATGAAAGAATGCACCATTGCGAGATGGCAAAATAGCTCCTGCTCTAATTGCTGGATCGGATTCTCACTATTTCAACAAATGTTTTCAATGGTAAACTGTGCAATGATTTTCCCCATGTAAAACAGCCTTTATGCATATTCGAAAAGACGATATACCATTTTATCACCGCTTCTGTCATATTCGCCCAGTAACTAGGAAATTAAAGCTTAAAAGTATGGTTATAAACAATAATTATGATTAATCTGAGTGTGATAGGCATTGCTTACATTAATGTTTTTTCTTAGTCAATAATATTAGAAACTGATCAACAACCGCTGCTCTCAACAATCAAATCAAATATCCTCCTGGAATTCATAGTTGCAAATGTTGCAAAGCAGTTATTCGTGTTTTTGACCATGTTCCGCCAATTTTAAAAATCTGAAAAAATTGAGATTATACTTTAAGGTAGGGGTAACAACATATATTTTTTGGCATGTCTATGGTTTCCTAAAATTTTTAATTTAATTTTGAAAATTTCAAACTCATGTAGAAGTTAAATTTTCGGTCAAAAAATTTTGAAAAAATCAGGATGGTAGAATGTAATAGAATGTATACACTTTAAAATCAAGAAAACGGTTTTACAAAAATAAAAACTGGAGATATGGTTAGAAAACTAATAATCGTGTTTCAATTTTTTTTTGTTGTTTTCCATAGTTAAGGCCTGAAACTTTGGGAAAACACATAATTTGGATGCAATTCAAGTGTATATATTTTTTTTTTAAATATCTGGGGGCACTTTTCACCATCTTAACCTGTTAGACCCTTTGTGAAATATCAATAATTTGTTTATATTTCTGTTGCTTTTTGGATAAACAGAAAAAATTAAATTCTCTTCACCAACTGCACTGACTATATCATGTCTGTAGAAGACTGTTTCCATGGAAACATTTCACAGAGGTATCATGTAAACAGGGAGTAACATTTTGAGGAGAGTATGAGCTGCACTTAAGATTGCATCTCCCAAACATTTCAGGAAGAGTTTGAACCCCTAGACATCCAGCTTGCTTTGGACCTAGTGTCCTTCATCATCATCACTGGTCAACAATCCTAAGATTGGTTTGATGCAGCTCTCCACTCAGTTCCTTTATCAGCTTATCTTTCATGATACAAAGTGAGTGAGTGCGACTGTGCTCCTGGCTGCGACTCCTTGGAATGATCATGTGGTGCTTTCCTCTTGCCTTTCACATCGCAGTACTACAGGCGTTAAAGTAAATGTTACCATGCCCATAGTGAAATGTGTGTTGCTTTACCGACCAATATGGTCTCCACCTTCCCACATGTGAAGAAGAGCTGCTACCCTCTCCCCTGGCTGATGGGAGGCATAATCGTTGGTGGCCCCCAATCGCCAAGTCACTGCATCTTCACAGGTTTTGGTACCATTTAAATGGCCTACCTAACCCAAGGATGAAGCAATACCCCCTCAGAACACCGTAGTTTTTTCTCCATGACTGCTTATTCGACGAGAGAACCCACTTATCCCATAGCTAACCTCTATCTAGAGGTCGACCCACCATCCTCAACCCGGTGGATGCACTCGGTGGCTTAAAGCTCAGGTGCGAGAGTAAAATGTGTCCATTAAAATTAATCTATTCAGGTATTCTTTACATCACTTGGGAAAGAAAACGTAGCAAGAACCAAACTTAAAAAAACAATTGGTAAATTTCATCATACTTATGACGGATTACTATTATCTTGGCTATTCAATCTGAAGGAGAGAATAGTACTGGTAAGATCATTAATATGCTAATGACAGTTTGCCATTCTGCAAGCTCCACATTCTTGAGAACACTGAAAATCTTTCAATATTTTCCTAGAGCTTGATTAGCAAAATCAATTGCTTATTCCATTGCATTTTCACTTAATGGCCAAAGTATATTTTTAATAGATTTAAATATGGTTAAATTATTATTTTATACTTTAATTTTTTCAGTCACAATTCATGCTCATGTAATGTAAAGAAATACTGATAATATGTATAACCTTTTTCTTGCACACCTTACAGCAGGAAATTGAAATGATAATTGTCAGGCGGGTTTGCACCCATTAACTGGAGGTTTGAAAGGATTTGCATATCACCCTGGTATCCCAAAAAGTAGTCCACAACTCTCCCAAAGAAAAGAGGTGCTCAGGTCATTCACGCGCCACCTTCCCTCTTCCGTATTGTTTGTCTGAAGTCTGGAACACTGCATTGGAAAATGCTGTCCTTATGAAATGAGATGCGTATCCTGCATGAGAATAGGAGAATTCTCATATTGAATGAATTAATGATTATTAATGATCTGAGATAAACTATAAGAGCAAAAAAAAAGAAATAGCATATTATATTCTGGTCAGAAACAATTAAATATGTGAACAAAATATTTAAAGTCAGAGATACGAAAAATATAATTTTTAAGGTTTTGAAGAAATCATATAGAGCACTCACAAGAATAGAATTATTTGGCAACTCCAAACAGAAAAATGTTAAACAAATTTAAAATTGAAGAGGTAAGTTGAAAGAAGTTTGAAATACATATTGAAGCAGGCTTGAGGAATTTGATGGAAGTGAGGATTAGATGGGGTGGAGATTGCAGCTTGGAGCGGAAGAATATTTTGCACAAGTATACAGGAATCTGGTTTTGGTTCATGGAGAAAAGAAATGATCCCAGGAAGTAATTCCTTGGAGGGGCAGTGGCACTGACTCCATAGGGCCTGAGCCCCCCCCCCGAAATGATTGATTTTGTTGTGTTTGTTATTGTTGATATTGGGGGGAAGAAAAGATGTCTGGCTTGTTGATTTTACCCGAGTGTCGAGTTATCGAGAGTCGAGTTTTCAGGGTTCTGATGGTGATCATATGACTCTTCTAAAATGCTTTTAAAAAACTTGAAAACTCACGACATATTTATCGAATTTCCCAGGGCAACACCCTCAGTATGGGCCCCCCAATATTTTTTTTATAATTCGGCAGCCCTGTAGTGGGATAAATAGTTCAGATTAATTTAAAAGATGGACAAATGATATTTCCGACATAATTAAAAAATAAAACCTTTGTAGAAGTTAATTACCTGCAGCAAACACTTTTCAAGTACACTACGCACATCATCATAAACTAATAAGCACTAATGAATAATGGGGATGATAATGCAACTTACAAGAATAATACTAGTGAGTATTAGAAGATTTTACTTTTGTAGTTTCAATTAATAAATTATCTCCGTCTCTTTATTGCATGCGTCAAGCACAGGCTGATCCCATGATAGATGCAAGAGATGGTTGGACTGCCTAAGTTAATGACAAAATGGTGGAATCAACAAATAAATTTGAAAGGTATATAATTGTATTTATAAATTTTTTATTAGCAAACATTATTGCTTTAGGTTTAATTGGAGGCAGTTTAGTAATGTCCAATCGCCAATTGAGTGAATCTCAGAATTAAAAGTGTCAATTTTGCATGGAAGCTCTTCTTAGGTATATTGACCATAGATTTGTAAATCTTTTGCATAAAGAATGTACATATTTACAGTGACTGATGTTCTTAGTCAGATTGAGAGTATACAGGACACTGTATGAAACTGGGAGCCAAGAAGATACATAGCTCACTACCCTGGCATTAAACTGCTCGAGTTCTACCCAACAAGTAGGAATGGAACCAGTTTAGGGCAGAACTGGAGAAATTCTAATGTATCAGTTTACACAAGAGCAAAAATGGTTCACTTGATCAAAGGTCTTGCTCAAGTCAAATAGGTATTACCATAACTGTAATCAGTTTTTTATTATGCTCATACAAAATTAATTGCATCTTATAATAGGTGCTTATTATGAATAGAAAATTATAATGCAATGTTAATGTTGGAGAAGCATATACTTATCATAAAAATGGATGAATCAGTTGTTATGACATGTTCTAATTTTGTTTAATCACAATGCCATAACAATAATATAACTCCGTATTCATATAACATACCAGAAACTTGCCTTCGCAGTGCTATACTTTTTCAGAATCAGAATGGTGGTTAGTCACTCAGTGCGTCAATCCAAATTTTGGTTTGGATGAGGTTGTAGCTCAGGCCTGACTAAGCTTTGGGTAGGGTATTCAGTTTCAGAGGGGTTAATTTTATTTTCTGGGCCATGCTGCACCACAAGGATTTATTTATTACTCCAATTCTCCACACACCTAGTCTTTTACCATTTTAATTATTCTTCTGTTTCACATCCTTCATTGTGATCTCCATATACATATCTTATCCGAGGCTGTCCTTAGCCATTGCCTTGCCCGTCCTTCAACAATTCATTTCATTAGACCATCATGCCACAGGCCAATGTGGCCAATTAAGTGGTCCAGTCTCCTTCTCTTTGTTGTCAAACTTCTCTCTTACTCTTCTAAGAAAGTCCACGGTAATCAAGTGATCTATCCATATGACCCTTATATACTTCTGTAACACTTTCATTTAAAACATTTGTAGCCTTGATTTCTCAGCTGCTTTTATCATCCATGTCTCACTAATACAGAGAAACATGCTCCAAATTTTAGTCCTTCTGTATTACCTCCTTACTTCTACACTTATGCGTGAACTCCAAAGATTATTATATACAGTGGCATACATTGTGTGGATGGTTTTGTAGCGCTGAGCTAAATCTTCTTCCCTACATTTTAAATAAACTCTGCGGGAATATCATCAATTCCTGTCGCCTTATTCATCTGTATGTCCTTTAATGCAGCATCAAATTCTGATCTTAAAATTGTAGCTTTCATGTTGTCATGCAGCCAAACTGAGATGACTCTTGTCTAAACAGTATCATTACTGGAATCAATACTGATCAGTACACTCTTGGAGGAAGAGTTCTCGGGTTTCCAGCTGGGTCCAAGGGTTTTCCTGCACCGACGTTTCAAAGGCTAAGTCTGCCATCAAAACGTCGGTGCAGAAAAACCCTTGGACCCGGCTGGAAACCTGATAACTCTTCCTCCAGTCTATTCGCCGGGAAAACCTTAGATCCTTCAGCACACTGTCATGGTCACAAACCCACCCACCCACCATCTATCTCTTGAATTGAAAAATCCAATTCACAACAAAAAAGGGTTGAAGGCAATCAGCAGTTAGAAATACTCATACTTTTAGTAATCCTATTTTCCAAAAGGAATCTGTGAATTAAAAACACTCCTATCAATTGTATCTTTGCATTCATTGCTCACTTTTGCTGGTGGGAATGCCAATTTTACATGTTTTTTTGAAACTTTTCTGCTATTTTTCCATTAGTGCTTTCTCTAGAAACTCGTAAAACAATCATGCAGCCCCAAAACAGTCCCTGAAATGATTCACACCTGATCTTTCTATTATGAGATACTTGTTTCTTTTTTTCTGTTTCATTTCTGTTATAAAGTATTTATGCGTGTCCTAACATCCCCTACCACACGCCTTTTAGGCAGCTTGCGGGTTAGTATGTAGATGCAGATGTGAAGATAACAAGTAATTCAACTTTGTCAAAAGTACACTAATACTGGTAATGTAGGGGATAGAAGTGCATGGCAATAACTTGAATTGTTCTCCAATAACATGATAGTTCAATCGAAGGCTAATTTAACTGTGATCTCATAGACAATGCTCTCAGCCAAAATGAGCCAACTAGGAGTCAAAACTTGATACTACTCATTACACTGAAGTCCCTTTTCTCCATAAAGTTCCTGCACACACTTTCTCACCAACAAATGGGAGTGGGAAACAAAATATAAAATCAGACACGTTATCAAAAACTTAAAATGCTGCAAGAGCACTGATGTATACACGCCATTAGTTGATATAATTAAAGATCTCATTAACACTTTCCCTGAGCCTCTTGCATTAATCTTTAACTCTTTTGCTTTTAATGAAGCATATTTCCTCATGCACTGAAAATATCAAAAACTATACTAGCACTTTTAGTATCAGCGGGCTTCCAATTATCAACAAATTTCTATAATTCCAGTTTTTGAAAAAATCTTGGAAAAGCCCATTCAGATTCAGGTATAAGGACACTTTCAAGATCACAACTTATTTTTTCCTTCACAATTTGGTTTTCCTAAAGGCTTTTTCACCATTTCAGCTGTTGAGTATACCATTGAACAAATTCTGAATGCTTTACATGATAAATCTTACAAAGCAACTGCCTGCAACCTGTCAAAGCATTTGGCTATGTTGCTCAACTCATTCTTCCTTAAAAACTTTGATAATATGTATTCGATATACTAGAACTGCAACTCATTGAATCACACCTCACAGATTGATCTCAGTGTTCCTATCAACAATATTCTTTCTTTGACCCTCAGACTGAATTACAGAGAACTAAGATGGCTCAGTCGTTGGGCCTCTTTGATTTCTTATTCTAATCAGTGACTTACCTTCCAACATCTCCAGCTAATCCATACTTTATGCTGATGATACTACTAGTATTCACAAAACTTATAAGCACAACACCAGCACTACTTCTAATATGTTCTTAACAGAGGCTTTAAACTGATTTTCCACCAAAGGACTTCACCTAGGTAATGACAAAACGTAGTCACTGGCCTTCTCATCAAGTACCACCATTAATATATCGAAAACCATGAAGTTACTTAGATTTGAATTCAATCAAAAATTGACTTGTGATCCACGTGTAGTTAGCACACTTAGAAAACTGGCTAAGACAGTGTACATGATTGGTAAATGTAAGCATATCATCCCAAAAGAGTAACTCTTTTGAGTATACTATGCTTTAATCCAATGTCACATTAATTTTGGTGTCAAACTATAGGGTCACTCATCATCCACAAATAGTTAGTAGTTAGGTTAATTTCATTTCCAAACCCAAGAGATCACTGAAAGGCTCTTTTCTCTGCCTTAGGTATAAAGACTCTGCATAGTCTGTCCATCTATGGGTGCACTCAAGCATGCCTATGCAACGTTATGTATGCAATGCAATGTTGTCCTCATCCTCTTTCTATTATATTTTCCTATCCCTTTCTTTCCTTACCTGTGAATTTAATGGTATGCTTGCGCTTAAGGCATCGTGTGAATGAATGAAGTACATAGTGTATATCTTGAATGCTAATTTGTACTTCAATTCATTTAAGTAGGTAAATATATTGGAAAATAAAAGTAAATACTATTGTACAAATTTGCAACCTCCAAAAATTTTGATATTTATCTTGTGTGTGTTTCGGCCCAATGGGGGGCGAATAGCCTCTTTTGCCCTCCCCACCCCCCAATGATCCGCAACTGGGTACTGCTAGCCGAACTCTTGGATACAATGTTGACAGTGATATCAAGATACATGATGAAGAGCACCACAACAATAAACATCTAGTGTGCCAGTTTTGAGGGTTACCATGAGGCACGAGACTTACTCCGAAGGCGTGGTCTTCAGTTGACCAAAAACTTTCTCATCTCATGCCAGAGTATGTCATCAGGAACCTGCCCGCCTCCACTCCTGCTGATGCTGTGAAAGCAGTACTTGGAAGAAAAGGGATCGTTGTGAGAATAGTCATTCAACTCATGAGCAATTGGCATTACTCAGGCTTCGGCACTCAGCAAAACCTCTGTGCAAAGGCACCTCACACCCATCTGCCATGTAATTTTAGAAAACACATCCTGACACGTACCCACCAATGACTTGCATTACTTGCTAGCCGTGGGAGTAACGACAGCCTATTGTCATGCTCTATATTTGTGTTTTATATATTGTATCCCTCCCATATACCCAACCAGTATCCTCTTGGATGTTATGAATGAAGCAGATGCTTCAAAAGCTCCAGTAAAAGTTTTTCCTCCTGTGAGTGTATTTTCCTCTAATGCGTTTCTGTTAGTAGAAGAAGATGATCTGCGGAGAAATTTTTGTAACAGACATGGGCGTACCCAGCGAGGGGCAGGAGGGGGCAGCTGCCCCCCTCCATAGAAGCAAAAATCGCAAATATCTTTAAGGAAGATAATATTTTTTCAAGCAAATGATTTTAAAAACTAATAAAGAGTTGTTTCAGTTTCCTTAAAATGTTGATTTCATTCACATTTTCCATGCTTAAATCTTACCCACAACTTGAACAACCATGACTTTCCCCCTGATCTGATAGTTCTGATCCTGGCTACGCCCTTCCAACAGGCTCCATACAAACTCAGTGTGCTCACAACAGTGCTCTTTCCTGGCCAATGCGACTTGATAATGAGCTCCCTATTAATATCAATCTTTTCTGCTAATTTGAATTTAAGAAAAAAATGGTTTAAACGGGCTCATATCCCATACTTAAAAAATTGGTTATCCTGGAAATGTATTACAATGCAACTGCATGGTAATGTAACTATTTATTTTAATTCATTAATTCTACTGTACGTTACAATTTATTCCACTATTTTTATAACAGTTAATTTATTTCCTATAAATAACCCTCTCGTTACTACTGTTAGTGGCAACTCTTGTTCACATTGTTATAACATTTTATTGTTGTTGATCGTAGCCTGGGAAAGTATTAGAGTTACTTGTAGTTGCATAGTTTAAACAGAAATTTCTGTCAAGTATTCATTCATCAAGATTCAAAATTTTGTAACTAGCGTATGAACCATTGTTACAATTTTAATTAATTGCCATGTTAACTTTTCATAAGCTGATAATTGGCTTAAAACTATGAGAGTGAATCAATAAAAAATCATGACTTATATCTGAGTCATATATATCTGGCAAAGAAATTTGTCACACACCTTAGCTTTTAAGCCTCAATAGTGATATTTTGGCGACGTACCAAACTTTCCAAACTGAAGAAAACTGCATATCTCGAATGCACTATTTCACACTAAAAATGCTGCTATCAGCTGCTATCAATAAAAGCAGCGGCTTAACTATGGGGGAGGGGGGGAGGAGGGGATAGATCCCTCCCAGAGTCTCACAGAAATAAAAAAGTTATTTAAACCTATTGCCAAGTTTGAAATTTAATAAATTCATCTGCTTAAATTAATTTTTTAGAGCCAAATTGATTTAAAATGTATATCCAGGCATGTCAATTTTTAAAATTTTCCCGGAGGAAATAACTTCCAAATAAACCGTTGGTTGGCTAACATACATTGCTCCCAGGGTCAAATAAACTGATATCAGGGACGACAGTGGTTACCTGCACTGCATCGAACATTCTTAACGCGATCTAACTCATTATACGGCGACTTTATGGTTGACAATTCATTTGGGGAGGTCGCCACCCCAGGCCATCCCATCCCCCCCAAAGCATATTCCTAGTTACGCCACTGAATAAAAGAATATAACGTTGGACTGGGGTCGTCCGATACCTTGTTCCTTATCATTTTAATTACAACCGACTTCCGTGTTGGAGTACCACAGAAAAGTAAGGACCCACAGAAGATCTGCATCCGGTGAGAAGAGGTTGGACGGCAGTAACTCATTCATTAAATTAAATGCCACTTCCTGCCTCACCGAGTATTAGCAAATTTCAGCGCCTCTTTGAAGAATTAACATGGATTTAGAAGAAATGACTTCCAGATAAATCATTAGTAAACACTAACATAAATTGCTCCCAGGGTCAAATAAACTGATATCTGGGACGACATAAGTTACCTGCACTGCTTCGAACTTTCTTAACGCGATCTAACTCTTTATACGGCGACTTTATGGTTGACAATTCATTTGGAAACTTGAAAAAACAATTTCGTATGAAAATGAATAACTAAAATATTTATGTTTTGAAATGGAAAGGAGAGATCCAATGTATGCATAGTATAATACTTACCATAAATGAATTGAGAGAAACGGTAGAGGAGAACTAGAAACATGATATGAATAAAATAAAGTTCTGAGTACTCCCACAGGTTGTTGACGAGCAACGGCGGGAAAACCGTGATGACGAACGAATATCAAGTTCGTCACGTGACTACGTACACTTCCTTTACGTCCTTTACATGTCTGATTCGAGCGGATTGGAGTGGTCGGCTTCAGGGTACCTAATTCAGGCTGAAGTTCGAGATGGCGTCCAGAATTTTTGAAGCTGGGAAATTGAGTGCAGAAGAAAAGGCTGAAATTAAGGAGCAGTTTTCTGAGGTAAGTGTTTGCATGATAATCGCGTTATATCTAAAGAATTCCATCGTATTGAACTCTCGCAATGGAGTCAGTCATCAACTGTAACTTGCAGCATCGTTCGTCAGTGAGTTCATGAGAACTTCATTCTAAGTTTTGGTTGTAAAACTGTTTTGCTCTTTAGGTGTATAGAACTTAGTTGTTGATTCCAGGAACTTAAGTGATACGTATAGTTCATGGAAAAAGAGAGGCGAGTTTGTGTTTTCCTGGATGAATATTCAGCAATCCATTGTGTTGTTACTTTTGTGGTTTCATCTTTAAAATATATATTATTATAGGTATAAATTATGATTGCATTTCGTATGGGATATACTCTCCCACAAATGCAAATTCATTCGGATATATCTTTGATTGGCCTCTGATAATATATTCTCAAGTATTATATGAGTACATGTTATGCTTTTTTATTTATCTGTTGCATTAAACATTTTCCTTGTGTGTGTAGAATATCATAAGCAAGTAATTCTCGTAGATGCAGGGGCGGCTAATTACTAGAAATTGCGATCGTGTATACTGCTAACCGGCCATCGCTTCTGCTGCTGTTCCTGGAAGTTCACTTTTGTTCACCAGCTATTCTTGCAACGGGGAGAACCTTTACAGTCCTAATAAGCTCTTGGTTTCTGGTTAAGTTGCAGAAAACTGTGACTTCATATTCTGCTTGAAATATCTTAACTAATTAGTGATTGTAGCTTTGTAAAAATACTGCAAGGAACATTACAGTGGTATGTTTGGTACTATCATGTTTAAACTGCTTTTATGGTGAATCTGCTTTTATGGCGGCGAAATGTAGTCCTGTTATTCGCTTTTTACTGCCTCAGGTCTTAAGGAGCTGAAGTAATGAAATGTTTTCGGTTGCATCCATAATGTATTTCCTGCCAAACACTGAAATCCCTCGCTCTCTTTTTTCGTTGACATTTATATGTGATATTTGTTCTGTAGTTAACACTGACGATGATGCTGTAACTGGAATGTCCTTTATATTGGTGGTATTTTTCTTCCAAATTATTTGAATTTTTTTATGCCCTTGTTTTTCGAACATATTTGCAATGGGCACGTTTAAAAGGTTTTACCATAGCGCCTACTTCATTCAGATATCTTCATAGATTTTATGACTGTTACTATGCTTATAATCAAATGATTCTTTTGTTCGTAGATATTTGGTTGTATATGTGGCTCGTGCAAACACCTGTTCAACACGCATGCCTGTATTTGTGGTGCCGGTTGGAGGGCGTGGCCGAAATGTTAACTTCCCACTTTTGAGTGAATATCCTCGGGATTTTTGTCGCTAATCATGAGCAACATATTTTGGAAGTAAACTCCGATACCACGAATAATTCCCATGGTCCATGAATAAAGTTATCGTTTGCCTCATTCAAGAAATTGATAGTGTTCGATTAATTCAGTGTTAAAAATTTTGGGAATCTTCGCTCCATGTTCTTTAGAAATGACTTGCTGTTTGGTTTTGTCTAAGAAAAGGCTATTTGTCCATCATAAGTGTGACCTAGCTGCATTCCTAGCGGTCTATTTCATACTGGCTCTCTCACATAATTGGGATATTATTTACTTCCGGTGGGTGCGATTATTTTTAACTTCTACATTGCTGTGCAAGGACGTGCTTTCCTTCGTGTACCTCCTATGCTCCGTTTTAAGTTGTGTAATTTGAGCGCGTGGATCAAATTTTAATCATAAATATTAATGGTTCGAAGGTGTTTTCGGTCGCCGTGAATTTAATCGGACATTTCTGTGGGTATCAGGCTGTTAGAGGTTAGTTTTAAGGTTTATGTTGGTTATGTTTTATATGTTCTATTTTTGGGGAAGGTATGTACTATTACTTGGTTATGGCCGCACGTTGCATTTCCCTTGCGCGTTAATTGTATCATTGCTGCTATTTTCCGTACTCTGAAACCGGTTTCGAGTGGGAATGGGAGTACTTAATGATACGGCGAAGTGGTACGCAAATGATGTTGGTCCGTGAGACACAACTATCCGCGGGTCGCCGACCTAAGGCTGCGATACAATCTCATTTCGTTCCTTTTTTACTGGGTGGGAATCTTTTCATTTCATCAAATCTTATGGTGCCCTGGGGCCTTATTCACGAAGGCCTCGATTTTGTCGAATCCTCGACAATGTCGAGGCGGCGACGGTCAAGCCTCGACGTTTCCGTAAGTTGCAATTCACGAAGCTTATTGTCGCCGTTTCGAGGCCGCGCCAGACGGAATAAATATCGAGGCGACGTAGGCCTCGACAATTATTCCGAGTCTTGTTGATCCTCGATTTACAAGGAGTGCAACTGCAGCTGGCGTATTTAGAAGTTCATAGTTCAATAGTTGACGTACGTACGACGGTGATCACGGTCTTATTTCATATATTTAAGAAGGCAAAATAGATATAATGATACGTATAGTTGTATAATTTTATAATGTGATTATTCCAAAAACAGAAGTTTCATACGGTTGTTTTGTGAGCTATCACCTGTGAACTAGCCTTTCCGTTATTTTCTGTGAAGAATCGTGATTAAATATTCGCCACCACGAGTCACAATAGAACTATGTTTTTATAGCGGATGTTACAACCCCTAAATTTTTGGGGATAGGCAATACTCATGAATTCCCGGTAACTGATTTTGGGTTGTGTTCGCTCGTGTTGATTTTGTGATTATTATTTGGGGTCGTGTTCTTCATTCTGTTGTATGTTAGCTCTGTTTTCTGCTGTCGGTGATCGCTGTAGCTATACTGGAAAATCTCTGTTGTATAATTGAGAAAATGAACTACTTAATTGAGGCTTATTTTTTTTACCTATACGCTTGCTCGCCAACATCGGAGCAACTTTTAGATGTAAATGACGGTTGTGAATGTGTTTGTATTTAACAGTGCGTGGTTATTCTCTTCGAACTTCATCATTTATAGAGTACCAAGTACGTTATACGTATATATGGGTAGTATGATATTACAATTTTACAAATTGTGTTCATAATATTCGTTCATGATATTGTGCATAGCCTTTCATTTGATTGGTACTACCTTGTGATTTCGTGTGGACTATAAATTATTGTTTTCATTGTGTATCAATTTCCTGACGTTGCATTTTTTATGACCGTGTACCTTATCATAAATCCTATAGTGTTTACGTTTCACTAACACTTTCCTAAGCTATTAAGGGACGATAATTGTGAGATGTTTTTGCGTCACCCGTAGGTATTGCTAAGGCTTTATATAAAATTCGCTGGAGTGTTATTGATAAGAATACCCTTACATACTAAGAGGTTTTTACTAAAGATTAAGATTCGCAACATTTGAGAGTAAGTACCACTCTTTTGAATGATGAAACAGAAATCATAATAAACGTTATCACAGTATAAACGTTAGCACAGGTTTTTAACGATGAAAGATGAATATTTTATTTGATAAGAATGTAATCAATGCACTCGATGCATGTAACATATAAATATGAGCTTTATTTTTAATGGTATATGATCTGACTTATCATTAGAATCAGAAATTAGATTTAGCATGAGAAAAACAAAGATATTGAAGCACTATGTAATTGTAAGAGGGATAGTTTACAGGATGCATCAATAGGCAAGTAAGAATATTGTTTGGGTGACATCATGTAATATAAGTGATGGTTTTATTTACTTTTGAATGCTTAGATGATAAATTGATACTCATTTATGAATAATAAGTTTTTGTTCTAAATGATAAGTGTTCTTGCATGACATGCATATTGATAATTTTTTCATGCTCCCATCTATTGCAAACTTATGAGAAGGCTGAAAGTAATGATGATACATTCAAAGTTGATTAAACATTCAAAGTTGATTAAACCCTTCATGAACCTCTGTAGCAATTAATGGATGATGATATCGCTCTAATTTGGCTAAGGAAGAGAAGAAATTTAAGGAATAGAGGGGGATATGTACCTTTTGAAATGCCTGATGAAGCTTTTATGGGGATGTATATACTATCAAAGAAATTTTAAGCTTCTTTTTAATATCTGATGCAACTACATTTTTTAATGTAAGCAAATCAATTTTCTTTATGAAGTAGGTACTTTGCACTCTCCACTTTCATGGCCAAGGGTCATATCAAAAGTCAGCTGGCAGTGACAGGTATTTAGGTTTGAGCCAAAGTTCAATAAGATGCTTTATGGATGAGTTGACTGAAGCTATTAACTTCTTTAATATGGTTGCCAAAATTGGCTACCTTTCCTATAGTGAGAGCAGAGGAAAGAAGGGAGATGAGTCGAGAGTTAGTTCAAATACTTTGATGATCTTGTAAAAATTATTTAATGAGCAAATTTACTGGGATCTTTGTGCCAGTGTAAAGTCATATGAGATACATGTTTTCAAAGTGTAAGGAGGTAGAAACTGCTGTTAAAGCATGTTTATGTAATTTATATGGAGTAGATTAATATAGTCTCATAAAATTTGCCTGTAACAATTCATACTTTGAAAATTATGTTAACTCCTTCCTCTATCTAGATTTTTTTTTTAAATGTAACACCATGATAAATTTTATGTACCACAATTATTTTACAGGAATTACAGAGAATCTAGGTTCCCTGGGGTAGTTGGCTTTGTTGATGGAACTTATATTTCTATAAGGGCTCCTTCTACATACTAACACATAAATGTAAATAGAAGAGAAGGGTACGCCCATTCAATAAGTAACCCGATTGAAAACAGTTAGTTAATCTTTGTATGCCCAGATCATTATGTACTGGATTAATTCATTATATAGATAATTTTTTTCACCAACTTGAATAAAATGAGTGTTCACCTTTCTATATCTATGTGATAGTGACCTCATGATACTAAATTGTGTCTCAAGATTCTCTTGAAGCTCTCATGATTCATATGTCTGGGGCCATAGTGAAGCTCACGATGATATGAGAGGGTATTGGAGAGCGGTGTTAGGTCAGAACATGTAATTGAGTAAGTCTTGATTATAGATGATTATTTCAACCAATTCTTACATAAAAATAATAGAATGATATAGTTCTAACAGTACTATGGACAGACAACTATTAAATTGCTGCTTTTAGTACAGCCTTTTGTAAAGGTTGAAGTTAATTTTGTGTCACGAACACAAAGCTCTACACTGCAAAGCTCGATCCACTGTTGAGAGGTGTATTGGAGCAATTCAAAATCGCTTTAGATGTCTTTTAAAACACCATCTTTTGCACTATAGCTCTACTCTAAGGTTGGTAGAATAATAACAGCATGTTGCATACTACATAACACATGTGTGAGAGGAAGTATATCTCTCCCTCAGCATATAAAGGAAGATGATAAACTCATCTCTACTCCTAATCCCCCTATTATCCAAGAAACAGAGTTAATTCATGAGGCACAATGGGCGAGAGAGAATAATATTATGGATTGTTAGTTAAACCATACTTAAGAATATTTTACAAGGGATATTTATTAGTTGTTCATGCATTGCATTTACATCGCTTTCTTTTGGACAATGAACACATAAGAAAACAACCATAAAGTTTATTTCGTAAAATCTTGAGCCTGATGCCTCTATAGCCATTAAAATATGTCATTATGTGATAATGAAGACTTACCAAAGGGTTTGAAAAACACTTTTGAGAAATGCATGTGATATACAGGTATGCTAATGAAGTCATAAAACTTACAGAATAGTCATACCAGGGTAAGGTGCTATCATTATTATTAGATCATTAAGGCACTATCTTTTTGCAGAAATTGGGATTGATATTGTCAACAATACACCATTTGCATATAGAATATTTTAATGAAGCAAATGATATATTTACAAATGAAATCAATGTTGGCCCTCCTCTGGCTATGTATGTGACAAAAAAATCAATATTTAGCCTTGCATGATTAAAAGATGAATGTAAATTTCAATGTTATGTCACATGAATTTATAATGACATATATTTTATCAATCTTCTATACTCATTTATCTTATTTCCACATGCAGGTAGATTCATTATTTATGGGCCACTCAGTTACTCTCATCAATTAAAGTTGAAAACTCTAAGGGTCCCTCAGAAGAATAGCATACTTCTTCACTCACCAAAGCTAGGAGCAATTTGTGATGAAGAATCATATTTGATGCCTACTAATTACTTCATCTGGGCTTGACTATCTGCGTTTGTAGAGAAGTACCTGTCCCAGCACAAGTGAAGAAAGATGGTCCCTTCCCACCTCCCCACTTGAGGTGGAAATATGGTGGACTATGGGTATCATATACAACCTTCCACACCTCAGTTAAAGGCCTCAGTTAAATATTTCACTGCCCTCAGAATCTCTCTTCCCTGTTGGTGATTTTATTGATATTCTACATTCAACCCTGTTCCCGGCATAATCTTTTACCTTGGAATACTTTAAAATAGTGATTTTAATGGGAACAAAATGTGGTGGAGGGATTTCATTTCATTAAGTTGGATGCATTACATTCAATATTGAATTATAATCCTACACTTGTCACTGGCATCCTATTCTATGCGGCAGGCTATCATAAAATATACTGATATTTCTTTCATAGTGTCTGCCAAACTAGTTACAGCTGTAACCTATGCCTTGCTGTGCTCTGCCCCAGTGGCGCCGACTCCATGGGGTCTGAGGGGGCCCGAGCCCCCCCAAAAATTCGTTACAGATGTGAGGAAAAAATGTGTCGGGCTAGTCAATTTTCCCCGGAGTGTCCAGATATCGACATTCGAGTTATCAGGGTGCTAATGTTGAATATATGACTCTTATACAATGTTTGAAAAACTTAAAATTCACTACTTATAAAATTTACTGGGGCAAGGTCCCCGGTTTGGGCCCCCCCAATTTTTTTTGCAAGTCGGCACCCCTGGTCTGCCCTTTCCCTTGATGTCATACCTATTATAATTGGGAAAATCATCTGCAGAAATAAAAGCCTTGTTCTATAATAATCTGAAGTCTTTCATGTAATTATTACCCCCAGTACCTTAAAAAATTGTTATAATGCCATGTATTTTCTGATAACTCAATCATGGATTGTTCCTGGATTATGCATTGATACCAGAATACATAATAATATTAACTAATGGTTGTTAATGAGTTGTAAGGCAACATGACATTATTGCAATAGCAGCCGAGTAATTAGGGATATTTTTATCCCCTATTTACCTACTATATCTGTAATTAATATTTCATACAAGCTGTAGATAGCAGCTTCCTTTCTCTGGCCCTTATATGACACTTGGAGGATTTGGGTAAGGAAGGGCTGCAGGGGAATGATTCTCTACTGCTGGGAACGTTTTTAAGGTTGAAGCCAATGGTTATATTTCAATGTGCTTGGTAATTGTATTTGCAAGTGCTAATACATACATGGCTTTCGATGAATTCAAAATTTACAGGGATTTGGAATGGAAGTTGGTGGGATTCAGTTGATACCACAAATATTTCAAAGGAGTTAATTGGAACTCCCACTGGGTGCTCCCATATGAAGTATCTCCCTCTGCTTATGCTAGATGTGCCTTTAGGAGACATACTCTTGTCACTCGACTCTCACCGTGTGAAATGCATTAATTAATGTGCATTTAATACATGTTTAGCTAATTTTAGTTCTAATGAGCTAGTTAGCAACTATCATATGATATCGCTACGTCTTATTCTGTATAATATATATTGGGAATTAGGTCCACATATTTACCTAAAACCTTGTGGAAGAACTTATTCTATTACTTTGCAGTTTAGGAAAATCGTTGATGCTTGCAATATACAATGTTACGGTAAAGTTCGCAATAATTATCAAGCATTGGGTTGAGAATGTTAAATAACACGCATCATTTTCTTATATTTGAAAAATTGTACGTCGATACTAGTTTATAATAACTACCCCAATTATTATATTTGAAATAATTAACCATTTACCCAAAATCTATGAAAATGTGTTTCAATTGGTTTCCCTAATCATTGAATATCAGCGGAAAAACATTCAAACTTACTTCTCTATTCGGAATCTAATTGAAGTTCGAGCGAGAAGTCTTGGGAAAAAGAAGAGCATCGAATATCAATCCCTCGATAATCCATGACGTCACAAGCGTGAATTTCGCCCACCTTCTAAAGTCATCGAGTCCTCGATTTTCGCTTCGTGAATAGCACGGAACGCGATTTCCTGATCCTCGACATTGTCGCCTCGACGGCTTATCATTGTCGAGGCGACATTTCCGATTTGTTCCTGAATAAGGCCCCAGGTCTGCAACTTTATTCTTCCTCCTCGTTTTGAGAATGATAAACCATTTTCTTTCGGGTATGTGGCTTTAATGGAAGCGGTCCTTCATTGGATTTGCTCCCAGTCGTTTTCCTTCTTATAGTCCCTACTTACATTTCGCTACTGTTGATGTGGAATTATTTCCAGTAATCGGTGGGCCACCGTTGGAAGACCCGTAGCCTTCGAATTTCGTCTAAATACAATGATTTTCCCAGTTATTGAGCGTTTTAGATGATCTGTAAGCTATTACCGTCGGCCGAAATTATTACAATAGCTGGGGTAATGGGCGTCTCCCGTTTTGAGTTAACTTTTTCTCTTCGCTGTGTATATTTTTCTTTTGATTTTTTTATATTACCATCTGCGCATTGAAATGCTTAAAACGTTTAGGGAACGATTTTGCGACTTGAGTAATCGGAGTACGCCTCGTAATTTAAGGACGAGGAATCGCGTATTTAACGCGGGCTGACATATGCGCGGAAATGGATGAAGTCCTAGAGCGATGGAAGTGCTATGCGGTTGCTCATGTGAGGTAGCTGTCGTTTGGAGCAGTATTAATGCCTTCATCGTGGGCTGGAAAGCCATTTCTCGGCTACCTTTCATGTTGCTTGTTTAAAGACCTTGCCTGTAATTTTGTCTTTCACCTTGTTTCAGTGGCATTGGATTTGTGGATGGCATTCCTTATGAACCTGGTATAAGGCCCAATAATTGTGTGTGCTTAAGGGATCTTCACTCATGGGTTTTTAATGTTTACTGTTGGCTGCGTTACCGAAAGAGATTGAAAGCGTTGCGAGGCCGTGCGTGACCTTACTAACCGGGGTGGGTCCGAGTTAACCATGGAAGTGTGATATTTCACGATCCAATGTGACGCTTTTGTTTGAAAGGGTGCTCCCGAAAGTGGAATTATTTCATTTATCCGAATTAAAATTGTTCCATTGTTTATATCTGAATTGTCACTTTTTGGTTTTGCAGTCATAAACCGCTTCGTAAGCGGTGAGAATGCTCTTTACATAATTTTTCAGTCATCGTACTTGGTTTTTCAGCGTTAGACAAGCATTCGCAGTACACGTCTGTGCGGCTGCAGCTAGCATTTTTGGTATGAGACGAATGAGGTTCTAATTCGTAATATTTTTATTGTTCGTTAATGTGTCCGTTGGTATATCTTACGCATACCATTGAGTCAGTTGATTTACCTCCTTCCCGAATTTTTTTAACGTTCATTTCTACATTCATAACGATTGCCATCCTTCATTAATTTTTACAAATGTATTTTATTGAATTTAAAATATAATCTTATCCCTGTGAATGCCCAAGTACAGTTTCACTAGCGCACCTCCAAGTTAAATTGTCAGTGGCACTCTTTGCGGCGTCAACCCACTCGTGGGCATGGATGAATGCCTTGTGCTTAATATTGTTATGTTGCATCATTCGAGAGAGGGTGAGTTAAGGTTTTGCTTTCGGTTCGCTGTGGTCGGTGTGGCTTCCCATTATTCTTTCGAAATGCAGTGTTTGATCATTTATGGTCAGGGGGCGTGCAGTGAATGTGCTATAATCAGTAATTTTTAATTGAAAATAGAGATTCTGGATCTAAATGCGGGTGTTGTATTTTTGTCTCTCTGTAACACGGGTGATACACTAATCACCCGAAGTTAATGGGTTGTAAGCATCAGTTATTCTACGTAATCAGAGGTCTACTTACGTAAAAGCCTTAAGGGAAGGGCGGGTGAAGGAATCCGTGGCCACCTTGGACCAACTAGAGGTGCGGGCTCTCGGACTAGCGGTTTCGAGGGTAGTGGAATGCTGTAATAAACGTAAAAAATTGGGAAGGAGGTGAGTCTACTGACTCTATGGGATACTATACCATCGGACACACGAATAATAAATGAAACAATCAACGCAATAAATTATGCGCGTTGTAGCATAGTAATCATAGTAAAATTCATAATATTTAGATAGGAAGTGTGCAATTATCATCTCCAAATGATGGCTACCATCAGAGGCTTAGGGTGCCGCCTAATGTAAATGAATGAAATGTCACCGCGAGTGTCCAGTGGTGGTGTAGGCGTGGTCACTTGGCCTGTGCGCTCATCTTCCGCGCTTGGGAACTACCAATCTAGAAGAAATATATATAGCTCAGCCAGTATATCAGGCGTAAAAGTTTCGGTTCACGGGTTCGTTCCAATTGGTTTTGGTGCTTGTAGGAGGCGACGGGTGTGATATGTATGAGCAAAATGAGGGAATGAAGGGTGGAGAGAAACCAGGCGACGGCATTAGGCTGCGAAATACATTGGAAGGGCGAAATACATTGGTGTAATATATTTTGTTAATTAAATCGCAACGCATAACCATTGTGTAATTTGTCGTCATCGCTCTTTTTTCTTATTTTAATGTCACGGATGCCGAATTACATTGTTTGGTCATTCGAAACTTCGACCAATGGGTAGCGCTGGATCATGAGCCCCTTCCGTCGAGGCATAGTGGAATGGGTAGCCCTAAAGATTTTTAATTGTAAGATAATTTATTGTTTTGTACATTTTTATGAAAACCTGAGTTCTAATAAAACAATAACACATTTTACTGTTTTTAATTTAAGCTGTGCAACGAATGAGGAATTATGTTTCTTCTCTGTATTGAAAACAAATGACGCACGATATACGATTATAGGCAAAGGCCTTGGGGATTTGTATGTTCAGCCGCAATTAAATAATGCCAAGAGCCTTGATATGTTACAGCCTTTTTGAAATGTACATATAAGTATAAAAATTATATTCTCTGTGAAGTAGTGCACTTCTCGCGAAGTGTTTCTCAACTTCATTTACTACCCGACTTAATCCTTCTTCGTCGTTACCGTCACCCGGATTGGGAAGCTGAAATTGTCCTCAGATATCGCTTTGCAGAATTTAATATAAAGTACCTGGAAAATAATTTTTTTGCGCTATTATAAAATACTATTTAAAGCATAATATCAACTACTATCGTCAATCAAATCTCAGGTCCTGAGATTTGTGGCCTCGATCATCCGGTCCTGCTTGTGTTATTTTGTAGGACAAAATATTACTAAAACTGAAGTACAATACAACACAATAAACTATTCGCAATTTAATATAGTTAAGGTAGTAAAATGCATAATATTTTGATGGAAAGTATGCAATTATCATCTTCAAATTGTGGCTGCCATCTTAGGCTTACGGTGCTGTGTAAACATGGATAACGAGTGGGTATTTCCCTTGGAAGGTATTATTACCCGTCCTTACTCAAATTAAATTATTAAGAATCACAATTGGTCTCAAATCTCCTAAATGATTAAGAATCCATTACCTGTGCAGCTATTTTTTATTTGAGCTTGAATCGCCTCTATCGAAACACTTTCCGTTTTTTTCTAATACATCGCGCTTTGTCGCACTGTTTGTACCTGACGCTACGTTGGAATAAAAAGTATGAGTTAGTACATTCCAATTAGTAAGATTTCGGTAAAAATCGTTTAAGATGTAATATTAATCCGTGGAATTACTTAAAGTGATAACCATTCCATAGTGAGGGTATCAATGCTAACGCATGCATAAAGGAGGAAATCCGAGTGCAAAGGATTGTCGTGCTATAGCTAGGAATGTGCATAATAATAAAAGAGCAATGGCAGTAATACAAGCAAAAAAATACGTCAAATAATCATAAAAGTGATTATTAATCGCATTCCACTTAATAGGTCACTGGACGCAGAAGATGTTAATCGGAGCGTAAAAGTAGTCATTTAAAGTTACCTAGCATAAGTTTTCAAGGTTGATGAATTGTGGAAAAGTAAGAAATTTAATGAAGATACGAACAAAATTTGTGCGAAATATTCTCGTATTTTCAATTAAATAATGGGAGATTGTCGATGTCTACCCAATCACCTAGTGTAAACAAAAGCCGTCAAATATTTATGTCGTAAGGGGTGTCTCAACCGTATTCTAAGGTCTTTACCGATCAGCTGTCTCTTAAACGGCCATGTGACCTGACTCCGTGGTCGTAGTTTAATTCAGTCAGCATAAAATAAATAGTAAAAAATACATCCTCAAGCTTCTCTAAAAATATGAAAATGCTCTTTATTTGATACAGCTTTTGACAGTAGGCACATCATCTCTTGGCACAAAACTCTTACTGACTTTCCAGCTTTGAAAATGATAATTTTTTGCCTGAAGATGTAAAATTGTAAAAATTGGTAGCATATAATGCATTTTTATATTTTTTAAAGGAAATTCGCTGTTATAATTTTAACCAAGTGTAATCATGAAGGATCGCACATTGTTGAGTTAGGAATGATTTTTTACCCAATTCCTTTCTTCAATGCTTTTATTATTTCATCACTCCTATTGATTACTCAAAATCGTGATGGCTGGCAGTAGTTGCATGCAAAAGTAATTTACTGGAGCTTTGCAACATCTTCTGCGGTGTTTTTTACATGACCCTTGTAATATTTTTGCGCGGTTGGTGGCCCATGCACTATTTGAGCGTAGTGGCTTTTTTCACTGCATTAATGTTTTCATTGGCCACGAATTATTTGTTTTGATTGCGTAGAGCAGAATTCAAAATATGGTTTGCCGATGAAACATAAAGAATCGTCCGGTTAAATCATGTATCGTTTAAATTTACGCCTGAAAACCTTTAAATGAGTTTTTTGTCATAAAATATTTTCCATTATAAATATGCAGTACGTAGTTGCTCGTAAAAATTTATCTTCAACCTTTCCTTCAGGATCTTCTTCAGACTCAGTTGTGTTAAAAAGATAAATTATAATAATGTATTTTAGTAATGGATGTAACAGTGACTAAACCCGAACGGTTGATAATTGATGAGTAAAACTCGTGACATTGGACTGAAGTCGTAATTCCAGTATGATCTCCGATTGTTCCTTCCCCCTCCCAATTCCCTCTCCGCTCTCGTCTTCGAGTCAGGCCGGCTACACGAATTCATATTGGTGTGCACGTTCTCCAAGAAACGAGATTTTCTGCTACGACTGTGCCCAATCTCCCGCCAAAAATTTGGGTGGCTGGGATCAGTGCAATATGAAGATTTTGTTGGATCTCAATGGAAAGTGTCGCCAAAAAAGTGGAGTGTGATACCGTCCTGATATTTGCCTGGATAACTTAAGGGGAAAATAAAAATCGAGGTCCGCTGGGCTCCCAGAATACGGGTTCCTCCGTGAATACAGCCGCTTACCCATGTATTCTTCTGCATGATCGAGTACAACGAATTAACGGGTGCTATAATACTTATCTGAGTACTTTAGAACCCTCAGGGAATTAGAATATTATATCCGCTGAATGTCTGTTATGCGGTTCATTCTGCACACTTCCTTCGTGATCGCCCACCATCAGATTCATTGTTCATTAAATCCGTGGCTATTATTGATTCCAAGAATCGTGTCGTACTTCTTGGCCTCGGTCACTAGGCAGAGTAGTTTATTGCCCATGTGTTTATAGCCATATCTCCTGAACACTAGCTCTTTACCCACACAATTATCTATGCGATCGGTTAGTTTTATCGGTTAATGAGATATGTCGGATATTTGTGGCTCGGTCGCATCAGGGCTTTCTTTTCAAGATCCGGGTTTAGGATTTTTATGGAGAGTTATATGCTTGGCAATCGCTAGGCCCGTGTGCTGGAACCCCTTACTTACCTGAAGTATCTTATGATCGAGAATGTTTCACTGTAGGTACCACTGTTGGAGGAAGTAGGCAGGAGTGAGTAATGTAAGCGAACATGACATATTCTTCTCCTGCAGTTTTCTCCCGAATGTTTCTATGCTCTCTATCCTGTTGGGCACAGTTCCACGTTTTAGAAGCCATATGACTTGAAGTAAGGAATACTAAGACTTAGCCCGCATATGATGTAATATGTATATTTCCCTAATCTTCAATCAGTTTAACCTTTAGTGACAACGTTATGGTTTTATGTATACCGGAGTTTATAGTGTAGACGAGCGTAGGATATTCTTCCTCTTCAATATATATTAGGGTGGTGCGAAAAAACTCAAGTTCCAAATTTCGTGTCGTAATAGTGCGGAAAAGTTGCGATGCGTTAATACAAGAAGAACAAAAAAAGAATTATTAAAATCGGACGTCATCTTCCGATCCCGCAAAGCACCTGAAAAAATGACAAAAATGAAAAAAATTGTTTTTTTTTTCGTTGTAAAAAAATTAAATTAAATTAATATCATTTAACGCTGTAGCAAAAAATGATTACAAATAGCATAGGTTTTTATTTATATATACATATTTATGGCTTTTAACTGTTATTACCGATCACACAAGATCATTAAAAATGTATAAATTTTGCAATTTCGCCTATTTTTCAGAGTTTTGTAATAATTACTTGAGGATAATTTTTGAGAAGTTTTAATTAGCTCTTTAGATCAAAAATGACAATAAAACTGACCACTAGAATTGAAAGGCAAAATTACACTTTAAAAAGTCAGCATGTTAACCTTATTGAAACCGAAAGTGAAGATGTTGAGGTTTTAAATGACGCAACGCGAAGTTCAACAATCAAGGAGAAATTTGTTGACTAGGAAGATTACATGCCTAGTACATCCAAAAATATATAAATCATAATGGCAAATGAGGGTAAAATTCCAAAGTACAACTTTTCATTGTGATCAATACGATGATAAGGGTGTCTCACCGTACAGCTGCTGCTATAGCATCAAGTGCACTTGTAGACATTGGAGTTATAACTGAAGAATATACTTCTAAGTTCATTGACCGATGTAGAATTAAAAGGGAAAAGAAAAATATTATAAGCGATTTACAGCAAATCCATCTTGATTTAGGTGAGCTACTCGGTTATACTTTGACGGAAGGGTAGACAATACCATAGTCATAGAAATGATTGAATCGAAGGAGTACTGTCGGACAGTTATAGCGGAACACCATTCTCTAATAAAAGAACCGGATTTTGTGTATTTGAGTTATGTTTCTCCAAGCTCCGGGTCTGCTAAAGATATAGTGGTCTCCATACTATCTTATCTCTCTGATCAAGGAGTATCATTAGAGTTCTTAGAGTTAGTTTGCTGTGATGGCACGAGCATCAACATTAGATGGAAAGGTTGCACTATTAGAAAGCTCGTAAAACACCAATGACACCCGCTGCAGTGGGCAGTTGGGTTACTTCATTTCATTGAATTACTTTTGTCATATTTTTCAGTATTTAGATGGTGAAACAAGTGGCCAAAAATCATTTATTGGGCCAATTGGACTAATATGAATGGTTATGGAAAGCTTCCAAACTGCATTTCCAAACAATTGAATGTGAAATTCTACAAGTTGATAGATAAATTTTGAGCAAGGACCAAAGATACCTTATTGACATCAGTCAAGCAATCACAAGTGGCGACTTTCCAAATGACTTAGCAAACCGGGATACTGGACCATTTTCACATGCTAGATGGCCCGTGTGAACAGAGCAAAGGAAACCTCTCGATACATACCTGGATATTAAAAGAAAGTAGTTTTCCCTGTTATTGAACGGAACTCTAACTTTGATCACGAAGAGAATGTGTTAATGGCGATGGTTTTTGATTACAGAAGGCACATTAGAGAGCTAGGGCTAAAAAGAGTATTTAAAGCCCGACAGACTTAACCAAAAGGCAAACCTATCGTAAACTTCATTACTCCTACCACGAACTTCTAAATAACTGACCATATAGAATTGATTGACTGGAATGTAGTCAAACTTTCTACTCCACCTCTTCCTATGAGAATAATTACTAATGAAAAAATAGCTTCTTTCATTGAATCTGGCGATAAACAAGATTGGGACATTATAACTTCCCATATCAAACGCAAGTAATGGAGCCGTGTGTGAAATTGGTAACGGAGGCATCCCTTAAGCTTTGTGGCTATCGATCCAGTGATGGATTTATTAGGGCTAATTCAAATCAAGGTCCATTATGCCAGACCTTACCACTAAATCGTAGTACAAAGTAGTTTTCAAAAGTTAAAATTTAAAAGAAGGACAAAAAATTTAAATATCGTAGAAGCAGTAACCCTCATTGGTTGGATGAATGGAGGGTGTGGGTAGAACTCTAAGTGCAGCCACCTCTCCGCGGTGAGTTCTGGGTTGTTTAAATATTATTAAATAATATATAAACAAAGGAAGAGCTGCATAATCAAACATGTATTTTAGACTAAAATATTACCTTAAGTTATTATGACACAACTCTGAAAAACCGGCTAAATTGCGAAATTTATACATTTTTATTGATCTTGTGCGATCGGTAATAACAGTTAAAAGTCATAAATATGCATATATAAATAATAACCTATGCTATTTGTAATCATTTTTTGCTACAGCGTTAAAAGATATTAATTTAATTTAATTTTTTTACAACGAAAAAAAAACCAGTTTTTTTCATTTTTGTCATTTTTTCAGGTGCTTTGCGGGATCGGAAGATGACGTCCGATTTTAATAATTCTTTTTTTTTTTCTTGTACTAACGTATCGCAACTTTTCCGCACTATTACGACACGAAATTTGGAACTTGAGTTTTTTCGCACCACCATAATATATATCCCGTCTCAGCTTGCACCATTGACTTCAAGATGTGATGCCGTTGGAATGTAAACATGTATTCAAACTTCTCTCTCCATCTCCTCTTTTAACTTTAAGGTACGAGTTATAGCTATTTAAGCTTGACGCCTCCAATAGAATTTTTATTGTGACGGCTACCCATACTTTATTAGCAGCTCGCTTTCATTTCACAATGAATTTGCACAAGCCTAATTTAACGATTTATAAAAGGTTTTTTTTGTATATGGGACCAAAATTGTATAATATGCTACCAAATAAAATTTGGTAATTACAAAAGGTTGATAAAAAAATGGATAATGACATCGAAAAGTTATGGTAAAGGGTCGGTATATTGCAGAAAATACCCTAGGCTTCATATGTGTTGTACATTACAAGTTGTATCTCATCTTACGGTCAGCTCTGTTATTATATTATTACGCACATAATGTTTTTTTTCTCAAGGTATTGTGTATTTTGGTTGTATGTGTTATCATTTCCGCAATTTATGAAATTTGAAGTTAGCCTAAACACAGGCCTATTGCCTTAGAGGCTTCCTTACTTCCTTGAATGGATGTAATAATCTGTAAAAAATATGTATGCATGGAAGAATATATTATTATTAATTATTATTAATTTCAATTTCGCAACAATTTCACAAGTGTTAGAAACATCATTTACTATGCAGTGCGTATGCGAGGCTTATGTGCCCTTTCGTATGTTCCGTAACTAGCGTAAAGAATAATAGTCCGGGGTAATTTCACAATAAAAATGGGAAGTCACAATCTCACAGGGTTGTCTATAAGTCAAGGAGCAAACCCCATAAAATAGCCCATGAATGTCACAGTCCACTTTCTTCCCCTGCATCGATATTTAAAGAACAGTGAATTCTCTGTGGTAAATAATTTAGGTACTGATAAACCCTTAAACTGTAATTGCGCACAATATCCCACAAGATATCTTGAGAGCATTCGTAGCCTTAAGCTAATGGGGAAATAGCAAGCAATGAGACAACACAGAGAAAACACTGAGCCAACTTCATTGTAGAAAGTATGAGGATGCTGAAGCGCACTCCTTCGAAAATAGAGCAAGTCCCTTCCTTTTTTCTCTTCCAGCTACTTTTCTTCTCTCGCACAGGAATGACCTTTGTTCGACTGCATTGTGAAGGCTGTGCACCCGAAGGGACCCCAAACATAAAAACTCATTGTCGACCGGCCTTCACCCTTGTGGAGCCCTTGCTTTAAGCTTATTTTGTTTTTTTATTGGAGCTGGGCTCTGCGGCGTCAATACGGGACTCGTCTCCATAAGGTAGGATTTTTCTGAGCGAGAAACAACGTGCAGTTTTGCCCCAAATTATTTTTTCACTTACTTTATAATTTACTGAATCGGAACGGAAAAGACTTCGGATAGCCATTTGAAGAGTAAGTTTCCTTATGATCATGTTCTAGAGCGCACTATCTTGAAGCATAATTATCATTGCTCTGCAGCGAAAACAACTTATTATATAATTCGTTACGGGATCACATAACGCACGATTTAATATAGTGGTTTTCCGCTATCACTTCGTACCGTTCTAATTCCTCTCATTACTTAGTACGTCATACCCCACCGAAAGACTAAGCAATACAAAAGTATATTGAAGAGCACATGTAAACGAATCATTCCGTCGTCTGCGACTTCCAAAACAAATCATGTGTTCAGAAACGGTCGGAAATATCGTTAGAATCGAAATACACTATCGATAGTCGCACCAGTGCGCATCATTTCTGCGCAGAAAATTCGCCGAAATCATTCACCGTGTATAGCGGTACCGGCGAATGAATATCATTCGAATGATCTTTCGAAAGATCTTTCAAATGATCATTCACCGTTGCGGCCTTTATCGGTGTCGATAGGGGACCGCGGATTTACGTGCCATCCGAGGGGCGGAGTGCTCTACTGGAAGCGCCCTCCAGAAAGCACTCGAGCAGGGATGGGGCAGTCTGTGAAAAACCTCTGCCACAACCAGGATTTGATCCTGAGGCCACAGGGTGAAAAGCCAACACTCGACCCACCACACTTACCTGATTGAGGCGATATTATTGGCAGAACCACTTGCCTGGGGCATCTCAATCAATTTAATGTTCTCTGTTATGGTTCTGGCAGGGAACGAAATTGAAAGATTTTTAACCATGTGTGTGTGTGTGTGTGCATCGGGTTATCTTCAGGCGGCTGCATTGAAGTGCGCATACCTTCGTGGCTGTTTGGTTCGTCGCACTCTCTCGATATTCCGAGCTCTGCCTTCCTTCGATTTCAGTTTCCATAGCTTAACCTTATATGTGTAATCCATGAAGAATGTAAATATGTTTTTTTTGTTAGCACGAGTCATTTCACACCAAACAAATGATGGTGTTCAGCATAACCACGGTCTCGGGTGTCGCTCCAAATGTATGTAATGAGGCGTTTGCCCCTCAACAGAAATACCCCCAAGCGGGAATTAAAACTTCGCAATGAATGGGCGTTCTCATGTTGTCCTTCCGAAATGCGTGCCCCGAGTCACATTTTTTGTAACTCTTCTCGTAATTGTCTTAGAGATATATTTAGGTCGTTAATGCTTAGCTTTCTTTAGAGTTTTTTATGTTATCGTTCGGACTTTTCTTGGGAACTGTTCTCTGGAGAACCATGCGAAGATGGGCGACACAGCCAATCCTTCAGCTAAGGTTCTGGAGTCAAATATTTAGAACTTAAGACTGAGCCAAGGGGCGCATTTCATGAGTCTAGTCTCTCTCGGTAAAGAACGAGGAAAATGATGAAGTAAGTTTTACGTATGAAACGTTTTCTATGAATGATAAAGTTTTAATGAAGTGACTCGTCTTCTTATTATAACTTTCTGGAACTCTTATTGGAAAAAAATGCTCATCGAATTCACTTTTATTGCATTTTATTTTTTCTACGGAATGTTATACTGCTCAGAATTGTATTTCTAACTTCAGAGGAAAGCTGTAGTTTTGTGACAGTGCTTTGTATTAACCCTTTGTCCCTTCATCCGTGAAATCCGCGGTCAAGATCCGCGAACTCCGGAGTTTTATCTTAAAGCGTTATTTTCGCATTTTTTGTGAAATATATTCTCTTTAATCTCTTTCTTCGCTTTCTCTAACTTGCACTGCTCACTTCAGTGCGTTTTCCCATCTTATGATATTCGTAGCCTGTTTATTTTATTTCGTCCATAGCGTGTTTTTGGATGTATTTCAGTATGCATTCATATTTCGTATGTATTAGCTTCTGTCCGAGTTACTCTGTTGTCGGTGTATGCTCACAATTGTTCAATTATTCGGTGACTCTCTTGCGCTCGGTTTCCAGCGGGCTCTTTACGTCGTGGTGCCAACGAACTTTCATGCTTGTTATGCTCTTGTCATGCCAACTGGCAGTATATCGAAATGGGAAGCAAACCGAGGAAAGTTCGGCCTAGATATCGGGAGAGGCCATCACGGGCCATACAACTCGGTTGACTTCGAAGGTGAGGCACCCCTATGGTTGGGAACCCCCAATTGAAATGTAATCGCATAATCCTATTCTAAACAGATTTTTCCTCTTTGATCAATATTTGAATACCTTTTTCATCAATAAATATTCTTTAAAGTGGCTGCCCAAGTATTGTCTTTCGATTGGCTAAAATATTATTAAGTCAGAATATAGCAAGCATTTGTGCCGAAAGAAAATACCACCTCATTATTTTTTGCTGGAGCTGAAAATGCCGCTCCTGATTCTATGAGAGATCACGTCATTGATGTATAAAAGCAGCGACCAAAAATGACTGTTAAGGCTGCTGTTAAACCGTCGGCGAGTGATAGTCCATGAATGAATCCGGCAAGGCCTGGGTAAATGACATTTCCTCATTGGCTCTATTCACGGAAGCGCTTCGTCTCCATCTTCAGCATACTTACCCCTTTCAGAGGACGCAATCCCATATTCAGATTTTTGGCTCTTGGCTGGGGATAGAATTCCTATTAACTTATCCTAGGGAATGGAAGATTGGAACTAGAACGGAGAGACCAGAATATGCGACGGTTTGACTATCACTTTTGTCATACTGGTCGATTTTGCTCATTATCACGATCTTATGAGTATGAAGAGCATTATTTGGTCGATGGAGACATGAATCATTGGAGTCTTTGACAAATTCTCCATCGCCGTCCCTTGAGGTTAATTCTAACTTGCCGCTCTTGTAAGCAAAGAGTAATTGTAAAGCGCAGAGAATCCTCTCATAATGCTTGTGGACCTATGCGTACGCGAGACTGGAGCGGAAGATTGCAGTCAACCTACAATGAGTGAGGTGCCCACACTCCTTAATGCGCCTGACGCTCTGCGCTCCATGTCCTTTTTGCTGTTCAAAGTGCCTTATAGTGTTTTTTCCGACGAAGTTGGCCATATCTTACGAACGCCAACATACCACGGCAGGTGAGATCATGTAAATAAAATTAGAGAGACTGCAAAACCGATGGATTCAAAATGTCGTTTTTTCCCTCGATCAATGAGAGACTATAACGACTGCGTTAGAACTTAGAGCAAATAGGTTGGTTGACTTGTAGCGTAGTGTAGTGACTTATGTATTCCTTAATACAAGTTCGTGAATTTCTTTAGTATTTCTAACAGTATGTTTAGTGAGTTCCAGCTTTTTTTGGTAGATTGCCTTCATGAGTAGTAGTAGTAGTAAGGGTTTTGCCTTTGCATGGATGTTGAAGCATAATTTGTTAGTATGTGTAACATTTTTATGTTCGTGTGGTGTGCATATGTTACGGCGGATTCTATAGTTACCTTTCCTTCGCAGCCTCTGTCCTCTAATTAGCGCTCTACGTCTAGTACGGGAAGTGCACTATAGCTAGATACGTGAAATATGGCCATTGAGGAGATAGGTAACTTATTCATGGCAGTTCGGCAATCATAGTCGGGTTAATTTTACGCCTCTGCCTCGGCCGTATCGTGATATATTTTTTATATAACGATATATATTTATCGTATATCATTAGTGATTGGGATGTTCACCTAGTAGGATAGCCTGCTAAATGGCAAACAAAGCACTTGTAATCGGTTATATTTCTCCAAGGGCTTTGTCATTATCTTATCAGTGTGTTTCAAGGCTCTCATATGAATTCGTAGTCCAACTGATCATCAGTTGTAATTGTCCAATGGTGTTGAAATCTTCTTTCGTTCTCGATCAAGGAATGATAAGCATATTTAGTAAAATTCCTCAGAGGATAAACTTGCTATCTTTCTGCACTCGACAGTAATCGCAATGAATCAAGATTACTAGGTAATCACTCGTATTACATTACTTTCAGTTTATTGATCATTTACGTCTTAAGCACATCAAATTTCTATGATCATCGAAAATAAGCTTAACTATGACATTTTATTGAATTTAACGCTTGCAATTTTCTACGATAATCGTGTTTTATTTCAAATCACTCCATCACGCTTGATTATTCTGTATAATTTGACAATAATACTGCATGATGGTAGCAGATAAATACTTTTCCCTTTTCAATACTCCGATTTGAATTCCTTTATTATTTTCCTTATACCAACATATTGGTCCAGTTTAATCGCTAATATAAGCCATGAGATCACGGTATGGTAAATTGTAACATCATGGTTGAATCCTTTTTAGTTAATGTATTATTTAAAGACTACTTGTTTCTCGTTCTCTTCCACCTATTTTCATCGTCAGCGGTTAAAGTGCTTTTTATTCAATTTGTGCTACCGATATTTTTTTTCAAATGCGTACCTTGATCGGGACTAGCAGGCAGGCCAACGCTCCTTAATGTCATCTCTTGCATGTGTTATACCTAAGGGGACAATTAAAAAAATCTGTTTTGGTGGAATTGACAGTGGTAGATAGCGTACGTGAGGATTATTTATAAGCGTATGTGGTGGCTCTATTGAAGACTTCTCTCGTAAAGTAATTTTTTATTTATATTTTACGCCGGCAGTACTGAGATTTTTCAGACTGAGTTAGGATGACCAGTATCCCTCCTATTTTTTATTTGCGAGTAATCGACCTTACGGCGATAGTGGATTTTTCTGATTATGTTCTATTTCTTGCTTGTCTCTCTTGGCAAGCATTTGAGGGTTTTTTAATTCTATCATGAAAGATAATCAATGATTGAATGATGTTTTTTTTCAATATCGGGAATAAATTCATTCCGACTACTGGGAAGTTATTATTGAATGAAAACTTACCACGATAGAAGTCAAATCGCTTGACGAAATCTATTTCATAAACTTCTTGGGCCCAGTATTGGCGAAATCAGCCGATGTGTGCTTGTCTAAGAGTTGAAAATGGCTTTAGAATATATCAAATACATGGGGTAGGGTAGGGAAACATGGCGGAGAGAAATGTGCAACGGATAATTGTTGGTGAGGAGCTAGTATTTCGAATGATTAATACATGGCTTCGGTTAATATAAGTCCAAGGTTACTTTAGTGTCTATTTTTTTGCTAAATACTAGTTTATGTGTGTCATTCATTTTTCCGTTCTTGTCACTTCAAACTTAACTTCATTCGAAATTCCTGCAAGTTGGACCGTTTTTACGCTGGAATTTCGTGATTGATTTTTCTGTTAATTTGAAAAGCGTCATACTTAGTGATCAAGGGCGTCTTCTGATCGGCAAAAGAGTCGTCAAAATTCCGATAGATCTGGTTGGTCCTCCCCAGCACTTGCGTTGAAGTGACTCAACCCCCCTGTGGGCTCGCCGTGACTCAGATGTCCCGAGGGCGATGATGGAGTTAGTCATTGAACCATCGGGAGTGCCAGTACACCTGACCTGGCGGAAGTCCAGTGAGGGTTTTCTTATTCTCGTCAATAATCGGGAAAGTTTCTAATCGAATGACTACTCCTATTCAAGTTGATGTTTGTGTGCATGGTCCGTAATGGTTGTGTGACTCATTCGCTTTTTATGAGTTGGAAGGGAGTTCCATATGTTGTCACTGACGATAGTGGAAGGGCGGTGGCGAGTTGCAGTAATAATATTTTAGTGAACATTGTGTAATTTTGCTAGTGAAAATTGTATATATTTTCTGTAACATTTATTTAAAGTGCGAAAAATATTCAATCTGTATAAGATGATTGTTTTTGATAAGTGTTTGTTATTCCTCCAGGTATTTAATGGGCGTATTGGATTTTTTAAAGCTCATGTTTTTGCATCGTAATGAAATGTTAGTGGTTCGAACTCATCTGATAATTAATGTTTATACATTCATGCTCTTACAGAGAACTCGTTACATTGCGTGAATCTTCTTATGCGTTAATTTTATACCTTGGTCATTATTTACTTTCGCGCAAGGGGCCTAGTGAACTAGTGAGTGAGACTTGGGGCAGTTAGTTCGGTTAATGTAAAACATTTCATTACATCCACATAATGTCCTGCGAGCCACCTCTAGGGTGTTTGGCAGGGGGTGATCAATCACCAGCATGCAATTGGACTCCCACATGAACACCACACGGCCCAAAAACGTCACGTATACTAATAAATTATACTACCATATGCTGTTAGAAATAATAATAAAATTAAGAAACATGCATTAAGGGCCGTATTCTTAGTGGACCCTATATATCCGTCCCTACATAACAAAAGGCCCCTACATGCGTTTCTCAGTCGACCCTACATAAGTGGTGGGGGGTGATTCCGTCGTCAAGTTCTCTGAGATGACGTAGATGATGGCGCAGCGCCAATTTTCCATTCTGGTGGCGTAATGGGAACTAACTATGAAAGTAAGAAAAGACGTCCGATAATTTTCGGGCGCATCGTTAGGGCAACAGCTCAAGGTAAATAAACAATCGGTGTCGTCCGCCAGGTCGTGTCGGTACCTTTATTATCGCTACAAATACACTCATATCGAGCCAAAAGTAGAACCTTATTGTCTTCAAATTACTTCAAAAGCGGTCTGTACAAGATCTACATCTACATCTACAAATTACCCTGCGAGCCACCTCTAGGGTGTTTGGCAGGGGGTGATCAATCACCAGCATGCAGCATGCATTTGGACTCCCACATGCACACCACACCGTCCAAGAAACGTCCCGTATAATAACAAACTATACTACTATATGCTGTTAGAAATAGAATATAGAATAGAAATTCAGAAACATGCAGTAAGTTTTACATAGGTTAGTAGGCTACACTACAAGTCATGCAATCTATTTACGCGTTCTATTGCTGCCGTTATAATCTCTTATTGATCGTGGAAAAAATGACATTCGGAATCTGTCTGTTCTGCAATCTATCTCTCTTATTTTATTTATATGATCTGATCTTCCGTAGTACGTTGGCGTCCGCAAGATATGGTTAACTTCGTCAGAAAAGACACTGCTCTTAAATTTATCCAAAAGGTTTAGTCTATTTTTCAATCTACGGTCCGACAGAGATTCCCATCCGAGTTTATGTAAGAGGTCAGTTACACTAACAAGACTATCGTAACGACCTTTCACATACCTGGCAGCTCTTCTTTGCACGCGTTCTAACTCTGTTATTAAGCCTTTTTCATGAGGGTCCCAAACACTGGCAGCGTATTCCAAATGTGGTCTAACGAGGGAAAAGTAGCTAATTTCTCTCACTTTGTCGTCGCACTTTCCTAATATTCTTTTGACAAAACCCATTTTACGATTAGCTTGACCGGTTATTTCTCGAATATGTTTATTCCACGATAGATCATTATTGAGTCTAACCCCTAGATATTTCACAGATTCAACTGCCTTTAACTGCGCGCCCCGAATGACATAGTTACGCTGTAGGGAGTTATTCTTCTTCCAGAAATTCATTACGACGCATTTTTCCAAATTTAATTCTAACTGCCAAGCATCGCACCAAGCTTGGATAGCAGCAAGGTCATTCGTTAGTTCATCTATATCTTTGCTGGAACGAATTTCTCTGTAAACTACAGCGTCGTCTGCAAATAATCGTAACTTACTCTGCACTACTTCGCCAATGTCGTTTATATAAAGAAGGAATAGGAGTGGGCCAATGACACTACCCTGAGGAACGCCAGAAGTCACTCTAACCTCATTGGAGACTGCACCGTCTAATACTACTCTTTGGACGCGGTCGCTCAAAAATTCTCTAATCCAGGAAATGACATCTTCGTCTAGACCATAAGATTTCAGTTTTAATATTAACTTTCCGTGGGGTACTTTATCAAATGCCTTTTTGAAATCAAGAAAAATCGCGTCTACTGGAATGTTGTCTTCCCCGGAGACTAAAATATCGTGGGCGAAAAGCGCTAACTGAGTTTCGCACGATCTGCTTTTCCTGAATCCATGTTGATTTCCCATTAATAAGTTTTGCGCGTCTAGGTGTTTCATTACCGAGCTGACTACGATGTGTTCAATGACTTTGCAAGAGATGGACGTTAAAGATATCGGCCTGTAATTAGATGGCTGTTCCTTGTCTCCACTTTTAAATATAGGCGTTACATTAGCGATTTTCCAGTCATTAGGTACTTCGTGTTGCTTGATGGATTTACTGAATATTAACTGCAAGTAGGGGGCAAGTTCTGAGGCTAGTTCTTTATATACACGAGAAGGGATTTCGTCTGGACCAGGTGATTTATTTGGACTAAGCGATTTCAATATATTTTCTATTCCGAGCGTACTAATGTCAATAGCTGGCATCTTATGAATACAGGGATTGTCATCGGTCCCGGGTGAGTTTTCGGAAGGCTCCGTGAACACGCTCTTAAAGTAGGAATTTAATAAATTGGCTTTATCGTAACTTCTTGTCAACACATCTCCATTGTCGTTTCTCAGCGAACATACGGTAGATCGTTTACCTTGAACTTCCCTAACATATGACCAAAATGCTTTTGGGTTATCCTGTAACTGCTCTACTAGTGTTTTTCTTTTAAAATTCGTGAACGCATTCCTGAACGCTTCCTTCGTGGCGGCTTTAGTCATCCTATATTTTTTAATTATTAGCTCGCGTTCATTAGCGGATAAATCCGTGCTGACTTTTTTCATTTTAGCATGACACGCTCTCTGTCGCCTCAATGATTTTCTCACTTCCGCGTCGTACCATCTCGGTTCGCTGCCTTCTTTTACTATTTTACTGGGGATGTAGCTATTTATTCCCGAAGTTACGAGCGAAAGAAAAGCTTTCCAAGTATTCACTACATTTAACTTTAATACTGATTCTTGAAACTCTAAGATAGTAATAAGTACGGAGCAAATATGATCATTGACGTGGGAACTTACGTTGCATCATCAAGGTTCGTCATTCGCTTTTACCTTCCGTAGTTAAGTTTATTATGTGGCAAATAGTGGCATGAAAATATGTTTTCTATGGTTGTACGTAAACGAAGTATTGGTTTCCCAAAAGTACACCAAGTGCCAAACGTGAAAAATATTATATATTCGTAGAAACCAGATGCTTGTATACCGCTATATTCTTCTTATTAGTTTGTAGCAGGCGTAGGAATTGTCTGCTAGCAATGATAAGGCACTGTAATGGTTTGGACGATGTTTATTGATCCGTTCCATATTCCAGACTGACTTGCCGGCCGAAAGGCCGCAGTATTTATTCTATTGGTGCACTTCCAGAATGTTCTATGTTACTGTTCTTGAACATGAAAGAAATTTCTAGAAAGGAATTCTAGAAATCAAGAAAAAATAAAATAATCACACTTTCCGGCACGGGGAATCGAATCCGGGCCGCCCTCTTGGGAGGCGACCGCTCTACCGCTGGGCTAGCTGGCCTGTTGAGGAGAAGCGATGATGGAGCGCGGTTTATGTTGCCTCCGGGCCAGCGGTGTGGCGGCGAGGCAGGACGTGCGGCCGCCACAAGTTCAGTCAATTTTATAATTTATTTAACTTGGTGGCTATAAAGTGGTATAGAGCGTTCCACATTTAGTTGACAGTACGGGCCTTATGGATAACAGTGTTGCCAAGCTTCCGCTCCGCCGGCAGGCATCCTAACAGCGTATGCAACCACACATAATATGGCGCCAAAACGGTTTAGTTCAAAAAGGAGTTAGGGATCGCACGAAAGACTGCGTAAATTAAGGAATTTTTTAGCGTATATTACAATACCTTTGCGGCAGTATAAAAGTAAAAGTCTTTTGTTATTTCATGTACGTACTTATTCAATGCACAAACTGAATAATGAATAATCTGTAATGTAAAAAATAACAATAAATTGAAGGATAATAAAAATTATAGCCGCTCCTGAATGAGACAAAATTTCTATTCCTTCCATATTATACAATATTTGTTGGTTCTAGCTAGTATTACATGAAAGGCGATTTTGTATAAGACATCATCAATCTTTAATTTTTCTAAATTTTCCCGTACTTGGTTTATTGTTAATTAAAGATCTCTTTTCAAGCTGACATCTTCAAAGCTAATTTCCTTAATGTTCTCTTTCTTTCACCTTGTAGTAGGCAAGGATTCCAATTTCCTTGAGTAATAAGAGGCATTATCTACCACTATAATTGATCCTTCGGGTAAGTTTGCAAGAAGTGAGTGCTCAAACCATCTCTCGTAACACTCGCCACCCACTTCTTCATGCTCATTCATTGAGTTCTTTTTGTACAGAAACACATGCGATGCTCCTTTTATGAACCCATTTTCCGTTCCTGCGTGTATAATTGCAAATCGTCCTCCTCGGGAAGTGGGGGCCAAGCCCAGTATTTAGTCCAGCAAGGAAAGCTTGACGCGGATTTTCTAATTGTTTGTTTCGCAAACTAATGTTCACTATTTGTCCAACATTAATCCAACTTTCGCCTGTTAATACTCTCGTCCTGTGTTCGCGACGATATTTTTTTAGCTGCCTTAAATAATAATTAATTGTGCCACCAACGAATAATATCATCCCTTTCGATAAGGATGATTCTTTTCCGCCTGCGTTCGTACACGAAGCCTATGTCCAAAAGAAGACGATATAGTGTTGTCCTTTTGTAATCTGGGAGAATACTATCCATATTCACCGGGTTTCAGATGGATTTTAAAGTCGGAGGAATAATTTTCACGAAGGATTCATGTACCTTCCTTCTAATTCCCGATCTCACCAAACCGTCGAAAATCACTGCCCTCGAATTTTTGTAAGGCTGTCTAATTTCTTTAGTTTTTGAAGGAGTTACCAATGGACCACGGGAGCTTTCCTTTCTCACTCTGTAAATAGTGAACTCCTAGCACCCAGTAGCCTTCGAAGCTTCTCGGCAGGCCTCACTAATGCTGAGAGATTTCCTTATGTACGAGAAGACTTTGAGCACCAACTGTCTTTCGTGGCTTATGAGCTTCTCACCTTTTCTCCTCTTCTTTGTATCGGACATATTGATTGGGCGTGTTACAGCAGAGATAAGTGTAAAACACACTTCACAATTCTCAAGTTCAATACACCACACAACACTTGTTCACTCCAAAAAAATGCAATGACAAACTGAACGCCTTCGTAAATTCTTCCCTCGGCCCCTTCGGCCTGGGTCGCTTTTGGGGCAGGTTTTATGGTACCCTATGAAAGGAACTCAGAAAAAACCCAAGCCCCCTTTTGTAAATGCGTGCACTGGATGGGGTAGTGTTTGGTACAGATTATGAGATATTCTTTTTCTTGGTTTCCCCGATGGGACCTAAACACCCAAGGTGAAAGAGTCTTACTTCCAAGCCGCTTGCTTACTTTCGTGTATCAATGTATTCAGATAAAAACACTGCTGTTACGACGTATAAGTAGGTATTCTCTGTTTAGGATATCAAACGAATACATAAATACATTTCATAGTATGCATTGACAAAAAACTCCTTTTCCGCCCGAGAATTTTCCCTCTGCGCGCAAGAAAAAGCAAGAAGCCCGCCCAGCGGCACCGTAATATTTTTTCTTAAGATCAAAACCTTGTAACTCGCTTCAGAATTGATGTAAGTCAATGATTTTTTCACCAAAAATAACCTTGTAGTTTTCTCCACATTTGGTACGCAGCATATAGGGACGTACGACGTAAGAAACGTAAGTTAGTAAGCGACTACTTTTTACCTTGCAAAAATCAAAATTTTCTTGTCCTAAAGTGTGTTACGTCGGCATAACAACATTTAAACTCAATATTTGTACAATTGGTGAAGATCTTCAAGCAGAAAATAGTGTGAAGAATTTTTTGCAAAAAAATTCAATTCAATACAGTCAACGGTCAGGCAGAAATTGCGAGAAGAAGATAAAGTAAAAAAATACACGTTTCTGACGGAAATTTACGGAAATGTTTTTTATAGCTTTTGTTATAATTTTTATCGAAAAACTATTGGCGCCAATGAATGCAGCACCTTTTTCTACATTAGAATAAAATTTTTAATCAGTGCATAACGCAACTTTAATTTTCGTGCTGTTGTTGACAACACCGCGCTCCTGGCCTTATGGAGATTAACATGGGAAACGATTCTCCATAAGAGCCCATACTGTCAACTAAATGTGGAACGCTCTATAGTATTATTACCTTTCCGCTGTGTTACTGTACATTTTAAAATGGGTTGTTCGAGCTCGTCTCCCTTAATATGCATTACAACGTAAATCATTTAATCGAGGTGATTAGCAGACGATATTTGGCCGCCATGTTTTTGTAGGGTGTAGGGTTGGTTCGGGTATCCTACATCAAGTAGGGCCCGTGTAGTTCCAAAAACGGCCATATGTAGGGCTCGATGTGGCGTATGTAGGGTGAGATCGGTTTATGTAGGGGCTGGTGACGTATCAGCCCCTACATAAACTGGTCAGTTGGCCCTACAGGGTCGACTAAGAATACGGGCCTAAGTTTTACATAGGTTAGTGGGCTACACTAAAGTCGTGCAATCTTTTTATGAGTTCTATCGCTGCCGTTATAATCTCTTATTGATCGTGGAAAAAAAGTCATTCTGAATCTGTCTGTTCTACAGTCTATCTCTCTTATTTTATTTATATGATCTGATCTTCCATAGTATGTCTTTCTGCTCTTGTATAAGTATCACTCGAACTTGTTAATTTGGTGTTGTATGCCTTCACTACTTCCATTCATTAACTTTGGTTTTCTCTGGCCTTGAATTCTCTATTGATGATTATCTGGTAGCGATCGTTATTTAGCAAACAATTAGTTTCCCATTCCTGGGCGATCTAAAAATTTATCCTATGTACTGAATAAGTTTCTTCCCTTGAAACTAACATAGCAGTTAGTGTTGTGAAATAATTACTTCTTAGCGTTGCTCAAGCATCCGGAGTGTCGATCTTTTCGCTAGAAGCTATGGATTTTGCTTGAGCGAAGTGTGTGTCGGCGCAGCTAATGCATGCGTTCGTCGTCTCCCTTTGTCCCGTAGGAAGAGTCAACTCTTTTGTAAAATTACTTATATGCGGAAGCACCTTATGTACCGTGGTTGTTATGTAATACCATAGAGTAAGTATATATAGGTACTTACTCGTAAGTATATATAATACCAGGGATACATCTTAGTGAATAACTCCGCATTATTATTATAAATTATCTGAAGAGGCATTAGAAGCCCAGAATAAGGACATGTGTAAATTCATAAATAAATGCGCATGCGCAGAATGATGGAAAAATGTTTGATTAGGTCAACATTGATACCTGTAATTATGAAGAATTAATTTTCTTCTGATGGTACATTACACTTTCCTATGAAAACATATAATTTAGATGAAGTATTTAACCATTTCATATGCAAACATGCGTGAATGTTACATTTGCTTTACAGTGCATGGTGTACATATCCTATTGCAGTCTACATTTACTCAATATCCCTTCAAATAAGCGGCCAATGCTGGGGAATCGAAGAAACGCCTTGCGGTGTTGCCGTCATTCGTGTTCTCTGATACAGACAGTGCAATATCAACAATAAACCCTCATCCTTCCTCTAAAAGCATTCTGAAATCTAACTTTTCTCTCTATAAGGAGTGTTTTCAGATATCCTCGGGCATGTAAAGAATGTTGGCCGTAATTAGAAGGCATTTTCATCATTGAACTGGATTCCAGCTTTGTTGTATTCTTTCTTACCAACAACTTTTTTAATTATCCTGTACTATATGTGTAGCACACATTACAAAAATCGGATGTAGCAATGTGAGGTTGATAATCCAAAAGAATATTTTGTCACACCTACAAGTCGGTTCTATATTGCCTTCAAATCATTCATCTCCATAGCTGTTGATCCGAATATGTAGCAATAAAATCTTTTACTGTTCCAGCAATATTGTCTCCACATTTTTTCGTAATAAGACCAGAATCTCAACTTAAGTAATTCACGGACACCTTCAAGAGCAGACTCGTAGCTCTCAACATTTAATCTCCGCTACAAAAAATCCAACAAGTGTATTTTTTATCCTGATGTCATTCCCTTCGTTTCTAATAATTCTTTATGAAACTCAAAACGAGTAACATAGTTAGAATCAATTAGTACGTCAAAAAGCACTCGAAACCCTGCGAGGTGAATTGAAAATTAGAAATATATGTTAGAGAACACGCATCATAATTGCCATGGTTACTGAGAGGCAAACATAGTAAGAATTCATAAGTAATTAAAAGATTCATTGAAAATGTACTAAAACAAACTCATCTTTGAAAGGGAAGGAATGAAAAACTCACCTTACAAAATTCAGGCTGGAAAATCACTGCGCCGTCAAACTCCGTGAAAAGATAGATATTCAGCAAATCCCGAAACATATCAATAGGCAAAACGAACTTGACTATCACACTACTGAACGACACGACATTAGGAGAACTAACACGGCACTCCTTCGCACTGATACTGCAAGTTGAAACGTATTTTTGTAGAGAAAAGGGAAAAACCCTTGAGGAAGAATCTGTTAAATACCTGCGTCGTCATAAAACGCGCGACCCACCACGGCGAGGTTGGAAATGGAAAAGGGTAACGGTAGTTGCATTTCGGGAAAACATTTTGTTTTTCTCTCTCTTTAGCATGCCAACCCAATCTTTTAACCCAAATTCAATACCCGAAGCATGTTTCTTATACGTGGAATGGTTCCGACAAATATCCAATCCCAAGCATTTCCACTCGAGTAACGCGTTAAATGGTCAATTCGGTCGATCCAAAATCCTTGCTAATGTCATCAATATAGTGTTTTAGGTCATTAATGACTAGGTTCTGTGCTTAAAATGACGATTTTCAAGAATAAAGTTTCAAAAAACTTGAAACATCGACCTCGGTTACCGAGCCTCAGGGTCCCGCGGCGTGTAGCTCAGCCTTTACTCGCGATCGAAAAATCGCTCTCATTACCTTCGTCGCAGACTTTTTTCCAAGATTTCTGCTTAGTATTCTTAAGAAATCTCTACTTTACACCATGATGTGAATTTCCTGAGTTATATATTTCGTAAACGAAAGATAATGTCTACTTTATGTCAAATTTCACGTGAAAAACGGGTCCGCCATTTTGCGTTGTAAAACCAGTCACATGAGAACCAAAATCTTCAAAATTCATGGAAAGTATAGGCAAAACATCAATTCATAGGAATATTGCGTTTTTTATTCCATAAAAATCATGCCAATGCAACACCACCTGCTTAAATTTAAAGGTTTCTGAAGAAAAACGAGACCGCGCGTGTTTTTAAAAAGTTGGTCATGTTTGGGCCACTGTATCTCAGTAACGGATCGTATTGATGTAAAATGGCACATAAATCTATAGTTGGTAATCATTTATACGTATTTAAGCCAAGTTTGAAGTCTCTATATCAAAAAACGTCATTTTGGACTTTTGTCCAGCTTTTTTCGATTTCAGCCCACTGTGCGCTGCTCTGCAACGGTGCATGCCGAAGCGTCATCGTCTGGAAGGGACCACTGTAATCTCGCTTGACCTGCAATTCATCACCCGCAGGGAAATTCAGGTTAACGTATCCGTTTGCTGCGTGTGAAAGTATTACCGGCGAGAAATGTACCAACCTTGTCCTTCATGTAGGAATTAAAGGAGTAGCATTAGGAATTGACTGGAATGAAAAATATAATTTGGCTGAGACAGATATTTACCGGTTTTCAGCCTAAAGTTCTTATGTGAAATTTAGCCTCCTCGTTAATGACGGCAACTACTTCCAAGTCATCTCTAAAGCGTTTGCAGAGCGTTGCAATCAATCACCAGCATGCAAGGGGACCCTCAAATGCACCATCATAAGAATATTACGCATAAAACAAAATATACGTCCATATTCATGCATGGTATCGGATATTTGAAGTCTATGAAGCTGTCTTTCTTTATAATGAACTTCTTCCACGTCCTTCCTTAATAGGGTAGTTTCCTTCATCAAAGAAAACGAAAGGCATTGATTGCGATTCGTTACCCACCATTAGTGTATTCAAAATACACAAATTATTTGGTTTTTGAAATACCGGTTTAGACGAATGGCAAGGGTCAAATTTTATCCTCATTTGAAAAAGGCCAGATTGGCGCCCATGCGATTCCACTCCAAATGACGTCACAGGGACCTAGTTTCTACACGAGAGGATAGGAGTTATACATCGTCTGAGGTTACCAATGCATGCATGAGGCACAGAGCTCAGGGAAACATGTCTTAATAATCACCTATTAAAACTGGCTAAGGTCGGATAGTTTTCTTCGTTTGATAAGGTATTAACAAACCTTTTTTAAGCCAAGCGCTACCATCCAGCAAGGTACTCAGCTACCCGCTAGCAGCCTTCGACGTATCAGCGCTAAGCCTCGCCTCAAGGTCACCTCACCGGGCGGGAGGGGGAACCAGAAATACGACGTACGGAGATATTTCCCGGCATTCATACTTAAGCGTCGCGTTTTCGCGCGCTTGAAAATTTTCACTTTTCATTTAATCGCGAAAAATAGATTTTGTTATTTAAAAATCTAAAAGCGTGAAATACGTACTCCAGGAGTAATAATCTTTCGATTAAGGCAATAAAAAAATAATAGGAAACCACCCTATTCGTGAAGTTTTCGTCACAGGTGTATGCTACTATCGAGGTGCGTTCGTCATCCAAGCAAAGCTGTGTGAACAAGTATAGTCACGCCGAAATTCATTGATAGGCCTACGATGTGACTCCTTGAGAAGTCGCATTCATTTCGTTTTTAGCGTTCAAATTCTTCAAATTTACAAATCGTTCTTCATTTACCTGCGTATTGTGGGGTTAGCGTCGTTTTTAATTCCAGCCGTTACTTTTGCGTGAGGCGCGAAAAATGCTTTTTCCGTTTTCTCCCTCCACTCAACTTCTGGAATCGAAACTTCACTATGAGCAACGGGATTTCGATTAATTTAGTTACATTCCCGGGAGTAAAGTTTCGTTCGTTTCGTCGTAGTGGTCGTAGTGCTCAACTCAAAGTGGTGATTTTAATTTCGTGCGGGAACGAAAATAAACCTATGACTCCTAGTTCGCCTCCGGGTCGAAAAAACATTTTTGTTTCGTTTCAATTGCCATCCACGATTCCGATATTGTGGAACGCAAAAACTCTTATTTCCTTATTATAGATTACCTTCCTCGCGGAATATTTCGCGAATTTTGAATTTTTTAAATCGGCCTAGTGTCAACACAAGAAATTGGGGCATTGAAGGTATTGTGACACATTTTCTTTTTATCCAAGTGACTTATTGTCGTAAACTGGAATGTATCTTGGAATTCCGAGTTGCGGGATCTTAGGATTTTCAATCTACTTAGTGATTCTTCTGGGACCTCTCGTGAAGTGCCATAGCCTTTCACACAATATCGAGAGGAAATTTTAGCGTGTTTTGCATGTCAAGGGATCACAATGCGTTCAGTGTGGGGAATGTCAATTCTGGATCCGCATCTTGGGAGCAGATGGCTTTGATGTCTGCCGATGCGCTGCCAACTCTGCTTTATGCACTCCGGAAATAATAACGTGTGCACATTTTTTCTGGGTGAGCGGATTCATCTCAGTGCTGAAGTGTGTCGCGCGTATAACTAGCGTGGTCAAAGGGCTTTGCTGTGACGTGAAAAATCTTGGTTACAGTTTTAAGAATGTAAATTCATTAAGGATGCCGAATGATTTTTTTTACTTAACCAACAGCATAGGAAAACCCTGCCGTAGAAACCCTGGCATAGGAAAGCCCTGCTTGCTCAAATTCAAAATATTTCGTCAGTCATCATCTTTTTAAGTACATGCCTCTTTAAATTATCAATCCTTCGTGTGAGTCTTAAGCTTGATATTTTTCTATTTCCTATTTGCCTTTCCTGTACCTGATTTAGTACCTAGGCTTTTCAGATGATCAGAATGGGATAAAATTCCTTTTCTTCATTATACTGGAAGTGTCTTGAGGGATCGATCAAAAGAAAAATAATGGAAAATTAACGCAGCCTTCGTTAATAGTGAAAAAATGAGTCGCTCGGGGAAAATACAGAAAATACGCACGCCCAAGTCTTTATTTGTGGGGTAGAAATCAAATTGTAGCTGTCAATATGCGAGATTCGTGGATACTTATCACCCTAGCGTAAGAGGTGAGTCGCCAAACTGGAACTGGACTCGTGAGGCGTCTTCACTGTGTTCAACGGAAACAGAGGAGGCGCGGCGGGTCAAGCGTTTTCGGAAATATCTCTCACTTTCTCCGAAGTGTTTATTTTTTTGTCATGTCGTCCTGGGAAGCCCCGCCATCGCGCGGGCACGACGCTGCCGGGACCGGGGGGGGGGGGGGGGGGGAGGGGTCGCTGGGAGGTGTTTGGCGGAGGGAGGCAGTGATGAGTGGGAGGCGGTGGGTGCGCGCGGCGGCCATATATGGTAGCCCCTGACACGAATTCCTCGGCGTCTTCTCTCGATGCGTTGTCCCGCCGCTCCCGTGCCATTGAGCAATCGCACTCCGTACCTCTTCTAGAGGTACCTCTTCTTACTCGAGCAATTCCCCGCACCCCTCGTCACACCCGTACACGCCGGAGTTGAAGCTCCTGTCGCCTATCGCCATCCACTGTCGTGTGCTGATATAAATTTTCACTTGTCCCTAGTGAAAATGTTTTAATTTTTTTGAACTTGTAGTACGCCATTTATGAAGTAAACATGCTACTAAAATTATTTGGTATGATAAATTATAGGTGTCATAAAAGGACTTGCTAGTATTGAAGTGAGTTATGAACTGACCAATTACTGCTTTCCTTAAGAGCAAAATAGAAGTAAATAATAAATTAGATGTATCTTTGTCATAAGTATACGTGTCATTGCTGAACTGTTTACCAGTAAAATGGTAAATTATACCTGGTTTATCTCCGGAATGCCTTGGGTGTTACGTGGACGCGTCATGCTAATTAAAATCTTTGAATTTTGGCTCCAGCAGTGGAAGTGTGTAGAGTGGGTGGTCTACAGCATCGTGTGTTTGAGCCCTCGGCCAATTGGGCTTGGGTGTAATGGGGACTGTGGGAGGGGTGACCACACGGAACTGGATCGGGATACGGAGGCAGAGGTATAAGGTTTCCCCGTGTGACAAGTGCTCAGCAGTTTCACGTCCGATCGCCCTCCGAAGCACCTGCGGTGCTCTGCGCAACGTACCCATGTTAGCAATGTAAGGCTGCTGGGAATCCATGGTAAACTTTTCAACTTTGGTTGCCAGGTGGGCACTGGAATCCCTTGGATGGTCTTTACGCATTGGCCATCTTTTTTATTTTCTATATTCATGTGTATCATATGCTGAGAACGTACAGTTTCTCCGAGTTCGTATGTAATTGTCGAATTCGACTGGTCGAAGCGTTTTTATTTTTTATCTATGTCTATTCATCTTCATCGTATTATTTATTTTACTCGTAGATTCAAAATTGTTTATAGCTTAAATTTACTCTAAATAGAGGAAATAAATTCCGGCGAGGTACACTGGGGGGTTTCCATAAGCGATAAGCAAAGAAAGATTGCCTCAACCTGCATTTCATGCGTGTGTGTGTGTGTGTAGAAGTTTTTGAGGTTCACCAATGTGTTTTCAATTTCCGTAAATTTACTCTAGTTTCCTACGTGTTATTTAGCCTTATATGTATATATAGAGTTAAAAGCCGATCAGATGTTCTTAGGTACACTCTTAGGGAGAAGATGTTGGCCCTGTGAGAAATTTGGGGCAATGCATCGCATGTTACTGATGTAAAATATTCTAATGGTCTAAATATTCTTGTATAATAATTGTGAAAGAAATCCGTGAAGAAGGCGAAGGATCGTGTGATGTTCCATTAAGGAGGGGGTCAATCATTTTATAATATGAGAATAAATTGCTTTATTCGATCTCTTTTCAAAATTCGATGTTCAAATCGGATCTTTTCAAATATTTTTTTTTGCCAATTTTCGGATACATTGTTACGACGGAATGATAATCTGTCCGGCAAAGTGGGGGAGCGAGTCATTAGTATTGCAGTGCATTAATCAGTGTTACAAGGCATGCGACTTCAGAGTATTTCGCTTTTGAGTGCGCGGTGATACAAATGCACGATTAGTGAGTCACCAAACAACTTTTACCGAATTCTTTCGGTGGTGGTACTCGAGAGCATCCTAGCTGAGTTGCAGTATTCAGAAGACACCTTAAGTGCGTTGGCAGTGCTTTAATTGGCTCCTGAGAGAATCCCATGGACGAAATCGATAAGAACATACTCATCGTCGTCGTTGCCCCGTGCGAATGGCAGGGGGCATTGGGGTGTTTAGGAAATGCAGGCTGGGGAAACTTCGTTGTTCTAGCTCCATGGAATTCTATTCAGGAATGCAGGCTCGTTGAGCGGAGTTTATTTTCGAGTCTGCGTTGGATCGCGAGAGTTTGAATGGAATGGACGCAATGGCAGAAGAGAGCCACGCAGTAAAAAGGTTGACGGCACGTAAAACTAGAGATCATGACGATGCAGCGATCCCGCCGCGGTGGCACTCCGCAAAGCCTCGTCGCCTGCTCAAGTGGCCACGTGCTACATCCTGTCTCGAAACCAAAGGGCAGGGGTGAAATTTTCCGAGAGCACTGCGAAAATGTAACAGTGGCTAAGCTTGACGCCTTCTTTTGTACCAGTAGGTCCTCCTGTAGTAACCGCTGGCTCGTGCAGAACTTACGGTTTAAAAGGCCCTTTCCACTGTTCGTTTAGTATATTTTTTCGCGACGAACAGCTCGTTCTATACTTACACAATCTTGTAATTTTCATGGTATATAGAGTAAATCTGAGTCAGTATTAGCCTGTAGGGCCATTTCATCTCAAATCAGGCAGATAGTGCAAAATCATGTCAGGTGACCATCACCGATTTCTCTGAAATTTATATATGTGAAAGCAGTATCCTTATGATGAATAATGATGCCTTTATTTCAGCTCAGAACTGAACCGTCATAAAGTTACCGTCCTTTGAACATTGCGGTGTCAGGCCTCAGAGTAAAAAATGAAAAATCACATAAATGCTGATTACTACGGAGCCATGGCCCGTAAAGCAGTGGTTATTGTTTCATTTTAAAGATAATTTATTTATGCACATTATGGCATAACTTGCAAGTCATTCGAAGCAATAATAAACAAATAGGACTTGTTTAAACAATAAAAATTAGTCATTATTTAACAATTTATTACTAAAAAAGGCCACCTTTTATTTTCTTTACAATTTATCAGCGGGTAGTTCAAATGTTGTGCTTTCATTTAAAAAATAAAAAAGGTAGTATTTTTATACTATTCGTTTTAAGGCATGTCAAAGTTAGGCATGTTTTCGAATCTTTTACACCAAGATTGCATACCTTCAAGGGGTAAAAAATGAAGTTTCATTCTTCTTAGCATTCATAATAGTGAAAAGTTCATATCTGAATGATTGGTTACATCTATTGAGTGAAAGAAAGTTCAATCTTGTTTACTTCCATGGCATCCAATGTGTGCAAACACCCACTGCTACTGGCTGGAAACGGTGAATGAGTCGCAATTTGCACAGAGTATTTTTCAATGGCACTTCACATAAGTCTTCTACTTTGGCCATGTGGATCATTTTGATGGACCATGTGGATGCATAAACGAGACACTAATGTCATTCTCTTCTAAAGACACTGCAGTGATTTTAAAAATTCAACAGGTTTTTCGGAAACACACAAGTCATTCATGGTGAGATTTTGAGTACTGTACGTCTTTATATCTGGATTTGTTAGTCTCACAGCCTGTTTGATTGTGTGGATTATAGAGCGAGCGATAGTTGTCCCGTGTCTGTTAACTACCAACACATGAAACTGTTGGCTAGTACGCCCGAAGATGTACTTGAGCCAGTGCATGGTGAATAATTAGGTGGCATATGTGTAATGGAATTCGGCTTTGGGCCGAAAATGGTTTTTTATTTAATTTCCTTGGAGTTAGAACGTCGTCTCTTTTGAGGCGAGCGCTGAAGTTCAGTATTTTTTCAGAATGAAGTATCCCCCTGACGAAGGAAATTTGATCGACCCAATAGGGTAGTTTCCTTCATCAAAGAAAACGAAAGTCATTGATTGCGATTCGTCACCCACCATTACAGTATTCATAATATACAAATTATTTCGTTTTAGAAATATCGGTTTAGACGAATGGCAATGGTCCATTTTTATCCTCATTTGAAAAGGGCCAGATTGGCGCCCATGCGATGCCACTCCACGTGACGTCACAGGGACCTAGTTTCTATACGAGAAGACAGGAGTTATACGTCGTCTGAGGTTACCAATGCATGCATGAGGCGCAGAGCTCAGGGAAACATGTCTTAATAATCACTTATTAAAACTGGCTAAGGTCGGAAAGTTTTCTTCAGTTGATAAGGTATTAATAATCCTTATTTAAGCCAAGCGCTACCAGCCAGCAGGGTACTCAGCTACCCGCTAGCAGCCTGCGTCGTATCAGCGCTCAAGTCGCCTCAAGGTCACCTCACAAGGCGGCAGCGGTAACCAGAAATACGCCACACGGAGAGATTTCCCGACATTCATACTTACGCGTCGCGTTTTCGCGCGCTAGAAAATTTTCACTTTTCATATAATCGCGAAAAATACATATCGTCATTTAAAAATCTAAAATCGTGAAATACGTACTCCAGGAGTAATAATCTTTCGATTTAGGCAATAATAAAATAATAGGAAACCACCCTATTGCTAAAATCGTTCCAATTGCCGGCGTCGGTGAAGGTAAAGTCGTCGCCTGTCAAACCGTAGGACGCGGGTTCGAATCCCTCCTGGATCGGTGGTTCCTATCCAGGGCATGGATGTTTGTGTCATGCTTTGTTAATTTCTCCGTTGTAAAGGCCTCTATGTGCTGTTTACAGGGAAGTTGAAAATAAATAAATATTTGTTATGCATGTCAACCTTTTCATAAGCATTCCTCCTTAATCTTCCGTCAAAGTCGAAAGATTGTTGGTCGTGAAAGAAGACGCATCTTGTGCCCTCACTTCGTATTTACGAACGCTTAAGTCCTTGCGTTCCACTAAAACTTCCGTGTCGGCAGTGGGTTGCAAACAATGGAAACTACTGCTAGCCACTTGCCCTGGTGTCTATTGTAGTGGGCCCAGGTTTTCCTTGTAAGTAACGGTAAGGCGTGATGTGCCTTTTTAGTGATAAATAACCAATTATGGGAAAAAAAATTCGGCTTAGTTGTGAAAAAACCTGTCAATTATTCAGAAAACCCACGAGTGGAACTTATATAAAAATATATGGAACTTCTTCAATACATTCTTCAAGCTCAGGATTGGTCTGAGGTATATTGCGCTTGTTCCTTTGAGAAAAGCTTTCAGACCTTTTACACTACCTTCCAATATCACTTCGATCTGGCTTTTCCGCTAGATACAAAAAAATCCAGAATTGCTCTAAGCGTAAATCCTGGGTCACCAATGAAATTCAATGGTACTCTGTTTCCCCCGAAAATCTCTCTGCAAGAGTGAAACATTAAAATGACCCTCTCCTACAGGATGAGTTCACTTTCCAAAAAAGGAAATATGACTCTTGGAACATGCCAAAATATCTTATAACAAAAATAGGGTCCTTGCATCAAAAAATAAATCCAAAGTGTTCTGGAATATTGTACGTGAGTCAACAGGGACATTCCATGAACACATACTCCCTGGAATTGTACAGTCATAGGATGACTTGCACATTAAATGTTCAAACCTAGCAATTGAATTTAACGACCTTTTTACACTCAAATCAGCTACCACTTCACCTTCTACCCCTTCCAATAACTCACTCCATCATGTAACCCCCCCTCTGGCCTCTTCATTCTTCATTTTCCCCTGTACGGAACCTGAACTAAGAGCCATAATATCTACATTTGCCAGAAAAAAACTTCTCAGGCCCTGATGAAATCCCAGAGAAAATATTATATCTTTCTTATACCTATATAAAAGAATCTCTCTTATTTCTTGTTAATGAATCCCTCAGGCAAGGCATCTTCCCATCTTCTCTGAAACATTCAAAAATCATCCCTCTTTATAAAAATAAGGGATGCTCTAATAACTTAAATAATTATAGACCTATTGCACTTCAAAATGTTCTGTCGAAAGTCTTTGAAAAAATTTTCTGTAACCAATTGACATCATTCTTAGAAAAATTTGCCCAATTGTCTTCTAATCAGCATGGGTTTCGAAAAAACCGTTACACTTCTACTGCCTTACTTCAAGCCACTGACTTCTTATTGTCTTCTCTTGGCCACAAAAAAAAGAAATGGGATTCTTCTATGACTTTTCTAAGGCGTTTGATTATGTTAATCACTCATGCCTTCTCAACAAAATTAATAATGTGGGCGTGAGAGGTTAGTTAACAAATAGCTTCACTCCTACCTCACCAATCGAACACAAGCTGTGCCATTCTCCGTGAAGGGTAATAGATATTGCTCGGAGAGTAGTACCACTTCTGTTGGCGTACCTCAAGGGTCCATATTGGTCCCAGTTCTTTTTCTAATCCACATAAACGATTTGCCAGCATCATTTTCCTATATTCCTAATGCTGAAGTCATAATATACGCTGATGACACAAACATCTTACTTTCTGCCCCATCACAAAATGACCTTATCATGAGTTGTCTAGTCAGCAAATGAAATCATTCTTCACTGGTTCGTTGATAATGAACTGAAACTTTTCCCTACTATACACGTATATATACGTGTGGACGTTTTCTGACCCGGGAGACGACGGCCGTACATTTACGTGTGAAATTTTCCTGGCCAGGAGAACGAAAGCCGTATATATACGTTTTCTAGCTCTCCCCCTTTTAGGACGGTCGCGGGTTGACGTCGTCTCGGGACCCAACCCTGCGGGGTTTAGGATTTACCCTCGTAATCCGGGAGCAGGTACCCGGACCCCTCGTCTTTTATTACCCCTCTTAGCGGTAGGGGACATTGGTCGTACAATTGTTTATCTAGTCAGTTTTCGAAATAAATATTTCTTCAATTCTCATAAAAAAAATAAACTAAGAATTGAATTATTTGTCTGTTGAGCAGCGTTTACAGTTTTTGAACGAAATTCTGCGATAAATATTAACTTATATCTCGAGTTATGTATAAATATCAACATGGAAATTGTTGCTGCATTAAATGCATTAATATTGACCTTAGAACTTCCTTAAAAATTTGACAATGCTCAGAAAATAATGAGGAATTCAATTCAAAGTCTGGAATTTACGTGCAAGCAACAATTATCCATTTGCTAAATACATATAAGCAATACATAATTTGACCGCGAACCAATGCCGCAGGGATGGTCGTAAACCCGGAAAGGAGGGAGCACAACTACTCTCGGAGTCCGAGATAATGCGAAGTCTTAGCGTGGAGGGGTCGGAAAAGGTTCAGCGAGACCCTTCTTAACGAATGCAACCAAAAATGCTCCGTGCCACGAGAAAGAAGAGTCCCTTGGAGCTCAGTACAGCAGTGGTGCTAAGACAAAAACTCCGCCGTCTCGAAAGGGTTAAACACTGAAAAGTCACATATTGTTCAATTTGGTTGTAAAAGTCATCTGGAAAGTATTTTAATTAAAATTGATAAAAAGTCCATTGGGAATGTTACTTCAACTAAATTTCTAGGTTCATTTATAAGTGGTTATATATCCTGGGTTAAGAATATTGAATATTTAGCCAATGAACTTAGCTCTATTTGCTACCTTTTACGCCACCTCCGAAACTCTGTTAATGTAGATATCTGTCTTACTTACTGTATGCTATGGTGCTTTCTATTCCTTGATGTGGTATAACATAATTTTTGGAGCTCATCACCTCACGCATCCAAAATATTTACAATACAAAAAAGGGCAATTAAAATTATATAAAAAACCTTATGATGCTCCCTCTAGCCCCATCTTTAAAACTTTGAAGATCCTCCCATTACCATGTGTTTATTTATTATCTCTGCCAATATTTACTTGTAAAAATCTGAACATGTTTGAAATTAACTCCAGTTTTCATAATTATGAAACCAGAAATAGGCATAGTCTTCACTATAATACAGTGAGGACCAATAGATCTAAATTAGGTCCAAGAGAAATGGTACTCCGAACATACCATAAACTCCCGCGCCATTTAAAAATCAATGCGAGTCATTGGTATATTTTAAAAGGAAGGTGAAGGCATTCCTGCTCGAAAAGAATTATTATTCTGTTACGGAATACCTGACGGACTCCACAATCTAGTGCTTCATTTTCATGTTTTGAAAATATATTATATGTGAAAATACATACTTGTACATAACATTTCAACTAAATGTTTCTAATCTACTAAATTGTATGAATCTCCTTCTCCCTTTTTTTGACGTGTCTTATATCTTCTTGTAGATCCTTGGACAAATAAAATTATTATTATTTCTTTTGAAAGGCTTTGCATCATCAATATTCAATATACATAATGGAATCAAAAAACAAGAATTATATTTAGATCAGTGAGAGTTCACCGTAGTACAGTTTAGTCATGGTTCTAATTAGGTTTTATTTATTGTAAATGTTTAATTATTGATTATTTAATCATGCACGGGGTTACGTGCGGTAAACTGTGAAAACGCCAGTACTTCATTACGCTAAGAGGGCTCAGAAAGATTTTTCGCTTTTTTTCTGTGAATGAGATAAATACCGAAAGATAAATCTGCTGTTTTCGTATTTCAGCCGCTTTAAGATTAACTTTTGGGGATCGGGTTGGTGTGGTGGCTAGAGTGTTGGCTTCCCACCCGGTGGGCCCGGGTTCAAATCCCGGTAGTAGCAGAGAATTTTCAGAGACTGCCCGATCCCTGCTTGAATGTTGTGTGGAGGACATTTCAAGAGGACATTTTAAGCCGTGGTCCCCTTGGCACCTTTCGTTAAGAGCAGGCTAATGCCGACGCCGGGTTTCTCTCCACCCTTCCTTACCTACCCTTCCCTCATGGCGCAAATGGCCTCAGCTGTCGGTCGCCTCCTCCAAATACCATACCATACCAAGATTAACTTTTTATTCACATTAGGAGAGTGAAGATTTCTCAAACGTGGCTGCATTCTACAAAAGGCTGATTTCAATTTTTGTTTTCCTCTACCATGCTCTGCTTCGCCAATTGCGGTATGATGGTTAACCTTGACTTGTTTTTACATGGAGAATGAATCTAAGGGTGGATAAAAGAAGAAAAACTTCGTATCTGGAGCTTTCTGGAACGGGAATTCCCTCCACGTGATAAAAACGAGGCGGATCATAGCACTCGCGTACGGGGAAGCATCATCGTATTGTCGTGGAAACCTTGATTCCGTTCGTGAAGACGACTGTAAGATTATGCTTCGGAATGGGTCCCATACGGAGGATAAAGGGAACGCCGTGTAGCAGAGCACGAGTGGGCCGATAAACTTCAAAACAGAGCAAAAGTTGTCAAGTCATTCATTAACGACACTCCAGCGAATGGTGCGGTAGTAGCGATGCCCAAAATTCGTGTTTTTGCTTACAACACTTATTGACCTATCACCTATTTTCACAAGTCCTCATAGTCTTTCCGTTAATGTTGTCAATGGATGTATTTTAATCATCATCGTCGGCATCAAATATTTTGTGCCAGTGATTGCCTGAGCAACGTCTTGAAAGACTCATCGATGGAAGAAAATTTCCTCTATTAGTTGTATTATGCTTAAGTTATTTAGTTTTCTTCAAATCTATCGTTGGCTTGACACTTAGAACTTCACGGTCTATCCCCGAGAGCGAACACAACTGCGACGGATTAACGAGAGGTCTTATTTTCCTGGAAGTTAAAGAACGCCAAGTCATTTACTTCGTGATCTCTACAATTTCCTCGCAGTTATCGATGCTTCTCATGCTCGAGTCAGTAACATTGCATGTGTCCGCAACTGCTGGTGTATGTGACACCTTCTTAGGGTTTGCCATGTCGTTCGTTGGCTTCGGTGACGTCAGTTTGCTGCCAACTGTTGTTGTCGAGGACGACCGACTCGAATGGAAACCCGGGAGATAAGCTCAGGCGCTATACTTACGTGTCACATGTCGCGGCACCAAATTTGACGTTTCGAATAATCGATTTTGCTCTCGAAACATTTTTTGATTTCTCGAAAAATTACTGCCTTAATTTACACTTTGCCTTGCTGTAATTTTAGCCAAAAAGTTTAATGAAAATGTCAAGAGCACAAGAGATTTTTTTGCCTTTGTAAATAAATGTTTTAGGATCCCATGGAAGTTAATATCTTTGAAAAATGACAAAAATTTGAATTGGATAGGCTACTTACTTCGCTTACTAAGATTTGTATTTTTTCTATTTTGAGAGAATTTAGCTGATCGCAGGAGTTCCATTTCCAGTCCGATTTATTTCTTTTTTCTGCATCCGTTTTTGAGTGACGGAATACGAAGGTACCCGGATGAACACCTGAATGGGGCGCATTTTTCATGATCGAAATCGTAAATTGGAAATCTCAAACGCACTGCTTCGTGAGAAAGATTCATATGATGGTATAATTTTATTGAAAATTCTCTGTAGATGTTTCTTCTCAGGCAGCATTCAAAATTGTCAAGACATTGACAATTAGACGGAGAATTTGTGTAAGTGTCCACGAACGAATTTCAAAGAAGTTTCTCTGATATCATTTCCGAGTCCTTGGCGTCGGCTTGTGTGATTGAGTCTCTCGGAATGCAGTTCAGTGCGATGGAAATGGCAAGGGTAGCCTCTGGGGCCGACTCAACCGCTCTTCATTATCTTTTCCGTCCATCCCAAGACATTCCCGCGGTCTGAGTCAGCGGGAGAACGTAAGGGAGGTGGGCTTGCCCGGAGCACGGATTTGCTGATCGAATGACTTGTCGCTGTTATGGACTGGTGAATTCGTGACGTCACGGATCGCTAGGATGTTTATTTTTCCCAAAAAACCTTTTCGGACTATCTCCATGCGTCGAGTGAAATTTTAGTCAATTTTCCTTATCTGTCAGAGTAATTATTTGTATGAAAGCAAACTGAAATGGTATCACTAGGCATGAAACTAATCATTTCTGCACTCAGGTAATTTTGAGCCCGACATTAATCTTCCAAATTATGAAACCTCAGTAGGGCGGCCATGTTTCTAAAAGGTGATAAGATTGTAGATGAATTTTCAACTACTGAATGTGGTATTAAAATTTTCAAATTTTTTTTCACTTCTTCTTAAAGTAAGTCTGTAAACTTACTTCATAAAGCATGCGCTTGCCTCACTATGTACAAAAAACTGACAATGATGGCGAAACTGGTGTTGATGTTTCAAAGCACACATATTCTTCTTTGGTGTATTTAACGCACCAATGTATATGTAATCTAAAATAAATTTTTTTGAGAGAGTTTATCTCCTCTTTAGTATTTAGTCAGTATTTTTAGAATCAAGGCGAATGTAATGGGGGGTATCAGTGGCGTAACTAGGAATGTGCCTTGGGGGGGGGGGGGGGAATTGGATGGCTTGGGGTGGCAACTCCTCCCCCTTGGGCAAAATGTGGTAAATTTTTGAAAAATGACATCCCAGGAAATACATTTTACACCATTTTGGCACTAAAAATTGAACTTTAAGCAGAGGCAGATATTATATATCAAAACTAGTCGACGGTTTTGAATATTTTTTTTATTTCTCCGAGGCTTTGGGGAATGTATCTATCCCCTCATCCCACACATAGTTTAGCCACTGCAGCTCGATTCTGTAAATGTGATATGGCCGTCACAAGCGGATTTCGTCAATGTATTCACGGCTTTGACGCTGGAGCGATTCTGAAACTTTTTAGTGACGTCACTCTCACAGCCGCGTCCGTGAAAGTATTCACGCCCAAGAGGGTCCGTGGTAGCTTCGTCGCGGCAATGCGCTCTAATTTTTCATTATGAATTTACGCTGTGATTGATAATTAATAGCACATTATTCATTAATTACGATGGTGGCTATTTCATATTGTCACTTCGCATAAGTAATATGTATTAAAAACAAATAAAAGAAATGCATAAAGTTAAATTTACATTCGCGTCCTATTTAAATTGATTGGCGTTCATTGCGATTGAAGTTGGTGGGAAGTTAAACCTTGCGCTGAGGGTTTGACAATTATCTTATATTTGTGCATCTTCTAGAATGTACAAGTAAAATACTCACAACTTAATGTTCATAATAATTTGGAGTAGAACCAACGGTAAAAGTATTGTGCGGTATTGAATGTTAACAGATTTATTTAATATTTATTTCGTAAGTTCAAGCCTTCGATTTGTTTTTATTAACGAGAATGGAGGCTCTTTACATACCTCCGCTACTTTTGCATGAGCATCAATGTCGACGGAGGCAATAGATGCACATACTTCGACGGCAGATACGCGATATCAACAATCCCTTCGAGACGCGAGATTGGCGATGGATCACTGAGTTCACACCACGATTAATTCGTAGACGTTTAGATGGCTTGCCGGGGCATACTTTAGTACGTTAAGATAAACATTGATCATCTATTCCATCTCTTCCATGCATTATTGCTGCCGTTCAGTAACACGACCAACATGATTCGTTTTTCTGTTGACATAATAGAAATACTAAGACATGTAAACATCTCGTCCTCTAGCAGAAACTGTTAATAATCTACTCGTATTCGCGCCAGAAACATTTTCATCAGTATAAATCGTGAATAGTGGCATGTGCTTGCACAATCAGACATATGTATACGCACCACAGCGCATTTAAAATTATGTACTGAAATGATGAGAACAGCTCAAACACATACGAGAGTGAACCATTATTAAATAATAAAATAACACTTGTTCTCATTCCGCGTAAGCATTAGCTCCATATCATGAGGAAATTAGAGCTAATTGTGCAATTACGAGCCCTCTACGTGATAACTGACTTTGATACGCAGCACTTGACAACATATAAAAGAGGGAATATACAGTTTATAGCTATTAACTAATTAAGCAACCGTAACTTATCATTAATAGGTACTTTTAAAAGAAAAGACCTCACTCAAAATTGAGTAAAGAAGTATTATTTACTTTGGGAGTGAATATTCCACGGCATTGTATGTGTTTCTCTATGGTAACTGAAGTTGCAGTTGGCCGCTGAAGTAGGTTTGTGTCGGAGATTCTGATTCGTTCCTCGCATCCGCACAGCTACCAACATAAGAAACTGAAGTGATCGTTCGCAATCCGTCAAACATCTCACGACACAGGCTTACAGGATCGCTTGAACGTCTTTCACGGTGAGAGGCGTGAGAACTCCACTGTGGTTCGAACCACGCGAAGCACAGGTATGACATTTACAGAATCGAGCTGCTGGGGGTATATTAATTAAGGCCCACATTGTAATGTGGCATTATTAAGGTTTAATTTGTGTAATTACCCTTACCGAAAGAAGGATTACTCTTCTTAATGCTATTAAAATACTTGCACGCAGTGTTATCATTAACTTGATATAGTTAGCGAAGTGTTAACTCATTGAAAATAAAAAAGGTAACGGGCGTACCCGCTAACACATTTATGTCCCCTTAATAGCCTGGTTATAAAATTCTTCAATTTTGACTACTACCGCTTTGGTTGCGGTGATAGCAGTTTCGCTGGCAGTAGTGGCAGCAAAACTTATGTCTTCAACCGCGACTACGTTAAACTACCGCGACAAACCGACGCGGTAGTGACCGAAAATGTGGAATTCATCGCGGAAATTTCCGTTCTTACAGTCGAATTATAAGTTTTAAGCTGATTTAAATGTGCTGAAACAATGTGCTAACGCTTCTATTCTTTTAAGTGTTTGTCAGTGCTTGACATGTGGCCGAAATCACCACTGATAATCGATATTATCGGGAGAGAATAATTTATATCTTTTCTGATGCAGTTGCTGGAATTCTTGTGGGCGTGACCTATATCTAACGCAAAAATCAATCACAATCTGTCCGACGTCAAGGAAGTAATGGTAGCATGTGATTTGATCACCTTTGATTGCTCTCGAAAAAATTTATACCGTTTAGGCGATAGTTGCCTTTGTCAAGATAAACTTTCAAACAGGTTAAGGGAGCCACATCGTATACCTAATATATTCTAATGTTTTCTTGTTACAAGAACATTAGCTCGTTGTAAAGCAAATTGGAAATCGTGTTTGATAAGGTTTATCTCGTGGTCGCTGTCATGTTTTCCGGGTTACCACCGCGTTTTTTCATGTTAAATGACTATAATGTCACCGGTCCTTAACAAAGTGGTGGACTGCCGGAAACCATGAGAGCATCTACTTTACGTCGCGGAGGCCTTGGTAATAAATTATGTGGTTGTTACTATATGAGACCACAGTATCACACATGCCGTGCTCATTGCGAGCGCGTTTTATATTGAATCATAGAAACAGTGCATTTGGAAAGTCGTCGGTGAAGAACATGGTTGTTCGAGAAGTGCCAATAATCAAAATCTTTAATCAAGTGTGACAAAATAATTTTGCTTGAACCTGTTGTTATATTTCCATGTTACTTACCTTTATTGTGTTTGCTCGTTAGATTTATTTAATTGCGATGTTTGTCGTTAGTACATTCATTAAGAATTTCTTCTCTAGAATATGCATTAATTAGTGCCTATTATTTCCTCGTGAGGAATCTCGTACCCATGCGTACAGACTTTCTTCAACAAGTAGCGTTCAAGGTGGAGCTCCTGTTTTCCTAACGTCAAAAACCGTACCTTTTTGGTTACAAAGAGGGATTTAAAATATTAGTGCTGATTTTCTGATGAGATGGAGGAAACGTGGAAACAACAGAGTTTCCTTTCAGGTTTATTTAATCGCAACGGATCGATTGCAGTCCCGGGTATTTTGACCCTTTGCAACAGCAACAGTTCGGACGGTATGGGTTCGAATTTGGCGCATTCGAATTGGGGGAGAAATTCTTGAAATAGGAGTTGTCTTACGCCGCGAGAATTCAGCGTTACGTGCGTCGAAAGGCTTTGCCCACATTTGAACCCAGGAAGGACCCTTCGATTAGTAGTCGAACCCCTCTCTTCTCTCGGCCCCCACACTACCTTCTATAAAGGAAGTCTACAGTGGATTTCCTTTTGGGAAGTAAAGAACCCGAACTTATATCGATAAAAAACCTAATCTTTGCGGGAAACCCCCTTTTCCGGTTCGGGTTTCAACTCGAGTGTTAATCTACACACTGCCACTCATCCAACCTCTGAAGGCATTGCAGGGTGTGGAGGACACCAGGTTAACCTAGTAGCTAATTAATAAAGAAATGCTGAAAGCCCTAGAAGCAGCATTTTTACGTGGTTGAATTGGAGTTACTCGTAGTTAGTTGAAGGAGTAAGGAAAGTTGAGGTGTCGCTCGTGGAGAATGAATGTAGAAATGGGGAAATGTTCCTAAAATGTTAAGAAAAAAAGGGAAAATTTGGGCGTGACTCGAGTGATGTGTATGTGAAGGAGGAATGGCTTGTAAATGGGGTTGAAGTGGGAAAACATTGTAATTGGGTGCCCTTCTCGATTTATTTCCATTTGTTAAAGCCAATTTCGTCCTTACGTTTCACTCCGTGCGTCACTGGAGACAGTAACGCAGAAAGGACTCCTTTGTCACAGATGAGTTAGCATCCTTCTTAAGAGGATGCATCGCTCCTGCTCGGCCGATATGATTCGCTGAAGAATTGCTTCTTTAAAACGTGCGATATCTACTTTTAATATTTAGTTCAAGTAGACGATTATTGACGAGAGCCGACTCCGTACGCTATCAATATTCCAAGATGGTGGCGTACATTTTAAAAGAAATAAAATTTCTGGGAACCAGAGTGGGTGAGCGGGTGATGCAACCTCTTAAGAAAAGGAATTCAATTCTGGTACCGATAATAATATGCTTGCATTTCCAAGATTTGAATGCTTCATTGCTGATATTCGGGTTTTAGACGCAATGTTTTATGATGGGAACGCAAAGTAGGCTGGCTTCCGCACTAAAGCCCGTATGACACTTCCCAATTTATTGGCCAATCCATTGGATATTGGATTGTGGACCGACTGACACACACCAATTTCTAGCCCAATATCCGTTTCACAATATTGGACACAATTTCTCGCCCAATCTGGAATTTAGAACAGGTTCTATTTTCTCGCTGCCAATCTCCAATCAGAACTCAGTCTTGTCGACTCCTAGTGGCCAAAACTAGAAGTTATTTGCAAAACATTCGGTTTGGCTATTAAGGCCGCTTTACCCGGTGAATAATCATTCGAAAGATCTTTCGAAGGATCATTCGAATGACCATTATTCACCGTGTATAACGGAAATTTCCTGCATTCGAATGAAATTTCAAGGGCCTGTTCTAATTTGCTTGAATGATTTCCGTGAATGATATGAGCGCACGGCGTCCATCTTGCCATTGACATCCACCTCGGAATTTTAATATCATATATAAAAACTTTAGAAGCATAGCAACCCATGAAATAGCTCAAATAATTAATATGTACTTTGAGAGAACATAAATTCACAAACATCAACTGTCTAAAGTGGGTAATTCGGAAATAACATTTCGGATATTTAATGAATAAAAACGTCGTGTAGCTCCTCTATTGCGTCTATATTTTGTTTAATTTACAATTATTAAACTATATTTCATGATTTGAGCGCTATAGTTTCGGGTGAAAGTCCCAGTTGATGACACAATCTCTGTTTATTCGATGAACATATTCCGGCCAAAACGAGCCACTACGTTATCTTGGCTCACCTATGAGATCACAATATTGCCTATCTCTAATCATTCAAGAAACTCACCCGAATGACATTTCGAGCAATTCGAGAATATCTTTGCAGCCCCTCGAAATAGTTATGAAATTTACAATTATTATGCCACCTTCCATTCTGTAGCTCATTGGCAATCAATCTACGTCTTGAGATGCTCTTTTGTCATTTTGTGTTATGTGGCGTTCTCTAGCGGGGTATTAGAACACTATAACGGCCAATATTGGTGTAAATATTGGTACGTGTCGTACGATGCGTAAAGCCCAATATTTTAACCAATATTGCGCGCCGATATATTGGCCAATAAATTGGAAAAAGTCATACGGGCTTAAACCGAAACTCCTGACAAATTGCATTTGCATTCACTGACTGCGAGTTGCTAGTGAGATGTAATTTCCAGTTCATCATCATCATTAGTCAAGAATCCTAAGATTGGTTTGACGCAGCTCTCCATTTCTCTCTCCTATCCGCTAATCTTTTCATAGCTACATATTTCTTCTCTTTTACATCCTTTATAACCTGTCCTATATAACTCATTCGGGGCCGTCCCTTGCCCTTTTTCCCTTCCACTTTTCCTTCAACGATTGTCTTCATCAGACCATCGCTCCTCAAAATGTGGCCAACTAAGTTGTCCCTTCTTCTGCATAAGGTTTTTAGGAGGTTTCTCTTTTCTCCCACTCTCCTTAGCACTTCCTCGTTACTCACACGGTCAATCCACTTTATCTTCATCATCCTTCGGTAGCACCACATTTCGAATGCTTCCACTCTTGACTTCTCTGCTGCTGTCAACGTCCAAGCCTCGCTTCTATAGAGAAACATACTCCATATGTAGCATCTGATGAATTGTTTCCTTACTTCTATGCTGGTATTTTCAGCTGTAAGAAGATTCTTCTTTTTGTAGAAAGCCCTCGTCGCCTGCGCTATTCTACTGTGTATTTCTTTCTTGCTCCGTCCATCGCTGGTAATTCGGCTTCCCAGGTAAGAGAACTCGTTCACCTCTTCACGCTTATGCTTTCCTAGGTTGATGTTTGTTTTAGCCTCCTCTCTTTTGCTGCAAACTAATATCTTAGTCTTCTTTTTGTTGATTTTCTGCTGATATCTGGCCATTGTCCTTTCCATCTTTGTCAACGTCTTCTTTAAATCCTTCTCAGTGTCGGCTATGACTGCTATGTCGTCAGCAAATCGCAGCATGCTAATTTTTCTCCGTGGATATTGACACCCGAAGCTTTCTCCTTGATTTCATTGATGGCTTTCTCTATGTAAACATTAAAAATTAAGGGGGAAAGCGCACAACCTTGTCTCACCCCTTTTCTTATTCTTGCTTCTGCACCGTTTGGTCCACATTTGATCACAGCTACTTGGTTTTTATACAAACTATGAATAATTCTACGATCATTGTAGAGTACGCCGATTTCTTTCAGTATTCTAAGCATTGAATTCCATTCCACGTTATCAAATGCCTTCTCTAAATCGACAAATGCTATGAAAGTCGGTTTGTTTTTCTCCAATCTCTTCTCTATGAGCATCCTGAGTGCCAAAATTACTTCCCTTGTGCCCCTGCTTTACCTAAATCCGAATTGGTCCTCATCCAGGAATTCTTCTGGTCTTCGTTCAATTCTCCTGTAAATGATTCTTGTCAGAATCTTCGACGCATGTGTCGTCAGGCTAAGGGTCCTAAATTCTTCGCACTTCTCAGCTCTCTTCTTTTTGGGTATGGGAATGATGATGTTCTTCTCGAAGTCACTAGGTAAATCTCCTGTTGAGTACATATCGCAGATAGTTTTATACAGTTGAGTTAAGACCTTTTCTCCTGCATTTTTTATTAGCTCTACTGGAGTGTCATCTATTCCTTGGGCCTTATTCTTTCGCAGGTCTCTTATTGCAGCGTCATATTCCGATCTTAAGATGCTTGCTCCAATGTCATCCTTTTCAACTTCACTTTCCTCTTCGATAACTTTTGATTTAAGCTTGCTTCCGTTGTATAATTCCTCCAGGTATACCTTCCATCTCTCGGCTTTGTCTTCGTTTTCAATTAGAATGTTTCCATTCTTGTCCCTTATGGTATTACATTTTGTGTTTCGTTCCTTGAAATGGTTCCTCACTATTCTATAGGCCGCATCCACTTTCCCTTGTACGAGGTTATTTTGTACGTCCTCACATATGTTCCTCATCCACGCTTCTCTGGCTTTCCTCGCTTTGCGGCAAATCTCGTTCTTTATTCTCTTGTAGCAAGCCTGTCCTTCCTCAGTATTCGTATTTTTATACTTTCTCCGTTCTTCAATGAGGTCTAGGACTTCGTCTGTGATCCATGGCTTTTTCTTAACACATTTTCTTCTCCCTAGAACTTCTCTAGCGGCCTCCGGAAACCCACTTTTTATGTTAGTCCAGTTATTCTCAACTGATTTTTCAGGCTGATCTAATCCTATCTTGTGCTCCATTACTTCTTGAAAGGCCTGTTGATTTTTTGGCTCCTTTAGTTTCTCTAATTGCCAGGGGTTCTTTGCTGATTTCTTCAATTTCTTGAATTTCAGATGGCATTTCATCATCACTAAATTATGATCACTGTCGATATCTGCCCCCGGGTAGCTTTTACAGTCCTTTATCTGGTTCCTAAACCTCTGCTTCACTAAAATATAGTCTAGTTGAAATCGTCTTTTGTCTCCTGGCATTTTCCATGTGTATCTTCTTCGCACGTGATTCTTAAATAGTGTGTTGGCAACCACTAATTTGTGTTCTGTGCAGAATTCCAGGAGCCTTTCTGCTCTTTCATTTCTATTTCCTAATCCATATTTTCCGGTTATTCTTCCATCCTGACCTTCGCCGACGACAGCGTTCCAATCACCTAAAACAATAAGGTTTTCTTCACCCCTTACCAGTTTGATTACTTCCTTGATATCATCGTATACGTCCTCAACTTCTTCATCCTCATAGTCTGTCGTAGGCATGTAGACCTGTACCACTACGGTATCTATCGGCATAGTCTCTATTCCAGTTCAGTCATATTATTTAATATTGGGTTGCCGAGGCCCGAATTTTCAGGCTGTTACTGATGACGGTTTCTTCAATTTGTGAATTTCGTATTTATTTCCTATTCTTTCTGTGGTATTTTCTATAATTCTGGAGTTCACGCGCACTAGTCTCCTGGTGATAATTGTAGAAGCTTAATTCTTAGCTTCCGTATGAAAGGAAGGCTTAGTGAAAGGACGCTTTGAAATAAGCCAAATATTGAATAAATCCACGGGGAATATGTAATGAAATTGCTGTGAATGAAGAAACTGTGCCTCAACGAGTCTGAATGACCCATTGTTAGATCTTATTTCTGGACATGTCATTTGTAGAAGCCAAATATGGGGCGAGATTTTGTTTCTAAACCCTTTAAGCTATTTTGGGATCCGAATGTATTTGAAATTATTTTTTCCCATTCAGATTGTTTGTCGGCCTTAGTGGGAATTAGCTGAGGATGTATGTTTCGTTGGTAACGTCAGCTGCCGACCACTTCCTTATCATACTTCCCGTTGGTTAAGGAACGCTTCTCAACTGCCATTTAATTTAGTTGTTAGTCTCCCTTTTGCTGGCTGGTGAATAGGTTCCTACAGGGAGGATTATTTTTGGAAAAGTTCAGTTTTACGCTCATTGTTGGAAGGTTGTCCTGGAATACCGTTGTCAAAATGGATATACCGTTTCGAAGGCAAGAAAGTACTTTTTTGCTCACTCCGGATCTTAAGGAGAAGGTATGTAGAGTATTTTTGTCACAGTTAAAAAAAAATCCTCGCACAGATTCAGAGCTGGAAAACCTCAATACACAGGTATAGACTTGGAATGCATTTTAATCGCAGGCGGCATCAGTAGGGGTGTGGCGGGAGGTCTTCGGACATTAACCGTTACCCTATAAGGTAATACAAAGAAAAGGAAGGAGACATGGAGGACATGACCCGGAGCAAAACCCGAGAAATCTTTAATTCTATTGTTCGCCGGGAAAGAACCAAGCATTATATAAGAAAATGGGTGCTGGTTGTTGGAAATTTGACTACTTAACCGATTAGTTTTAGTCCTAAATTGTCGGGGTAAATAAATTCCAATACTTATCTGTTTGGTAAAATCTCTTATTTCATCGTTTCTTTCGCACCTGGAAATATAATGCCTTTTTTTAATGCCTAATTTTGCCTCTTTTTGTTGTGGTGTACAATATACTTGCGTACGATGGTAGTCCTTTCAGTTACCTAAGCCATCACGTTGAAGTAATTTTACTTTGCCTTAATTTTTATCGACATATCGTTCCATGAGGAAATTCGTTTCATGCGCTGCATTATGTTACTGTGATATTAAGTTTTCTTCGATACGTTAAATATTTGGAATACGTCATATTGACATGCTTGCTCTTAATACCCAAGGGTCAGAAATTGATAGTTGGTCCTGTTTTAGTGTTATGTATTTGTAAGCAATTACTCCATAATAAATGGCGGTAAATAATATTTCGTTTCCATATTAATTGGCTTTAATTGTGTTCTTCTCCTACGGTGCAGTTACGAGGATACGGAAATGAAAGTATGGAAATTAAGGAGATAATGGCTGTGTTTTTTCTAAATTATTAAATTTGAAATTCAATCTTGCCAAGAGCGGACGTTTTCACAATAAAGGCCTTGTTTTTGAGTAAGGAAAAAGATTTCTGTTTGTAGGAAAAAACATGAGGATAAGGGTGTAGTACCCTTCAGAGAAAAAACCACTGGAGGAAAACGCCCCCATAAGAAGGGGGCGTGAAAAACCTGCGAAAACCTACTAAAAGAAAACTGATGTCATATTACATGCAAATACAACATTATGGTATCAGCGGCTTAGGGCGAGAGAGAAGTTGACGGACGGTGGGAGTACTGCGAATGGAAGGCAACGGGTTTATGGCAGTGTAGTGTAAATTAATTGAAGTTGAAATGTGCCCTTGAGTAAACAAAAATGAAGTAAACAGAAAATGAAACGCTACTTCGTATTTGCCTCTATCTAGTTATAGTTGCGACTTGGGAATAATATGAAAGAAAATTTCCATATTATATTGAAAAAAACCTTTAAATTGTATTTTTGAGATATCTTCATCGATAGGAAATGGTGTAGGCATGACAATTAGCCAAATGGTTTTTCAGTATGGTTTTTTCCACCGAATCTGAATCTTTTGATGGGTGCATCTTTCCCATCACTATCCACCCGGAGACCCGATTGGGGGACTGTTTTACCTTGGAAATATTTGTCATGTTGAATGCAAGGCTGCATCTTGTAGGGAAGAAAATGTGATGGTTAATCTCGTTGCCTTCCTCTCGCAGTACTCCCATTGAGTCCGCCAACTTCTTTCTCGTCCGAAGCTGCTGATAACGGACCGATACTCTGGATCTTTGCCATCAGTACCTTCTGGTGAACTGCTACTTCTCATCAAGTAGCTACGGACAGTTTGTCGCCTCCTAAAATTCTAGGGAAATTTCTTCTTGAGTAAAAAAATGAAATTCGAAAATTAATTATTGAAGGCTCTAGGTTTTGAACCTGCCACTACTTCTAAATGTTGATATGGGAGGTGGTGTGTTGATTTCCTCATGGCAATTACATCTACACAAAAAGGCGTTTGGCGGTGGTGTAGGATACCAGTCGTTTGAGAAAAGTGCGCCTTGGTGTGATTTGACTTTAGTTCCACGTAAAATTCATGGAGGTCCTTAATTTTTCGAGGGGAAATCGAATTCCTGAATCTCCGTTCGGCAAAGTACTACTCTCTGATTTTATCCTTCCTGTCGTATTCGGAAATTTTGTGTGCTTCTAATTTTTTTTTTTTCTCGGGACCGCTCGGAATGATACTTATGTTTTCTTAAACGAAATGGTTTGGATTGTTGCGGCTAGAGCTTTTCCCAGAATGAATTATTGGCGTGTTAAATTCACACATCCAGGATACCGTCCCTTTTCCTCGGGCACTTTGAATTTCAAGATTGTTTTGTTCGCAGAGTGCGGAAGCTTTACCGGCGACCCTTCGATGGTTACTGAAGGGCTTACCCATTGCTGTGACAAAAATGAAGCTCTGAAATAAAGAAAGGGGAAAAAGTGTGTGTTGCATATTCTTGAAACGCTTCCTTCTCTTTAAAAACGAGTGATGTTGTCGTCAACAATGGAAAAAGCATAGACAGATGCTGTTTTAGATGGGCGATTTTTGAGATAACCATCAGTGGTGAGGGAAATAGCGGTGCTTTCGTGGGGGTCTTTGGTGACTCGAGGTGGCTAAGTATGGGCGGCGGATGTGGACGGGTAGCAGCTAGCCAGTGCGGTGAGGCTGGTTATCTCTTATCGTTGCGTGTTATCAAGGAGGAAGTGGCGCAGCGCAGAGTGTGCGCAGGGAAGGGTTTGCTTAAGGAGGAAAACGGCTGTGAGGTGTCATTTAGTTATGCCTGTGGTTGATAATCCTTAGCGTAATAGAGGCAAGAGGTTGCAGAAACTCGCGAGAGGATTAAGATGCATTGGCTCAGAAGTGGCCTGTGGTTAAACCGCTAAGTTCGATGCTCAGTATCCTTAGGATTCGGAACCTCTTCGGATGTTTGGCGGCCATGGCGTTATCGCTTTGAAGACTCTGCTTCTTAATTTTAAATATACTTACATATAATTTCATCCTCAATATGCTATCCTTGTTTTCTCCCACTTTTTAGTGGCCCTCTAATTATTTACGTCGTACTCGTTTGCTTGTTATGTCGATGCCACACTAGTTATTATTTGGTGGCTACATACTGCTTATGTGAAGAAATGTTCGGTGAAATTCTTGGAAAGTGCTCTGTGAATTATGGCTTGTAGAAATGGTTAATGTGTGTATCCTGGTTGTAAAAGCAACATAAGGAATTAATCTTACAATGACGTCCGAACGACTGTTGTTATCACTAAATAGAAGAAGTTCCCTACTTCCCTGAATAGTCCTCATTTCTATTTATTACGGGGAAACCTACGTTATTTCATCAATTAGTCATCTGCGCCTAGTTTTTTTCGTTCTTGTTTATTTGACGTGCGATACAATTAATGCCCTTCCCCAGTTTTACAGTAAGAATTTTCGGGAAATACAAAATTTAAGTTGAATCTGATAAATCGCTTCAAAACGTATTTTCTTGTATGCTATTGTTTTACTGATTATGGTACCGTCCAAGTAGTTGCTTGTCCATTCTGATGGCATTGACTTTATTATTTAATTTATTCATAGTTAGTTAGCTTACGGCTTACACCATTATGGCTGAAAGAGGAAACTGATGACGTGACTGGGCACGTATTTTGCGCATTTGGAACGTGATGTATGTATAGGCAATTCATGGAAGTACGTTTATAGGGTATCATTTCAGCCAGTTAACTGTTCAACCATGTTTGGAAGACCGTCAAATCCGATTCAATGCCTCCGCTCAGCAGGGCCAATAGCGCGCGGCTAATCGATTATTCAGACTTTTCCGGAGCTCGGAGCTTCTCACTACCGGCGAAGTTTCTCCGCTGTCATGACGACGCAGACGTCGTCCCTAACCCCCCTCGTCTTTTCATACGTAGGTGGGGCTCGAATCAATTGAGTCGGAGAACAGTCAAGTGGTGATAGCCCTGCTTGAAGATTATAAGTGGGCATGGGATGTAGGTAAGGTATGACTCAATATGCGAGGTTATATTAATGGAAATTTGCAGATATGTGTATTTATCGAGAATCGAATGGTAGTGAATAATGTTAGCAGTGGAATTTTTCAACTGGAGACTATCGATTTCATAAAAATAACAGAATGAAAATAGTTGCAAATTTTGAGTTCAACGTTAACGATCATTTCAAGTATATATGCTCTGATTTTCTGCTGTATACGAAGAATCTTGTTTAGTACGATATTTAATCTTCTGCTGGACTCGTTTATCCTCGCAGTTTAAGCCGAACTACGTCTACTATTTGTATTTGTGGTCTGTCTTTTATCAATTTTCTCTATTTTTTTTGGAAGAATACATAAGCGCTATTGTATTTGAAAGTTGTTATCTCTAGCAAATACGCTCTGCCCGTCGCAAGGGACGTAAATTCTTGGCCAATTTTCGCCTATTAACGTAGCTGAGCTCTCACAATTCTGGATCATACCGCTAATTTATCCGCTCCCTTTTTTATTGTGTACACTTCCCTCTCAACGCTCGCAACCAAGAGGACTGCATAGAAGAGGCCCAATTTCATCCCATAGTAGGGCGATTTCTGTTGCCTTTTCGGTTGCATTTTAACCGATTTTCAAAAATGTCCGCGGCGCGGTGATGAGTGCAATGCGATCCACTTATTTCCAATATTTTGCTGTATAATGTTTGTCATTGCGAGGAATAGAATTGGAAAGTTATGAATTTGATAAATCACATCATTTCGTACATGTATATAAATTTATGTTAAAACTGCTGATTATACCTTATGTCCTCATGAAACTCAGATAATTTTGTCCGTCAGCTACGCGAGTGGCGACTTTTGTAAACCCATTTAAATGCGCGGTGGTTGACAATACATTTAGAGGCTGGCTTGAGATTCCTCTTTTGTAATATTCGTGCTCGCAACTCTCATTTCTTTGAAGTCCAGACTAGATGTTAAAATCACTGTCTGCGGTTTCTGGTTTTGATTGCCCAAATGACGTTTCCAGCGGCAGAAGGAGAAACTTGCGATGAAAAAGGAACGAGAAAAGAGGTGTGAAGCCCTTGAGCTATCCCTGTAAATGATCGTGTGATACAGCCTTGCTGAGTTAGATGATGATTACTACTTTTACCTTTTTGCCACGCTTCCTCGACTACCAATCTTTCCGGTCAGTAGTACCCGGCAGATTTAAAATACGCTGTCGTTTACCCTCTGTCTCTCTCATGATAGCAGGAGGTGACCTTAAGGATGAAATATTTATTCATGGTCAGTCTCCTCAGTCGGGAGTCATGACTCATTCTTCGCTAAAATTTGGTCGGGATTTGAGCGCACCCATCTTTGAAGGGGCTCTGTATCAGGCTGGTTAAGAGGCTCAATGTTAGCGAATGATTGTTGACTCAGGAAACGAGAGATAAGGACGATAATTTTTTGATACCTAGAAGTGTTTCGTCCCGTTTGTGAGCCCGCTCTTAGGGAGCGTAGAACGAGCGTGATTCTCTCAGAGCAAGATAAAAGTTTGAGCATCCCATCATATGGAACGTAATGAATTATTTTAGTGATATGTAGAATTTGTTAAAGGTTAAGGTCACTCGTATTAATTTATCTTGAATTGGTGTAAAATTAAATGAAGTTGTATTTTGAGACCTCAGAGAAAATTTCATAAATAATATAATTCTCCGGCTTACAAATTGTATACAGCCCCTGACCACGCCTGTTAACCTTCCTTTGCCCGTTGTGTTAAAACTTGTCCGCCTTACTTTCATCTCTGAAACGATCGTCCGCTAGGTGGTAGAATTTACAGTCGCCCATGGAAAGCATTCATTGCTCACGTTCGGAATTCATCAGGACAATGCGTATGTTTCCAAATTAGTTTATCTTTTCTCGGTCGAAACGAATACCACATGGTTCCTCAATGCTTTGCTTCTATACTGTTGCAATTTTAACGAGGACTTCCATGCCCAAGTAATTATACACCATCCGTTATTTAAGATGGAAATTTGGATCACCCATGTATTTTGCAAATCTCACACTTTGTAGAAACGAATAATTACCAAATTATCTTCATAACTTAATGCTAGTAGGTGTTTTTGGTCAAAATTACGTAATTGGTGAACATAACGGAATTTTACTGCAATATTTACGCAATTAATAGACCGCAGAGCTGGCCTTATGAAACACTGATTGTCATACATATTTTGCAATTTGGACCTCGTTTGGGAAAATGTATCGTTCGTATTGTTAGTTAGACATTGTTAACATACACTGAAAATTATTGATGAGGTTATTTATGCAAAGTCACATTGCTTTTGTATATGTTGTACACGTGAAACGTGGGGCGGGAATAAGTTGCACTCGAAAATGAATTTTCATTTTCGTGTAATAATTTCCACATAGTTGAGCGTAATACAATTGAACGAAGTTGCACTCTTTCGAGGGAGAGGCAACTCTCAGATTTTTGTGTGACCAGTAACTGCCTTGATGAGAAAGATAATATTTCACATCTAAGGGATAGCTGTACCAAAATTCATGCTTGCTTCGTCAAATTCAACGTTCTTAGCTGTGTCGCAATGATTACTTGAGTATTGACGATGGACGAGCGCCGATTCTGCCATCTAGCCGTTGTGTTTGCCCACGGAGACAATTAGGAAGAAATTTCCACGAATGTTCAGTCCTTACTCAAGTCGGTTCACCGGACTTCAGCCCGGCCGGCGAGAATGGTTGTACATCCAGCATGTAGTATAGAGTAGTATGCAATTTCTATCTTAGATTGTGACTTTTGTCTTGTCATCGAGATGATGTCACTGCTATTTATTTTCAGGTTATTCTACATTTCACGTTCATGTATATTTTTCCTTACTATCACCGAAGTTTGTTATCCGTGTATAGTGGTAACAATCACGGTCCAAATCAGCTAATACATTATTTTCCCAATCTTTCGTTGGATATTTCATCTACATCTGCATAATACCCCACAAGCCGCCTAAAAGGCGTGTGGCAGGGGGTGTTAGGACACCAGCCGTTTACAGATAAAAAAAAAGAAGTGAAGGGTGACCTCTAGGTTGAGCGATAACGAAATGGTCGCGGTTCAAATCCAGGCGGATGCGTCGGAGACTCACTGCAAGTAAATGCAGTGTGAGGACTTACTGGCAAAGGAACTATCCCTTTCCTCTAGCACGTGCTTGTGACTTAGTTCGGGATGAACTCATCGTTAACCTTATCATCCGCTTGAGTAGAAGCACTGATAGATTAGGGTGGAGCTCACCACAGATTAGGCCACAGGAATGTGAATTTCACATATTCATATTAGAAGGCCAGTGCATTCCCTTGGACCACGGCGCACTCTAGCTACGGCCTCGGAAGACAAACCCTCAGCCCTGTGGGTCAGAACGCTTCCTCTTAATTAAAGTAATGAGGCATTACCTCCGTCGGTATGATGGGTCATGATATCGTATCACTCGTCACTTGAGATGCGATAAGTTGTCTCATCCGCTGTTCTTTTCCTCGTCCAGTGTGAATCGGAGGGGCGGGATCAATCGAGAGTAGTTCTCGTGTAATCTCTCGTTTCGTCCTCCACCCCCATCAAAGTGCTTTTCTCTCATCTCCAGATTTGAGGGAGCCCGGAAGATATCGGAGACGGTGCGCTTTTAGTCGCGCAAGTGCCGCTTATCTCGCCGGTGCGTCACCCGTGTTTCATTTTTCCTCCCCTCGCCTAGCTTGGCGGAATTCGCGTCTTTCAATCTCCGCTCTCCTCCCAATATCGCTCATTCCCCTTGGAGCGTTGGCCGGGCGTCCCCCGTCTGGAAAGCAAGTGCACGACGATGGATGCGGTCTTGAGGCATTCCTACTTGGGGTCCACGCCGTTGGATGCGTTCCATGAGGTACTCGGCCCATGATCCCTCTTTATGCCCCGTTCACACTACCATTATTCTCAACCAGCGTAAGATGACGTCAGAACCAGCGTGCGTTCACACTTACCATGGTTAGACACTGGCGACATCTGATGAGTGGCAAACTAATTCCAAGTGAAAAATGAATAAGGTGGTTTCCTGTTATTTTTTTATTGCCTAAATCGAAAGATTATTACTCCTGGAGTACGTATTTCACGCATTTAGATTTTTATATGACGATATCAATTTTTCGCGATTAAATGAAAAGTGAAAATTTTCAAGCGCGCGAAAACGCGAAGGGTAAGTATGAATGCCGGGAAAACTCCCGTGTGACGTCGTTCTGGTTCCCGCTGCCGCAAGTGAGGTAACCTTGGGGCGAGGTTCTGAGCGCTGATACGACGCAGGATGCTAGCTGGTAGCAGAGTACCATGCTAGCTGGTAGCGCTTGGCTTAAATAAGTATTATTAATACCTTATCAAACGGAGGAAACTTTCCGACCTTAGGCAATTTTAATAGGTGATTATTAAGACATGTTTCCCTGAGCTCTGTGCCTCATGCATGCATTGGTAACCTCAGACGATGTAAAACTCCTATCTACTCGTATAGAAACTAGGTCCCTGTGACATCACGTGGAGTGGCATCGCATGGGCGCCAATCTGGCCTTTTTACAAATGAGGATAAAATTGACCCTTGCCATTCGTCTAAACCGGTATTTCTAAAACCAAATAATTTGTATATCATGAATACACTAATGGTGGGTAAGGAATCGCAATCAATGCCTGTCGCTTTCTTTGATGAAGGAAACTACCCTATTGACAAGAGCGAATAACCTGGTGGAAGGAAATACAGAATGTGCAGGGCAAAGTTCGTGTGTTAATTGCAATGATTTTCAACGCAGGTGCATATTATGAGCTGCTTATGAATTGAATATTGCATTACAGCGTCGTCAAGCATTGTTCCTGGCTTCGTAGAAGTTAATTCAGATGTGTTCGTCCAACTAATCATTTCATCGATAGTGTGTTTGCATTTTTCTACTGCTCCATTGAATACGAATTAAAGCGACTATTAGTGATAATTAGGTTGATATCAACAACCTATACTACTACTTGCCCTTGATTTGGATGTGTTGACAAATCATTGATGTAGGTGAAGAAAAGAGGACCTAATCTTGAGACTTGTGTCTCAATTGAGGCACACTTGTGGTGATTTGGAATTAAGATATACTTCTCGCTGCATTACAGTCTTAGCAGTTATTGTTTTCTGATTTTGACAAAGGACATGATCCAATCTGATGCTATACCGTAAATTAAAAGTATTTTACTTCAATTAAATGGTGGACGAATAACTAGCGGAAATGTAACTTGGTTGTTGAAATTAAACTTATGAAATTAGAGAGAACGTGGTATTTTTTGTGATGTGTAGTATCACCCGACGTTTCTAACTTCATTTTATATAGTTATATCTAACTAGCCGTTAGCCTGATATTTTATATCGATATGGGAGGAACTTTTGTTCTAGGATGAACATAAGTGATCTTTTTCGAACTGGGACAAAGAACTCATGCCAAAACATTAAAATCATTGTGACCATTTGATTTTTATTGAGGTAGTTTCGCACATTTTACATAATTCTAGCAAAATATTTATAGAGATTATTCAATATGTCAGTAACAATACAATGGGAGCTAATGTAGTTCACTACGAATTATATAGTATATCGCATAACTTAAAACAGGTTTAAAATCTCACAATATACAGAAAATTACGGAATGAATCTACAACACTTTCCTTAGAATTAATTCTGATGAATATAGTTCAACAATAACGGCCGTCTCCTCTTCGAATGCTTTACTTTCTGTTTTCTTTCCTCCTATCCCACCTTGTTGCTACTTCGCCTTCTTCTTTTTCTAACCATCTTTTAACCAACTTGCGTTCACAAACGCATAAACTACCGCCAACCATGGTCGGAAAACGGTGGTCAGAATCCCAACCACGGTTAACGGTAACTTGCGTTCACACCTCGTTTCGTAACCATGGTCGGGGCTAACCGGCGTAAAAAGAACGTAGTGTGAACGGGGCATTAGACGTAACGACCCAAGTGCACTAAGCTTGTGAATATATTCGCTGCGCGTAATCGTCTTTCGAACAAAAAAAAACGGGAGAGGATATGTATTTTGTCCTCTTTCTCATCATCTTAATCTCCGACTTTTTTGGAGGATCTGCTTGGTGTGGTGTCCAGTGTATACGCTTCCCATCCAGTGAGCTCGGGTTCGATCCATGGTGGTTGAGGACATTTTCTGGTGGTGGTTGGCTTGGGAACTTTGCGGGGGGCCAAAGAACGCATCATTCCCGCTCGAGCGGTTATTTTTCGCAACTAATTACTCCTTAACAACTTGCGCCATCACATTGACATTCTAATTTCCACAAATTGCGACTCGCCGTTAATCTGGAACAGGTGTGTGAAGTTGGAAGGGGAGTTAGGGTTATATTTTGAGTTTTCAGTGAGCAGATACGCCAGGTCAATCGTCGCAAATGCCAGATTTATTTTTGTGCCATCAAACTTTCAATTATTTTGGCTGTTATCGTGTGAGTACCAAGTGAAATAAAATCGTAATTTTTTGTAAATATTGCCGCATTTCCTTACTACACGATTTTTCTGTAAGTAAGCTTCGTCTCTTCCATCGATGGAATATTGGAACTAATTTTTAACCCACTACTCATTGTCGGATCGACTCGAAATTTTTCATATTTGCTTGCTTTTTAATAACAATGCAATATCCAATAATCAGACCATTGAAATTTTGTTTTGTAATGCTCTAATTATTTTACTAAAATATTTGACTGGAAACGCTAAATGGAAGAAAAGGAGTTAATTTTGCTTATTCAAAGAATGTGGTAGCGTGTCCGAGCGGTCTAAAGCGCTTGCTTTAGACACAAGTCCCTTCGAAGGCGTGGTTTTAAATTGCCCCACTGACTTGTGTTTTGTCTACATCCCGGGATTTCCCTATCGTTGTAGTGCTTGCGCTTAAAAATAAGTTACTTTATGATGACGCTTTTTCTTCACTTCGTCAGTTTTTATGTTTCATCAATGACATTTTGCAATGGAAGTTAACCCACTTCCCATTTTCTGATCGGCTTGAAATTTTGCACACTTGGTTGCTGCTGATGACAATACATTTAGTCAATAATCAGGCGTTTGAAATTTTCTTCCATCGTGCTCGAATTTATTAACTAAATTTCCATATCGAAGAATATTTAGAAAATTTCTCGGATGGCATTAGTTATAATTTTTTTGGCAGAAATTTTTTTGACAGCCTTGGTTTAATCGATTGTATGATTCACTACTAAAAAAGGAGAAAATAAAAATATGATAAAATATATTTAAAAACAAACTTAAAAAAACAATATAAAATGCACTCAAAAGTAAAAAACAAGCTTTTCATCACACGAATAAGGAAGCGTGGATGCTGATTAGGTTTATCAGAGATGAGTGTACATGAGGCTAATAGGTGAGTAGGGATTGGCGCGCAGTATTAATATATAAACTCAACCAGCATCCGCCCTTTATTTTCCGAGTGATGAAAACCTTTTTCATTTTTAGTGCCCTTTATACTGTTTTTGAAAACGGCGTGTTTAAAAAAATGCTTTTTGTATGATAGGTATATTTTTAAATCTTAACACCTTATCAAGGAGTTTTTACTGGTTTTACCAATGCAACGCGTTCAATGCCGGGCTCAAACGTAATATTTTACACCTACTAGTAATTAATTATTGACGTTTACCTATTGATGCTTATAGTGGAGGGGTTAAAATATTGATAGCAGCGGTGGTTTGGGTATATCATGGTACGAGCGTGCTGCGCCCGCTCCCAGCGGGCTTCCCCCGCTCTTTTCAATGCAGGTCCACAGAGGGAGCGTTTCTAATTTTAAAATTTAGAAAAAAAGGCAGGGTCTTATGTGCAAATTTAATTGGAATGTTCATGTACACATTGAGGGGAGAGGACCTCTTTAAACATAACATTGGAAGTAATTACTCTATCCTTTGTTAAACGCACATGATGACTCATACTTACGTATCAACAGGAGACTTGAATGTGGAATCAGCCGCATTTTGATAAAAGTTATTTAAAGAATGCGAGATATTGTTGCAAATGAACAAATGTATCAGTTTGTGCGCCGTTAACGTCAGGAATATTTACCGGTTTTTGTTTTTTTAAGGAAAAATAGCAATATTTAGGGAGTAAGATATGCCGTCGCATGTTCTCTGATAAATTCTGAGCATTTTGGTACCTCATTTGTAGAGTTTGGTTGCGTATAAGTTGAGAAAAAGGTATCTATACAGTAGAAATAATGTAGAAGATTGAGGAATAATTTTGAAACAAAAGAAATGGCCGGGGGTGTCTGGATAAACATTTATTCATATCCCTATAGTTTTCAGAAATCAAGCAATCTGAATTGCGGTTAGCGCTGCCCTTTTGCAATTTATATTGCTACTTTTAATCAAAGATCGATCAAACTTTTGTCTTATACTTCTGAAGTATTTACATTATGTAGGAGCTCTTCGCTACACGCCTGATATGTATCATGCACTATAAGGTAGGATGGTTTATGTCAAAGTAAAAATTTTTCTGAAAACTATGGTTTCTTAAATATTCTTCATTTAAACGAAAATGCCATCTGCTGAATATGTCCCGAATTATAGACGGAATCGCTTGTCAAAATGTTTGGTAAACTATTCAAAAGTCCTTTACCGATTTGCTTTCATATTTATTTTAGCGTTGGAATTATCGTGGAAGATATTATTTCCTGTAGTTAATCCAGATTATTTTAGTTCACTCATTTGCTGTCGTTCAATAAATGTCCACATCATTTAAGCAATTGTAAAAATGGAATGATACCCTCTTTATGACCTCTTATAGTATGGATGTTATGTTTTTTTAAATGTGTTGTATGGGATAGCAATTTCGCTGCGCTCGGCCAAACCTCATATAGCATGCGTATCATTAGGGATCAGGCGGGATCCACTCGTTGTTATTATAAATGAAAAGTGATAGTGGCCGATTTTACATTAGCGATCGAGGTTTACGAGGCGAAGGTTCGGATCATTAAATCTTCTCGATATATTTATCTGGAAATGGCAATGTGTTAACATAGTTTCCATCGTTGGTTGAATTGGCGCTTCTGAAGACGTATATGGATTTGAATACGGCACCTCGCGACGCAAAGCGTGCGGTGCGAGTCTTATTTTCACCATGCTGGATTTCTCCCCCCCCTGCATTCTGGTCGTTATGCCCTTAAATGGGCTATAGCACTCCTCCCATTCATTTCTAATTTTCAACCCCGCCTCGCCGCCGTGACGAAACCGATTGGCGGTCTCTCCTCCAGCCTCTCCCCCGCAACACACGAAATGTGTGTGATTCACCCCTTAATCTATTTTGCCTTTTCTGTATCCCTAGCCATTAGTCCTCTCTCGCGGATACTAAGTTGCTTGGAAACCTGATAATATTTGTGGCATACCGGCAATCACATGACAAGTAATTCATGAATAACGACAGCAAATGCTATCGCTCTGACTTCTTGATTTATTTCAAGGCGTTGAGAGTAAGCGTCAATTTTTCGTGGTGATGTCGCCGAGGTGTTGGAAAAGTTTAAAGCAATCATTCAAGTGGACAGTACTGCTTAATCAGATTTATTAGACGCTGTCCCACTTCTTCACCCTTCTAGTCCCTTTCATTTAAACTACTTTCGCACGAACCCACCTTTCGGTTATGTAAAAGTTGCAGCAACACACAAAGATGCATTTTCAGCTGGGCGATTTTTCAACCTAGCGTATTGAAAACCGTGGCAGCTTGGCTTCGCGAAGAAACCTCTTCGTCTCAGCAAGCTAGGCATTCGAGTTTCTCAAGCATTTGCCGTCAATGAAGTATGCCGTCGTCGCTGTCTGTCGGGACGAACCACCGCCGAGCTGATCATCACGTGCCACCTTGTAGGCATGAAGTCGCACGTGGGCGTTGCAGCGGTTGCGTATGGGGGCCAATGGCAGTGTTGACACCGTTGGGGGCACATGCAAGAGAGCTCAGCGGGCATTACTTGGCTTTGGGTCAAGTGGCCGACCTGCCGCAGTCCGACTCCTCGCTCCAAGAATGAGGGTCACGCGTCCCTCTTTGTCACGGGCCTACTGGCGGCATGTCGAGAGATATCTTGCGTGCTCAGAGTGACGTCATAATCTGGTAGGAATCGCATGCTAGGAGGGACGATTCGCGATGGGATTTCTCCGTGGACGGCGAGAAACCTCACGGTTCTTGTTGTGGCCTTCGTGGCTGGAGGGTGAAGGATGTCAGTATTTATTCCATTCGCGCGTGAGGGTTGTTGGTAGAGCGCGTGGCTGCTGACCGTCTGGTCCACAAATCCTGGGTGACGCTTACGGGTATTTCATTCAAATACCGATTGTGCTGGGTGAAGAACTGCCCTCTCCCCAGTCAGTTTGAGCGTTATTCCCTCGGGGTGGGTTAGTCTGTGGTGAGATCTACCCTAATCTATCTAAACCAACGTATGGGTTGGGTGAGTGAAGGTAAATTATAACCGATTAACCTGTGCACGATGACTAGAATGCTTGTCATCCAGCTTGTGGCAAATTCAATCCAAAATAATGCTGCGTGGGCAAAGGCCACCATGGGTGTTATCTCTCTAATAAAATCATCTTCCTTCGAGCGACCGTTATGGAATCTGATTGAGAATAATGTAGTAATCTACCTTATCTCAGGTCAAGATGAAATTGTACTACGAAAGTTATGTTTAAAACCCGGCCCGTTGTCAGATCACTAAACTAGCATGGTAAAGTTAGTGAAAATTTAATTTCTAGTCGTAAGTGGCATAATTGCTGGAACGTAAAGACATTCGTCATTATTTAGATTCTAGTATGTGATGTGTATGGTGTAGTCCATGTCATGGCAAGTTCAGAGGAGGATGGAGGGAGGATGCTTAGGGTAAGGTAACCTAAGTCGTAAATGATGAAATTCAATATTTCAACGTCATGTGTAAACAGTAATGGCTCAATATCTGAATAAAGTATTTGAACTAGTGATTGGTCGATTCCAAAATTTTATCGATTCCGATCCCGATTCCGATTCTGACATTTCGATTCCGATTCTACCAATATCGATTCTGATGCCATAGGCTCCAAGAAAAATATCACTTAATTCCAGGCAACAAGAAAACCACTTTAAAAAATATTACTCTGTTCAAGAGTCAGTCAAACAAAAGCATCTTTCATATCATCACTATCTAATTAAAATATAATAGCTAAATTTCAAAACAGAACATACCTGAAAAGTGGTGTTACATGATAGGTATTACTTTAGAATATTAGCACTCATGTTTAAATTTAAAATAAAAGTATCTCCTTTAATATCTACCATTTATTGATAATATATTATCATTATCAATAATGTCTCTCAAATTTAGTCTTCTTTTACAGACTTTAAATTTTTGCTCTGAAAGCAAAGCATCTTCACTCTGTCAGGATAAAGCCTGTTGCATTTTACATCACATATTTTTCCTGCAGAACTAAATGTCTTTCACTGAACACAGTGGATGGCGGTATGGCAAGAAACCTCTTCGCTAATACTTTCAGCCTTGGGTAGGAGATATAAGTCTTTCAGTATTTTCCCAGGGAAGGAATTTGGTGGTGAATTCATCTATGATAAATAAGCTTCCACTTCAGCTTCAACAGTGTTTGCTATGGTGACTTTGGGTACTTTTCCAAATGCATCACTGTATCTTGACTATGTACCTGTCACAGGCTCCCTAGTCTGCATTTGCTCCTTCGGAATATAAAAGGGATTTCCAAGTAGCACTTTTTGATCTCGAGTCGAGTTGAAAATTACTCGCAAGTATCGAGTTGAGTATGATAATTTCTGAACCAGGCAATACAGCAATGCATTCTACAATTTATTCTGCCCCTATTTTCTATGATGAATGTCTAGCCTAATGTAAGAAGGAAAATATAATGAGGATCGTTGATGGTTATTGCCAGAAGTAGGAGATGAATGAAAATGTGTCTTCAACTGTTCCATAGGGAAAATTGAAATTAATTAACCCCAAGTAATATGTAGAGCATATATATGTATCCAAACTACAAGGGAGAGCCCTGAGTATAGTAATTTTCACAGCTATAATAAAGATTACATTATAAGTATATGAATCATATAATATTTGGTCCTTTCAAATTCTCAAGCAGAAAATCCAATTATTGTACATGCTCAGCCAGCAGGTTTTGACGTCTCCATGTTACAGTATTACTGCCTGCAGAAAATTGGGTTTCGCTACGCACTTGTGTGACTGGGCAAGTACTTTCCTACCAAAATTGCAAGATTTTGGAGACTGGAATTTTTATTAAAAATTATATAAACGATTTATTTGGACCTTGAATCTTCATGGAATTCAAGTGGACGACGCGAACGAACTATAGAACTAAACTTTAGGTTCTTCTATACTTCTCACGTCATTTAATCAGCGTTAAAATCTCTTGCTTTTTTAAGTTCAAGAAAGAAACTAAACGCTACAAATGAATATCACATCGGACGGACGCAGTAATAAAAAAGGCTAAAATATGCCTTGTGATATGAAAACTCCCCCTTCCGCGCGACTCACCTCGGCGAAGGTGGAAAGGGAAAAAGGGTATCAGTTGTTGCCTTTCATGGAAACAGTTCATTTTTCTCTCACTTAACCCTAGAAGTGCACACTTCTTTTTTCAATCATAAAGTGCACACTGGGGTCCAGCGGACCCCATAACTTAAAAATTTTTTAATTTCAAACCCCTGATATTTTTTTACTATTAATATAGTCAATATCAATAATAGAAGTGTTTCTTACACAAATATGTAAATATAAGTTATTTAAACATATTAAAATGGAAGTAAAACAATATTTTTCATTCTAAAGACATAAAAATTCTTTAAGAAAGTCACTAATCCTACTTTTATTTACTCTTACAAATGTTGTAGATGTACAGACAAATAATTTTAACAGCTTAAGTATTACATTGTGTAGTTCATGTAAAAAAATGTTTCATATTTTTTCTTTCCATAAAAGGGTATTAATGTTAACAATTGAAAACAACAAAATTTTCCAGTGTATTTTTTAAAATTTTTTTTCACAAATTTCATTACGACTTCCTATTGCTCCAAAATGTACATTACTATTATTTATTTAACAAGTAAAATATAAATTTTTAGAAAAAAAATGCTTTGTTGTTAATTTCTCACTCCAGTACAGGTAGTACACTGATAACTTCGGTGCTCGTGACACATCGGAGCGCGGCGCGATGAGCATATAATTCTTGTTTTTCTGTCTCTATTTCTTGGGCATAAGCTGCATCGTATTTTGCTTTGAAGGATTTCAGGTTTATCAACTGCTGATACTTCAATTTTTAAAATTTCCGCAATGGTATTCCTGATTGAAGAACACAAGTTTTTTTTCAAAATCCGTTGATGCAAATGAGGTTTGATGAGTGACAAAGCCAAGTTTTTCAAAATTTTTCTCCGATTTATTTTTTCATTACTATCAATATGAGAGTAAAGAACCATTGCGTTTATACCAGCTTGGTCTAGCATGCCATAGAAAATCCGCATTGGCCATCGAAGGGTTTTTCTGGCTGTTGTATATTCATAGCACAGTTGATCAAATGTGTCTGTTCCTCCCTAAGTGGCATTATACATGCAAATAATCTCGGGCTTTCCATTCTCTTCATTTATAGCTCCATCCAAATGAAAAGATGACAACAAAAGCACTATTTTATTTCTTTTCGGTGTAAAAGACACCAGGGTCATGTCAGGGTCAACGGCAAATCGTGAAGATTGAACAACAGCACTTCTTGTAAAATCCACTGGAATTTGACGCTTGTTTTTACGAATGCTGCCCACCATCGTTATTGAATAATCTTTTAGTATCTCCTTTATAAGCTCAACAGAAGTGAACCAGTTGTCGCGCGTAATATTTCTATTCGTGCCATGAATTGGTTTTCACAATGTCCGTACATAATATTCGGAACAGTTTCATCTGGATTGGTTACTACTTTTCCTATGTAAGGACAGGCATTTACCATGTAAAACGTTTTTGCATCATTCATCATTACAATTTTTATGCTTTACTTATCTGGCCTTCCTTTCATATATATCCGAAAGGGGCAACGGCCTCGAATACCGAGAAGTTGTTCATCTACAGTACAATACTCATGAGGAGTGTAATATTTCTTGCAATTATCTACAAACCCTTCCCAAATTTCACAAATTGGCGCAAATTTATCGATCTTTCTGCGCTGCATTCTCGTGTTTTTATCATCAAAACGCAAGGTTGACAGCAAAAATAGGAATCGGTGCATTGATACAACGTAGATCCAAACTCAGTTGACCACAGTTCATACAAATTAGTGTTGCACGTCTTCTGCACCCCAGAAAAATATAGAAGTCCAAAAAAAGCCTCAATCTCCTCAACATCTACATCACCGTGGTGCGATTGAGGAATTGTGACATTTTGACGCTGCCGTTGTATTTCCTCATTTGTGTGCGTCATTATTTTATTTCGTAAAGCGCTATCCAACAGTAATTCCCAAGCTTGCCGGGGAGTTTTGAAGTCGCGCGCTGCTCCTTTTGGTCCAGGCAGATCCGAAACCAAATTTCGCTCTCTCTTTCGATCTCCAAATGATTTCAAACGTCAATGTTTGATGAATAGTTTACTATTATGAGTAATATATGTTCAAAACTACTGCTCTACAATCCATTCCAGTGAAGTTTGTTCGTACGTCTTTCACTCCGAAATTCCAAAATTATTTGCAAAAGAGGAAACCAAGATATTTCACAAAAAAAGTTGATGTCCTCAAATATCCCAAAGTGATAAAAAATGATAAATGGATTTTTAATTACTTTAAACGTATAAATAGGATTATAACAAATACATTTGCAGCAAAAAAGGCAATAAACAAATGTGTTAATTTTTTTTCGCAATTTCAAAAAAATTTCATTAAGTGCACACTGGGGTCCAATGGACCCCAGACCATTTTCAATATTAAATTATAAAGCAATAAGTGCGTTGAAAAAATCACCACACACTAGAAACTTTTACTAAGATATAAAAGGAAATTTACATTGGTATGAGCTCTCAATATTTTGTGCATTACAAAAGTTACAGCAAAGAAAAAAACTCCTGGGGTCCACTGGACCCCAGTGTGCCCTTCTAGGGTTAAGCATGCTGACTTAATTTCTTCACTTTACTTCAATACCCGAGCCATATTTCTCATGCGTGGGATGGTTCCGAAAAATATCCAATCCTCGCAAACTTTTTTCCAAGATTTCTACTTAGTAATCTTTAGAAATCTGTACTTTATATTGTGGTTCAAATTTTCCGAGTTATATTTTTCGTAAACGAAAGATAATGTCTACTTTACGTCAAATTTCACGTGCAAAACGAGTCGGCCATTTTGCGTTGTAAAACCAGACAGATGAGAGCCAAAATCTTCAAACGTCATTGAAACTATAGGAAAAGCACTAGGTCAAAGGAATATCGCGTTTTTTTATTCCATAAAACTCATACCAACGCAAAACCACCTGGATAAATTCAAAGATTTTTTGAGGAAAAACGATATCTCGCGTGGCATTGAAAAATTGATCATGTTTGGGCCACTGTATCTCACTAAAGGGTCGTATTTATGTAAAACGGCATATAAATCTATATCCGGTAATTATTTATGAGTATTTACGCTATCCCCAAAAAGGTCATTTTGGACTTCATTCCAGCTTTTTCTGATTTCGGACCAGTGCGCGCCGGGTAGGAAGACGATCGGCCGCCGCGGCTGCCGCAAAGGTATTCGACGCCCATGTCGACAACTATAGTGCATTCGGCAAGCTGAAACTACCAGACCAAGGCGTAAGAATGACTTATCGGCTTTAAAAACTGCATTATTACATGAGTTTCATGATAGCGCTTCCTGTCGGTAGATCGCTGGACCTACTAGACTCGAAAGCTCTGTAACCTTAACTACTCGACTCGACATTCGTAATACTACTCGAAACGCTCGAGTCGAGTACCAACTACTCGACTCTACTTGAATTTTCGAGTACTCGCACATCCCTAGAAGATATGTTTTGTTATCACGATTACGTGGCGCAAAAATTCAAATGACTTTTGGAAACGCGGTCGTATATTTTGTGGTTTGAAGTACTACTGGAATCGGAATCGATTTTTCACCTTGGCAAGTACTCGTTTTCCATTCCGTTTCTTGGTCGAGAATCGAAGAATCGAGGAATCGAACCGACCCATCACTAATTTGAACTCTAGGGAAGGTGTCAGAAATAGAAAGGTAATTGAATTTAAGTGTTGTTTTATTTCCTAGTAAGTCGAATAGCTGGGCTGTAAATTTGGATTAAATTTGGATTTTTCATGTAGTCATTGCGCGTGCGAGAAGATGCAACTTATAAGAAATGCCCGAGTGCTATGAATGCTCTTCACTGCCGCTAAAGGATAAGTGGAAAGGTTTATAAAATGTTTGTTAAGCATATGTAATATGTACTTTGAATGTCTGAATTTGTCGACTATCTACTTTTTAAAAGTAGGTATTGTTCGTAAAACAACGGGTAAAGATGATTTTATAAGGCTGATTTGCCATGTTCTCTTTCAATTATTGGTCCAATCAAAGTTAACATGTAGTCCATCGTTTCTGGATACATTCTATTTACAGTGGAAAATCGAAATATAATCATGATATCTTAACTTTGACAAAGATAATTCAGATCTTAAATTACTCCTAGTCATCTTTTAAAGCCTAATGAAATATGATTTTTATGAGACAATGTTAAAACGATGATAAATCGGGGCTCTATTTGTCATCCTACTTGCCGAAAATTCTTAAAAAATTGTCTCGAGAATGAAGATGCAACACACTCGAGAAAAGCCTCCTGCCGAGGGCAGGAACAGCTGCAGTAAACTGATGGAAGCCATTGTTCACTTGTTTTTGGAACATAGCAATCGCTTTGTTTAATAACCCATGGTACGCAATTAAATGAAATATAATCGACATAATTCAGAACATTCACTTAAACGGAGAAAAATAACTCTAATATCCACTCATAAATATGTATTTGATGTGAAAATGGCAAGTTGTGTGCGGATGAATGTCTGAGTAGCTATATGAAATATTTGGTTTGCTAATCATGTGTGATTTACCGATGATGTCTTGAATAATGTCTCGCAAACTTCAGTGGTGGATAAGAAGTAATTCCTGAAAACTCCAACGCAAGGAACTATTATTTAAAAAATACGTATACCACGCATTCTTGTGTATGTGTTACATAAACGCATGCATGAACTTTCTTCATTTCTTTCATCAATGCAATCCATTGATACATAAACTTTCTTGTTGTACCATACCATTTAAAATGTGAGCATACCCTAGGCAGTGGCAAACGCAATTTTAACTAAACTCAGGATATTCGTCTCCCTTAACATTCTTCTACCTTATTAGCTGTACGCATGCTATCCTCTGCTTAAGTTTCAGGATACTCGCTTATATTGTGTTAGTGCATGGTGTACGAAAGATAATGTGAAGTATAGCGTGTATTGCGTTTAACTTTGCTTCAACCTTGGATATTGAGAGGCGGCTAATTGATTCCTGTATTGGTGCCCTGTAAATTGTTCTTGATTATATTCACGCACTGAAAACCTTAAAATTGAAGGTATTTTTAACCTGAGATTGAAGTATTTTTAATTATAAAGTTTTTACGTGTCTCTCTTCGATTGCATGGAATATAAAAAAATATTGCTTTTGGCTGCAATCCATCAATTTCGAAGTTTCATGCTTACAACTTATATATTCAATTTACTTTGAAAGCGGCATTTGCACGATTCATTACTTCCCGCGAAATCATCAACGGCAGCTACTCTTCTACATCTACATAATACCCTGCGAGCCACCTCTAGGGTGTTTGGCAAGGGGTGATCAATCACCAGCATGCAACATGCAATTGGACTCCCACATGCACACCACACGGTCCAAAAAGCGTCACGAATACTAACAAATTATACTACCCTATGCTGTTAAAAATAATAATAAAATTAAGAAACATGCAAGTTTTACATAGGTTAGTAGGCTAAACTACAAGTCATGCAATCTATTTATGAGTTCTATCGCTGCCGTTATAGTCTCTTATTGATCGTGGAAAAGAAGACATTCTGAATCTGTCTGTTCTACAGTCTATCTCTCTGATTTTATTTATATGATCTGATCTTCCGTAGTATGTTGGCGTCCGTAAAATATGGTTAACTTCGTTAGAAAAGACACTGCTCTTGAATTTATCTAAAAGATTTAGTCTACTTTTCAATCTACGATCCGACAGAGATTCCCATCTGAGTTTATCTAAGAGGTCAGTTACACTAACAAGACTATAGTAACGACCTTTTACATACCTGGCAGCTCTTCTGTGCACACGTTCTAACTATGTTATTAAGCCTTTTTCACGAGAGTCCCGAACACTGGCAGCGTATTCCAAATGTGGTCTAACGAGGGAAAAGTAGCTAATTTCCCTCACTTCGTCGTCGCACTTTACTAATATTCTTTTAACAAAACCCATTTTACGATTAGCTTGACCGGTTATTTCCCGAATATGTTTATTCCACGATAGATCATTATTGAGTCCATCTCCTAGATATTTCACGGATTCAACAATCTCTAATTGGATACCCCGAATTATATAGCTACGTAGGGAGTTGTAGGGAGTTATTTTTCTTCCAGAACTTTATTACGACGCATTTTTTCAAATTTAATTCTAACTGCCATGCATCGCACCACGCTTGGATAGCAGCAAGGTCATTCCTTAGTTCATCTATATCTTTGCTGGAACGGTTGACCGTTCCGAAATCACTATCTTGTTTACAGTGGCAGTACTGTTTTCCGTTTTGCAGCAGCAGTAGCAGTACTGCCAGCGGATTCCGGAACGCGCCCAATGTCTGCAACAGACAGACAGGCAGGTAGGGTGGGTCTTTGGGGGCTTCAACTCCTCGAATTGGTTTTCCTTGTAACCTCCCGCGATTCATCTGCTGAGAAAGCCGATAGTCCAGGGACACGATTCCTCTTCAGACACGCCATATTTCGATATATATGCATTTGATAAAGTCTGCCGATAACAATCAATCAATTAAACGTTTAGCATTATGCGAAACTAAATGTATAGGGAATTAAATGAAATGTATGCTTTTCCGATGCGTGCGAATTGGTACAGCGTATCATTATAGGCCACCCACATGCTACCCTAGTACCCCCACTGCATATTTCTGGCTAAGTGACTGACAACGGAAAGAATTGACTTGGGGGAGTTGTTGCTATTATCGTCAGTTTACGGCTCATCCTACCTTATTGGTTTCCTCAGTGGAAATGCTGGAACCTTTTGTCTGAACTGGCCATTTCCCTTAGAGCTCTAATACAGTATGGACCTTGAGTATTGCTCCCTTCTTTTTTCAATGGGCATTGTTTACAGTCGTGGAGTGAGTGACCTCGTTCTGAATACGTACTATCCCAAACTCTTCGAAGCGTGCACCTCGTCCATCTCTTCTACGGAGAGTTGAGTTGTAAAACGCCCGAATCGCCCTTTATTCAGTGAAAAAGGACCTCGCAGGAGGAACTTGTTGTTTGTCTTATGTTGTCTTTGTATCTTCCGTGGAAACTTCATTTTGCGCTGCCTATTTTATAGAGTCATTCCTAGTTCATCCCGTTTCTGGTCTTGAGAAGTGGTTGAAAAAGATTGAAGCCGTCGTGAAGATCTTTTTAGGGATCATTTCTATTTGCTAAGTACTGATAATGCGATGATATATGCGATAATTTATGAATTCTAGGGCCGGATGAGTGTTAAATTGTCCCAGCACTTACGCCGCGGTGGGTGAATCATTTTCGGTTTCATATCAAGAAATCAAAATGACTTGGAAGAACAGAGGGATGCTGAACTTTTCAATGTGAGAAATTGTGAGCAATCCAAGCTTAGTCGACGCACGAACATGCGTTTTATGCGATCGAAATAATTACTTACTTTCAAGCCTTCTAATACTGCTTCTGACTTAAAAATCAATGTTTTGTAATCAGTCGGTCTTTCGGGTTATCTCCTGCGTGATTTAAACAAAAATACCTGCGTGTTTCGAAACTTTCTCGTTCTTTTTCTCCTAAAGGCTGGTTTTGGGATTGCCCCTCAATAAAATGACATGGGAGAGAACACAAAAGATCGGTAGGTGTGAAGTGAGACCGCGGAAATAGAAAATAGTTCCCGTGGTTCGTAAATTATTTCCGGGGTAGAATTTAAAGAGACACGGATTTTTTCTGGTGCTGGATTATTTGAACCATGAATTTAGTAAATTGTATTTGGCTAACATTTAATGCGGGACGAGATGTCTCACAAAATAAAAATTTGAAACCATCGATATAAGCCTCCTTTCGGAAATGTTAAATGATGGAAGACTTGCCAGATTTATGAAACAAAAATGACTGCAATATTTTCCGGCAGGGACAATTTTAATGAAAATTTAAAAAAGCATTTCTAATTAAAAATGTGTTCCGAGTCCGTTTTTCAACGCATCCGTGAGTGTTGAATGGTTAAATGCGGTTCGGAGAAGTAGTCTCCCTCGACGACCCCTTTCCATACTTTATTTTAATGTAATAGTAAGTGTATCTATTTATTGATTCTCTCTAGTCAGCTTGAGATTTATGGTTCTTTTTTTACGAAACTTCCGTTTTCTCGTCTTCATCCGCCCTCGTGTTTTTTTGAGATATTATTTTTTCCGAGTGTACATTTTGCTCTTATCGGTGCCTTCCCTATCCATTTTGATTTTGCCCTTAGATAAAATAGATTTTGTGGCCCAATTGTCTTAAGGGCGAATGATCTTCTGGTGCATGTGCAGCGCTTGTTGCCAGCGCAGTTGCGGGACGCGTTATTGTATAAGAGCGAGCGATGTTTGTGGCAGATTTTTCAATGACGCTTTCAAGTGACTCGGTTGAGTTGAAATGGCAGCCGTTCATCGTTTATTGCTTGAGAGAATAGACTCCAGCGAAATGTTGCGATTTGTCCTTTCCTCGGCCTCCTTTGGTCAACAGTAAGTCGAAGGTGAATAAGAGATAAGGTAATGAAGATTAAGGGAGGGAAAGGTTCGTGAGAGATGTATGTATCGGAGATATTTGCATTTGTGACGAATAAATGTCCCTCGGGGTTTGTGAGTCAGGACTAGAGGTCGGGAGTGTTTCTTGTGAGACGGAGTCTATTTTTCCTGACCGACTGGCTTTAGCCTTGAGTCACTTTCCTTCCGCTGTGCACCAGCCGCTGCATGTGTGCGACCCCCTGCAGACACCACGTGCTCATGAATGATGGGCATCGCGAGAAGTGAGTGGCTCAAGCATTTGCGAGCCCTCCATGCGCAATATCTCAGTGAGCGTTTAATTGTCTCCCCTCGCGAGAGAGCAAACAGCCCACGGCGGTATGCTTTATTGATACTTGTAAGTTACAGAATCTGATAAGGTATGTAATTCCCCAATGATAACTTTCGCTGAGCATATCCAGCATAATACATGTTCCAATATTTTTTCCTCCAAATTGTCTTGTGAAAAATACGTAAATCTATGTACGCCAATGTTAATATTGTCCGTGCTCACGTTCACCTGTGTCGGCGTCGAAGGGTTTTCAATCATTTTTCAATCGTTACTGGTGAAATAGCAGTTACTCCCTGAGTTTCATGTTATTTGGAATGCAAGTATTGCCTATATTTTGAATACCGCAACTTATTTCTATGATGTAAATAGGAAATAAGAAGAAGTATTTAATTATTTTACCTGGCAAAAACTACCGGTAAGGAAATATTTTTATGAGAGATAATAATTATTGCACACTTTTTTTAGATGAGCAATCGGATTACCTTGAATTGCTTTCAAGATAAATATAATTTTTCACTGAAAGAAGTAGCGAGATATTTATGGGCATTGTGTAAAATGGCAGGCCTTTAGACCACAATGCATTATAGAAAGTGATGTCCTTTTCTTTCCGGGGAATGCTAGCACATTAGTTCAGTGTTTTTTTTAAGAAAAATAGTGCGAGCAACATCAACGTGGCATTATGATTGTGAGTCTACCGTTGTCATGGAAAACCAATTAATGCCCCTCTGAAATGATAAAGAGGCATATATGAGTATTATTAAAGGTATCCTGATAATGTTGGATTGCATGGAAGATTTCACGAATCACCACGCCTGCGCCTCACCAACTTGAACTTATGAATTTAATTAACAGTACTGCCCATTCGCATTAGGCCTTTTAAGTCTATCCATATCCTTACCTCCATCCTTCCCCTCTCCCCTTATCTCAAATCTCTCCACTATGGATTGCACTTCTTCATTTCTTTTCCTCTCCGTCCATCTCACCTTTTCCGTTCTTTTTTTATATTCGCTTTTAGGAAGTCTTTATTATTTTATTGTCCCTCTTTCGTCGTGGTGTAAGTTTCGGCACCGTAAAGCGCTACATCCTAAGCAGTATATTTGTTATCTAATAACTACCTTTTGTATTAATTGCGCAGAAATAATAATCAGATACTCAACACGGTATATATTTATCGGATGAAAATAATGCATGCGTAGTTTAGTGTTAGTAGGAATATGATCAGTATTTGTTCACCCATAAGACTGACTCAAGGTATTCATTACGTGAGTGTAATTTCGATTATTGCTGTGAAATCACTTAAAATAATAATACGGAGGACATTGACATGCATGATATCACAAGGCGCCAGTTACTAGCAGAAAAAAGAAACGAAAAAAAGTAACGTAAGACTCAGTTCGACCTCTCAACGAAAGGGGCAAGATAAAATATATACTAAATGTGCCATAAAATGGTAAGAAATAGGCAAACAATTCATTTTATTAATGCTTCCGATGGTTTTTCAACTATCGTAAATATATTTATGAAAACTATATAGTCATTCGAATTTTCGATGAACATGAAGATGTGGGTTAATTACGTACTGATACCTGCACTGTTTACCAATGTATTAAGACATATTTAAATACTTGCATAGGGAAATTTTAGTAACGACTTGAATAAATATCATACCGAAGTTAACATAATAATTCAGCGCACATTTGTGTTTTTTATTTGTCATGAGATGAGACACGTAGAAATAGTAAGATGTTATATATCCTAAGAAAATGCGTAGAAATAATGAATGCGCCGATCAGATTGTCTAAATTACTTAAAAATAAAGCAATGCGCATTTATGGTGTTTGGTAATAATGTGTTGAAGGTATAGTCTAGAAAGTTATTTTGTAGGCAACCTGACAAGGGAGTGAAATTATGTAATAAAATTTGCACGTTACAATTTTGGGGGCACAATATTAGTTTATACATATAGAGGGTACGGGCGGAAAAAAGGATGGGAACCGCTGTACTAAATGATTTAACTATTTTTAAAATATAATCTATCAGACCTAAATTCCGATTTTTTTTCTTCCTTATATTTGCGTGACGACGCAGATACGTCTAGGTATTTTTGAGTAAAAGGATAGAATATCTATCCCAGAATATTATCAGGGTGAGAATCGTGTGACTGAGAACTTACGCTTCGCCCTGTGTTCAGGCATCGGGAGTCGGGGAAGTCGCGAAGAATTTAGGACTACAGAAGAATGTATCCGTAAGACTTTCGCGGACGGTGAGAGTTGATCAAACTGGCCATTTCAAGGCTCAGAAGTTCAATACCCGATAGGCAATACCCGAAGTTCGAGCTCAGGGGAAAACGTAGTTGCTCGCGCTAGCCGTGGGGACCGACTTTTGAAAGTGATTGTACCGTTCTGCTACTGGCCAATCGAAATGATATTTTTCATTCGTGATCACGCCAACCGTGGCGTGGCCCCGGTGTTTCCGTGGATGACGTTTTGGCTATTTGTGTCCAAAGAGCGACTGTAAAATTTGTTGAAGACGTCTTGTACGCGTGCATATACATCTGACATATGCAGAGCATAAAAACTTGCTTGGTAGAAAATGTGGGCATGGCATGAAAATTTTGTTGTAAATAAGATAAAATGGGGAATTTTGGACCGTTAAGCTATAATATAATGCGGGATACAAATCACCTTTAAATTTGTCTCAGTTGTATCGAACTATTGTTTCCGAGGTCAAAATGGAATTGTTTAATATTAATAGCCTTGCATATAACTCATCAATTTCAAATTGCTTATATTAAATATGCTCGTCGTCTTGCTACGTATTTAGTTCTCCTACGTTGCTTTCCAGAGGTAGTGACTTGCTATTTATGACGGTCGTTAATTTGATAAATGGTCACTACCGTATATTTTAATGGTGTGAATGTGAAGTGGTGATAATTTGTTCTGGGGAATGTTGGCAATTGCGTTCGAGTCATTCTTGTCGCTGCGGACATTTTCAGGTGGATTCTCAGCATCTCGCTTCCTTTGAGCTAGGGCTTCCGGTCACGCGGCAATTTGGGAGCCCTCCCTCCGCAATTGCCCCATCGGAGCTGATGATAAGTATACAGCAAATATGTTTGGTACTGTATGATGCTCTCAGCTCATTCATCTTCGCCGCCAAGAGACGATTTCCTCGCTTTTCCTTCACCATGGGATGGAATCCTTAAATACGTATTTAATTGACAATTTTTTTATTCCTAAAAAATATTGATTTTGATATTGATGACGTATATATAAAAACCGTATACCGGATCCATAATTTTCAACACTTGCCAATCACGGATGGCCATCACGGCTTGTGGATTTTCCCTACCCAATGTCAGTTATTCGCTGCTTGATATCAATTTTAATAATTGGATATTTTAAAAGCTTCAAGGAAAACGTAAGTGTAAATTTTCATAATTTATGCGATACACAATCCCAGCTTATTAGTAGCTCGAAGCGCCTATTTAATATCAATTTTTTACTCAAACCGGGCGAAGCACAATACATAATGAATTTTATGAGGTGCAGATTTTATGCAGAGATGTGGTCTTCTTAATGTCGTTTTCCTGATGCGTAGCTTATTATGAAGGCTTACGTCTTAAACAAATATCGTAGGCATTAAAAAGTTGTTGAAGGGCGGAGGAGGGGGCATGGAAGTGGTTGTTTGGTTCCATCATTTTCATTACAGTAAGTTGTTTAAATCGTTGTTTGAACGGCCGTTGACCGTTTCATTGGCTGACCGCTAGTAGCTATGATAATCGTCATTCGAAAATTAAATAGGCTATGCCTGTCATCTATATCGAAAGTTGGCATGTTATCAAAGTCTCCGATGTAGGCTTCTGTTCCATTCGACGAACATATTTCTAGGCTTCTGATTTCATTCGATGCAACGAAGGTGATACTCAAGTGGATCTCGATCTAGAAAAGCTATCGGTTTTATGCTAAGTGCCATCCTCTATCTATCGAATGGGACGTTTGTCTCTTGGCGCCTTTCATTTGGAGTAGGCCAATGTCGCCGCCAGCCCTTTCTCCACTTTTCCTCCGTATCCTAAAAATCCTTCCCTCACCCACTGCATCCATTAGTGGCGCGAACGGCCTCGGTTGTCGATCGTAAATCTCGTGTGGTTGCTGCTATCTCTATGTCCGTAGTTCTTCGCGCTACAGATCATGTTCGCGTTGCAGATCGTTTCCATGCGTCCCCCTGATGCGATTTGGTTCTGCGCGGAATACCTCATGGCCCGCGCTGACGATCTGAGCGGCTCACTTGCTCAGGATGCCTGAATATCTGTTTGCCATGGTGTCCATTATCACAGTGACCGTTTTGAGATGGCGATGTGCCTTCAAACTCTATCAGCGTGACCATTCCTCTGGAAAACACGGAAAGTCATCGAATTTCACGGCCTCGAAATCCATGCAATCTCAGAGAAAATTTCAAAGACCCTGGAAAAATCATATTTGCCGTGGAGGTGGAGTGGTGATTTTTCCGCTGCCTCCTACGCTTTGATATGCATCTTCGATATTTGTGCATCCAATGCTCCTAAATTATCTTTGAGATGGCGCTTCATAACTGTAAAAATTCATTTTTAAATCGTGTAATAAATTTCTCATTAGGTAATTATGTTTATACTATTAGTCATACCTTTATCCCTTAAAATCTATACAAAGATGTATGTGCCATAAAATAAATTTTAAAATATAGTCAGAAAGTTGCAGAAAATGCCTGAAAATTCTGTAATAGTTGGGGAATTATGGGTTGATATTAAAGTGACCCATGCTTTGTGTCTGTTTCAATACGCTACACCCACAACGTGCGCTGAACGGATGTCTACGAATAATCTCGCTATTGTTACAGGCTTATGAAAATTCTAGTTTACTCTTATGCTTGGACTGTCCTTTTGTAGACGATGGTTGCGTGGCTGTGACATGGAGGAGGTGGAGTTTCATAGCTGACGCCAACCCACGTGCTCTTTGTCGCACTCAGACTAGTAATGGAAAATGGAGACGTGGAAAGGAGGGAGTGGCATTCAATAGAAAGGCCGAGATGGCAACTTAAAACTATTTGATTTAGAGTTTCGGAAAACTTTTTGCCATTGAAACGACCTGGCTTCTCTCTTGTTGTTCGTGCTAGTAAGACAACGGTGAATGCCCTATTTAGATACGTAATACTTTATCTCTTTGTAAATCCATTGTTTTCGTTAGTTTAGTACTGAGAGCACTCAGTGGTTCAAACCGAAGGTTTGTTTGGTTAGTTGAGGGTATAATAGGCCACAAGCTTCATGTGACGCAGGTTTTAAGCAAGGATGTGTTCCTCTCATTGTCGTTTTCATTGTGCATAGCATATATGACTGGGACTCCGGGGGTAGGGGGTTTGTTTCTTTCCTTGATGTGCGAACCTCGCAAATTCTGGGTAGGGGGTCAGTTTCTTTCCTTGAGCCTCCTCACATTTCGAGGATTTTTGTTTGGGGATATCCGGAGGTTTCACCCGGAAGTTCACACGGGACCCCTCGATCAGCCAATTGCTCTACCCACTAGGATACTACGCTATCCGTTACTGAGGTAATGGCTCGAATATATGGTTACCGGTTAGATGTAATTACAAATTGTTTTTTGTTTCGGTTTAAATTATATTTGTAAAATTTTAAGTTTCTGAGGAAAATACATTTATATTGCAAACAGCTTATATTTTACTTTCCTTGTTTCTGTCACGTTTTCGTTTTTGCTTCTCTACCTTGCTATTTCGTCTCATCTTTATATTTTGTCATCAGCATTTATAGAATTTTTGTGATTGATAATTGGAATAATTTATCCGTTGAAGCATGGTAGGAATAATTTTAAACTTCTCTGCTAATGATCACTAATTCTATTTGTAATTGCTTTAATTGACTTGATTTCTTCAATAAATGAATCGGACCCATCTATCCTTTTCTATTGATGTCTCGCGTGCAACAGGCGTCATCTACTTTGGGCCTCAACTGGCTTTATGGTCTGAATTGTCATGCGGAACTTGGATGTGAATTTATGAAGTGTGCTTTCTGAGGCTTCAATTCAGGAGCTCTCTGGGTAAACGCTATTACCGTTTTGGATAAATTGTTGTTAACGAATTATTCAGAACAAGATGTTGAAGGGCATAGAATCTCTATTCTTCGTGGCGGATTGTGAGCTCAGATGCTGGAGCTGAAGGCAATTTCTCGTCGAAGTTGAATATCTTTTTGAAGTATACTTTGAGATCACTTAGTTCCTCAAATTGCGGACTGCTCTCGTCACGAACAAGAATGTCCAATCATGCTACCTTCGTAATAACGACTGCGATGTAAGAAAAAATGCTGACTTCGACTCTAGACTTGCAATGTGAGTTTGCCAGTTTTCTTTTGCTTGTAAAATTAGGCTTCACGGAAAGACACTGGAGACGAAGCGTGGGGTAAAAGTGTACAAATATTCTGCTTTGCAACGAAAATCCTCACTTTTGCTAATCAGCGGAAGGGCTTGAATTTCTAACACGCAGGCGTGAAGCAGGAAATGCGCAAATGAGGTGTGGAACAAATGACACGGGAGCGAGCGTTAGCAAGGTGCTCTTGAAGAAGTGCCCAGGACAAAAGAACAAGATGTATTCGATTTTGAAGATGCCCTGCGATAACAATTATGCAATTGGAAGTATTCATTCCACTGAGTGTTACATAATGCTATTTACACTTCAGCATTACAAAGTGGATTACAGGCACCCCTGTGGTATATTACCAGTGCTGTGGTTTCCATCCTCTTCCAGGCTCTTTGAAAATTAGCTGGCTGGGGCGAAGAAAACAGAGCTGTAGGTAAAATATGAATTTTAAGTGCCAAAAAACATTTTTTTTTCTCTTTCTGGCGTTCAATATAAATCGTTGATTTTAGAGGAGAAAACATCAAGAAAGCAACAAATGCACTAACATAAGTACCATGATACATGAGGGTACCCCTGCACTAGTATAAAATCAGACCATTTACATGCATGGAAATATAACATATTATGCGCCATGCAATTTTAATAAATAATTTTGTGCAAATAATTTTCAATACTGTAAATCTATTTCGTTCGTCGTTGCGGTCTTCATAGATCGTGAAGTGATGTACGAGCCGTCGTATTGCCCAGCGAGTTTCGTGAGTGCACCGGTATAAGACTTGGATCACACACCGGGCGAATTAGCAACTAGAATATAGTCATTGGCAGCTGTTATATCAGTGTCAACCTGCCATAAACTCACCTTTTTCCTCTTAATTCCCAAGTTCAGTCTTTCTTACCTTACTTATCACTTGAGGAAAAAAATAATTGCTAAAAAAGGAGGGTAGTTCGTGCGTAAATGATGTAATGAAGCTCCTTTCACGAATCTACTAAATCCTAACTCGCCAATATATAAAAAAAATTGCAATAGAATAAATTTATACAGGGAGATAGCTATTTATAGCATTTCTAGTTTTTGAATTGCTTCGTGCGGTGGCAGTACTTAGCGTGGTATCAGGAAATGCTGAGGTAGGGGAGAGCGGGGCACGTTGGCCATAGGGGCAGGATGGCCATTTCGAGCTAATTCATACAATAAACACTGAACCGTGCTAGGAATCAATCAGAAGGTTGGTAGCACTCTTCCCCTTTCTCCACAAGACCATTATGACTGGCGGAGCAGTTTGATACTAGTTGCAGTGTTTAATTGTATTTGCGCGTGTTTCAGTAAAATTCTACTCCCAGGCTAAATGCGTTTTATTCAAGTTTTGTTCAATTTGGGCGCAATAGGCGAGTACTTTATTTAAGGTCATAGTTTAAGGATAATTTCTGTGTGGCATACAATCTAAATTGCTTCAGTGGGTTTTGTAACGAATAGAATTTATTGTAAACGTGGCGATGGGGCAGGTTGGCCCAGCTACGACGGGGCACGTTGGCCACCCGGGCCAATATGCCACGTCCTATGCATTCCTTCGTCAAAAATGGCCTAATATTTAATAGACGGTCACTTCCATCATTAAGGGAGCTGTCATTCAGGTGTAAATGACATAATAGTGTTTCAAATCTGTCACAATGCATGCTTTCCGATAAGAGTGTGGGAATGCACCTTTTGTTAAGTTTTGTTACCTCTTTGGACCAACGCATACGTTTATTAGGGTATTTATTGCAGCCTGACATTAGCATAACATACGTTCCTCACTCCCCAAAGCTAGATTTATATTTTTCTGGTTAGCATATATGTCACTGCTTCTGTAAATGTGATTAAGCAGTTCATCTGAGAAAAACGAAAAAAAGTCTAGTGGACTTAGGCATTTTATTGCCTCTTCAGTAGGAAGAATTGGATTACAATTTAAATTAAATTCAAAAGTTTGATTTCCCCTTTCCCTCTCACATGGTTTATTTTATGATACATTTGAGGATAGGCTTACATCAATAGTCAACTCCAGAGGTGCCGACGGGTCTGCAATTCGTCGTATTTGGGAGCGTTGAGTTGCGTCTGAATTGATTGGGCATACAGTCTAGAATTAAATTCACGGAGGCTACTAAAAATAAGCGCATCAGTGAAGACAGACTTCTATTGGAACGTAACATAGTATCGCATGTCAAATGGAGCTAAAAAAATTAAATACGCGCGTCCTATATAGGAAGATGAAGATTCACTGTGCCTAAGATGTGCCTTTTTCGACGGTCAGCCTGAAGCACGATCTATTCAATGCACAAACTTCAAGTGCTGCACTCATAAGATATGTGTGAACAATGAAATCCGCGTACTATTTTACAAGTGCTATAACTGTGCTAATCCTTCGTATCTGGACAGTCACAAAAGTTGCCTGGTTTGTATTAGCACGCTATAAATCCTAATAATTTAAAGCTTTCCCGTTGTTATAGTAAAATGGTTAGCATTTAAATAAAGCACCTTGTCCGGTATAGTCCACAAATTTCCACAGGGGAGAATGACGCCTCGGTAGCTTAACTGGCTAAAGCACTCGGCCGGAAATCGAGGGATCCAGGTTCGATTCCCGGTGAAGGCGAATGATTTTTCCTCTGTGGATTTTTCGCATTTAAATAAAGGTTTTACTTTATTTTACATGCTATAAATATATTCCTTGAAAACTATTAGTTTTATTTTGATTTCATAAAATCATACGAGTTTAGCTTATCAAAAAATACATGGGCCAACGCGGGGTCAACTTACCCCAATGTAGGGGCAGATTGGCCCGCCTGGCATGTGCCCAGTATTTATTTATTTTTAAAATTTATAACTCATATATTCAAGTTTAATTATTGCCATCCAGATTCAGAAAGACTAGCAACAATTTCTTAAATTTAACTCTGTATAAATAAATAATATTTAAAAATGAAAAAAAATCGGGCTAACGTGCCCCGGTCTCCCCTATGTATTATTGATGATGTCTTACCTTTAGTTAAGGAGTTTATTTAGTGCCCGATAGATTTAATCGAATGACTATTTTTACTCCCAGTAAAAATGTATCATCAGCTGAAGGAGGAGTGAGTGCGTTTTTCCGAATTTCGGGCGGATCAAAGCAATCGGAGAATTAACATGAGGGAAGGTGAGAGGGGTCATCTTCTTAAAATTTGTTGCCCTTTCATTGTTTCCGAGAGTTATTCATAGAACATTATTTTTAACCAATATCAGTGATGGAATATAGTGGTGGATATTTCTTTCGTATATTATTAGTCCAGTATTAATCCAGGGATAAAACAAATGTGATTTCTCATGATAAGACTGTGTTTATATACGTAGAAAGACGATCATAAGATGATTTCTATTGTAGATGGTTGAGGCGTTGTATTTTCGTATTGAGATTCAAATACATAGGTAATTTCTGGGAACGATGTTGAATCGGGTTTATTTTTGGAAACATGAAAATCTCGCAATAAAGGACCGAGTCACGTTCGTCAGTGAGGACAGCTGTTTTTAGGAACGTGGGTGGTGGAAGGCGATCGATGAATGCCAAGGAATGGCTCCGTGAAAGGAAGGGCTCCCCGGTTGGTCCTGGTCCGCAAGATATTCTATCTAAATCATGAATATATTATAAAATTAAATGAAAACCAGGCATTCCTTTCCGGAAAATGGAATGTTGCGTGAAGTGGTGCTCGGCTGCTGCTGTGGCTCCACTTTTGGATGAATTTGGTCTGGATGAGGTCGAAGTGCCTTTTGTTCCTTTTTCGATTCATTTACACGAAGTACCCTGCCCTAAATGGCTCCCTTTGTGATTTGAAAACCTTGTTTCTAATTTGTGATAAGTTTTGTTGAGAAGAAAATTTGTTAACCTAATTTGAATTTCAACCTGTATTGGCCGTAATTCGGGGGAGTTAGTGACTTTCGGTCTACCTTTACTTTTCCTTTTAAATGAGAGGTGTTGCATAAATTGTAAATTTGTGAGTTAAAAGTTTATTTTATTATCTCTATTCAGTGCGTGTCGCCTTGCTGATGGCGAGATAACAGTTTAAAAAAAAACTATTTTTCAGTAAAAGCTATTGAAAATGACTTCGACGGTATGTTATTGGATTATAAAAACGGCATTAAAAGTTCTTCGCGTGCGTTCGGTGATTAGGGAAACCGGGAGAATCGGGAATAATGCGTGAAAATTTAATCTCTGGAATTATACTGGAAGTTTTGCTCTAACCTGGATTTTCAGAATCTTATACATTTTCCAAATTCATTGCACATAAAGTTTTACCAGTTTAATATCCATTTTCTGGCCTAACATGTGCTTGTCGTAATTTTAAGTGCAGCGGCTTAGTAGAATTTTTACAGCCGCATCGGAATGTCAGACAAGACAACAGAATCGAAATTTTTAGCACTCTTTGGCGCTGAGAAGATTTAGTTTTTTATCAAAGGCAATTTATATTGCAAATTGCAAGTCTTTTAAGTCAGGAACGTAAAATAATGCGTAAATATAATATAATTTGAAAATATGGAAGCAATTTTGGGTGTTTTAAAATTATTATTTATCGCAGTAATCGCGTAAGATTAACCTGAAAATTTGAACAATTTTCCTGGAAAACCTGGAATTATGCGCGAATTTTTTTGTTGTGATTGGCTGGGCACCCTGGAATGTGAATAAAACTAATTTTCCTGGTCTCATATTGAATTGCCTTTAGGCGAGGCGTTCAGGATTGGTTGGATGGTCAGCGCCCACCACTAGATCCACGCGCACCAATGCCGCATCCATGCTGGTTATCTTTCGCCACGCGATCACTCACTCTCCCCTCTCCTGTATTTATAATTTCCCAATGTATCCATTTTATTTATATTGTAATGAATTGTCTGTCCAATATAAGTAGATCCAAACTGCAAAATAAATTATTATTCATTGTCTCCACGTTGAACCATGTGTTATTGGGATTGTTAGTTCCTTTCAAGTTATTCCGGTTGCTGTTATATGTTTCACTGTGGATTGGCTATATTTTTGTGTGTGAACTATGTTTTAAGTTCTATTCTCCGTCAGTTTTTGTATATAAGATTTCGTTGTGAATTGGTGCATGATAGGGTGATGCATCCGATGATAAGCATATAAAATTTTCTCTGGGTGAAATCAAGGTTGTTTCAGAGTGTAGGCAAAGTGTAATATCGGCTCTACTTCTACATAATACTCTGCGAGCCACCTCTAGGGTGTTTGGCAGGGGGTGATCAATCACCAGCATGCAGCATGCATTTGGACTCCCTTATTGAGTACCCCTCTAAACATTAGGTGTGTAGCAGTGATACGGTCGTAAGATAGGCTTCGGCAGATAATTGAGTATTTGAGCGTCTTCCCTCGAATTTGTTCGCTATCAAGAAAGGGGCGATTATTCGGAACATGTTGAATTCCACATATATCGTGGCCCCATGCCATGCCGTCTCCCTTGACCATTTGCTCGTATTTACTTTGTCGCAGTAGGTCGTCTGCATAGAAGTGTACTCGAGAAAACGCTCTTCATTCACTTTCGTTGCAGGAAAGCTGTTAGGCTGCAGTGAAAAACGTTTTCGTTTCCCTATGCACTTTACGAGACAGCTCGAAGCTATCGCCCAAAATGGAGATCACTTGAGCTTGGTCACGTTCGGATTGAAAGGGAGAAACCTATTAGGTGCTGGCCGAAGTTCAGTGGTTAGTTCAAGTGCAAAATGGCTTAGGCCTGGAAGCCATTTATGAAGAGGAAAACAACTGCTATGTTTGGCGAGAACAAGTTTTCCCGAAGAGGAGCAGGAGACAAAAAAATGGTGACTAAGGTTGCACTCTTTGTGTCATGCACCACCTTTAATAACAGATTTGAAATATGTTTGTACTCTGATGGGAGGTATTATTATACTATTTTATTAATCAACATCCGTCGAATCCCTTCGTTGGAAACTTGGATTTATAAAATTCGATTGAAAAATATGAACAATTCAGAAATGAAAAAGTTGTGGATGGAAAAAATGATTAATTTAGAAATGAAGAAGCTGCGGAAGGAAAAATTGACTGTTTAATCTTACTAAATTTTAAATAGCATTCCATTAATTTTCAAACGATATGAATTCCAATTTTCAACTTCTGATGCAAATAATGACGAGTCCTTCCGTGGTGAACAGGCGCAGCTATGTCGTTGACACGAATTCTTGTTTGGGGAAAATCGATAGAGTCTGCTTTCACTTGGTAAAAAATCATGCTTAATGAAGATGATCAACCTTTTCATAGCTTTTTATTGGTACGACGCGTTTCGACGCTAAGATGTCGCTAAGTACTCGAGAATGACGCCTTAGCGACGAAACGCGACTACTTTGGGTACTTCACATAGGGCACATCATAGCGTCCATCGAACTGGACGTCAGCCGTGGCCCCTAACCCTTAAGCGGAAGCTGTGCAGGAAAATAAGTAGAACTGTGGTGTCAAGTGGTGATGGCGATATGAGAGTCCACCCTTCCTATAATGGAACAAGTAAATTTGCCTGTCATTGGTGCCTCTAAATACCTTGACCATGGAGCAGAAATATCTCGGGCATGTTCCTGAGAGGGATGGATGCCTTGAGGAAAGTTAATTAACTTTTAAGTATTAAAATTCAAAATTAATTGTATTAGAGGTGAATATACTACACCAATATAGAAAGTTTAATCAAATCTGAGACCGTAAGGGCCAAGCATTAGTGGAATGAGGTTGAATGACTTTTTTATTGCAACTGGTTTTATATGGTCAATTTTGGTATCGCTGAAAAGAATTTTGGCCTCTTTTTACTGTTTTTAATTTATTACATGGCACATAGCAGTTGTTAAAATAATCGTGAGACATTTGCTTCATTTGAAGAATTACATTTGTCGTGTGTCCCTGGATGATGAGCTAATGTACTCGAAAAGATTATAATGAAGGGCTTTGATAATTGTGTTCTCAAAGTCCTGGCTTATAGGCAAGCTCGTCTAAAGCGGAAATTTCAGCCTTGATTTTTTTTGTTATTGGTTTTCCATGTTAGCATCAGCTAGAAAGAAGTGTGGTGTGATAAAAAGCGCACGAAACAAATGACTAGGACACAGCGCGATCGAAAATTTTGCCCTTAATTCAAAATCGAGCAAACCCCACGCTAATTTTACTCTTTGTGGTTCGGCGCTATTTTTTTTGCGTCGCCATTGGCATAAGGGTTCTGGGATTTCACGCTAAGTGCTTCCTAAGATTATTGCTGTTTTTGCTATTGCGATTAGAGTGTAAGCTGGCCTTCAGTTTGTAAGGGAGACTGGATAAATTTAAATTCAAACTAAAACTTTAAATAGTCCCTCGTGTACCTTTCGTGGCTTTGTAGTTGTTCAAAAGCTAGTTATCGTCTTAAAATGTTCAGCCTATTTAGATTAGACCTTTGCCATCATTTGCCTGTATCTCAAATGTAAAAACTGTATATCTGATAACATACTGGGGTTAAATTTTTAGTTTTGAAATGTCGGCAAATGTTGAAAGAGGTATTCTGTGCAGTTTCTAAAAAGATTCTAAATGGTATTATGTGATGTTAACCAGTAATACTTAACGAAAATGGACAGATCGAGCGAGAGTAATGCGTCCCCTTAATTTAAATATTAATATGAAGTTTTAATTGCTTTAAATTTGATCGATCTGCATGAAGAAGCAGTAGAATTTTACGTTTTATGCAAAGCACCTGTTTATCATGGCAAAAGAATGCGGGTTTTTCTGCTCTTGATTTATATTTTAATATAGTAAATTACCATGGTTTGTCTCGGGTAGTCAGTTTTCAACATTTAAATGTCATGCTTCCGTAATCTTTTATAGAAAAATACTTGGCGTAAATACATTTTCTACTTGGTAAGTCATGTCCCGATTTAGATTACACTGTCGAAGAAAAACTTCGGATAGTTTTAGCCGATTGAGTGTCGTTATGGTATTTCTAGTAGATTAAAAAAAATATTTTATGAGTAATGTCGGGATATAAATAATAATTGCGAGCTAAATGTGTATAAGTCCACGCAACGTATAGGTGGTACTTATTTTTCCTTTTGTCTCAATGTTTCAGATTGATAAAAATGGAGATGGGTACATAGACCTGTCCGAGCTCAAGACTGCCCTGGATGTGTGCGGCTTTAAACTCCCCGGATGGCAAGTGCGCCAGATGATCGAAGAGTATGATGACAAGAAGAAAACGCAGCACCCAGGGAGGCTGTCGTTTGAAGAATTTGAAAAGGTTTGTGATGAGATTGTCACAAACCTTTGATGATATTGTGGCACACTTTGTGTCCGTTGCCTGTGGAATCTTTTGTGTAGACGTGGGTGCTTCTGTGACGCCCATAATGCTTAATTTTTACTTTGAACATTATGCGAGTAATGCTACAATAATCAGCCCCTTTTATTTCTACAGACTATTGGGGAGATTTTCGTGTGCTATTAGATTCCATATAATCCCTAACAATGCCGGCTCGTGCCTTAATATATTAGTTACTTTTCCGCTTCATTCTTGTGTGACATTGTGTAAAACTACACACCGCTAATTTGTATCAAGTTTCTCATATCTGGTGTCAGTATTTTTGTTGGAACGACCATCGCATTCTTGTTGTACTTCGTACACACTTCCCCGACGCACAGTGAGCGAAATGCCCAAAAAGGTGGCCAAAATAGGAAAATATGAACTTAGTATATAAGGTTTTTGAAACTTTGTATTGGCTAAAGGAAGGATGGAAGCGTCTGAAAATACAATAGTAAAGGCTGGTGAATATGTTTACGCGTTGATAAACCACTATGAAAGTGATCTCTACGTGAGTAAGAACGGCCACTGAGCAGCGCAAGAATAAGTACTTGTACTTCATAATAACGCTACTGCTGGTGTAATTGTGCGATTATCGTTCTGTAAAATGGATTTAGCCGAGCAATGTAAGTGCAATCTAAATACAATTTTTTTAAATTGCTCTAAGTTAATAAATTGGCATTATTAAAGTTTTTTTTGACAAAAATTAATACAATAATATTCGAAAAATTATTTAAAAATTAAGTCATAAGTTTAGCATTCTGTCGTATTCTGCGTGCTAACCAACATATCATCAATCTTACACATTTAATAGTTATTACGAAACAAAAATTTGCTGCCCCAAACTGCCCCTCGCGAAGTTAAAGCCATTTAATTAAGATAGATAATCACATGGCCACGCGCTGGGTTCCATAGTCGGTACTCTGCACGCTCATTATGTTTCTGTTAAAAAAATGAATATTTTTATGCGAATGTGTTTAGTTATGGAATTCAACTAAAAGTATTTATTTTTAAGTTTCAAAAATTGTTTATACGTTTTGTTATTAACTATTCAAATTTTGAATGGGCCATCGAAAGACGTTATAAATTTCACTTGTGATTTCAATACTCTCGATCCATATATTTCGACGATTCCGATAATCTTACGGTGAAAAGTACAATTTGTAGTTTGATATGTCTTAGGAGGAATGTGGGCTTGGTTTGGAGACGATTGGGGGAAGAGTCTAATTGGTTTTCAGCAATTGGTGAATCGGCCGTTTTGTCTACGGGGAGGGAGTCGATTGATGGTGTGTTGGGACGGGGAGGGTGCACCATGCATGCACCCTTTCCCCAACTTGTTTGTGGGCTCACGTCCGTGATTTACAATGTTTCTTCCTTCACTGTACAAACGACACATTGTATCTTTCTATTGTATTTAATACTGTCAACCGTGAGGCGGATCGGGGGATATATGCACATGCCATATTACTAGTACGTATGTAGTAGGATTCGATGCTTTGAATGTTTCATACATCTGTCCTTCAGAGTGCACATAAAAAGTTGGCAAGTCCGAGAGCCTGGTTTTAAATCAGCAATGGAGATTAGGAAGAAATCTATTCAGGAGGGATTCAGGTCTTACATAAGCCTCATTGTTGACAGGCCAAAGCAAAGTTTAGGGAGTAGCAATGACCGAAACACAGCTCGTCGTTTCTTTGAAAAAAGCAGCGTTTCTGTGTCCATTACTGGCTTGGACTTAGTAAGTCATATCCTGCGGCCACCAAATAGATCTAGACATATTTGAGGAGTATGCAATTGAAACTGCCCGTTTATTCGTGCGCTTATATCCCTGGTTCAACATGCCAACAACGGTGCATAAACTACTTGTACATGGAAAGGAATTAATTAGAAATTCCTTATTACCCATTGGGCAGATGCCAGAAGAAGCCCAGGAGGCGTGCAATAAATATTTTAAGATGTTCGTGAAGATTTTTCAAGGAAATGTTCTCGCCAAAAAAATATGCAAGATGTTTTTTCCGGGCTGTTAATTTTTTCAGATCCGTTAATAAGCAGCCAAAGGCCATTGCCAAAAAATAAATTGCAATGCTTTAGCAACGAGGCATTGCTTATGATAATACCACCGAGTGTTACAATGTCTCAAGCTTCATGCTCATCCTCATTGACCTCTCCTGAAGAATATTCCGACAACTCTTCAGACGACTGTAACTGATTTCCACCTAAACTCATTGCTTACAAAGATGATGTCAGTGCAATAATTAACATTTGTTTGGATCATCATTACGCATTTAACTACCCTTTCATTGTTATTCATAAAATAATGCCAGATAAATTTTTTTGTTCATCTATGTTATTCCATTATTCATTCATATTTTTGTAAATTTAAAACTACTTACTTTGCATGTATTTAATAGTTTATGCCTTATTTATTCTGAACTTTAATTAATTAATTTATCATAATTCATCTTTTGTTAACTTCTTCAATTCTATAACGTAATTAATATGCCACATTATTTAATCTTTATTCTTACGATGAACGAGTCAAGCTCCGCTCACTTGAATTATTAAGTCCACCATATTCAGTCAGTTATTGCTTTTTTTTAAATTATGACTTCAGAATCGCACTCAGCAACCTCAAAAACATATAAAACGTCATCTTTTAGGCCATATAGCAATGATTTTTAGTTTTGACCATCTTTTGGGGCATTTCGCCCACTGTGCGACGCCGAGAAAAGCGTCTTCATACGAACCCTCTTAAAAATGCATACTTTTTTATAAATTGGTAAAAATATTGTAGCTTGGGAATTCCAATTTTTCCGCAGTTTGATTGTGCCTTGAATTTTCTTGAAATTTTCATTTATATCGTTACTACGTGGAACCTATTCACGGAAAATTTTAGCCTGGGCCTAATGAAAGGCATGAAATATTTCGACTGTTTATCTGCGTGGAAGGTAAGCGGTGTTTTTATATGTGGAGAATCCAAAAGGGTGTGCTTATCTAGCCAAAGGCAGGAAATAGTGAAGCGGGGTATTGGGTCTCACTTGGTCTATCAGATGATGTCAGTATCGTGAAAATGTCGTCATTGTGGTGCTATTTACTCGACGGAGCCAATGAAGCTCTGGCACTAAATTTCCTCGAGATTTATTCTTCGTCTCCGGGGCGTTTCGTTTTGAAAGCGTGAATAGGGTGGTTTCCTATAATTTTTTTATTTCCTAAATCGAAAGATTATTACTCCAGGAGTACGTATTTCATGCTTTTAGATTTTTAAATGACGATATCTATTTTTCGCGATTAAATGAAAAGTGAAAATTTTCAAGCGCGCGAAAACGCGACGGCTAAGTATGAATGATGGGAAAACTCCGTGTGACGTCGTTCTGGTTCCCACTGCCTCATGTGAGGTGACCTTGGGGCGAGGCTTTGAGCGCTGATACGACGCAGGATGCTAGCAGGTAGCAGAGTACCCTGCTAGCTGGTAGCGCTTGGCTTAAATAAGGATTATAATACCTTATCAAACAGAGAAAACTTTCCGACCTTAGGCAGTTTTAATAGGTGATTATTAAGACATGTTTCCCTGAGCTCTGTGCCTCATGCATGCATTGGTAATCTCAGACGATGTAAAACTCCTATCTACTCGTATAGAAACTAGGTCCCTGTGACGTCACGTGGAGTGGCATCGCATGGGCGCCAATCTGGCCTTTTTTAAATGAGGATAAAATTGACCATTGCCATTCGTCTAAATCGGTATTTCTAAATCCAAATAATTTGTATATTATGAATACACTAATGGTGGGTAACGAATCGCAATCAATGCCTTTAGTTTTCTTTGATGAAGGAAACTACCCTATTGTTGGCCATATATTGTACAATTAGGGCACTGCATCCCATAGAGGTGATATTACTGTATGAGACTCCACTAGGGTTTAGTTGTCAATTGTCATCGCTCATAAATTCGCGCTCTAACTTTAGTCACTGGTGGCGCAAGGATCGATAGCTGACAATGTATTTGAATTCCCTTCGGAACTCTGAATGAAACAAACATCGTCGTGGCCCAGTGGCTAAGGTGTTCGACTTCTACGCTGAGATATAAAGGTCGAGTCTCGTCTGCGATACTTTTTTTAAATATTACTTTCTACTTTTTCTTTTACGGAAGCCTGTTTTTTACAATTATGTTAATGATTTTTCACTGAAATTTTCACTTTTTCTCTGCGAGGATTTTTTTGTGCTCACGCGGCATGTGGTGTTTTCCCAAGTTTTCTCTTTGAATCATTTTATTTCCTTATCGCAATACGACGCATTTTTAAGATACACATGTACTTGGATTCCTTTTTTATTGCAATACGGGTTTGTGGACTCTAACAATTCAAGCCTAGTATTCGAATCGTTGGAAAACAACCGTTGAAATCCAGAAAGAGGAAGCCAGGGAGGGAATGGGTTCTTCCTCTGGCGTTGGGGATGGTCAATCATCTTTTCACTTAGCGAGCTGTCACTTGTCTAACAAGAGGCTCCAAAGAAGTGTCTTGTTGGTAAATTTTGCTTTTTACATCAAGAGAATTATCAATTTTAATCATCAAAGAATATAGCTTTTTTTCGGTAATGTTTTTCCTACTCCGTAGGGTCTTAAAAGTTCAACTTATAACGAAATCCGATTCGAAAACTAGGCATGAATGGTAAGAATGAGTCCACAATATCATATTGCGACATAAAAGGAAACCAGATACATACATGTGTATCTTAATCGTGCGTCGTGTTGCGACACGAAAATAAAATAATTCAAAGAAAGCTTCTGTGTGAAAAATGGGAAAACATCAGACGTCGCAAGTGAACAAAAACATTCCCTCGCACGGAATTAAAATTTTCAGTGAAAATCGTTAATATAGTTGTGAATAGCAGGTTTCTTTAAAAGGAAAAGTAGAAGGATATTATGAACAAAAAATTATCATAGATGGGAATCGAACATGGACCTTTAGAATCGTATTCCAGCTCCGTAACCATTAGTCCAAATTTACAAATATTGGCATGTCTTTTTGAAGGGAGTACATTTCACCTGTAAATGTTTAACTGCGTCTTTTAACTAGTAGATATGAAATTGAGCTTCATATCAGTTGATTGAGCTTGATTTTGAGCAATAAACGATTGCATTCAACGCGTAGCGTATCTCTTGCGGGCCAATTCGCATGTTGACTTGTATCCTAGCGACTGGCGCGTCGCTATTTATTGCGACGGGTGGGAATCATTGGAGCCACGGGAGTGGAGAATCCTGTGTAGAGTATTTATGCTGCATCCCTTGAATCATGGGGTATCACTTTCATTAGTCTTTCGATTCAATTTATCTTGCGGCTTCGGAAGTCGATCCTGCGTTCGTTGTTCATCCCCGTCATTATTTTGTGTGATATACTTTTCCAGGTGGGAGCAGAAATGCCAATCTCTTCCCACGGCCCTCTGTCGCCCTCTCTCCACAAGCCCCTCCGCCGCCCTCGCCTCTCTGCTGTCGCCCATTTTCCCCTGCTTCTCTCTCACTTCTTCCATTCGCCTCTTAAATATCCAGTCAGGGTGGCCGCTCTCCCATTACCGTCGATAATCTGGAAAGTGATGGACTTTCAGGGAATGGAAAGTCGTAGAATTTCAGGTGAAATCGCAAAAAAAGTCTGGAAAATCATCTTGTCTGAAATAGTCTTTAAGTGTATTTGTCCATATACTCCTGTGTATAGGTTAATCTTCGATATCTGATCATCATATTCCCTAGTAGTTGTTCATGTTGTGTTCCATAACTGTTAAAATTAAAATTTTAGCATGAATTTACAGCAAGTTTGTTTTAGGTTATTATTTTATTCGTGTAAAATAAGCGCATTGTAACAGTCTGGAAAATTCGGTTAATTTCAGATTGATATTTGAGTGGTCACCATGCCAATACTTCTAGTCCGCTAACATCTTCCTTCTGTGGGTCCACGTTTGGACTAGACAGCACTCATTTTCATGCTCTGATCTTATTCCTAGAAAAGCATTGTTTAGTTCTTGTTTGGAGTGTTGTACGGTGCAGAAACTTGCTTCCCGAGGATGGAGAATTAGAATTGGGTCGAAGCGTTTTATAATGGTATTGAGGAGGATTGTTTAGGGTGCTAGTAACGAAGCATACGTCTTTCTCGTGAAAATTTCGGAGAGTAATGGTCTCACTGTACCTCATTGACTCACACCTACGAAAATAGGCCCTCTGTGCTGTAATTAAGAAAATTCAAGCCTGAAGTTTACTCAAGCTCTTATAATATTTCTCGTAAATTTATATGGTAAATTGGATTAGTGCTAGAATGTACTTGGCATTTTAACAACGACGCTAATAAAATTGGATAAAATTTTTGCCATGAAATTATAGTCGTGACTTGGGTTATAATGTTATCATTGTATTGTGATACTCAATGAATTTTTTCTTATTTAAGACACAAGAATCTACGGAGCGGAATCGAGAAAAACGTCTCGTGACTTACTGCCACAGATAGCCACGGAGCTACATTAAGGTTGTGCAAAATATTTGAGAAGGCATCGTTAGAATTTATATTTATCTTTGGCGGTATTAATGGAGTAACTTTTTCAAATGATTATCGTAGCTCTTCGAATATTTTTTATTAGCTCCATGCTACGCTTCGTTTAAAATCGTTAGTAGATCAGCAGATTTGGGCTTGAACTTATTTCACTGCCTAACCGATGTTTTCTGATAACCAATAGTAATTTATCATTTAGTTACTCATCATGGTATGTAAATTACAAAGCACCTACAAACTTGCTTCGTCTTTGCCCATACGGACAGCAAAAACTTATGCCTCTTTTGATCCGAGAGGAAATATCCAAAGATGGTATTTTGTAGGTTAGTTGTTGTCCCAAGAGGAGACGAATAAGTGTAAAAAATTTATATTTAATTAAAATAACCTTGAAGCAAGAACTCTTTTTCATTTCTCATTGCTGTTTGCGTGGCTGTTTTTATAATGTACGCCATCGATTTTTCGCAATTATCAATTGAATATTTTTAAAGAATAATCCTTGATCTTACCGTAAATTTTTTTCGCAAAATAGCCTTATTACTATCATTAATTATAATGTATGCCAAAATTAACATCCGGGCAGTAATATGAAGACCGCTTATTGTGCGTTCAACTTGAATGAAGAGCCTGCGGTGTACCGATCACACATTTAGATTTGCACCATCAGAATGGATTGTCAAGGCCTTAAGCAACATTGACGTTAGGTGATTAGTTCAGCTGTTGATGAAATTTTGGTGTTTAGCGAAGAACGCGTGCTAATATTGGTCATCAATGGAATGTGAACCCTACTAGATAATGAAGTAAGTTGGTTATAGGAAGATGGAGTATAATTTTTCCATATTGCAGTAACAAATCGACACGAAAAACTTGAAATGAAACCTGGGTCGAATGAAAAAATTCCCGGATAATCTTTAACACACAATATTCATGATTTTTATGCCACTTCCTTTTGGTTTTTTTTTTGCAGATAATCAATGAGTGAGGTCTGCACACTGCGCCAGTTGGAGGCCACTCCGGTCTTGTGCTAGCGCAAACGTTAGCCGTTTTTTCATCGTACTTTTTGGCAATTGAATTGGTGTAATTTTCGTTACCCCTGTTTTACAATTTTTATTAGTTATTAGGCAATACATTTATTTACATGTAGTCTAAAATATAGTTTATTACAGTATTAACATACGAAAATCAACCATTGGTTTCCTGAACGGCTGAAGTTCACTCTAAAGAAATATCGGTGGAACCGATATTTTACATATCTTTGGTCCTGCCTTTTATGACACATATATTGCTTCTATTTTTATGGAAAGGGGGTATTATGTATTGTCACTTAATTATTAACGGAAAAAGTTGAAGTGATGGAATTGATATAGCTGGAGGTGTCCAGAGAGAGTGGTTTGTCGTAAAAATGTTGCAAATGCACTGTTGCTGTTTTGGAATTCAATTGCGTGTCGTGGGAGGAAGTGCAGCTGGTGGATCGTTTGGATACTTGCAGCAGTGCGATTTGAATGTACAAGTTGTGCCTTCGGCAGCAGTGGGCAGTTTGGAGGCTCGTGTCGATCGTCATCTTAGTGAAGACATTTTCTTCATTTCATCCAAGTACGGATAAAGTGAAGAAAGTTTCATTTCAACATTTAGGGTATTTAACCTTCGAATGTCCATGCGGCAATGTTTATTGACCTTGCTTGCTGACTGCCTTTCCAATTACGGGAATCCTTGTAGTAGCGCAGAATGTCCTTAAATATAGCACCTTTCCGTAAATCCGGCACCGTGTAGCTTCCTCCCCGGCAGAGGCTCTCGAAATGGGCTGCATGTTTCGCCTCGTGAGTGCGTGAGGCATAGGGAGAAACATCAGTGGACGGAAGCGAAGTGTGTAATCCTGAAAAGGTAGAAAGATAATTATGCGATGATGTCTAGCGGTTTGACCTTGACGGTAAATTACAGTGAAGATAAGAAGTAAAAAAAGCGAGCGGGTTGGGAATGTCCTTGCGTTAATTTTTCTGGTGTGGTAAATTATATATCGTGCCACGATAAGCTTCTATGCTTAATGGATTTCATTGTTTTCACTTAGCCTCCGGACCTATGGTTTCTTAATCCGAAAGCATTAGTTCATTGGCATAAATTGAGAGAAGTGTATGCGTGCGATAATGAAAAAATTTAGCACGGGTCCCGTGACATAACTAGGGGGTATGAATCAGATCGCACACCGCACCGGGTAGTAATAATACTCCAAAAATACTCCAACTTTTGCTTTATGGCATGAAGTTTTAGGGATCTCTGGGGATAGGTGTTCTGTCTTCATCCCTCCATAGTTACGCCACTGGCATAAGTCTATAAAATACGCAACTTCTTCAAATTTATTCGCTGATGAAGTGCCATATTCCATTCCACTTAGATTTCCGCCGAAGAACGTGTCACTTTGCGAACTTCTTTTTGTTATATTGATTTTTGTCTACCTTTGAGGCTCTAGTAATAGCCATTAAAATAGATTACGAGGCAATATTATCTTGGTCACTATTGAGTGACCTTGATCATGACCATATGTGACGGCGCCAGCCTTGTATGGAAGAAGTAAGTGGGGGCGCGTAGCAGAGTGCGAGCATTATTTACATAATTTAAACAAAATTAAAAATCTGTGAAACAATCGCTGTAAATAATGAACGAAATAATGGGTGTGTTTTTTACAATTTGAAAGTGAAGTATAAGGCGAAAGTCAAATTCCCTTTGAGTAATTTTAATTGTACTATCTTGAATTTTGCATGGCAAGCCTCGGTAAAAATAGTAATATTTTGCTTTAGAGAAAGTGGAAAAAAGCACCAAAATATGTATTTCAATTTAATAATTAGTTTTGAAAATTTTGAATTTTTGAAAATTTGAAATTTAGGTTTGTGTGAAATGAATTAATTTTTTTGAAGAAAGTATTAATTTTAGTTCAAAAATTACTACCATAGCTTAATTATGTTACGGATTTCAATGAGCAAAGTGGCATAAAATAACTTTAATGGAAATTTTCCGTACATTTCCACTAAAATATGTAATCGTGGCCAAGATTTTCAGGACTTCCAGGCCTGCTATTTTCAAACTAAGTGCCCAATGGTAAACCTGCACAAAATTTTGTTTTAAATATTCCTTTTGCTTATCTTCTCAGCATTTTGAAGGTGTTACCATAATTTATGTGCAATGATTTTTCTATGAAGAGGTATGAATGCTCTGCTAATAACCTTTCTTTCGACTCCTCAGATGTGCTCCAATCTCAAGGCAAAGGAAGTTGGCAGCACTTTTAAGAAAGTAGTGTCAAAGAAAGAGAACTTAGAGACGTTGGGAGGAATGTCAAATGCTTCCAGTGAAGGAACAACACACTCGGTGCGATTAGAGGAGCAATTGGCCTTCTCGGACTGGATAAACTCCAATCTTAGTAGTGATGTTGATCTATCACACCTACTGCCCATAGATGCTGAGGGAAAGTATTTGTATGATAGGGTGAAGGATGGAATACTGTTATGGTGAGTATAATCTTAAAATTTGCACCAAATGTGTTATAGTCATTAGATATTGTGTGAAAAACATGTGGCTGGTGATGCATTCAATCAAAATCTCAGTTGTGAATAAGAATGTGGATATAACCTGAATGCATTGAAACATCTTGAGGAGAGTTCATAGTTTCAATTTATGTTAAACAGTCAGCTATTATTTCAATTTTTTGGTTACTCATGGCACGATTATATGTTTAAATATGGTATTCAGAGTAAATTCCAACCGTCTCAAATGAATTCTGAAAAAAATTATGTTATTGATAGTTCTTTCTGATTTTAGTTTCAAAATAGATGTGGTTTGTGAGTGGACTTCATTAGTGTCTTTCAAACCTGACTTTCCTTTCTGAAGCGAATGTCTTAATAAGTCAACTAGATCCAATTTTGTTACTGTACGTATTTTTCTCTGGGGTAACTTTTATGAATTTAAATAGTTGGTTTTTGCTATTTTGACATCATACTCTTAGTTATTGGTGGAGGGAAAGTTTTAGGGATAGTAAAATCGTGGAATTTGTTCAAAGAAATTTTTCGCTTTTGGTTTAAAATTTTGTCATATAAGCAAGATGCTCATTGATGCTCAAATGGATTAGTACTTATTCTGAGGTCATATTAATTAACTTGAACAGTATTAGTGAAAAATTATGTGAACCATCATGCAAGTCAAGTGTTTCCTAAATTTTTGTGTTTTTTTTTCTTCAATGGACTATTTTCATTCTCTTTTTCTTGCACCATTTTTATTGTTCTCGCCTTTGTTTTATTGCGTCTCGTAGGCAAATTCAATGCCACCAAAATTATTTCCAAATTAATGAAAAAACTAAGCAATGCACAAGGATAAAAAATAATTGAAAAAAAAGGAATGTAAGTTCGGCGTGTGGTAGGCGAGGGGCCCATCAGTGAGGGTTTGGCAGGGGGGGGGCGAGCTTCCACCCACTCTGATCCGCAGTTGGTGCAGCGCACTTCTCCTTGGCATCGCGACTTGCCGAGTGCCGACATTTTCAAGGGTCCGGACGGAGGTACTTGACAGGGCCTCAGTGCCCATCGCTTCGGCACACAACAGCAACAAGCGGGAAAACTGCGATCACAGCAAAAAAATGGAGAATTATGAACAAGCTCGACTGTTTCGTGTCGACAATATTGTCTCATTTCATGGAATCACTCCCAATGCCATCGCTTTAATTTAGTCCCGTGTCTTTGAGTAGTTTTGTTTGAAAGCGATGTTTTATAGCATGCCTTGCTTTAAATGCATTTAGGTATTTGTGATTACAGCTAGTGATGACTGATGGAATGAAGATTAATTGGCTGTACCATGTGTATTTTAAGTCTCAATATCAAGATTGAGGGTTGTCTTGTTAGTTTTGTAGGGTTTTAAAGTCATATTTACCATTATTTTCAGTAATGGATCTCTATAAATATTTGGTTGATATTGTCCTGTGTTATTGGCAGGCTTGCTATGAAGTGGCTGTAGTGAATATTGTATCACTTAATCAATTCTTTCATTTTTCAGTAAAATTATCAATCATTCCTGTCCGGACACAATTGATGAGAGAGCTATCAACAAAAAGAACTTAACCTTGTACACTAAACATGAGAATTTGACGTTAGCCCTCAACTCTGCTCAAGCCATAGGATGCAACATAGTGAACATAGATGCACATGATTTAGCTAATGGAACACCACACTTGGTGCTTGGCCTTCTTTGGCAGATAATCAGGGTAACGATATATTTTATTTGAAGTTCATAAGGTGTGAGATTTCTTAGAATATATTTGATGTTGCTTTAGTGATATTAAGTTACTGATAATTGTTCGAAACATTTTGGGAGTTGTCTTTGTTTTTATATTTTTATAAACTCTTGAGAAACTGCATTCATTAAATGTATTTTAGTGAACAGAATTCTGGTGTCATTGTGTTTTATCCAGAAGCCTTGATGAGAATATGATCTGCTCTAAACATCAATAACATTTATTTGCATTCTATTCATTGGAAATATACTTTATTAAAAACTGTGTATCTGAAACAATTTTATTGTTGTGTTGCAGCAGTGTGTATATTGTCGTGTAAAATCATTTTTGGCATTTAAATTCTTTCTATACTGCATTTAATGCTTTATTTACCTTCATTCTTCTTCTTCATGATGTAATCTGTACCCAATTTATTTTTAGAGAAAATTATCTATCAGATCAAAAAGTGGCTAGAATGAGCTTAAATAACTGAATACAGCAATTTTTTTGTTAATATAAAACAAGTTCTTAAATTCAAAATTACTCAATTTTTATGTGAGAAATATTATTTAGATATTTTGTTTCCTTTCTCAAATTATTTGGAAATAAAAGCAGAATACTTGGTACATTCATAATATTCTCAGGAATTTTATTCATAATGGGTTGAGTTAAATGAATTTGCCATTTCTTTGATGATAGATTGGATTATTCAATCAAATAACTTTGGAGAATTGTCCTGGGTTAACCACACTACTAAACACTGGTGAGCAAATTGAAGACTTGATGAAGCTGTCTCCTGAGGCTATCCTGCTCAGATGGGTCAATCATCACCTGGAAAGGGCAGGAGTCCATAGGTAAGAATGAGGCTGCTGAGTCTCAAAATGCATGTGCGTATCGCTATGAGTTGCCTCCATTGTTCAAATGCTTGCCTGATTTAATGATTTTTTAACCACTGGAGTAAATTAATGATGTCATTCCTTCAAATTTCACTCTCAGTTTGTAACAAGAATGGTAGTCTAATTTAGTTCTCATAAAAGTTTTTTTGTAAGGCCTAAATAAGCAGTGGGTAGATAGAAAAATACATGAACCCGTTAACGTCAAGTGGTACTATGCAGTACCAGCTGGTTATATATTTTTTAAATCAAGTATTGATACATGTTGATTTTTTATTTTGCTTTAAGAATTTGACATTAATTAGTAGGTATTAAAGTATGTGATACTGGCAATTTAGCTTTTTTAAAATTATATATTTAACACTTAGGGAATGTTTATAAACGTTTAGTTTTTCTGGGATGGCTGGGGAGAGTTATGCTGTATTGGCAATCCCTACGACAGTGCACGAGGGAAAGTGCACTTGGGCTCTGCCTGGGTAGCAATAAACATTTTGGGAAACTGAAGTAGGGAGTCGAGCAATTGTCAAACGTATAAAAACATTTTCACTGCAGTCAGCATACAAAACATTTAAAAATGTTCCCATAGTCTAAGGGTTAACGCGTCAACAGCCATTTGAAAATGAACTATTTTCAGTTATCTTAAAATATTGGAATTTTCATTGCAGACCTTTAGAATAATTTAATTTAGCTGGTAGTTCCCCAATATGCACATATTTAAAAAAAATTATAGATCATGAATAAAACAGCTTTCACATTGAGGATAGTTTGTTGATGTGGACCTCTCCAGCTTTGGGTGTTCAATGTTTTTCCGGTACCATATGGTACTCCTAGGTTCTTCCACTGTAATGCTTTTGCACCAGCATGCGTTTCAGCATAGATGTGTGAATATTAGCAGCTTTGGTATTTTGCTGTTTTTTATTTCACAATATCATACTTTTTAATGAATAATTAAATGTGTGCAGAGTTGACACATTAATGTGTGAAATTTTCTTGGTTCTCCCACCAGTTGAGTAACTCCATCCCCTTTGATGTTTTGATTCCTGACTTACAATGGGAGACCACGTACCTTGCAGCACCTATTTCAATGCCAAATTTTTTATAGCATTTGGAATGCTAAAAGCTTCTTGGAACTGGTAGTGGTTTCTTTGAATGGGCCTTAGTTTGGCTGTTACTAATTATTTTCCATTTTGTAATTTTGATATGTTTAATATTAGTCCTAAATAGCTACATTATTACCATGTGGGTTATGGTGTAGTGATTGGCATTGTTAACTCCCAGCGTTGGGGGCCGTTGGGGTTTGCGGCCCATCACAGCAGTTATTTTTGTAGTCTTCAATTTCTTCAATAGGCAACCAGCTACAATTTAATATCAATTGTAGTTAGCCTGGGTAGAAGAAGAATTTTTAATTGTCGTAATAGCTATTTTAGGCATTTATGCTGTCTTATTCCAAACGCTGAAATAGGAAGGCCAGAAAGGAAAATTTCAGCTTTCTCTAGAATTTCTATGGTCACCAGGAAGAGTGAATAACTTAAATAACACGTTTTGACCACTCTAGCACTTGACAGGAATGTGCAGTGCTTAAGTAAGTTAGCTCAATGCCCCTGTTGAAGGATGGAATGCCGAAGCATTGGCATATCTTTTGTGCACCCTGAAATGTTTGAAAGTTACCCTCCCTGAAAACATGCCGAAAGATTAAATGGGAGCCTAACTGTGGCTTTTTCCAAAGAAGTGACATTTGCAGGCGGTCGCGCAGACTGCCTGTATTCGTGGAGGAAGGGCTACTGAAGGTTTTGGGAATTGGTGAGCAAAAGACACATTTGGAGGAAATAGTTGATTTTAAATGATATACTTTTATTTTTTAATATTTTAAATGGAAATAATAATACTTTGGAATGGTCCTTTTTTTGTTTAGGTTCTTCGTTAGTAAACTCCTTTTTCAGCAATGTGAATTACAAGTGTTTGATAGATATGGTAATTAATATGTGTTTTGTGTTATTCTTTAGTATATTTGTGTGCATGTTGCCACCTACCTCGAGCTTTAATGTTAAATGCTCCTACAAAAAGTCGTTTTCATTTTCAATTTGGAAGTTAATCAGTTTAAGCTATCATCATCATTAGTCAACAATCCTATGATTGGTTTGACACAGCTCTCCATTCCTCTCTCCTTTCCGCTCACCTTTTCATAGCGACGTATTTATTCTCATTAACATCCTTTATAATCTATTCTATGCAACTCATTCGGGGCCGTCCCTTGCCCTTCTTCCCCTCCTCCTGTCCTTCAGCGATTGTCTTCATCAGGCCATCATGTCTCATTATGTGGCCTGCTAAGTTGTCCCATCTTCTGATTAAGGTTTTTAGGAGACTTCTCTTTTCTCCCAATTTTCTTAGCACTTCCTTGTTACTTACGTGGTCGATTCATTATATCCTCATCATTCTTTGGTAGCACTCCGGTATGCTTCCCCTCTTGACTTCTCTGCTGCTGTCAACATCCAAGCCTCGCTTCCATAGAGAAACATGCTCCATATGTAGCACATGATGAATTGTTTCCTTAGTTCTATGCTTGTATTCTCAGCTGTAAGAAGATTCTCGTTTTTGCAGAAAGCCCTTTTTGCCTGTGCTATTCTAATGACTATTTCTTTCTTGCTTTGTCCATCATTGGTAATTTGGCTTCCCAGCTAAGAAAACTCTTTCACTTCTTCTAGCTTATGCTTTCCTAGGTTCATGTTTGTCTTCACCACCTCTCTTTTGCTGCACACCATTACCTTAGTCATTTTTTTGTTGATTTTCAGCTGATATCTGGCCATTGTTCTTTCCATATATGTCAAAGTCTTCTTCAAATCCTTCTCTGCCTCATCTATGAATGCTATGTTGTCAGCAAATTGCAGCGTGATAATGTTATCTCCGTAGATATTGACACCCAAAGCTTTCTCCTTGATTCCATTGGTAGCTTTCTTGATGAAAACTTGAAAAATTAAGGAGGAAAGTGCACACCCTTGTCTCACCCCTTTTCCTATTCTTGCTTCTCCATCGTTGGGTCCACATTTGATCACAGGTATTTGGTTTTTATACATTCTATGAACAATTCTACGATCATTGTAAAGCATTCTGATTTCTTACAGAATTCTAAGCATTGAATTCCATTCCATGTTATCAAATGCCTTCTCTAAATCAAAATATTCTATGAAAGTCTGTTTGTTCTTCTCTATTCCCTTCTCTAGGTGCAGCGTAAGAGCCAAAATTGCTTATCTGTGCCCATGCTTTTTCTAAATCCAAATTGGTCCTTATCCAGGAATTCTTCTGCCCTTTGTTTAAGCTATGCAAAACATTAACATTTTAGTGCACACCAACTCTTTGTAGTGCAGTCTTTCTGTCTGTCTCCATCTTCAAAATCAGACTGCTTAAATACCTTAATAAAAGCCTGTACGGTGATAGAAAATTCTTCTCCTACCTATGCTTGCCACAGTTAAAAATAATTGTAACTGGGTGCCAAATGATGAAATTGGAGACAATATAATATACTGCCAATACGAAGCCTTGAACCCTGGTCCTTGCAGTGGTAGATAAAGATGCTAATCTTCACTCCATCAGTCATATGTGGAGGCAGTGCTGCTTTTTGGAGTGATATGACGTAATAAAAGTTCTGCATGAAAAATAATTAATTACAACGTAAATATCAAACCACTACCAGTTCCAAGTTTTCGTTTCCTCATTGTGCCTGTATGATGGGTACATGTTAAATCAATCATGTACTGGTGGCGACAATTTGTGTATGAAAATGGTTCTTTAACCATCAAGGCTGGAGTAAAATTCTTGAAATACCAAGAATATGAATTAATTGAATGCCATGTTGCTAAGTACCATGCATTGCATGCATTAACTGTTTCTCTTAATTCTATTTGTGACTGATTGAAAACTTAAAATGATTTCTGTGCCTTTTTTATTGTTTTTTGACTATATTGATAAATTGTTTTTAAGTTAATTTCTTTATTGAATAAATAATTTTAATCATAGATTAATGTAAAGAACAGTGTTAAGCAAAAAATTGAAATATTTAGGTTATTGACATTATCATTTGAATTTCAGAGTGTTCTTCAAATCTAAATTTTTCACCCCTGAAGCACCTAGAGTTACCATATAGTACCAGGCACTGTTTTAATAACTAATAGGGCTAGAAGTATAAAAATGAATATTGATGTTAAACATTAATTAACCATGTTATTTGGAGAAATTTTTTTCCCAAGTGTTACCAGGTTAAAAACTAGCTTGTGAGAAAATTTTGTTCATTATAGCAGTCACATAAATGTACCTCTACTTACCCTATTTTTTTCTTCAACTCAATGACATATATATGACAATTTAAGGGATTAAAAGGGATTAATTGGGATTAATTGGGTTAAAAGAGTGCCAAGCATCATTTTAGGCAAAACTGGATTGACAATAAAAATAATACAGGAGCCATATTAATTTATCTAGGAATAAACCTTGCATGTGATTTAACATTTAAATTTATGGACTTAATACTAATATGTTGAATTGGTTGTTAAATAATTGCAAATATTTATGGCTTTAACCAAGTTTAAATGTGAATATGTATCTCAGAACCCTAGGTGTGATGGTTGTCACTCTTTTAATGGGACCCCTTAAATTATATCATTCATAATTCGCAATATTCCACAGAATGAGTGTGATGCAAATCCAATGTTTTTTAATATGAGAGATGGCTCTTGGTTAACTACCTACAAAAAATTGTAATTCCTTCCCATGTGAGTGGTTTTCATAAGTTTATTAAGCTGTTGTCGGTCTACAAACATGGTATTCTGAATTCTGATATAGCATGTGTTTGCATGGAATTGTAACTTTCAGAACATTCTTTTATTTTTGCATTTTACTGGTATTTTTTTAGGCGCTGTAATAACTTTCAGAGTGATATCCAAGATTCTGAAGTATACACCTACCTTATTAAGCAAATTGCTCCTGCTGATAGTGGTGTGTCAATGATGGCATTGATGGTGAGTCAATGAATATTTTTGAACATTTATATTCTCCGGTTCAGGTTCTTCATGTTAATAGTGTGCTGTGGTAGTTGGGAAGACATATGTTTCAATTTAAAAAAAAAAATTGTTTCATTTTCTTGCAGTACTTTAGAATCTATATCCTATGCATGGTGAAGGGCATATTCAGGGTTTTGGTTCTCATGAAACATATTTCTTATTCCATCTTCAGTCGATACTTCAACTATAACTTCTTATTTCTTTCACACGAGTTTGTCTATACCTAGGCCTCCAATTCAAGTATATCTATATTGAGGTAATTAGTATACTTTATACATATTTGTAGTGTATTCTTTTTAATGATGACTGGTTTCATTCAGCAGTTGGCATCATCTTGTAGATGGTGACTCAATTGACCAAATAGACGTATCTCCTGTCCTCATTTTTTCTACATGGTTGACTAAATTATAACCCTGAATACTTGTGTATATGAGGAAGAGCTGATGTGTATTTGTACCTGCAGTTGTTATCTGTTGGATGGAACTATCTGTCAGAATAATATCTCGGGAAATTTTTTGTTAAAATTTTATTATCTTTCACGAGGTTGAGTTTAAGGAATTCGAGATATCTGCATAATATAATACAAGCTAGCATGCGTGGGAAGGGGTAATCAATATCCTCTCATGAAAATGTAGAAATAATATTGGAATTCTGGAACATGTATAAGAATAAGTGTTGAAAATTTTCAAGTATAGAATTTATTATGTGAATTTAAGTATACCGGGACTAGCCACGGTGATAACTTTTACGGGAGTCACCCGCAATGCACAATTGTGCGAAAAATCCACAGAGAAAAAAATGAATTCGCCGGTCAAGGTGAATGATTTTTTCTCTGTGGATTTTTCGCACATTTATTATGTGCATTTTTTATGATGCTGTCAGTATTGGTGCGTTTAGAGAAAGAGTATTCTTGTAGGGTTGAGCGGTGCTTGTCTGTGTGCATGGAATGCCACAACCCTCAGAAACTTGTGCAGTAATAAATAAAGGAATGGTAAATGAAGCCTTGTGGAGTATTTTTCTCAGCATTATTTTTATCATGAGATGGACAGCTTGCACAATATTAATTTTGGCTGAAAAATTATTGCCAGCAATGCCATTCATATATGTAATCCATCATGGCTAAAAAGTTGAAAATGGTCTCTAAGGTTATTTTATAATTATGTATAAGTATTGCTTTTAGTGGAAATTTTTTGTTTCGGGTAATATTAATTTAGGGTCAGTTGTGCCTCTGCTTTCCTGTAGAGTGAAAGCACTGGTGATTTGTTTAATATCTTGAGCTGATAATAAATATTGCTAAATTTTGCAAACTTGATTTTTCTTCTTTGAAAAATTTCTCATAACATTTCTTAAAGCAGACATCAATGGATTTTATCCACACACATATGTAGTAATAATAATTTATCTCCTTGATACTGATAGGGGATATTGAGATTATGGTATCATTTGATTCCTCCCTCCAGGTAGCCGTTATGAAAATTACTGGGATCTTTTGAGTATTTTCCATATATAAATAAACGGAGAAGTACATAGTGATATGTAACTTAAGCTTAGGTTCCAGAATTAGGTGTAGTGCTTCTTGTAACATAATAGTGCTTGTCCATGCTTCTTGCTGCATTAGTATGCTGATGCAAATTATAATTTTTTTACAGTGAGACTTCTCATTTAGAAGCTAAATTGTTTATTTAAGGTCTTTCTTTTCATAGCCAAAACAGCTTTTGATATCAATTTAGCTACTAGCTTGGATGCTGGATTCTCTTTCTGCACTGATTATTTTTTTCATCTATAGTGCAACAAGATGAAATAGTTAGCCAAATTCTATGAACTTGTGCTTTAAAAAAATGATTTTTGTATAGCTGGTTTGTTTTATGTGAGCTGTGTCTAAAATGAGCATAAACGTCATTTAGTTTATATTTGTCAGATGTATTTTTCCATGGCAGTGTGGATGTTCAAGCTTAATATGGAAAGCCAAGAATTTTTCGCAAATACAGGCGGTCCCCGACTTTCGTACACAATGCGTTCCCGAAAACTTGTACGAAAGTCGAATGTACGAAAGTCGAACCATGGACTTCCATACCAATTAGGGGTTACGTTCCAAAAGAGTGGAATATACGTAATAAAACCTTTTTTTTCACGGAATTCATTTCAATTGACTTAATTTTAAAAATATGTTAATAAAACTCCTCAAATCATCTAATTTCTTTAGAATATATGCAGAAAATGCAAATAAAAGTTTAAAAAACGAGAACTCCGTTGGCTATCGAGTGAAACTTCCTCTTGGCGTTTAAGTTGACATTCCACTTATTACGTCCACTATAAATAAAAAGACATATCAAGAAGCATAACAAAATGTAGTTGTTGAACCCGCACTCTGGATACCTTTTAATTTTTACACCAAAATTCGACATTTGGCAGGTGACATTCGTGATCGCGTATATTTCGCATGTTATTCAAAAAAGACAAAAGACAAATGGAATTAGGGTGATATTTCGTGCAATATCGTTGCTGAAGGTGTACATGAATTAAACAGCACTCAAACGAAAAAACACAATTAGAAAGAAGATCTTACTAGTTTTATTGAAAGCTATTTGATGATGTCTAGTCAACTTCTTTTGAAAAATATCTTCAATGAAGGCTTTCTTCTTCTCTTGATAATGAAGCCTATAGCAGGCAGTCTCTCTCCCAAATAAATCACCTAGATTAGAGTCAACTACCAACAATTCCCTTCATTATATACGTTCGTATTGTTCGCATATACTGCCATTTGAAACAATTGAATGTTGGGATGTGCAATAAACACCCCGGGAACTTTAAAAAAATTACAGACCAATGTCCGAAAGTCCGAATTTAGCGTACGAAAGTCAAGTAAAAGGTGTCAATTTTGAATGTACGAAAGTACGAATTATACGAAAGTCGAGTGTACGAAAGTCAAGGACTGCCTGTAATCTCTTTAAATATTAAATAGGTTTGTTTTGATTCCATTAGTTCATCCCTATAGTATTTTACCTGGTCTGAAATATACTGAAGTGGAATATACTAATTTATCACAATTTGTTTTACAGACTCATGTTTCAAATGTTTTGGCTCATGTGCCAATTATGCCGTCTCTTTGGATGATGTATGCACTTATGTAAGCTCTTTTGAGACCCTTAATTTTTGTGTTTGAGCTTTTCTAACAGCAAAGTTAGGCTTGTTCCTTGTGATTATATACCTAACTCCTCCCCTGTTGATGTATTATGTACCTGTGCATGATTTCATGGACCCTTTACTTGTTGAGAACTTGGTGATTCAATATCCTTTTGCTTTGGCTTGGTATTTTAAATTTTCTCACCTGTAGGCATATTTCTTGATCTATTGAGAAATTTGTACTTATTATTGGGCAATTCCAAAAATCTGGAACACACAGTACAGCTTTTTAATGAAAATATACCTACTCCCTGAATAATGCTGTTCCGATTAGCACTCTTCTGCATTAGCCCTTATTTCATTTTTAGACCCTGTTCCTGTTTAATGCTCAACTGTTCTTCAAAAGTCCCAGTGCACCCTTTCTCTCCATCAGAATTGTGTTCTGCTAAAGTTTTACTTATTTGTCTCCATTGCCCCCAAAAACAGCAGAGAGAGAGAGAGGCCTTTGACATCAGGTTTTTATGACAAACGACAATAAATGTCACAAACACCTATGCGGTGGGTAGGGGCTACCTACCCTGGTGGGAGTCAAACCTTTTACTTTATTGACAGGCAAGGACTTCACCCCTTATCACTGAGGCCATCCATTTAATTCTGAATGGAAAATCCCTTTTTTTAAACCTGAATACACCTGAATATTGTCTATAATACATTTTATGGAAGAAGAATAATTTTCAAAATAGTTTGGTCAAGGATTTTGTCATTACATCTTGGAGTAATTCATTGATCACTGAACTTTGTAAAATTAGTTACTCACCACCAAAAATAGAAAATAGGCCTAAAACTTAATTGACCAATCAAATATCATTTAAAAAAATTGGAACAATATACACAAATAACAAATCATCAAGATAAAAGTAGGGGTTTGAGGGCGTGGAGTTGTTTGTGGAGGATTTGAAAATGGTGGCAGAGGAGGTGAAGTTGAGGAATAGATAGGAATAGTAATGTAAGGAGGGGAATCAGTGGAAAGGAGGGTGTTGAGATATGGAGAGGCTGCATTGGGGAATATGAATTACACAGTCATTACGTAATGGAATTGGAGGAATATGCAACTGAAAGAGGGGGAGAATTTTGTTTGTTCATACAGTTCCTCTGAACATTTTATTTGGGAACATCAAGTCAGATCAGGGCACTGTGATGGGATGTCGCAGAAATGCCAAGGGAGAAAAGGATAAAGTCCCATGGGTAAAGTTTCTCAATGTAAGGATTTAATCGTGGGCAATGGCGAGGAAGAAGTTGCATATCTTTTCATAATAAGTTATTTGTAGTGCTCAATGAAAGTTTTTCTTTAGCATCCTTTTTCCAGTTAGAATTATGTATTAATGAATCTCGGCAGCCTGATAAGAAATGCATTGCTGAATGGCGTGAAGTTGAAACCCTTGCAACCTCTTGATGTAGGTCACTTGACGATGACAGTGATGCTCCCTTGTGGCCTTTTTAATCTTGGTTGAAGGGATTTTTCTTTAAATTCTTCCTACTACACTTGTATTTTTATTTAAAAAAGACTCGAGCATAAGGGATGTATGTAATTACCATCCAGTCAAGTCTTATGTCATACAAGTTTTGTTATTTTGCTATTTTTAAGAGTGTTTAAAGGTATTATTGGATTATTAGATAGAGACTTGAATTTCATAGTTGTTGTGATAATAATCCATGTGTGAAAATATATCATATGCATCTAACTATTGGTATAGGAAAAGCCTACTGCTATACAAAGAGCTATTATTGTTAGTTCATTTTTATTGGTGAAATGTCTTACAATTCGTCCTCTATAGCCAATAGAAAACTCTATGGCGGAAGAAAAAGCCTTGATAGTTCAGGCTGTTGAACAACTAGCGCAAAGTCTGGAGATCCTGGTTCAAATCTTAGCCCACTCATGTTCTATTTCCTCTCTGGATTTCACTCACTGAAAACACAAGTATGATTTGCTGTTGGGGGTTGTAATTTTTAGAGTCTAAGTAAAATTATAACTTATGGGTTTTGGCCCATGAAGTTATAAATCAGAATAGTTAATTTCAGTGTGGGCATGTTCCTCCAAGTTTGGCTGAAACTACCAGTAATTCATGTGTTGAAGGGCATATGAGAATGTAGTGAAGTGAGATTCAGTGTTAAATTTGGAGCAAATGTGTAGTCTTTTTGGGTACATTTTACAGGTTATTGAAGCAAATGTAGTGGTCTTCATGTTTTGAATTTGATGGGCTTATGCCCTTAATGGACTGCCCTTTATCATAGGTATCAACTAAGGTTTTTAGCTGTTTATATCCATCAGCTGCATGAATAAAAAAATGAATAGTCAAAGAATGAGATTACATATTTTCTGCATTTCTGTGATTGAATTATGTTTTACCTCAGAATAATTATTATTTCTTTTATTCATTTATTTGGTATATATAATTCCAAAACAGTGAATAGCTTTGGTGATTCTTATGAATTTTCCAAGGTATAGGTTGTGTTAACCTTTTTCATAGATAGGGTTTTAGAATGCTAATTAACTTCTTCTCTAGCATAACAGCAGTTTTTTTATGAAAACCTAAAAGAGTAATGCATATAGCCTATGGTTTTGTGATTGGGTTTTGCTTGTGACTACAGGATTACTAGTTAGTGCCCATTGTTTATTTTTTTTTTCATGCTCATTTTATGTATTATTTTATGTTCATGACATTGCCGTATAAGCGTGTGTAAGAGGCGCACCCCTATTTTGAGCATCGAAGCTATGAAGAAAAAAATTTTGCAGAATTTTTTTAATACTATCGCGCGGTGTTGCAGACGTATGCCTGGAATTTCGACTGTTATCGAAATTTCCTCTTTTAATCCTAATTGAAAGAGGAAATTTTGATAACTGCGGCGGTAATAGCGGCATTAGAGGGAGTAGAAAGAGTTCCGATTCTCTCTTCGCATACGCCGTTGCTCTACGATGCATGTCCTATTCACGAACGATTTTGTTTAAATGCTCTCGCAGAAGTATTGCAATAGAATTGCTGCTGTGGAAAATTATAAGGCAAAACACAACAGGCACATAGCATGAACCTTCCCAAGAACTTGGACAACAATCGGGGCAATGTCAGTGCCGTAGGATAATAAGCACGTCGTAGATTTAACGGAGCCACACTCGGACCTCCATCAGCCAATGCCTCTGCCGTTTTCTTTCCTTTCCGAGACCCCACAGGAAAATATCAAGTTACAGGGGAACAATGGAAACGTGTTTCATCCCTACCCCGTCTCAGCAACTGACTTTGATCGATCTCCCAGTTTCTGGAGGCCAAATGCAAGGCGAGTCATCTACTGAGCCCAAAGATATCTCGATAGCTTTCAATAATTGTATGACACGCACGAGGTTCAAAAAAAGAAAGAGATCTAACGCGACGCATATCTGACAGAATTTAAGTTTTTTAAGCTGTAATCTTTTGACTCAAAGATATATAGTTACAACAAGGCTACTAATATTCAAAATAGTCCAAACAGCACACTTTCGGAAGAAACAAGCGTAGCATAAGTGCATTCAAACAAGACGAGACGGACTGGTTACTTCAGGCACCGCAAACTGCGTATATCACATTGCTGCGCTTTTGCCACTTCGCTTTGAAGGCAACGAAGTCACATGCAAGATCGGACGTGTTCGTCCCTTGCTCCTTCGCTCATAGCTTCGTAGCTTGAAATACGGAGGGGAGGGAGCGCGCTCCTTCCCCTCCGTATTTTCCAATGTAAACGTTTCCCCAATGGAAACAGGCCGCACCATAGAAAAAAGGCTGACGGAACACGAACGATGCATATGCTTGTTCCACCCACTGAAATCAGCGGTGGCGGAGCATTGCCTGGACCTCGGTCACCGAGTAGATTTTAAAAGTACCAAAGTGCTATGCCGCACAGACAACTACTAGGATCGAATTGTCAAAGAAGCCATACAAATCAACATACACCAAAAGAACCTAAACAGAGACAAAGGCTTCCAGTTAAGTAATACGTGGAAGTCAGTGATCAATCACTATAAATCATCCCAATTCAGAAAGGACCAATCAGGGCCCACTTGCACGGCCCTCATGAGTATAAATACCGGAGAAAAAACTTGGCTCAACATTAACCCCTGATGACGATGACGGACTTAGTCATGGAAACGTTGGGAACTACAACCCGATACGACACCCGGTGGGAAACCCGAGAAATATTCCTGCAGAGCATACGCCGGGAAAAGCTCAGATTCTACATTCTACTGCTTTCTCTCCCTGGTGGTTTTGCATTCCTAGTCAAAATTCTTCCATTTTCTTTTCACCTCTCCCTTCCCCAGCTGAGGCGTTCCAGTTCCCCATCACTGCTACATTTTTCTTGCCTAGGATTTCCCTGATTATATGTGTAAGCTGTTCATACACCTCATCTACTTCATCCTTCCTATGATTGGTGTTGGGCATGTAAACTTGGACCACCAGCACCCTGATTATGTAACTGTGAGAAGGGTGAGAGCGATGTCGTTGCCAGGGGCAACGCGATTCCCACGACGGAAGGTGATAGCAGCGATTATGAAACCGTGATCGCTCTCTTTATCACGCTGCGAGCGTCATTGGCCTATCACGTTCGAAACCCTTGGTGACAAGCATATGCTGACATTAAAACGAGCACTAAATGCATACATTAGCAAAACATTATTGTTTATTTAATTTAAAATGCCCTATAATCGATTAAAAACCAATTTAATTCTTAATTATTTCAACTGGAGTGCTCTGTTGACTTTATAGTTGTCCACGTTGTTCAATTGTTATATGCGCATGGTGGTGAATTCGATTGAGCAGCTTTATTTTCACACAGCAAATTGGAAAGTACTGCTAATTGAAGTACATCCGTGATTCAAACGTCAATTACTTTATATCGAAGTTAAATTATCAACATTTGCCAAGTACGTTCTCCAACATATCAGCATCGTTAAACTCCTTTTCGACTTTTAATCATCATAAATCAACTATTAACTACTTACATTCAAATCGCTAGCGCGATTACACTTCCATTATCATTTCAACATTAATTAGTTTCAATCCAAGATCACGACTTTTCGGCCATTCTCTACGATATAGTGAATATAATGACTGCAGCATCTCCCGGCAAGCATTAGCTTAATGGATTACGTTATCACACATCGAAAAGTAATACTACACTTTCCCCATAACTTTACCATAATAGGAGTACTTATTGATAATATTATCTATTGGCGAAGCGAAGTACTTAGCTTTGAACTGCCTCCATTATATGTTTTAGTTGTTTGTTATTGTTATTTCAAACTCTCTGGAGACGACGCATTCTCGGACAGGGATGTGTCGAAGGATTTCATTGGCTCTTCAGATTTCTCAATGATACCAACCTCACGCGCTCGTACCTGTATGATACGCGCGATGACGGTGGCTTACATGATCGCGTGATACAGCGGAACGTGATAGGAGAACGTGATGGTCATCTATCGCCGTGGTCGCTGTCACATTTACATAATCGAGGTGCAGATGGTTGGTGGATCACCCCTCAATTCCTACCACCAGAATCCTTTTGCTTGCCTCACCTATGCGTACCTCTCTCTTACTGAGCTTCCCGTTGAATACCAAAGCTACACCTCATTGACTTTCCTTTCCACCACTAAGCACAACCCTGTCCCCTCTACTCCAGTAATCACCGCTATCCTTCCAACTTGCACAGTCCCAATGTATCTTTTCTCCCTGTCTCCATTCCCCTTTTGATATCCTATTCTACCATACCCACCCTCATAATTGTCATAGCATTCCATGTCCCTGTATTCATTGCTGCCTTTGTCTCCATCTTCTTGGTCTTCTTGTTTTATTTCTTGGATGCTGCTGCTGATGATAAATCTTTGCAAGGGTTTTGCTTGTTGCCAACCTTGCTGCTGTGAATGAAACCGACACTTTGTGGACAGGTCCTGTTCTATGACTTTCCAAGGTTTATGTGATTGCACCTCATATTTTTTTGGGGAGATATAGATGGTGGGGTTTCCCACTTCCATTCCTGCTGGGTTTTTAATCTAACACTATTTGGTTAACTACCTTCTGTCTGCCTCCTACCCTTCAGCCTATATGGCATGGATGGCCCTACCAGGAGTAATTGAGAATTACTCTCCCACCAGAGCAGCTCTAGGGTTCATAGGAACTTGCATGCCTTACCACCACGACAGCATTCTAGCTTATGGAAAAGATTTGGTGTATGTAATTTGTTAAACTTTTTCCCATGTAGTTTTGCATCCATGAACTGCTTTAACTGTTGTAGCACCAGCAATTGTTTGCATTTGTCTCCCTTCCCTTAAGAAATTAACTCTTCACTAATAGTAAGTACTTAAGAAATTCTATAAAATCCATGACAATACTCTTTAAGCATACCTCTGGAGGAATACATACCCTATCCTTCACATAATTGTCTCTACCCTTCGTTGAATTTTGTGAGGAAATTGCCTCTTCAGATTGTATGTCCTGGTAGCGTGTAAAATCTCCGTCCTCCAAGCCATCTGGTGTACTGAGAGAAGGTTTCATGAATGTCGATTCACAATCAGGGGTCTTGGTTCAAGTGCAAGTCAATGCAGGCTCATAATTTTTCTTTTATGACCACATTTCATTTCTTTCATAATTACACAACTTTTCCATCATTGAAAGTGCTCTCTCCTCATTGCATGTATGGCTAAGGCTCTTTCACCTATCTTCAGGAATCTGGGTTCATTGGAACCTTACCCAATATTTGTTGAATTCTTCAACCTCTTGGAGTTTTGGTACACCTTTTGTATGCATTTTATATATTTTGGAGTTGAAGAGGAGAAACAAGATGCATAATGACTTGCAGTATATTTAGCGCTGAGTCATGTATTCAGAATCTAAATTGAAATCTCATTGCTGAGCATCAGTGCTAATTTTCTGGCATGCTGGAAATTAAAGTGCTGCCTCATCTAGTGCCCAAGCGCATGCTGTACAGTTTGGGTGTGGAGGGGTTTTGGATAAATTTTTATTTGTAACCATTAGTTTCAATGTACTTGAATATGATACAGTATGTTGAAGCTAGTAGTTGGGAATGAAATGTTTAAAAAAATAGTAAATGGTCATTTCCTTTAGTATTACGTGCAGTGGAAGCTTGTTTTAGTGAGTACAGCATATGGCAAGAATCATGTTATAACGAGTGATAGGCAGTTTACTATCAAGAGCCTATGATTAATAGGTAAAAATATACAGATGCAGCAAGGCCAAGAAGTCCCTGTGGTATTATGAGGTTTAACTCTTCAGAGAGGTGCATAACTGCTTGAAAGTGAATGGGGATCACCATTGTACTGGTTATGACAGAAATAATTATTTGTGAAACCATGTGTGCAATGCTTATTTGGCCAACCACCAAACATTATGATTACAATACATGTAACTGCACAGATTCAATTGGTAAGGTTAACTCTACTGAATGTGACAGCTTGCGGAGTATTTATGGAGTATTGACATGGAGTATTTATGAAAGATCTGCAGCATTAAGGCGAGCATAGTTTCATACAGGTGGAGGACTCGGTCTCAGTCAGTCATCGATCAAGGGCAGTGTCAATAGCCTGCTAAGGCCTTGTATCAGACTCACCTGCACCATGCTAGAGCTGGGCAGGGATCTCGGCACAAACTAATTTGTTGTCTATCAGCATGGTTAGTCAAATTCAAGTTAGAATTTGCATGGGATTGCATGGGATAGACTGGTCAGAAAATACACAAGCAGAAAAGAATCTGGTTGACAACAGTCTGCACCTGCATCTGTAAACCTGAATTAAATTAAACACAATTGCCTCAGTGACATCTTCATTTACTGCTTTCAGAAGCTTTTTTTCATGTCAGATTGTCTAAGTTATCCCCTGAGTGTGAAAACAAAAGTTGAGCAACTCTGACTTATGGGAATGAGCAATAGCAACCTCGCCTGTGAAAATATCTGTGGCTTTAAGTGCTTGTATCCAAGAACTGCACATTTGTGGCTTCAGGAGGCATAATTTTTCAATCTCATATAACTTACCTTCACAAGAGAATTCTGTTTTATTATTTTTGAGTTTCATGGATGATTGTGTTGCATGCTCAGGGAAATATATCCTACTATGAACGACTGCCTCTCATGTAACTTTTTCTGATGCACCTGTTGTGTGGTGTCGGATATATGGTTCCTGCCTTGGAGCAATGATTTATTGCAACTTACCAATCCTGAATGATCCCTAGTCCGTGATCACGCAGCTACTCACTGTGTGACACAGCCATGGATGCGGAAATGAGCACCAAAAATTATTTTGTGATATTTCATTTGAAAATTTACATGTGAACTACAAGTTAGGTAAATGCAGGTATTATTCCTAATAGAAAAGCACTGATACGAAAGAAATGCAGCAAGTAAAGGTGAATGTGGGAATTATGAGGCTTTATTCTTCATCTTCTGATATAAGGAGTTGCCAAATTAGGAAGCGATCATGAGCACTTGTTAAACCAAGCTTCCACTGTAATTATTCACATCCTGTCATTCTGCAAAAGTTGCTTTCTTTCATTTAGAAATTGAAAGTAAGGGGGAATGAAAGAGAAGTACTAAATTTTGGAAATAGCTGGATAGTGCTGTACAGTTTTGCAAAAAGATTCCTTTTTAAATAATATGATGCAGGGATAAAAGAACTACACATGTTAGGTCATGCAGTATCTAGATTTTTTTTGGCTGCCTAAAGAGTTATTTACCCGCTGCTGACAATGGCCCTGTGATTTCCATGAGATGGCTTAGAAATGGTTTTTGATTATGTAAAGCTGTTGTCCACTCAATATACCAAAAATTTGTCGGCAGTGCTGCAAATGGTGTCAAACAATGAAAGAGAAAGGCTTTGATACTTTGTGTTTAGGGTGCCTCGACAACTAAGGTCATTTGCAAAGGCTTTGATACTTGGATCACGGAAAGAATGCACAACATTGTGCTCTTGTGAACTACCCTTTAGCCATAAAAATACATTTGCATGTCTGTGTTGACTGTGTGTTAAATGAATACAGGTAGTACATAGTTCATGTTTCCATTAGCTTTGCATTTTCTTTGCGTAATTTTTCTCTGGTCACATACTTGTGTGGGTTGATGGTTTAATTATAGTGTCTGCTTTATTTTTAGGAACCTGATCATTTAGCTCGTGCTGAACTGATGTTGCAAGAAGCTGCTAAGCTTGGATGTCGAAGTTTTGTAACTCCAAATGATGTGGTGAATGGAATTTATAAACTTAACTTGGCTTTTGTGGCCAACTTGTTCAACAACCACCCGGGGTTGGAGCAAACGGAGCAAAGCCTGGAAGGCTTGGGGAATATCGAGGAAACTCGGGAAGAGAAAAGTGAGTCATCACCCTTCCAGAACCAGTATCAAATAAATAATAGGTGTAGGGGATCAGTTGTGTTTTAACCCTGCAGGACTCGCGCTGAGCCTGTCAGGCTCTATTTCCTTTTTGAGGTCCTCACCTATGAAAGTCGATTATTTTTCCTCTTTTGTTTGTTTAAATCAAACTAATAATCCCAAAATGGTCCTTTTTATGAAAATCAAGTCCATTTACGTCTGATAAAATATGTAATTATTACTTCATATCAAGTGTGATATTAAATAGATTACCATTTCTTGTTATTGATTTATTGACTTGCAAAACCACTACACAGTGTTAATATTAGGATAGAAAGAACATTATAAGGTAAAATTAGAAATTAACATTATTCTGCAAGCATGCGTCATACAAGAAATGTATATGCTCGAGACAAATACACTCTCCACAATTTTCGCAGACATATCCTGTAAATATATTCTTCGTGTATCCACAGTCTGCACACCTTTTTCTAATTCCAGTGCACTATGGGTTCTCTGTTTTTTTTAGTTGCCTTTGGTTATTCTATTCTGTTAGTCTTGATAGGCTCATCTTATAATTAGCCCTAACTCTTTGGGGAGTGTTTTTATGGTTCCCCTTCTTTTCACATGTTCATCTACGAGCCCAGCTGACAATTGCCTAAATAACACTCTCCGAGATTTTACTTCTAAGTTTTTGTTTCCGAGGTAAAAAATGTAGGAATTTACCACAGAAATATTTAGCATAGCGTAAATACTTGTCATAGGGCAATGCCGTGCATTTCTTGATACATTGTATGCCGTGCACAACTGATGTAGTGTATCTACTCCCGATTTTGTCTTGTCATAAAAAGGAAACATTTCTTTTTTCATATAGATTTTTTTGTTTCAACGAAAAAAGGCAATTCCCGCTTATTTTTGCGAATTGTTCCAACCACGGCAAGTCAGAATTTCAAGAGTTCATTTTACTAAACAATAACTGGCAAACAAATTGTCAATCAAAACATTTCTACCAGTACTGCTGATGGGGAGCATAATCTCTTCACAATATCAGATGGGCTGTTGTTGACCGAAAATGATCCAAAGAAGTAGATATTTGCTCGTACAACCTATAGTAGAAAAAATATCGAATAGTTGTTGAGTTTTTTACGTGCGAAACATAACAAAGTGACCCATTTTTTTCATTCCTCGAAGGAGTTTTCATTAATATCTGTAGAAAACTTGCTTATAAATCCCAAGTCAGCAATCAACGTGACAATTTGCAGTTCTAGCAATGGAAGTGGTTGCGCTCACTCCTGTATGATACAGCTTGTTTTACAGCATGCACACCCGAACTTCGACTTTCAACTATTTAAAAATTGTATCCTTAAGTTTGGACATTTCCAGCTGTGGAATTAAAAGAAAATGAAGTTCGAGCAGAAATCATTATTGGGGAAAAGAATTGGTTAGTACCCACGTAACGGCATTGAAATTTAAGTGTTAGCAATGAACGCTGCGAAAAAGTGAAGAAAAAGTTGACGGACGATATTAATTGTGTACTTGTTTATATGTTCCTGGTGGTTACGGTGTTGTATTTTACAAAGATTTTATTATGCTGCATTTTCTCGTTCTCTCATATTGTGTGCAAATGTAAATGAATATTGCGTCATTGAAAGCTTTTCCCCACTAACTTTGTTGCACGTTAATGACTGAGTTGGCTGAATAAAAGCTCACTTTTAATTAGCTTCGTGCATTGGAAATACTCTTCGATGTTTTCAGAGAAGTAAACATTCAAATGATGACATTTTCACGTTATTTTATTGAGATATGAGAGAATGAAAGTATGTTTGTGTGCGTGAAAGATTATAGAGGTTACTGTAGGGGCTACTATCCTCTCCTATCTCTATGCCCTATCCTCTCCAATTGCGGGAAGTGAAGCAAGGGGGGCATGGCCAAATTGCGCATTTAGCCATGATGCCGGGCCCCGCTATAACACAAAGTCTTACGAGGCAACGACCAATTTTTCCTCTTAACTCATTAAATAATGCCTTTGGGCATTTTTCGCGAAAGGTACGATGAAAATAAATAGTAATACAGGCGGTCCCCGACTTTCGTACACAATGCGTTCCCGAAAACGTGTACGAAAGTCGAATGTACGAAAGTCGAACCATTGACTTCCATACTAATTAGGAGTTACGTTCCCAAAGAGCGGAAAATACGTACTAAAACCTTTTTTTTCATGGAATTCATTTCAATTGACTTAATTTTAATAATATGTTCATAAAACTCCTCAAATCATCTACAGTGGAACCTCGTTAAAGCGAGTACGGGCTATAGCGACACTCCCGCTATAACGAGAGATAGCCGATGCACCGTCAATTGACCCTACAATAAGCGTGTTAAAAAATTCGTTTTTACGAGACCCTTTTGGTGTTGGCTCTCGCCATAGCGAGGGTTTCACCGCCGGAAGACTTTCATCAAGACTCCTTAACCTCTGTAATTGCTAGCGATCTGTTAGATATTAAGTTAATGGAGTGCTCAGTCTCAAATTTATGTGGTAAACTGTCGTTCGATACATAAGTAGTTAATTTTGGTGAATGCTTCATCTTCTTTTGGCGAATGCTTCATCTTCTTTTGTTCCTCGGGCGGCAGAAAGCAGTCGGCAGCATACCCGCACGTCCGTGAGTTGCGTGAATAGAAAGCATGTGATGGCAGTCACCATGGCCAAAAAACACCAAACACGTCTAAGCGAGAAAATAAAAATAAAGGAGTAATATGAGTGTCGAAATTAATTCATCTTCCTATTCGCTCTGCAAAATTAAAAAAAACAAAAGCGCCCAAGGAATGCAGACGATGAAGAGTTATAAGGAGCTTTGTTCGGGTGGTTTTGCCCATTCAAATCTGCGGGAACTTCTGAGAAAGGGGCTACGCCCAAGCCTGAAGCGGAGTATTTTAGGGATAGATTGCGAATCGAGAATTTTAAGAGTGCGGAAGGTTGATTATACTAATGCGAAGCACCAAAGCGTTATCTCCCCTCACAACTCCCCTGGTGATGCCTGCGGTGTAAACCTGAAGTCGTGGAAGAGAGGACTCCGATCATAAGTATCTTTAGAAGTATTCCCCGCGTCATATAACATAGACGAAACGGAACTTTTTTTTACATACAACTCCCCGACAAAACCCTTGCAGTATGAGGTATTTCTTGCAATGATGCCTCTAAAGGTAGGTAGTGCGCCTTAGCGATGATGTAGAATGTACGAAGCAATGATACTCAGCGTGAATTGTCCGGATGGACGTATTTATTCTCCGTTGCGGATTTACAAGGGTGAACTATTCGGGTCATTGGTCGGAGTCGTACTGGCGCTCTCTTTTGTTACGTGGGTAGCCGAGCATCCCCTGGTGGCCGCTGGAAGAACTCACAGAACAACTAACTCTCGTTTGCAGTGCCGTGGTAAACTCGGTGTATCATTTCAAATACGTCGCGAGCGTAACACTCAAAAAGAAACTTTTTTTTCAACAACGGTAATTTTAATCACGTCATTTTTCAAGCTTAGCAAACTTTTTACCGTAGATGATGAAGATATTACATTATCTGATAGAAAAAGTCTTCCAAGGCGGGAGCGTTATACAACCTTCCACCGGTAGAAACAAATGTAATGCGTTGTTTCACTTCACTGCCAGTTAACGTACAGAAACAATAAACATACACCAATGGAAACCTTTGAGGCATTAAATAACCGCGATACTGTTTTGTCAGTTAATTTTTGAATTTTCAGTGGAAAATACCAAAATAATAGAATGATCACGTAAATGAACTAATTAAGTGCATAGAAAAATGACTTCGTCGGTTATGCATTAGCATAATGATTGACGAAACAATGCTTTCCATGATTTTTATTCAGTGCGGCGCTTATAAATGGTTTGAATAGTTAGTCGTTGTTCGAGTAAGGAAATTTAGTGATGCAAAAAACATCGCCTTTCGTCTGGATTTATGCTTACGTTTATCGGATAGATGTTTATCTGTCGCCGCACCACTCCTGTTTCTGTATATCTGTCCGCAACAGGTATATTGGCTATTATTTGCTCCACCTCCGGTAAAGCGACAATTCGCTATAGCGAGTGTTTATTAGTGCACCGTGGGGTGTCGTTATATCGAGGTTGCACTGTAATTTCTTTCGAATATATGCAGAAAATGCAAATAAAAGTTTAAAAAACGAGAACTCCGTTGGCTATCGAGTGAAACTTCCTCTTGGCGTTTAAGTTGACATTCCACTTATTACGTCCACTATAAATAAAAAGACATATCAAGAAGCATAACAAAATGTAGTTGTTGAACCCGCACTCTGGATACCTTTTAATTTTTACACCAAAATTCGACATTTGGCAGGTGACATTCGTGATCGCGTATATTTCGCATGTTATTCAAAAAAGACAAAAGACAAATGGAATTAGGGTGATATTTTGTGCAATATCGTTGCTGAAGGTGTACATGAATTAAACAGCACTCAAACGAAAAAACACAATTAGAAAGAAGATCTTACTAGTTTTATTGAAAGCCATTTGATGATGTCTAGTCAACTTCTTTTGAAAAATATCTTCAATGAAGGCTTTCTTCTTCTTTTGATAAAGGAGTCTGTAGCAGGCAGTTTCTCTCCCAAATAAATCACCTAAATTAGAGTCAACTACTAACAATTCCCTTTATTATATACGTTCGTATTGTTCGCATATACTGCCATTTGAAACAATTGAATGTTGGGATGCACAATAAACATCGCGGGAATTAAAAAAAAATTACAAACCAACGTCCGAAAGTCCGAATTTAGCGTACGAAAGTCAAGTAAAAGGTGTCGATTTTGAACGTACGAAAGTGCGAATTGTACGAAAGTCGAGTGTACGAAAGTCGAGGACCGCCTGTACATGCCCAAAGAAGAAATTTATGCTGGATCAGAGCCCTTGCGACCTGCAGGAAGACCATCAACGGACAATGAGGTATTTAGTCAAGCATACAATAAATTCTCGTTATTACGAAGTTCATGGGACCGAAAATCCAGAGGTTCGTAATAATGAAGTTCGTATGAACGTTTCTTTTAGGAATTGTCGAAAAAAACTGTATGTGACAAATGCGATTAAATTACGCGGAAATATATATAAACAGGAAAATTCGTTTCAGTTTCGGCATGCGGCATGATGTAATCGAGGGTTGATATCCTCCCGAGTACATTAAGTCCGATTTATGAATTAGATGCGCTCCAAGACCTTGTTCCTAAGTTTATAAAAACCTACGGTCTGGCCGCTGAGAGTTGTCTGATGACGGATATTCTGGGTCAGGGCAGGTGAGAAAGTGAAACGCCTATAATGGCCTCCGTGAAGAAAGGAGGCGGAAAGGACGAAGAGCGTGAAGGACCCAGTGGAAGAATCACTTGTTTTAGGGATTTGAAGGAAGGGCATGTTTTAGTGGATCAGACTTATTTCGCTGCTCTGTATGCATTTGACAACTTTGTATGACTAGGCGATGGTGTGAGGTGCGTTTGGGGGACAGCGATTGGGGGTGCGCTAACTCACGATTGTGACGAATTGATCTAGCTGGGCGTGCAACGCAGCCGGAGCCGAAAAAATTGCTCTCCGCGGCAAGGAACAACGGGCGAAACGCTGAACAGTTCCTAACTTCACACAGGAATGAATGATACTCTGTTCAGATTATGCCTAGAGTACGATTTCCTCTACGCGGCATGGCGTAGCAACGGCCAAATCAAAAGGTACCAAATTCGAAATTTGAAATTATTGAATGCTGTCATCTCTGATAGTTCGTAAATCGAATGTGCGTAAGAAGAGAACTAACTGTACAGTGAGTCCTCGTTCTACGTCACCCCGTTTAACGTCATTTCGCGATAACGTCACGAAAATTTTGAGACCGTCATTCGTTTATCGCACCTTCGCTTCGCGATAACGTCAAGGCTTTTAAATTTCGCGCCAGAAAAAAATGCAAAGCGGCGGGCGTTGCAGGTTGTTCGCTTTGTCGGCGGTAATATGACAGTCAGTCTAAACGAAGTGTAAAACTGTGTGTTTATTGTTAATTGCAATTACGGTTTTAACAAATTTTCTGCAAAATGAATTCTTAGGTAGGTGCGCAAGGTTTTACTTGACATAATGGTTTTCAGGAACCTAAAAAGTGATTTCAAGGAATTTTTCTGTGTAGAACTCGGAGTTTTTGTCGTCACTTTTTTCGCCGTGTTCACAATAATTTTGGTTCCTGTAACTTCGACGATGTTTCAGCGATGATGATGCCCAGGCGACGCTTGCCCGGGCGGCCACCATAGCGAAGCCAAAAAGCAAACGCGGGAAGATACAAAAATGGAGAAGGATTTACGTCAGTGCTGCTATTGTCGTTGATGAAGACAGGAACTCGTATTTATGCCATAGCTTGGCATTCCCATCGTAAAAAATGCCCCAGATATGATACGCTTAAATTTTTTCGCGTAGGAATTGTGAGGTTTAGGAGCCAATATTCACTTTTTACATTGTTTCTTATGGGATATTATGTTTCGATTAACGTCATTTCGTTTAGCGTCACATTTTTCAGGAAAGGTAAGTGACGTTAAACGAGGACTCACTGTACATCAAATTTAAGAGCTGTAATGAGTCTGTCACCATGATTCCCCAGGAATGAAGCTTATTATATGACGTTGCGCGAATGGTGAAGAAATAACCATAAATGACGCTCTTGGTCACAGTACACGAGGACAACTTAAACATGGCGTGATTATTAAAACTTGGCGTAGTGAATATCCATCTAAATGCCATAACTTGTGCGTGGATCTTCGTAATAAAGTTCATTTTGTATCCGCCAGGACCGGGACTGAGGTTTGTAATTTCGTAAAAACGAGAACTTCGTAATAACGTTGTTCGTATTAACGAGAGTCTACTGTAATTATCCCAATGTTACTCGCAAATCAAAGGCTGGCAATTCGAAAATTGCATTAATTTCAATTGTATGAACCTTAGTCCGGAAATTAAAGATCGATTGAATATGTTGCTATACAACTGTCGTTTCTTCTACGAACATAGTAGTCACCATTGAACTCGTCATGAACTGCTCCTGTACGTTACAAATATTGATCAAACCCGAAGTTAAAATAATTTTTACACATAAATTATTTTATTTTTATTACCTAAGCCCCTGGAAAATATCCATACTACATCAAGTAAAGCCCCTTTGCACGCAAGTGAACTCGTCTAAGAGCGTGCCTCTAAATTTAACCTGACGAAACGGTCGAAACATTATGATTGTCAAAGAAAAACAAAATCAAGCATAAAAATTCATTTAATCGGCAAATTACAAAAACATTAATTCATGACACAAAATCATTTTTACATTGATCAAATACAATATTCAACTTAGGCAGGTCAACAGCAAATGTAAACATAAACAATGCATGAGCTGACTAGTGAGGACTAAAATGCAAAACCGATCTGCAAACAGTATAAGGCGATTGCAATTCACAATTATCTATTTTATTCAATTTTTTTACTCACCAGTGGCTGTTATCCTTCTATCTGTGCGATTATTGCACCCGTAAGCCGAGCAACAAACCATATGCGAATGCAAAGTTTACATAGCATATATCTGCCTAATGGAACGTTTCTGGATATAGATAATAATATCCAGAAAAATAAACACACTACTAAATATTTACGTACCTTTATATGACCTCTGTAGTCACTGGTTTCAGAAAAAATTAATATTTTCTTTACATGTACGCTTACGGCAAATTGACGAAGCGGGGCCTGGCATGATGGCTAAATGGGCAAGAGTACCTTCACGTCAGAGCACTTATGTCCCCTCCAGGGACCTCTATGTGAAAGATTGAGTGTATGTGCATGTGAATGTATCTAAGAATGTCGTGATTTACTGGTATTTTTTGTGTATTATTTCCTCGTAATCCTCGACACCCCTCCTACGTGTATTAACTGTGACAGTGAAACCACCAGATTCATCAATCAACGTAATACATAAAAGGCAGAAGATATAATGATTAAAGGTAGGTAGACAATGCATTCTATGGGCCCGTAGATCGCAGTATAACATAATGAATCAATTTAAGTATTCAGTTTAGTAATATAGCGTCGGTCAACTTGGGGAATAATATTACGTATTTTGATTGGCAATGGTCGAGATGCAACTCTCAGACTATATAAATGCTTATTGATTTTGTATCTAATAATGTAAGAATACGCGGAAGAATTCATGAATATCGCAGTGAATTGAATGAAACTTGACTGAGAATTTACCGCACATTTGTCCGCTTAGAATTTCACCGCACCGATCGAAATCTCTGAAGCACTAATGCAAATGTTCGACTTACGTAAATTTCGACTTACGCAGAGTCTGCCGGAATGCATCTGTTACGTAACTCGGGGGATGCCTGTACTTCGGATTTCTTGCTGGAATGTGCAAAGACCTCAAAAATCCACATTTTTTTCATAAATGGTTGTGTGTTCACCAATAATGTAAGAACTTTTACAATTGACTGTCAAATTTTTCAAGTATCTTATAAATTGGAGCTAGCCTATCAATTTTTTGGTCTTCTTTGCTGTTATTCTTTGTATTTTCTATAATTTTTGCAAGCAAAAAATAATTGCCAGCATGCTTAAATAGAATAATCACAGTTTTGTGTGCAGTTGAAACTTGAGCGAGGAGAGCCCCTCCGATTTCTGCATGATCTCTAGTCGGAATGACCGTGTCCTCCGAATTTAATGGCCGCTGAGTGGCGAAGTGAATACACTTTTTGAGAAGAGGTCTATTTATAACGATAACTACTCCCATGTAAATAGTTTTGACTAGGGATGGGTCGAATAGCAGATTTCTCGAATTCGAATATCGGATTCGAATATCAAATCATTGCTCGAATATTCGAATATCTCGAATTTCGAATACCTCGAATACTAAACGATGAATGCAGGAATGTTTGACTTGGTCACCTATGCAGCAGGAAACCCAAGATTTTGGCGAGTAATTGTGATTTCCTTTAAAGGATTCAAACAGGAATTTAGCAGATTGATGGAATATTTTAATTCTATGTAAACAATAGGGTAGTTTCCTTCATTAAAGGAAACGAAAGGCATTGATTGTGATTCGGTACCCACCATTAGTGTATTAATAATATACAAATTATTTGGTTTTAGAAATACCGGTTTATACGAATGGCAATGGTCAATTTTATCCTCATTTGAAAAAGGCCAGATTGGCGCCCATGCGATGCCACTCCACGTGACGTCACAGTGACCTTGTTTCTATATGAGTAGATAGGAGTTTTACACCGTCTGAGATTAGCAATGAATGCATGAGGCACAGAGCTCAGGGAAACATGGTCTTAATAATCACCTATTAACACTGCCTAAGGTCGGAAAGTTTCCTTCGTTTGATGAGGTATTAATAATCCTTATTTAAGCCAACCGCTACCAGCTAGCATGGTACTCAGCTACCCGCTAGCATCCTGCGTCGTATCAGCGCTCAGAACCTCGCCCCAAGATCACCTCACTCGCGGCAACGGGAAGCAGAACAACGTCACGCGGAGTTTTTCCCGGCATTCATACTTACCTGTCGCGTTTTCGCGTGCTTGAAAATTTTCACTTTTCATTTAATCGCGAAAAATAGATATCGTCATTTAAAAATCTAAAAGCGTTAAATACGTACTCCAGGAGTAATAATCTTTCGATTTAGGCAATAAAAAAATAATAGGAAACCCCCTATTTGAGCATTACGCCAAAATGCTAAGCCTCCGTCGTATTTCTTTGTCTTTCCGGCATTTATTTACCAGCGTAAAATGCTTAAATAAACTCATTAATATGTCATGTTTGGTCGTTTATTCTTTTTTTTAAATTACGTGTACATTACTAATATTTCAATCCAATAAAAGTGTAATCTCAATTGCCGAAAGTCATTGTTAGACAACTTTTGGGCTAGTAGATGACTCATGCAGCAGTTGACCTCCATAAATGGGGAACTTCGAAGCAGGTCGCCAGAAAAAGGTCAGTGGGTGAGTTGAGGGGGGAGGGCGTGAGACACGTTTTTATTGTTCTCGTGTAATTTGATATTTTTTTCGAAGCTAAGGTCTTTGTAATACTATCTCTGAGCGAGCTGGGACCTCTTGTTTGATTTTGGAGAAGAGGAAATCGTCGGAGGGGGTGGGGCGAACGCTGAATGGAGGGGGATTGCAGATCGTGGGAAATGCGCCAATGTCACTATCCCACGGCCCTGAGTAGATGCGGGAAAATGGTCAGTGGGGGAGAAAGAGTGAAGGGTAAAACGCGATTCTATTATTTTCCGGTAACTTGATATTTTTTCGAAGCTAAGGTCTTCGTAATGCGATCCCTGCGCGAGCTGGGACCTTTTGTTTGATTTCGGAGAAGAGGAAATCGTCAGATTGGGTGGGGTGAATGCTGAATGGAGGGGGATAGCGGATCGTGGGAAATGCACCAATGTTGCTATCCCACGGCATTGAGGCTCTCCTGATGGGGGACACCTGGGATTTTCGGATTTTTTTTCACCCAATCAATTTCGGTTCCCCACGTCGAACTCTTTTCACCGCTCGAACCTGCGAATTTGATGTATTTCGTCAGCTTGCCTAAAACGGCGCTGCATGCACTAAACGACTAGAGTTCTCTTAATTTTTCTGAGTCAACTACCAACGACGTGCGAGTGACAGTGTATGAAGCGAAATTCAAAGTATTCGAGGTATTCGAGACGGTATCTTTGGCATAACTATTCGAGATCTTGAATATCGAATACTTTCTAGTATTCGAGGTATTCGAGTATTCGCGGGTACTATTCGCACATCTCTAGTTTTGACTTTCAAAATATCAAGCTGATTTGGCAGAAAAAGAACCTTTACTAGGAGTATAGTGTTAGAAGTTATCCATAACAGCTTACATTCTGTCTATACAGGCAATCAGAGAAAAAGAATAGACTTAGGGAGAGAATCAAAAATGTAACGCGAGCACTCGCGTAGATCCTGAGGGGCTCAGACGGCATGCATACGAAGCAAAAGTATCATATTTGAACCTTATGATAGGTTGATTGGGATATTCTGCATATGTAAAACGTAACCAAAAGAGTAAGGAAAAGGTAGAGAAAATGTGAGCGCATTAATGAGAATTGGTCAAGAGCTTTTAAGAAAATATAAACAATGTGAGCCTAGCAGGCTGTGTGAGTTCCGGAGGGTTAATGCTGTTGTTACATGCTAATCATGTAAATTTTGCATCTATCAGAAATACTCTGTGGACCTCTCACATCTTGTGATGATTTTTATAGATAAAGTTAGAGTAAAATTTTCTCATCAAATCAGGTATTTCTGGCTTGAATGCATTGTTGTAAGAACTTCCTGAATCCTTCATTAATGGGTGATGAGAGATTTTCAAGTTTCATGTATGAATTTCCTTCTAATTAATTCCTTGTCTCAAAATGGCGTGATTGTCGATTAAAATATAATTTTCCTATCAGAGGCAGGGGTGGGTCCTAATTATTGTAATTGTCCTAATACATTGGTCTAATTATTGTAATCTGGTTTTCACCAATTATCCTATGGTGGAGGTTCCTAAAAAGTCTTGAAACTAAAAATATTTTAATTCTAGGATTAAAATATTTTTGGGTCCTCCACTGGTTGACGCTTACCATTTAAACCTACAATAAATTGAACCCCTTTGATTCATTTGCCACGAGTGTTCTCATAATGTAAGCAGAGTACATATTGGTTTGAAACGTTGGTGAAGATGCATAATCTCAACTGTTGGAAGACATAAGATTTCATTATTCAAATGCCCCACCAAGTAGGTACACTGGAAGCATTGTGAGGTATTCTGTAATTTGTTTCAAAGTTCATTCAAGTTTGACATTCACTATTAAAAATATCTATTTTCTCAAATTTTGGCATCCTGTCATCGTTATTGGCGATGTAACTTATTGGCAGCATGTGATTGACCTGGTTTACATTTCTGTTTCTTATATTTTAAAGTATGCTAAGAAAATAAATCCAATTACCTATATCTTTCTTTTTAACCTTTCAGCATACAGAAATTGGATGAATTCAATGGGTGTTGCCCCCCATGTAAACTGGCTGTATTCTGATTTGGCTGATGGCTTAATAATTTTCCAGTTGTATGATATTATCAAGCCAGGAATAGTGAATTGGAACAAAGTGCATCGGTAAGTTTTGGTTTATAATTTTACTTTTTTGTCTTTGAAGACTTCCATTCCTGTATTCAATAATATTCTTGCATACCCTGTCATACTGCTCCTCTATGCTGACCCATTCCTTTCTGTAGCAAACAAATTGAATTTATCTCTTGATATTCATTCAATCACCAATTTATTGGTGAAATAATTTATGTAATTAACTTTTGTATGAGCTGGAGACATTGTATTACATAGAAATCACTTACAAGTCTAAATATGAGCTAAAAAATTTAAGATTTTTCAGCTCTATTATGGGTGCGAGTTTAACATCAACTTTTTTTCCTCTTACAATTTCCATTAGAGTAAACTAGCGTAGTGATGTTTTGTTGAAAGAAATAAGGATGAGTTAAGAGAAAAATTACATCAGAAATGATTGCTACCAACTGAACATGATTGGAATGGAAATCTATTAGCGGAGGTGAAATTGTTCACTCTCTTTTTATCTTTCAGAAAATTCTCAAAGCTGAGGAAGTTTATGGAAAAACTTGAAAACTGTAATTATGCTGTTGAACTTGGGAAGCAACTGAAATTTTCCTTGGTTGGAATTGCAGGCCAGGATCTCAATGATGGAAATGCTACGCTCACTCTGGGTGAGAATAAACTTGTTTAACTGTTAAAAATAATGTAGTGTGTATGTAGTTCACCTAAGGGAGTAGTGTGACTGTATTCCTATTCTTTAATTTTGCATTGGATAATAGTTGAATTAATGTGAAATAAGTATCATTTGTCGATAAATATCAGTGGTGTCACAATTGGGGAAATCAATGAAAACATAGCAATTTCAAGGAATTTGAAACCCTTCAGCTTAATCATGCAAAAGTGAGGGAAAAATTGGGTAGGACAAAGTGAATGAATTAGCCAGTGACTGGCACGCCCCAATGGAGCAATGGATAATTAGCCAGTGACTGGCACGCCCCAATGGAGCAATGGATAATTAGCCAGTGACTGGCACGCCCCAATGGAGCAATGGATAATTAGCCAGTGACTGGCACGCCCCAATGGAGCAATGGATAATTAGCCAGTGACTGGCACGCCCCAATGGAGCAATGGATAATTAGCCAGTGACTGGCACGCCCCAATGGAGCAATGGATAATTAGCCAGTGACTGGCACGCCCCAATGGAGCAATGGATAATTAGCCAGTGACTGGCACGCCCCAATGGAGCAATGGATAATTAGCCAGTGACTGGCACGCCCCAATGGAGCAATGGATAATTAGCCAGGGACTGGCACGCCCCAATGGAGCAATGGATAATTAGCCAGTGACTGGCACGCCCCAATGGAGCAATGGATAATTAGCCAGTGACTGGCACGCCCCAATGGAGCAATGGATAATTAGCCAGTGACTGGCACGCCCCAATGGAGCAATGGATAATTAGCCAGTGACTGGCACGCCCCAATGGAGCAATGGATAATTAGCCAGTGACTGGCACGCCCCAATGGAGCAATGGATAATTAGCCAGTGACTGGCATGCCCCAATGGAGCAATGGATAATTAGCCAGGGACTGGCACGCCCCAATGGAGCAATGGATAATTAGCCAGTGACTGGCACGCCCCAATGGAGCAATGGATAATTAGCCACAAAGTTCAATCATTTTAGCTGTTCCTTAAATTTGATGAGTAGCAATTATATCAATTTATTTTTACAACTTTCTCTTTGCTTAATTTTTCATTGCTCTCTAACATCATGCTGATTAAGGAAAATGTCATGGAAGTGTCAGAAAATATCCTAGAATTTCTCGTCCACTCTCTTATGTCAACAATGACTCGATTAATGTGTGCAACTTTCCACATGGAATTCGTGAAGGGTTATCAATAGGGTGGTTTCCTATTATTTTTTTATTGCCTAAATCGAAAGATTATTACTCCTGGAGTGCACATATCACGCTCTTAGATTTTCGAATGACGATATCTATTTTTCGCGATTAAACAAAAAGTGAAAAATTTCAAGCGCGCGAAAATGCGACAGCTAAGTAGGAATGATGGGAAAAATCCATGTGACGTACTTCTGGTTCCAGCTGTCGGCACGTGAGGTGACCTTGGGATTGAGTGCTGATACGACGCAGGTAGCTGAGTACCCTGCTAGCAGGTAGCGCTTAGCTCAAATAAGGATTATTATTCCCCTATCAAACGAAGGAAACTTTCCGAACTTAGGTATTTTTAATGTGTGATTATTACGAGATGTTTCCCTGAACTCTTGTGCCTCACGCATGCATTAGTAATCTCAGACAATGTAAAATTCCTATCTACTCATATAGAAACTAGGTCCCTGTGACGTCACATGGAGTGGAATTACATGGGCGCCAATCTGGCCTTTTTCAAATGAGGTCAAAATTGACAGTTGCAATTCGTCCAAACTGGGATATCTAAAACCAAATACAGTGGAACTTGTTTAGTACGTTTCTGAAGGGACCACAAAAAATGAACGTACTAACCAGGAAAACGTGCTAACGAGGAAAGTAAATAATACCAGTCAGGGTAATTGCAATCTGTGGAAAAGTCGTCATAATTACAATTACTATCGGTAGTTCTCGTAGGATCGCCTTCCTGAACTCTTTTCACCTTTAAAATCACGAAAATGAGCGCTACATTGAAAAACAATACCATGTGAATAAAAATCACAATGTTTTGATAGGTTTCCCGAAGACAATTACATGAAAACGGCGTCTATCTCCCGTGATTTATCCTATATATATTTATAGAAAGAGGACAAGTAAAGCTAAGTCATTTCTTCTTTCTCACAGCATACTCGGAGAATATAACAACAACCCTGATTATGTCCACTGGTTGTTTTTAAACATCTCAAAAATGGGACAAAATTGTATTAACCTTAAATTACGGCGACAGCTGTACACATTCGCTTCTGAAATAAAACCATATCGATTATTATATGGATTAATAACACGCAAGATTATTATATTACGACGTAATTACAAGAAGATTTTATATTACACAGTTGAAATTTACTTAAGAAATTTGTATAATGTCGTCTGCTTACGTGCCGAGATAACGTATTTTCAAGCTAAGTTTTGCGTGGAGATCCAGAGCATCGTCTGGTCCTGCAGCATTAGTCAAATACGCTAGACCTAATCTAGACTAGGGATGAGTCGATTCCAGATGTCGATTCTTGATTCCACCGATTCTCGGGCACGGAATCGGAATCGAGAATCGATTGCCTAAAGTCGATTCTGATTCCATCGATTCCAGGAAGATAAATGTTTTGAGCATAGACGATAAGCTTGGGGCATAAAGGCCGCTACACACCTAAGCGGCCGCGGTGTCAGCCTTGCCCGCACGGAGGATACGCCCGGCACGCGGGTGCTGCGACGAACATACCTAAGTGGCCTCGGAAACATGAAAATGTCGGCAAGAGCGACAAATCGACGAACCCTGAAATGGCGCGTGTTCATGAGCTCTCAGAGAAAAAAAATTGGAAACCACGGGATCGGGAAGCAACGCATGCGTTTTCAGTTCTTTCATTAACCGCTGGTCACGGCAAATCAAATTATTGCGATTATGAATCACATTCGGAGAATTCATCTGGACCACCAATTTTAAAGTATAATAGATCGAAATATATTTTTTTATTTTCGAATGATATTTGAAGTCTGATGATAATAAAAACGTGCAGAGAGCGAGTTTTCCTGTGAAAAAAAAGTTTCTTATATATACGCGCTGAGAGCGGGTTTTTTATGCTACTATTTTTAGACTAACACGCATCTGCGTCAATAATAAAAAAATTAGACATATAACCCAGTTTTATCAACCCTTGAGAAAGTTGATACTTGCTTGGCATAAGCCGCCGCCATAGGTCTCCGGGCGGACTCGACAGGTTGCGTTCGGCCGCCACCGCACACCCGCCAGGCTGCTCTGGTATGTATGGACGCAATGAACGCTACATCATTATTTAGCCACCGTGGCCAAGCGAGAATATAGCCACTGCGGCTATTGTTATTTTTAGGGATGGTCAGATCGGATACTTCGGATCCAAATATTCGCGGATATTGCCCTTCATCGGATACATCGGATCCAAAGTCGCGGAAGACATTGGATCTGGATCCGAAATTTTAAATATTAACTTCAGTGAATGCAATCAGAGTGGAAAGAGTGGACCGATTCTATCTTCGAAGGCGCCGTCGTATGCGATTCTTGTCCTACTCATGAACCGTTTTGTTTGAAAGCTCTCGCAGAGGTTACGAGTAGAATTTCAGCTGTGGCCAGGAATTTTGTTAAGGGGGGGTCCAAAACCAGGGGGGGGAATTTTTAAACAGCAGGGTACAAAGGAGAGGGGTTCAAACTAATTTTAACACCCTTCATAATAGAAAAAAAACTTCATTTTTTCAAAGATTCATTTTTTTTCATTTTTGTAAATTCATGATTTTTAAATATTTTGTTTCCTTTTATGAGGGAAAGTAATTGTGTTTTTATATTTTGGGGGTCCTCTTGCTACGCCACTGGTCAGTAGTTCATCCTAAGATTTTTCCTATTTTCATTTCCAAACCCAAACATAACAGTTTAGGCCCTGAGTATGTAAAGATGTTTTTCAAAAACAACTTGAAAGCCCATAAAATAATTTTTAATTTATAAAAATATTAAAATGTGTATGAAAATCTAAAATTCATTCCATTTATTGCATGTATCCAGAATAAACTTGAATAATGACCCTGTTTAATGGCAGGAATTTGAAAATGCATTTGGATTAGAAAATATCCGATTCGAAAGATCTGGTTCCAAAAATCCTGGATCTGTCCATCCCTAGTTATTTTATTCCATTCAATTCTTAAATTTTAATGACAGCAATGCTACAGACAAATCAAAATCCCACCTGTTAGAAGGAATAAGAATCGATGGAATCGGAATCGAGAATCGGGAATCGATTTTAAGGAATCGGAATTGGAATCGGAATCGAAAAAAAGTGGAATCGACTGATCCCTAATCTAGACCATTTAAAAGGAGGCAGTATAATACCAATTGTAGAATGTTATCTCTTTTATTTCTACTGTTAATGTAATGATAAGTTATATCATGAATTCGGAGGTTTACGACCCTTAAGAAGATACTAGAGAACGAATTGCGGGTTGCGTCACGGCAAGCAATTGAGCGTACTAACCAGGAAAGCGCAATTTTTTCGAACGTACTAACCAGATGCTTTTACCTGTATTTTGTTCGGATTGTACCGGGACCGAGAGAAATCGCCGTACTGAGGAGGAAAACGTACTAACGAGGAACGTACTAACCAAGTTCCACTGTAATTTGTATATTATGGATACACTAATGGTGGGTAAGGAATCACAATCAATGCATTTCGTTTTCTTTGATGAAGGAAACTACCCTATTATGGTGATTATATGGGGACTATAATGTACAAGCATTGTTTTCTTTCCAAGGGCAGGTGTAATATTCCTAAAAAATTGTTATAATGCATGTCTTCATTGTTGAGTAATAATTCTTATTGGCTACAATTTAAATGCATGGCAACTATTTGTTCATCCAGGTAGTCAAGTACAGTGCAACCTCGATAAAACGAGACCCTACTGTTCTCAAATAAACACTCGCTATAGTGAATTGTCGCTTTACCGGAGGTGGAGCAAATAATAGCTAATATACCTATTGCAAACAGTTAAACAGGAACAGGAGTGGTGCAGCAACAGAGAAATTTCTATCCGATAAACGTTAGCATAAATCCAGACGAAAGGCAATGTTTTTTTGCATCACTAAATTTCCTTACTTAAATAACAACTAACTATTCAAACAGTTTATAAGCGCCGTACTGAATAAAAGTCTTACAAAGCATTGCTTTGTCAATCATGCCATTGCACAACCAACGAAGCCATTTATGGATGTACTTAGTGCATTAATGTGATTATTCTATTATTTGGGTATCTTCCCCTGAAAATGAAAAAAAACTGAAGAACTGTATCACGGTTACTTAATGCCTCAAATGCTTCCATTAGTGTATGTTTCTTGTTCCTGTACGTTAAGCGGTAGTTGAGTGAAATAATGTATTGCATTTGTCTCTGCCGACAAAAACGGTGGAAGGTTATATGTATAACAATCCTGCCTCAGGAGGCTTTTTCTATCATCCAATGTAACATCTTCATTATCCACGGTAAACAGTTTGCTAAGCATGCAAAACAATGTGATTAAAATTGCCGTTATTAAAAAAAGTTCCTTTTTGAGTGTTACGCTTGCTAAACAAATTTGAAATAACACGCTGAGTTTACCACGGCACTGCAATAAAAATGATTTGAATTAAAATTGGTAACATAAGAAAATATATTAACGTGATATTATTGCACGAAAAAATATAATGCAGATATTATGCTGATGTCACTTAAGTAAAACAAAAGCAAGCTGCCCTTGTAGAACGTAGAATGACTGGTGTCGTCAGTCGTCAGTTAATAATTGAAGTCAAATTTGAGCAGAATGTAGCATTAGAAGGCAGTCTCTCATGATCTAGGAATGATTTAGGAAGAACCAGTCCGGAACTGAAATGAAGTGAAACTGACCCACCTTTGGCTTGAGGTAAAGCCTATAGATCAATAGCCATTATTATTATTTATCCATATTTATGGGCAGAATGTCTAACAAATGGAGACAAACTATCTATTTATGAAGATTTTTATTTTATTGACTTATGTATTGACAGCATCATGTCATTTTCATAAGAGAAATAAGAAAATTTAAGACGAGAATTGATGTTTCAAGGATGACTTCAAGTCAGTAGCATTAGTCGTAAGGGGACTTGAATATTGCTGTTTCAATAAGTGCTCAGTTTTCATGGAATGAATTAGGAATGAAAAATGTGGAGTGGTTGTTTTTCCTTTACTTCTCCCTTTTTCATTAGTCGCTGAATGCTGTTTGAGTCATATCGCTGTTTTTAATGCTAGTAGTGAAGCAGCCTATTGGGGGCATAGAAATTGTGCTGCATTTTACATAGCCAATGTTAAGTAATTGTTTTATCAGTGCCTTCTCCATTTGTGATAATATATTCACATATGTACTTGAATTCAGCTCACTTTAGTCCTCTCCAGTATTCATCATTATGTCTTTTGTCAGTTCTTGTTTTGCACAGTTTGAAAATATTAATGTCTATTTTTGCTAAAGATGAATTGCCTGCTTCTGTCTCCTTCAGATTGCTTCTTTTATAATGACCGAAGGTAATAAATGCATGCGGAACAATCAAATAAACTCAAATATGTAAATTTTTAATTATGGGTCACTTTCGAAAGTCATTTTGTGAACAGAGAAGTTTCAATTTTTAATATGTACCAATTTCTTCTTTCATTTTGATAGGGAACCATGCTTAGTTAATAGATGGATGCATGAACTTAAGAAGTTCACATTTTATGTGATGTTCTTTGTTACAGCTTTGATTTGGCAATTAATGAGAGCCTATACCTTGTCAATACTCACCCAGCTTGCTAACACTGGCAGTCCAATAGTTGAAAAGGAAATAGTTCAGTGGGTAAATAACAAATTGACAAAGGCAGGTAAAACAAGCAGTTTGAAGAGCTTCCAGGTAAATATTTTTCGTGTTTTATCTAATGGGTACCACATATGTATTGCGTCCAGTAGAAAATCTATGTATGCTGTCTCTTCATTGGTCTTAAATTGATTTTCAATGCTATCCACAGTGTGGCAATTGGAGCAAAGCAATCCATTTAGTCGGCATATTTGCAATAGAGTATTTTCTCTCGTAAGACATTGAAAAGTAATGAAATTTTATTGGAGTATATTATCAGGATTTTATATTTTGATTTAGAGGCTTAGTTGTATATTCCCTTTGAAATTCAGATTGCTCTACCACCAGGGATGTGTTTTACATCTTTAGTTAATTCATTTCAATGCTTATTGTGTGACAGCTCATATACCGGGCCAGAGTAGAATCCTCTATTGCAATATTAGTGTTTGTCTTGATTCACATTTATCTAGGGATCCAACTTTCTCTGGTACAGTAGAACCTTGATTTGTCATTTGCTTGGTTAGTTCATCACTTCTCTAGCCACTTGCTCCCCTTCTCGCCATTTCCTAATTTGCTCCATTCTCCCTCTCTCATCCTCATAGCAGCTATTTTTGTATTGAAAGGCCCACATGAGGTGTAGAAAGCATGAGAATGGAATGAAAGTAAAAATTGCAAGGGAAGGAATCTTGAATGTATCAATTTTCTTTCCTATTATTCTTTCGGACTTTCCCCTCCATTTAGATTGTTAAGCAAAGCTGTACTGTATTTTTCTGTCCAATTTAAATGTAATTACCTTTTGGAATAGTTGTTTGTATCATTACATAGTACATAATAATTCCTGATCCTTCGGACTGTCTGAAGGGATTACAAATCCAATGACCTTTCTCATGCAAAACATTTTGTCAATGACAATGTTCTCCTAATTCTAGGATTCATCCTTGGCCGATGCAAGAGTTATTCTTGATCTGATTGATTCAATTAAGCCCGGAGCTATCAACTATGAACTAGTTCGAGATGGTGGTGCTGACGAGGTAAATATATGCTGTTTACCTGTAGTGCCTATTGGTGATGTGGTAAATTTTAGCAATACAAATAGACTCTAAATAGCAAAAAATCATCGTGAAGACACAGGTTCTAGGCATTGGTTCTCTATTGGCCATGGGGGCATGTTTGGGATGCTATGATGCAAAACATTTTGGTGGTACTATGTGGTACCATATGAATATTTTTGTGGTTGTTTTCCACCGGTTTTTTATTTTGAAATTATTTATTTTCATCATTTATATTATAAATTTAGCATTATTCGAATGTTATTACAGATATAAAACGTGTCTATAGGTTAATTTTTTTCACATAATGATGTCATCCAAATATCTGAGGCCCCTAGTTGTCCCCATTCTTTCAGAATCTCATACCGTATGTGAACTCCCTCACCAAGGCTCAAGAGGTGGGATGCATAATTGTAAACCTAAACCCTATACAGAAGGAAGAGAATATATACTCAATAGGGTAGTTTCCTTCATCAAAGAAAACGAAAGGCATTGATTGCGATTCATTACCCACCATTAGTGTATTCATAATACACAAATTATTTGGTTTTTGAAATACCGGTTTAGACGAATGGCAAGGGTCAAATTTTATCCTCATTTGAAAAAGGCCAGATTGGCGCCCATGCGATTCCACTCCGCATGACGTCACAGGGACCTAGTTTCTACACGAGAGGATAGGAGTTATACATCGTCTGAGGTTACCAATGCATGCATGAGGCACAGAGCTCAGGGAAACGTGTCTTAATAATCACCTATTAAAACTGGCTAAGTTCGGAAAGTTTTCTGCGTTTGATAAGGTATTAATAAACCTTTTTTAAGCCAAGCGCTACCTTTCAGCAAGGTACTCAGCTATCCGCTAGCATCCTGCGACGTATCAGCGCTAAGCCTCGCCTCAAGGTCACCTCACCGGGCGGGAGGGGGAACCAGAAATACGACGTACGGGGATATTTCCCGACATTCATACTTAAGCGTCGCGTTTTCGCGCGCTTGAAAATTTTCACTTTTCATTTAATCGCGAAAAATAGATGTTGTCGTTTAAAAATCTAAAAGCGTGAAATACGTACTCCAGGAGTAATAATCTTTCGATTAAAGCAATAAAAAAATAATAGGAAACCACCCTATTAGGAAGTGGGTATGAGCGGGTACTTGCTGGGGGGAAAATCCAAAGGCAGCTGGCGGCAAGAGACGACTACATGACTGGCATCTCTTCGACAAGAAGCAGCCTAACCATTTCAATTATTTTAGTCTTACGTATCTCAATCCCACTCAGACACTTTGCACACTTCCATCTGCTTGCAAAGCCAAAATAACTTACAGATACTGCTTACAATGTAGCATGTGCTACTGTAAAGAGAGGATCGATACCTTCCTTATGACTGAGGAAAGATGAATAGCTTGAGTGGATGCTCGAATTTAAAGTTGTTGTTCGAAAAGGTGGACAATCAACTGAGTTTATGTCACAAGAAATATTTAGGAATGTTGAAGAGTGAAGTGAAGGGAGTCCGAGCCGCAAAACACCCAATAGGTCTCAAAGAAAAGGGAGCAAGAACCCGTTTGGGGTGATGAAGAGATTGTAGCACACGAAAGGATTTCTCGTAATCCTGATTATCAACCTACTGTTTCACGAACCATCCCCAACCACTATTTGTGAACTGTTCTTTGATGAAGAAGTCCTTGTGCAATTAGTGTAAGAGTCGAATGAGTATGCACAATTCTGCAACTGTAATGACTCAAATATAACGCCTGAGAAACTGAAAGTGTTTGTTGCAATTATTTTCCTAAGTGGGTATAATACGACTCCCAATAAAAGGTACTATTGTGATGTAGCACCAGCATAGGCGCCGACTCCATGGGGCTTGAGGGGACCCGAGCCCCCTCAAAAATCCGTTATGTGTGTGAGGAAAAAATGTGTCAGGCTTCTCGATTTTCCCCGGAGTGTCCTGATATCGAGATTCGATTAATCAGGGTTCTAGTGTTTGTCATATGACTCTCCTAAAATGCTTAAAAAACTTAAAAGTCACTACTTAGAAAATTTCCCGTGGCAAGATCCCCGGTTTGGGCCCCCCCAATATTTTTTGTAAGTCGGCGTCCCTGAGCACCAGACACCAGAAATGAACTTGTGTATAACACAATTAGACGTGACAGATTTCTACAAATTAGTAGATTTATTCTTTGCTGTTATAACACCACTATGGATAAATCAGATAAGATGCGGAAAATGCACTCTTTTATGGAGATGGTAAAAGAAGGGATTCAGTGGATATTTCAGAGAAAAACAGTGATTGAGTTTCAATGAGTCAATAATATCCTATTTTGGAAGACATTGCTGTCAGCAATTTGTGAGGGGGAGGCCAATAAGGTTTGGCAACAAGTGGTGATGCCTCAATAGCTCAGATAGCTACTTCGTAAAACCTAGGAAAGAGAAAACCTAAAGAATTTGGAATGGTAGTGTGAGGGCAGAGAAATGGTCGTGGCCCATTTTTACTTCAATTCTGGATGCAATTACATACAATGCATAGATGCTGATGCTGAATTCCTGAAAAAGAATAATTCAGATTGAGTTCCAATGGTCAGTGGTACGGTAACACCTGGATACAATGATCCCCCAATATCTCCAGGACGTGCACAATAGGGCGGATCGAAAAAATCGATTTTTTTCAAATCCATCTGGCCCAATGAAAAAAGTTGTGGGACCGATCAAAAACAAGGCCTGAAAAATTTGAGACCTCTACGTGAACCCCTGACCCTTGCTCAAATGCAATTTAGAGGGGAGGGTCACAATTCTAAAAACATAATATTTTATGGTCATTCCCTATAGATTTTGATGAGTTACTTTTCTTATAGGGCAAAAAATTCGTGCATTTTGACGTATCTGCCACCATTTAGCCACAAAATGCCTAATTTGAGTTCGCGTCCGCAAAGAAAATATTCCTATGCCCACACAGCGTCGCGGATACAAGAGCGGCAGGCTGATCCCATCCCCTCCCTGCTCGCTTCTCCCCCTCCCACGCCTCAAATACAGCAAATTTCATTCCGCGTGTGCTGCAAGGAGGGTGTTCATCTTTGATAATGTAAATCGGAGGATGGTAGAATGTAAAAGAGGATGCGTAGTGAGACGACTTGTCCCTTATTTGGCACCTCGTCAGCATTAAACAAATTGATGTTACCAACTTTTAGAGAAGTAATGAAATATTTATAGATCCGAGAATGCAGGAAGGAGCCTACGGTCTATGAAGAGAGCTCTCGAGGGGCTATAAAGGTTGGAGAACTACGGTGATGTGCTTCTCTTCCATTATGTGTGTGACTAAATGGATTTAGCGGTACCACAGGTAGTACTAATACTTACGGAAAATGTGAATGCCAAAAGTAGGGATTTATTGACATTAAATCGTATTGACAAGTTATCATCTAATTAGAAAAATAAACTTCCCAAAGGCACTGGTTCCAAGCAACGGTTCTCAGTTCCTGTTCCTTTTCTGCACTGACAATAAATGTCCACTCCTCTGAGGCTTACTTTTTGTAGTGATTCATTCGTCTCTCTACACAAAGGTGATTAATTTTTTTGTCTAAGATTGTCCAATTTGGAAGAATAATATTATGTTTATTAAAAATTATAAAAATACATAAAATTATAAAAAATAATGTTATGTAGGTACTTTTACTGTGTTACAAAGTTAATTAATTAAAAATGCATAAAATGATGAATACATATGCGAGGCAGAGAGAAGCAGTGATGAAGTTCTCTTCTGGAATAGGTCTTTAACCTTTTGCGGCCCAAGTAAACTTCCACTGTCTCTAATATTATGCCATTGGTTCCATTAAAGAGTTTATTATTTGATAATTATCCATGTGTGATATTTATGAACCATTACCCTTGTATAATCCCCTTCTATAACCATGTGATGTTGAGCTCTACTTGACGTTGGACCTAATGTTTGCACCAGGCCTGTCGAGCCAGCCTCGACCTTGGGCTACAAAGGTTTAAGGGTTGTGTTAATCAAATAGTGCCATGTGTTAAGATTATGATGAAGTGGTTGCAAAATGGCTTGAAATACATTGCCTAATTTGTGAATGCTTGCCAAGGTGTATGATTTTTGTAATTATCGATGCGGGAGATAATTTAGGGTATGGAATACAGCATTTGGATCAATATCATTGTGCGTGCGTGAGGTTTATGACTGTATTCATTCTGTCCATGCCTTTCTCCTCTCCTGCATTCTGGTGTCATAAATGGGAGCAGCTATGTTGAGTTTTTTTTATGAAAAATAAACTACATAATACCGTATTGCACGAATCTAAGACGAGGTTTTTTTCCCTCGCAACTCCTGCGGAAAAGAGGGTTCGTCTTAGAATCGGATGCAAAATTTTTGACGTCAAGCGGGTTGCATAATTTACGTCGGAAAAATCATGGACACCTGAGGTTGCCACCTGATAGCTATACAACGAAAAATCAACATCAAAAATAGCTTAACAGTAATTTAGCATATTTAATTTTGCGTTCAAGTAAAAAAAATCCATTTTTGGGCAGCAGGCAAAGATTCGGCGCGTGCCGATCAGTTGCTGGGTGCACTTCTGCCGAGTCCACGAGATTGCCTGCTTTACCCTGGGTTCGGCTCCATTCAAGTTAAAGCTCGATCAACTCACAAAATTTTCGTGTGATTGGTTACAATTTACCTAAATTGTAACGTTAAAGCCTCAATGCCGTAGTGGGATAAACTGCTACAAAGTCGTCGCATTTTTCTCAGAGCAACGGTAAGATGGCAACATGATTTGCCTCTGATTAGAGAAATCGATTTAGTTGTGATTCCGTGCCTTTCAGAGTATTACAATGGCAGAGAAAAGAAATTATTACACTGCCGCTTTCAAAAGAAAAGTTATTCAGTGGAACTCCGATCTATCGTACCCGTATTGATCATTTTTCCGCATTCATCGTTCGCCGTTTCTGGTCACAAATAAGGTTCTATATAGACGATGTAATTTTTCCCGCATCTCAAAAGTATCGTTTTTACCGCATTGATTGTTTGAAGATGGTGGTCCCGACATATAATTTTCCCACATCAATCTTTTGACGAAAATGAGACGAAATAAATACAATGTGTCATTTATGGCTAATAACTACAGGCACATAGATTAAATATTCCCCACGAAATGAAATCACCATTGGGAGAAGCTAAAAGCCTTGGGGTAGTAGCATAAGCGCATTTCCCAAGATCCGCTATCCACCTCCATACATCTCTCGCCTCCCCCCTCTGACGCTTTCCTCTTCTCCAAAATCAAACAAATGGTCCCAGCTAGCGCAGGGATCGTATTACGAAGACCTTAGCTTCGAAAAAAATATCAAGTTACACGAGAACAATAGAAACGCGTTTCATGCCCCCCTTTTCTCACCCACTGACCTTTTTCAGCCTACTTGCTTAAAGTTCCCGGTTTCTGGAGGTCAACCGCTGCATCCAATCACCTATTAGCTCATAAGGTGTCTAACAATGAATTTCGGCAATTGGTATTATACTATTATTAGGCTGGAATATGTGCAATGTGCTCGTAATTCTAAAAAGAACGAGACCAAACACGACGTATTTCTAACGTTATTTAAGCATTTTTAAGCAAGGAACTAGTTGGAAAAATACGATGGTGATTTTTGGCAAAACTCGATATCCTCGTTGCTGAGCTTCTTGGCAGTTAATGCAGCATTTTTTCCGAAAACAGGATATCAGGTTATTATCAGTTATCAATTTACGAGTTATACCATAAGTCTCACTTGTCAGAGTTACTGAGGAAGGGATATCTTCTCAGGATATTTTGTTCCTCCCTACTAACAATCCGAATTCATCCGCCCATCTGACGCTACGCTAATTAGAGAAGAATGGGTAAGTTGCCCTATCTTTGGGACAAAAAATTTCATGGCGCAGTCATATGGTCATGCTTCACCCCCTGCAGTATGCTCTGTGTACGCCGAACGCGATAGCATAGCTCGTACGAGTGGTTACATACTTTCCAGGGTGGCTTGCCTTCATACCACGGAGTGTTTTCCGTGTGGGTTTAATAAAGTCAGGTTTCATTTTCACTAGTTTAATTTTATTCGTCTTCGGACCATGGCCCCTCCGAAGAAACTATTAGTCGAATCAACAATAAGACCTAAGTGTCTTGATTAAGTACCACTATTCCTGTCATTACGTGCCAAAAATCCTGCGTTTCCTGGGACATAGGCAACATAGCCAAACATTCGCGCATTGATTGTTTTCCCCTAGAAAATTTTTTTCCCATGGTGGAGTTCCAAAAAAGGGGGGGTCGTCTTAGAATCGTGTTCGTCTTAGATTCGTGCAAATACGGTATTTAGTGAATTGGCTTGTGATTGTCTTTCTCCATTGGTTTATTCTATCAATAATCAATTTTATCTTTTCCAGGACAATTTGGCAAATGCAAAATATGCCATTTCAATGGCTCGTAAAACTGGAGCCACAGTTTATGCACTCCCTGAAGACATCACTGAGGTTAAGCCTAAAATGATAATGACCGTGTTTGCCTGCCTGATGGCAATGGATTATATTCCTAATATGGATGTGAAAAAGTCATGAGGTTTTGTGTAGAATATTGTTTTCTCTCATATCCTGTTTCAATTATGAAGCTTATCATTTTATGTTTGTTTAAATTTACTGTTAAACAAGGATTAGCTTATTTGTGCAATTGTAACATTTAACTTCATTTGTTTGAGGAGGGCGATTATTTTCAAAGCTAAATAACTACCAAAATGATAGTAGTATTAGAATTGTTTTTACATTCCATAATATTTTATGTTTTAAAATCTTGAATTGCATGATTGAAGTTATGAGGGTATATATCATAATTCTGTTAATCATACTGGGAATCTTTGTACTAAATTTACCAAGGTATGTGAAGGAACTCTGAAACTTTTGAATCAACTAGCGTGAGGTATTTTCCTTTTTGGTAAATGATACTCTTATCATTGTTTGGAATCATTTCAAATTAATCCCCTTTCACTTACATTTATGACATAACATGTTTAATTGTGTAAGTATATTATTGATTTTTTGATTCCAAGGGGGTAAGATATGTGATAAAGGAAACTGCAGTGATTTGAAATGGGTTAGTGGGTTTGCTTATTAATTGTTTTCTTGATAAAAAGGCAATATTATTCAATTCTCTAAATTCACCTTTGAATTTTTATCAATTGATTTATTTTCATTAATTTGATTTATTTTGTTTAAAAATGATCAGATGATATTTTGTTGGTTTTTTCCATGTGGTGCACAATCGATTAAAAATTAAATATGGCAATTGAAATGAGCACAAGCCTCTAAGTCTAGTTTTGTGATTTTGTGTTTTCTCAGCATCATTTTTATGGAAATGGTGATATATTTATTATTATATTGACTGAGTTGTATACATACCGTCCTAAATTATTGTGTATGGTTTGTGTAGAAAAATGCTATTTAAGGCATTTCACAATCATGTGCTTTATGGATGTTAAACTTGCGAAACAACGAAGTAATTGGAGAAAATTGTCAAGCATCTGATAATTTGTTTTATATTCTTAGGAAGACAACAATTACTGATAGGGCCTGTTGCACATGGTAGGCTTTTCTGTAAAGTGTCTTTTATGGAGCACAAAGTGAATCGTGCATGAGGAGTTCAACTAAGTTTCATGCCAAATATTTTGAAATATGTTGCGAAACTATTGTTGGAAGCTTTTAAGGATCTACTCGTATTTTCATTGGATTTGTATGTATTTTTGGCACTACCAGTTCCCTCTTGAGGTACCTCTACTGAGCGATTGCTGTGCCATAATATCATTCTTAAAAATTTCCCAGTAAAGGATACATTTTTCTGTGCATTATGAATGTGCATGTATTTGTTGACAAGTATTTCAGGGCTAAGGAGCCTTTAAAATATTAGAATATGCATCTTGTTTGCTATATTATTGTGCAAATTAGTGTATTGTGCACCATAACTTGGAGGCACAGCCAAAGCTGGTGGTCCTGGACTGTGCTAAGTGGTATTGTATGATGAGTACAGTCACATGAATGGGAAGCAGACTGCAGCAGTATTTAAAAAAATTGTTTTATAATGAATTACGTGTATTTCTTGGTAGAAAAAATGTTAAATTTTGTAAAAGGCACGTTATCAGCTCAATATAAACAGGGAGTACATAAAACTAGTACTGTTCTCCTAAAGTATTCAGTTTGGGGAAGAATTCCTGCTATAGCACAGTACAGCGCCATTAGCATCCCTTAAGGTCATGAGTGCATTAAAAATAATTTAATTTAATTTACATTTAACAGTCAAGTCTTGAATTTATAACAGCTGTATTTGGGAGTATGGAATATTTTATGTATTTTTATAAAGTTTCTTTATCTAGATTATCAGTTTTTATAGCTATATAGGTCATCTGAATATTCTTCATGCCCAGAGATATTTAAAGTATATTTATTTGATAAAAATTAAAAACCTTTATAATTTACCATTGGCTGTACAGTCTGAAAAGTAAGTAGTGTATTCTGTTTTCTTTAAGAATGAGTGGTTCCCAGATATGATAATCTGTTGGCACTTTTTTGTGTACATTTGTCTTATATGCATGTTTATAATACCCTAGTCAAGCCTTTTTATTGGTGGCTTAAAGTTTTTATCCCCTGGAATCATTATTGCTTTGAAATATGCTGGAAATGTTTATTCAAGTGCCTTTTTGAGGTCAAAATTTAAGGAAGGGGGTGAAATGTGTTGTATGAATGACATCTGTTCTTGACATTCAATTGCACTTTGACTGTTGTCAAGTTTATACAATCAGTGATTGTTTTTAATTGCTCTCCATTGTCAATTAAATTGGTAATTTGATGAGGCATTTAGTTACAAGGAATGGAGATTATTGGCATTGTGATACTTTTGGATCCATTTTGTAACAATGTTTTGTAATCTTTTGTACCAACCTCAGAATTAAAGAGACAGTTTTTAACCTCTCCAAATAAATTTAAAACATTTAGATAGTAGATATAAATCTGTTAGAAGGAAGTTTGGTTAATGAATGAGGCACAGCCTCATGCATTGGAAAGAGGAAGTCCCTCA